>NC_052059.1:71149799-71837299 GCF_903992535.2 Arvicola amphibius
ATAAAAGACTCCACAAACCAACACTGAAGAAACTTCCTCTCACACGCACTCTTCTCCCTCCCAGAAAAGGGACTGCCTGGGTTTGTGTTCGTTTGTGCAACCTGCTACTTTGACAAAGTTTTTAACTCCGCGTCTTTGTGGGACGTCTTAACTTGATAAGACTTCCCGGAAGACTGGGAGCCTCCGCGGCATTCCAGCCACAGACCTTCCTCCGGGGCACTCAGGACACGTCAGAGCCCCCTGCCCAACTCTTGAGAGCAGCGACCCGCGGGTTTAAGTCTTTGCCCGCGACGGCTCTGGGGGCTTCTTAAGAAAGGTCGAGCGGGCGCGGCAACCGCCCTGGAGCAGGAGGTGGAGACGCGAGGGGTGGCACCCGGCTGTGCTCCCGGGCTCCGGGAGCGTCTCCAAGGAAAGATAAACGCCTTTATCCGCCCCACAGCCTCCCTCCGAAGAGGGAGGCACCCGCACACACACACTGAGCCACCACAAGGCCCAGTTCACCCTGGATTCAACCCCAAAATTTCTCGGAACGTACTAGGTTCTGACCAAGTCTGCGCGCGTGGGGAATCCCCTTGTCTCTAGCCTAGAGACACAGATCTTTTCAACCAGACACCTAATGGGGAATTTTCTCACCACCCGGGACCTCTCGTTGGGGCTGGGAGGTTGTCATCTGAAGTCGTAGGAGGGGGATCTCCCCTAAAACGCCGCTGTAGCCCCAAATGTTTCAGGTGCATGTGGGTGATTCAGGCGACCGACGGCTCACCTGTAGGATCTTGTCCAGGCCTTCCTGGCTCAGGCACGGAAACTCTTTCAGTAGATGCAGTTTCTGTGTATAGTAGTTTTTCTTGGCCTCCTTCCAGTGAGGCTCCTCCAGCACTTCGAAGATCGCCGCCCCGATGGCCAGGTAGAAAATGATGGCCGAGGTGAGCAGGGGACCCCGGTCCACCATGGCTCTTCAGTGGCCACCTCCTGGTGAAAGCGTCCCCTAGTTACAGCGGTCCACCAGTCCAGCAGCCCTGACACAGCTGTTTGAATTTGGAGCTCCGCATGCGCAGTGCCCGGTACCCCCCGCGCGCCGCTCCCGGGACAGTTGCTAGACCAAGTTGGCTCCGTGAGCGCAGTGAACTGCGTGGATCACGCTCACGCAGGCCAGGGTGAGCGTACACCAAAAGGGGTCTGGGGCCACCCACAATCTCTCGATTCTGAGCGACAGGGTGAAACTCAGAACCCACACCGGTAGACACGTGTGCTGCCCTGTGCGCGCGACAGTATGGTGAGCGCGCCTCCGCACCGCTCTTTAAGCAGTGATCAGCCCGCCCGCGCCAGACCCTGAAGTGGGTGTGGCCCAGCTCAGAACCCGCCCTTCTCCCCGCCCAGAGAACGCCTGAAGTCCCTGCCCCAGGCACCGAGCTCTCCACGCTCCAGGCGCCTGTGTCCAGGACAAGGCTGAGTGGTTCGCCCAGACCTCCACGACCCGTATTGTCGCAGAATTTACGGTCTACAGGAGTCCAGTTGTGTGTTAGCAATTGATATAATTAGCTAAAACGGCCGTGCACCTTACTGCCGAGGTCAGAAATACATTGCTAGTGTTACTCTCATGTACAGATGTTTCTTCCCAGAGATCTTAGGTTCCTCACCTATTCCTGGGGCTTACACACTTACCTACCAGTCTAGAGTAAAGGGAACCTATTTAAATTAGGATTACCGGAAACTAATCTCAACTACAGACAGGCGAAGAACCCAACCAGATGGTCTGTATTCTCTCAGCATTTGAGAAAGGCAGCAGGCAACCACACCCACATTGCTAGCGCCTTACTCCCAAGTCTACTTAAAATTACAACACCACTCCGCCCCCCCCCCCGCGCCCCACCTCCCTACCACAGCTGAAATACCAACTCTCGGAGAGTCTAGAAATGTCTTCTGCTCAGTGATGCGTCTATCCACAAACCAACAGGTAACAACTAGTAATAAACACTCAGTCAGATGTAGTGATGGCGTGCACCTTTAGTCCCAACTAGAGGCAGGCGAATCTCTGTGCACTTGAGGCCAACTTTGTCTACACAGCCAGTTCCAGGCCAGCCAGAACTACATAGTGAAACCTTAGCTCAAATATAAACAAGTCCAATCGTGGCGGTTCTCACCTTTAATCCCAGCATTCAGGAGGCAAACTCAAGCATATTTCTACGAGTTCTTGGCCAGCCTGGTCTACAAAGAGAGGTCCAGGCCAGCCAGGGCTACCGAGTAAACCCTTGTCTTAGAAATAATAAACACTTGATAATAAGTACAATGAAGGTGTGAGAATATATATCAAAAAATCTGGGCTATTTCTCACTTTGCTTGCTTTACTGGACAGATTTCATGTTTGGGTTTGTTGTTAGATCCACTTCCCAGTAAAGAAATAGAAGCCCTAGCAGAATAGTTTGTGCAGTCCCCAAAAGGGCAAATCAGAGGTTGGAGGTACTGGAACCACAGACTGTCTCACCTCAGACCTCTGTGGAGGCAGGTGCAGCAGAGGCCAACCTCCCTAGCTCTGTCCTCTTCTTTTTGTGGAGACAGATGATTAATCTTCACAGGCAAGAGTTGCAAGGAGTTTGTATGTGGATCCCCAAGACTTGCTGGAGCTGAAGGACTAAGGATGTATCTACATTACTGATCAATCGTTGATTTTTTTTGTTTTTTTCTGTTTTGTTTTGTTAAGACAGAGTCTCAGTAAGTAGCTCTTGCTGTCCTGGAACTCACCATGTAGACCAAGCTAGACTCAAACTCACAAAGATCCACCTGCCTCTACTTCCCAAATGCTGGGATTAAAAATGTTGCCACCATGCCTGGCATGAGGTCCTGGCATAGATCTTGTTTGTAGATCTTGTTTGTAGATTCAGAGAATGTCCTGAGGGAGAAGCCTAAACAGGAAATAGAGAAAACCCTGGCTTCCAGGGCAGGAGACATGACTTAGCAGTTAGAGACTTACTGCTACTACAGATGACCCAGGCAAATAAATTGCAGTTCACAACAGCCTGTAACTCCAGTTCCAGGGGGGCCCATGGTTCTCCTCTGACCTCGGTGGTTTCACACACACACACACACACACACACACACACACACACACACATTGGATAAATAAATTAAATAAATAAACAAAAAAGAAAACCCAGGCTTCATAATTTTGCATCCCAGAGACCTACACTGCCTGTCTGTTCCCTTGGAACTTGGCTAACCCTGGACCTGGCCTTGGGGTGACTTCTCCAGAGGACCCCTTCCTATCTATCCTAAGCAGGTTTTTCTTCTCTACCTTTTCTAACACCTAACCCTCCAACATCCCTCCTGTAGTCTGAACCCCAGTCTCACGGCCTCACTCTCCAGACCTCAACTGGCCATGGAGACCAGATGTCTGTCCCAGGTGTGCCCAGACCTCTCCTTTGTGATAAAGTCAGGAGCTGCGTGGGATATGAATGCTTCAACCAGTTTATGGTAAGCACAGGTGGAAAGGTCACCTGACCCTCCAGAAAATTATCTACCATTTCTGTCTGCCCTGGCAGCTGTTCTCTCCTCCTGGGAAGGAAAGAAGGGGCCTCTCTTATTTCCACTTCACTGCCTTACAAAAACACTGCCGCATACACTGGGTCGAACTGATCTTCATTCAAAGTTCCCTCCCTCCCTCCCTCCCTCCCTCCCTCCCTCCCTCCCTCCCTCCCTCCCTCCCTCTCAGAGGGCACATACATGCATGAGGTCAGATGTCAGCCTCTTTAGGTACTTTCTAGATTTTTTTAATATTGCTTATTTTTATTTATATGTCAATGTGAGCCTTTATGAATTTATATGCACCATGCGGATGCAGGATCCCACAGCGGCCAGAAAGTGCACTGGATCCCCTGGAACAAGCAAGCCTAAGCCCCCATATAAGTGCTGGGAACTGAACTTGGGTCCTCTGCAAGAGCAGCATGCACTCTCAACCTTTGAACCATCACTCCAGCCCCAGATTCACTTTTTGAGACAGTCTCTTTCACTGACCTGAAGCTGGCTGATTAGGTTAGACTGACTGGCCTAGGAGCCTCCTGGAGATCACCCTCTCTTACTTGCCAGCACTGGGATCCAGCACACTGCCACCCTCTGCTTCTCCTTCAGATGCAGGTCCCAGGTGTTGACACCAGGGCCTCGTGCTTATGCAGCAAATACCTCTCCAACTAAAAGCTGTTTCTCCAGCTCCATTATTCAAAAATGTTTTCATTTTTAGTTTCTCTTTCCTTCTTCTCTGAGCCTCCATCTCCTGTTACATTTTTCTTTCTGGCCTTCCCTGTGTCCAGGATGTTGTCTGTCCATCTTCCTCTGTGGTTCCAGCCCTCACCTTTCTGTATCTCCCCACACTCCTTTTCTTAGCTTTCTCTTCTCTTGCCTCTTGCTCTCTAGTTTGTCTCTTTCCCACTTGAATATATTTCTTCGCTCTTTTTCTTCTCCCTGGTCTCATATTTATATCATGCTTTCCCCAGGATACCAGGAGCATGGACACTGCTAACACGAGCTGTATCTCTTCTCTAAACAGTAGGGCACCCAGTGTAATGGTCTGTCATGTCCCTTTAAGAGACAAATTCCCCCACTCCCCTCCACCCCCATTCCCCACCCCCACTCCCATCCATTGCCAAGGCAGGCAAATCTTCCTTCCTGCTTGCAGCTCAAGCCTCTTCCTTCCCATCTCTCCCCCTCAGTTTCTCTCTCTCTCTCTCTCTCTCTCTCTCTCTCTCCCTCCCATAACCCATTAAATAAATATCCAACCTCATTCTACATGGCGTGCCTATCTGTCTCAGTCTCTTACCTACCATGAGGTTCATGCCTATGACCTGCTGGCCCTCATGGCCTGCAGGCCACTCGGGGGCTCCCTTCCTGGGACCCAGCTGCCTTCATAGCCTGCTATGGTCTCAGGACCCGCTGCCCACCGCTGCCACTTGGGGACAGCACAGAGTTTTTATTTAAACCATAACATTGGTGCTTGGTGACTCGGTTAGGCTCTCCATGTTCCCTGTAGCCCACAAATGGGCCAGCTGAGGACACATGGAACCCTGGGCTCAGGAGCCAGGTTTCTTTACAACAGCTCTGCGTTCTATCTGCCTGAACACCGACCTCTACACACACCAGCAGCTTTGGTGGTGAGTTCTCCCCTTCCAGCCCCCAATAACAGCCTTCATGGCTATGGTTGAGCCCTTCACTGACATTCATCTCTGTTTGCCTTCCGTAGCTAAAAGCGACGACCTGGGGTCAGTCCTCCCATGCTAGCACTTCACAATTGTGCTGGGGGCCCAGGGTCCTCAGATTTTTCTTTTCTTTTCTTTCGGAACACTTGTCAGGGGTCCCTGCTGTGAGAGACTGCTCAGAGGAGCCTCTAGGCCTCTGTGGCCCCAACTGGAGCCAGTCAGGCTTCAACATCCAGCCTGTAGACAAGAGACATCTTTCTATAGGCTTTGGGTGTCACTGCCATTTTCACACCCCACCTATAGAAGGGAGACGCCCCTATAAGCCTGTGGTGTCGCTGTTTTCACAGGTTTTCATGTTTTCAATTATGATATAAACCCTCACTCCACTGGTGTCCCGCCAGCTCTTCTTTTCTTCAAACTGTCCCTGGCACCGCTACTGCTGCCAACAAGATTGGTGGGATCCTTGAGGTGGCTGTTTTCAATTCCAGCCTTTTGCTCCCCACTGCGGCTTATGGCATGGCGGCTCAGTGACAGGGCAGATCATGCCTCTAGGTCTCTCTTCCATACAACATATGACCACTGCCATTTTGACTGAGGTCAGGTGACCTTACCACCATCTTAACTGAGGTCAGGTGACTTCACTGCTGTCTTAACTGAGAGTCAAGTCAGGTGACCATGACCCACCATCTTTACTAAGGTTTCCTGGTGTTGACTCTGTTACATGTCTGTTTTACACAGTGGCATGCCTTTGGTAGGGCTCACCAAGAGTATCCACTTTGCCCAATTCCTGTTCACTGTGTTCATACATGTAACTTAAATACACCTGTATTCACTGTTAAATGTTATAATTGTCTGTTCATTGTATCTCATTCCAGACTACAAAGCAATAAGTCACATGTCTTAAATTGGTATGTACTTTTAAGTCTCTTACATAAAATACTATATGTTTAATCCAACCCTGCTTTACCTGTTAAGTTGAGAGCCAGTACGGTCAAGCTCAGACTCAGCTCTCCAGGCAGATTCTATACTATAGTTGTAACTCATCTATATCTGGCAAACAGCCTTCATCTACTCAGAGATCTGGGGAATATGGCATTTAAATGCTTAATTATTAAAAACGTTTTTATAATAAAAAGACAAGTTGGCTCCTAGCAGCAGCACTCAATTTCCTCCAAAGAAGAAAGAAGAAAAATGGGCACAAAACAACATCCATCTGCAATTTGCTTCAACTGCCAAGCACTGACCACTGGAAAAACTGCCTTTTATCTAAACTGAAGATCTCCAGACATGGACAGAATCACTGGAATCAACAGCCTAGCTCCTCAGGTGAAGATAGGCTTGTCTTCCTACAGATTTCTAGCCCACAGTATCTTCTGGAGCCTGACAGGCCCTGCACAAAACAGGAAAAGAAAAATACAACCCTCAGCAACCATGGAAGACCATGAGGAGTAGCTCTAGGTGCCAACCAAGTAAGTTCTCTGCCATTTTTTAATCAATAACTCAATTAAAATTTTATCCTTCTCAAAGATCTCCGATGCAGTTTGACAGCTGAGAGGTTTTGCTAGTTTAAAAGAATAGCCTCGCCAAACAAATTTCAACAAAATACAAGTACAAGTTATTAAGATGAGTACTTGCAAGTTATAAAGGTGTGATTGCAAAAGGAGAGAGCCACTTGTTGATTCCCAGCCACATAGACCCGAAATAATCACACAGAAATTGTATTAAGTATAACACTGCTTGGCCCATGAGCTCTAGCTTCTTATTGGCTAACTCTTACATATTAATTTATTAAAACTGCCAGCAGGGGTATAGTCTCTAAGCCAAGATGTGCCTTGAGAAGAGTAATGAGGGAAGGGTTTTTAAAGGAAAAAACCACAAGAAGACTTTGAGTATCTGCATAAAGAGGTTACAAAAGCCAAAATCAGTAGTTAGTCATGTCCTAACAAGCAGATGGTCATGGCTGTATATTCTGGGTGATTGTCAAGAAATCAAAGTTATAGGAAACTCATCTTTTAGGAACTTGAATCAGGGAGAGAAGGAAGGAAGAAAAGAAGGAAGGAAAGAAGGAAGGAAGGAAGGAAGGAAGGAAGGAAGGAAGGAAGGAAGGAGAAAATTATTGGCCGATCTCTCAAATGAACATGGAAGCAAAAGTTCTCAATAAAGTACTTGCAAACTGACTCAAAAACACATCAAAAAGATCTACTGCAGTCAACCAGGCTTTATCAGGGAGCTACAGAGACAGGTTAATGAATGTAAATCAGTAAATGTAAATCATCACATAAACAGGTTCAAAGGCAGGAACTGCAATGATTCTCTCATTCGATGCAGAAGAGGCCTTTGACAAAATCTAATACCCCTTCATGATAAAGTCCTGAGGAATCTAGGCAAAAGGGGAGAGTTATATCAACATAAAGAAGGCAATATGCAACAAGCCCACATAAACCAGCATCAAGACAAGGATGCCCACTTTCTGCGTTCCTGTTCAATACCCACAAGACTTCAAGGCCAGGAATAATAGACATTACAAATTTGCTGTAAGACATTGGAAGTTTCAAGAATCAGTCAGGCATAGAGGAGAACAATGTGGCTAAGGGGCAGTGATTAAATGAAGTAAGCATTGTCTTGGCAGGGTTTCAGCTGCTCTGAGTGGCAAAGCTACATACCCTTTGCTCTGAGAGCCAGTCAACTACTACAGTCCAAAGGAGAGCCAAGCACCAGTCCGGAAGGATTAGTGTTTGAAGACTTCACGTAGGTCTCCACCATCATTTGAAAGGGCCCTACTACCACTCTTTTTCATGTGTTCATTTATGTGGTGTGCATGTCTACATATAAGCACCTTCATACATGTGTGGGTACACAGTGTGCATGTGTGTGTGGAGGTCAAGGCCCAACATTGGCTGTCTTCCTCATTCACTCTTCACTTTGTTTATTGAGGCAAGGTCTCTTGAACCCAGAACTTGTCAAGTGTCAAGTCCAGCTAGCCAGCTTGTCCTAAGAATCCCATCTCTGCCCTGCAAGAGCTGTGATTACAGGTTGACTACTATGCTCACTGGTTTTTACAGTAGCTCTAGGGATTTGAACCCTCATCCTCAACCTTATCCACTGACCCATCTCCCAGTCCCTCAACGTCCTTTCCTTAAACAGAAAATAGCAGAATTTCACCTACAATTTCCACTAACAGGAAAAAGCTGCTCAGTCCCAAGACCACCCCACTCCAGTATGACTAATTCAGAAGTACCTGAAGCTGTTTCTGTACCATCACAGGGCATGGCTGGAGCCCCCAACCCAAAGCCTCTGTCCCCAAGGGCCACTGATTCTGAATCCCACCCATTTGAAAGTAATTTCTTTGAAATGTTGCCTTCCCCCTAAGACCTCTTTTCAAACCCAGACAAGGATGTAACAATAAGACATGGTAAATTGTATGTCTGTGCTCTGTTTTCATGAGTACTTCGTGAATCTACGGCCACTGCTCCTGGGAGGGCAGTGTACCTGTGAGCCTGCACGTTAGAATTTGACACCATTTCTGAAGTCCACAAGATTTCTATTCTCTTCTCCCACTCTGAGCCCTTGCAAGTTTGGTTCTAACTGGAAGGTTCTATAGAGACCTTTGGCAGGGAAGACGGTGGAATATACTCCTGCAGATGGAAGAAACAAGAAAGGAAGAAAAGGGTGAGTACGGGGGCAAATTCAAATGAGCACAATTTGTCTGTTCCTATCATAAGATATTTGATTTATTTAGGTTTCTTTTAGTTTTTACTTGTGTGTATGTTTGTGTATACATGCCACATGAGTGTGGGTGCCCTTGGAGGACAGAAGAGGACACCAGATCCCTTGGAGCGAGAGTTGTCTGGGCGCTGGAACCAAACTCCAGCCCTCAAGAGGATTCTTAACTACTGAACTACCTCTCCAGTTCCAATAAGATGCCTTTAAAAGGTTCACTAGAGCTATATATTTAATAAATATGACACAAGATGAGACAGACAAAACATTGATTCCTTATTAATACTGTCTCATTTAATAGAGAAAAGGACACCATGAGGGACTGCTAGCCTCTTTTACAGATAAGGAAACTGAGGTTCAGAAAGAGGAAACAGCTTGCTCAAGGTATTTGTGGTGAGCACAAAGCCCTTGGCTCTTCTCTGCCATGGGTTGTCCACGGTCTCTACTGTCCTTCCCTGTGGCCTCTCTACTCCCTGGAAGCCTCCTGTTTCCTGCAACACACCGGCCCCGCTGCTCCTCCTTTCAGTATCAGGTGAGGAGGCAACTCTGGGGAACATCTTCCTTGGCTCCCTGCCCTGTTGAAAGCAGTTTTTTCTGTAACGTGAACCATCTCTTTTAAAGATGGCCTGTCCCCGCTGGTCCCTGGGTCTCTTTGGCAGTAGCCATCAGTGAGAATAGATGTGCTGAGGACAAGAAGGCACTCCATAAGGACAACCGTTCTGTGGTAGCAACTGTTTATGGTGCATTGTATATTTCAATTTTTAAAATTTATTTTGCATGTATGAGACACACACATGCCACGGTGTAAGTGTGGCGGTCAGAGAAATACCTTTTTATTTTTATTTTTAATTTTTGTTGAAATAGGCTGACTTCAAACTCACAAAAATCCACTTGCCTCTGCCTCTGCAGTGCTGGTATTAAAGTCTACACCACCACACCCAGCCGAGGACAACTTTTCAGAATAACTTTTCACACTGCCCCCTATTTGAGGCCAGTTTCCTCTTGTCTCCTTTAGAAATCAGAAATAAAGTATGTAAGAAAATGTTTTGCCAGTGCCAGTCATTTAACATTGTGTTCTGCATGTACTAAACAAATGCTTTACCAACTGAAGCGTACTTAAACTCTGAAAAAAAAATGTTTTGAGACAGGGTTTCCTGTATCCCACGCTGGCCTCACTATGTAGCTGGGGATAACCTTGAACTTCCAATTCGGCAGCCTCCACTTGAGTTCTGGGATTACAGGCGTTCACCAGAGGCACACTGGTTTATGCAGTGTTGGAAATCAAGCCCAGTGCTTCCTGCACACAGGGCAAGCTCTCTACCAACTGAGCTACATCCCTATGTCCAGCCTGGAAACTTGTGATAGCTGAACTTGTAACTTAACATAACTGGTGGCCTTTCTAACACTGGTGTCTTTTTATTTCATGTCTTTAAAACCATGATACCCGGGAGAAATCTGTAGTTTCACCAAGACTGCCAGATGGGGAGCACATAGGAAAACTAATTTTATTTTTTTTTCAAGTGTTAATTCTATTTTATTAGCCAACTGGAAAACTAGACAATTCTCCAGTCCAGGGAGACATTAACTTAATCCTCTTCCTCATCATCACCAGCTCCAGCACCACCCTGGCCCTTCTTGGCATTCTTCCTCTTCACTCGGCCTGGTCGGCCACCACCATAAGAAGACCGGAGGGAGAAATCAATGTGCTTTTGGGAGTCCAGACGAACAATGAAGGACGGGATATTCACCACCTGCTTGCGCACCCTGATGTGACGCACACCGGCATGGTGAATAGATTTAGCCAAACCTAGCTTGAAGACCTGGGTTTGCAGCCGCCTCTCCAAGAAATCCTCAATCTTCAGGCCCAGGATGTAATCCAGCTTCATTTTTTCTTCATCCAGCACCCCAATGCGAACAAGTCGCCTCAGCAGAGCATTGCCTTCGGAAAGACGCCGTGGGTCCTTTTCCTCCAGCGTTAGCAGCTCTCGGGCGGCCTTGCGGATCCTGGCCAGGGTAAATTTGACTCTCCACACCTCACGCTTATTCCGGAGCCAATATTCTCCGATGAGCTTCCGTTCCTGGTTCCTGAGACGCAACTTCTCGAAGGGTCTCCTTGGGGTCACATAGGTCTTAGACAAACCCAACTTCTGGCAACCGGCATGTTGGCGTCTCTAGACCTGCCGCGCCTAGGAGCTCACGACCGCGACAAAAAGGAAAACTAATTTTAAAAATTCTGCTTGGAAGAGTTAAACAGGCAAGTGTTCTGATCACTGCAGCTTCCAGCCAGCGAAGGTCCTTTAGAATGGGTGACAACAGTCAGGAGCAAAATGCAGAAACCCAGAAGGAAGGCATGGGACAAGGGTCACTCAGAGGCTGCTGGGAAGATTGTGGTTTTTTCTGCTTTGGGGCCTTCTTGTTTTCGCTTTGTAGTTTTGTGCTGTGGTGCAGAACCAACTGCCTTCTGGAGTTTAGTGGCAATGGCCATGTGCCTCTGCCCCTCTGCAGAACCCTCTGCTCATACCTGGGTCTCTCCCTCAGTTTGCCTCCCCTGCCCTGCGTGTTCCTGGCTACAACCAGCACCCAGCAAGCCTCACTGAGTTCCATATTCAAAGCCCAAGGCAGCCTCTTCTGGCCTAGTGCAGCCTCTCCCCAGATCCCGGAGACAATTGGCCACTTGTCTACCAGCGGGGCAAAGGCCTGAGAACGGGTTGAGATGAAGGTGGGGAAGGGAGGAGGATGAAGAGGTGCCAAGAGGAAAGAGGAATTGATATTTCTGGAATTTCTGCCTCCTTTGCCAACATCCATGAAGAAACCGGGCAATAAACAGAACTTGGTATGCATAGGACTTTAGCCCCAGAGTCCCGGGACGCGTGAAACCCTCTGAGCAGAAGTGGCTTTCTTTGCAAGAGCTTACAAGAGAAGCTTGCTACTACAGGAGAAATGATCAGTGTTGGGAACCTCAGACCCTCAGACCTTAAATTTTCTATGACCCCCTTGCCTGCTGGAGTAAACAACTTGTTTTCCTGTGCTTTCAGCTTTCTGGTGGGCTTGCAGCTAAAAAATCCCGGGAGCTAGAGCATGGCCATTAGTCAAGGAGAGCCCTATGTAAGCTGCCCTGGAACATAATAAAATTGGCATTCTTGTTTCAAGAGTGACCCATGTCTCTCTGTGTTTTTTAATCCCCAGACCCTTGCCCGATTGTGGTTCCAGGTGGTGCAGGCACCACAGATCAGCCTTGAGGTTCACAACAAAGGACCTGGGGACACCAAGGCCACTTATGAGACCAGCGACCAGCAAGTTCTCCACAGACGAGCAGGGAGACCAGTGTCTCTCAAGTCCCCTTGAGCTTTAACCTCCCTTCTTCTCCTAGGGCCAGAAGGCCTTGCAGCCTGATGCCCCTGGGGTGACAGTCAGTGGTTGCTGGAAGAGAGACAAGTAGACTTCACTTATTCCCAAGAGAAATATCCAACACCACTCTGAAAGAAACTTGCTAAAACTGGAACTTGAATCTGATCAAATCTCTAAATCCAACAATGGATGGAGATATAGGGAGTGAGTCACTGTACCCCAGGGATCTCAACACAAACGCAGGTTAAGCAACCTGGTTTTGGTTCTTCCTCCTTCTCCTTCCCTCCCTCCCTCCCTCCCCCCCTCCTCCCACCCTTCCTTCCTCCTTTTTTTCCTCTGTGTATACACATTTGTGATGGCTAAGGAAACTCCATTTTATGCTAGGCACCCATCCTGGTACCCACCAGTGGTTTGGCTCTGACTCCAGTTCCTGGAAGATAAGTTCCCAGCAACCCTGCCTCAGTGACCCCCACCCAGAAATGTTCAGCCATGACTATTTGCTTGTTATACTATGACTAACTGCTTTTTGGCTTCTGGAACCTGCTTGTGCAGACATTCAAGGTGTATTTTGAGGTCACCTTGACTACCTAATCTTGGCAAAGCAGAACACCCTTGGCTTGTTTGTGCAGATATTCAAGTGCTTCTTGTGGGGTTTTTCTTTAAAAAATCTTTCCCTTAGCTGGGTGGTGGTGCACACCTTTAATCCTAGCTCTAGGGAGGCAGAGGCAGGAGGATTTCTGTGAGTTTAAGGCCAGCCTGATCTACAAAGCAAATCACAGGACAGCCAGAGACACAAACAACAACAACAAAACTGAAACCTTGCCAGATGGTGGTGGTGCACGCCTTTAATCCCAGCACTTGGAAGGCAAAGGCAGGGGGATCTCTGAGTTTGAAGGCAGCCTGGTCTAAAGAATGAGTTCCAGGTTTTCGAAATATGAGCTGATGATTCTCTGGATCTCCTCCGTGTCTGTGGTTATGCCCCCTTTCACTTCTGACTTTTTAATTTGGATATTCTCTCTCTGCCTATTGGTTAGTTTGGATAAAGGTTTATCTATTTTGTTGATTTTTCTCAAAGAACCAACTTTTTGTTTCATTGATTCTGTGTATTGTTTTCTTTGTTTCTATTTTGTTGATTTCAGCTCTCAGTTTGATTATTTCCTGCCGTCTAGTTCTCTTAGGTGAGTTTGCTTTTTTTTTTTTTGTTCTAAAGTTTTCAAATGTTCTGTTAATTCACTAGTGTGGGATTTTTTTTTCCAGCTTCTTTATCTAGGCATTTAGTGCTATGAACTTTCCTCTTAACACTGCTTTCATTGTATCCCATAAATTTGGGTATGTTGTGTGGTCATTTTCATTAAATTAGTCATACCACAAGGACATGTGCTCAACTATGTTCATAGCAGCATTATTTGCCATAGCCAGAACCTGGAAACAACCTAAATGCCCCTCGACTGAAAAATGGATAAGGAAAATGTGGTACATTTACACGATGGAATACTACACAGCAGAAAAAAAATGACATCTTGAAATTTGCAGGCAAATGGATGGAGCTAGAAAACATATTGAGTGAGGTAACCCAGACCCAGAAAGACAATTATCACATGTACTCACTCATAAGTGGTTTTTAAACATAAAACAAAAAAAAAAAAAAACAGGCTACAAATCACAATCCCAGAGAACCTAGACAACAATGAGGACTTTAAGAGAGGCGTACATAGATCTAATCTATGTGGGAAGTAGAAAAAGACAAGATCTGAGTAAATTGGGATCATGGGGACCATGGGAGACGGTTGAGGGGGAGGGGAGAGAAAGAGAGGAGAGCAGAGAAAAATGTATAATTCAATAAAATCAATAAAAATATTTTAAAAAATAAAAAATAATGAGTTCCAGGACCAACAAGGCTACACATATAAACATTGTCTCAAAACAAACAAATCATTCCCTCACCCCCTCTTCCCACAACAATCTCTAGTTTAGCTCAGAGACTGTTGCCTTGCTAGCAGCAATCAATAAATCTTTTAATTATAACTGGATTGAGCCTGTGGTTTCCCCTTGGTGGTTTTAGACTTGATAACACATTCATTTGTGACTCGCATGGAGCTAATGTGTTAAGGTCAGAGGTCAACATCAGTGTCTTCCTCAATCACTCTCCACCTATGGTTTTGTTTGTTTGTTTGTTTTTTATTTTTGCTGGGGGAGTTGGTTTTTCAAGAGAGGATTTTTTCTGTGTTGCCCTGGCTGTCCTGGAACATGCTCTGTACATCGATCTGTTTTCAGACTCATAGATATCCACCTGCTTCTGTCTCCTGAGTGTTGGAATTAAATATTTGAGCCATTGCCAACTATCGCCACCTTATTTTTCGAATAAGGGTCTCTTATTGAACGAGGAGTTCATCAATCTGATTAAACCAGTTGACCAGCAAGCCCAAGAAACATTGAAATTCTGAACCCCCTGCCTCCACATCCCGGGACAGAGATTGCAGGGCAGATGCTCTCCACACCTGGTTCGAATCTGGCTTGTTGATCAGGGCCTTGCTGTGAGGCCCAGACTGGCTTTGAACTCATTATCCTGCTGCTTTAGCATCCCCAGTGCTGGGACTGGCCCTGATGCACACTCTCACCCTTGGTAGTACTGCGGTTGGTTTTAAAAGACTCTCTAAGAATGAAATAAAGTTTATTCATTCTGTGTCTACCCATTACTGGCAAGATAAAGACCTAATTCAGTCTGTAACCTCAAGGCCAGCGCTTACCACCCCCCACAATCTCTTCTTCAAGCCTTCCAGCTCCATGCATGTATCTTCATATCAGAGCTGTGTTCTTAATTTTATTTTACTTATTTGTGTGTGTGCGCGTGTGCACGCGTGCAGGAGACAGCGTCATAGTTTGTTCTCTTCTTCCACCCTGATACAGGTTCTAGGGAAGGAACTCAGGTCCTCAGACTTGTGTGACAAATAAATGTCTTCACTCCCTGAGCCATCTTCACCACCTGGCACTTGTGCGCACACACTTTTGCCTGAACAAATCCCCTCTAGATTAAGGAAACTTTTTCAAATGTTAGCATGAATGTCCCCATAATGAAATGAGCTTTTACCCTCCCTAGACACTTGAACTATTTGTGTGGGGGGGGGGGGCTAACTAAAATGCCTCCAGCTGAAGGCCTGGATTCCAGTACTAGCTCAGTCAGTAAAGTACCATACAAGCTGTAGAATTGACTTTAATCCTAGAACCCACATTTTAAAAAAGACAAACAGACATGATGACGTGGCCTTGTAATCCCAGTGCTAAGGAGGCAGAAACAGGTGACTCCCATGGAGCTAAATGACCAGCTTGCCTAGCCCAGCTGGCAAGCTGCAGACAAGAGAGAGGCCTTGTCTAAAAACCAACAAGGAACCTGAGGACTACTACCCCAAGGTTGGTGTCTGTCTAGAGAACCAAGCCCATATTGCTGAAGTTGAGGAAGGCTGAATGGAGTCAGACCTGCTGTACTATAAATAATATCTCTGAGGAATGACCACCTTGACAAGCATTGTTCTAACTAGCTATTTTTTCTTTTCAGGCACAGGGGGGGAGGGTAGAGTGGGGTAAGAGGGGTGTGGTGGTGAATTGGAAATAATTATCTTTGGCTCAAACCTGTGGAAGTCACCAATGCCTTCAAGTGAACCTATAAAAATTCAACAGATGAGTTTTGGGTATCATAGGACCCGACTCTACCCTCAGTTCATCTAAAGCTGTCATTGTCTAATGGATGTTTAGTAGGGAATCAGGAAGTCCTGCACAGGTCCAGACGGCGGGTGCCGTCCCCTCCCTCATCTCCCATCACCTTTCCCCACTCTCGTTTGTTTGTTTTTCAGACAGGGTTTCTCTGTATCTTTAGAGGCTGGAACTTGCTCTGTAGACCAGATTGGCCTTGAACTCACAGAGATCCACCTGTCTCTGCCTCCCGAGTGCTGGGATTAAAAGCGTGCACCACCACCCAGCTTCTCCACACTTCTAATCATTGCTTTTCAACCCCGAGGTATCCCAACCTCAACACTGGAAAGATAGAATCGAGTCTGAGCCCTCTTCTTACATTTGGTCCTCTTATGAATAGTGTATAAACTCTTTCCCCATATTGCTGGCTTCAGGGGTCGGCTCATTAGGTGGTGGAGGAAAAGGAGCATGGCTCAGTAAGAAGATCTGTACTAGAACCTTCCTTTCTCTTCAAAGGACCTAAAGGTTCTTCTGCTCTTCAAAGATAGTGAACCATTTTCTCAGACTTCTTTAAAAGGTGGACTCTGGACACAAGACCCAGTAAGTCAGCTCTGCCCCCCAAGTTAAATTTCTGTCTCCACAATGTCTCCCTAGTTCCCCCTTATCTTGGTAAATCCTACATGTCCACAGAGAAGCTTTTCCCAGACTCCCTCCAAGCCCTGTAGCTGATCATTTGCCCCTATGTACTACCACAGCTGAGTCTTCGGTCTTCACCGTCAGACTGTGCTTTTGGTTGGTTTTGTTGTTTATTTGTTTGAGACAGGTTCTTACTCTAACTCTGGCTGTCTTAGAACTCACTGTATAGACTAGGATGATCTTGAGCTCACAGAGATCCCCCTACCTCTGCCTTCTGAGTGTTGGGTTTAAGGGTGTGTGCCGCTACTGCCCAGCTATACCTCAGAAGATTTCTAAGGGGACTCAGGAAGAAGATGCATATCCTAGCTCTTGAGAGACAGAGGCAGGAAAATCAAAAGTTCAAGAACTCCAAGGTGCTGAAGAGATTGTTCGGTGAACAAAAATACATAATGCTTTTGCGAACAACCTGAGTTTGGTTCCCAGCACTCACATCAGACAGCTTACAAACTGCCTGTTGTTCTAGCTTCAGGGGAGCCAACGCCCTCTTCTGGCCTCTTCAGGTACTTGCACACATATGTGGACACACACACACACACACACATACATGTACATGTTCGGCACATGCACACATTATTAAAAATAAAAATAAATCATAAAAAGTTCAAGATTAGCCTCAGCTATTCAGGCCACTCTGGGCTCTACAAGATTCTATTATGTACATATATACATACACACACCACATATGACTTATGCATGGATGAAAATAGCATAATAAACTGGGCGGTGGTGGTGCACACCTTTAATCCCAGCACTCTGAGTTCGAGGCCAGCCTGGTCTACAAGAGCTAGTTCCAGGACAGGCTCTAGAAACTACAGGGAAACCCTGTCTCGAAAACAAAAAAAGAGAAAATAGCATAATAAAAGCCATTATTTGCACAACTGATATACACTAATAATAAAAAATTAAATTATAAATTTCTCATTTAATAGGCAATGCAGTAATACAAATGTCTTAACTTTTAAAAAGATTTAGAAGCAAATGGACTTCAAGTCTTCTTAGCATGAATACATGTTAAGCAAGTGCATGAAGTAATCATGTTAATTGGCTGGATTTGGCCATCCACAATGTGCACATATTTAAAAAAAAAAAAAGCACATGGTATACCATAAGTATGCCTGATTTTGCCAATTAAAAAAAATTAAAAACCAAGAAAATATTGGCTAAACATATAAATAAAAGTGGGAAGAAATAATAGTCATGTATCAAAAACTTCCAATAAGAAAAAAGAAAAGAAATCCACTAAAACCCAAAACCTTTAGAGGTGGGCTGACAGGACATGCAGGGAATAGGAAGAAAAGTGGGAACATGGCTGGCTTTGGATCCAAGGAATAGCATATGACTTGTGCATAGTACTTATGTTCTAGTGTGTTCCCAATGATCAGCTGTGGCTTCGATCTTAAAAACAGGGCTGGGTATGTGATTGAATTAGTAGCATGCTTGCCAATCATGCACAAAGCCCTATTTTTGATCCCCAGCACTACATAGACTAGGTGTGGTGGTGCAACACTGTAATCCCAGCACTTGGGAGGTCGAGGCAGGAGGATTAGGGATTTAAAGTCATCCTCCCTTATGTAGAGACTCTGGAATAAGTCTGGGCTACAAAAGGCTCTGGATGTAAAAACAGAAACAAAGGACAAAAACAGAACTGTTGACTGAGGTTTCTGTCCTACCCAGTCAGTAAGTCCCAAATAAATCACACAGAGATCTACATTAATTATGAACTGATTGGCCTAGTAGCTCAAGCTTCTAATTAACTTATAACTTATATTAGCCCATAACTCTTGTCTGTGTTAGCCACGTGACTTGTTACCTTTTTCGGCAAGGCAGTCACCTCTTGCTTGCTCTGTGTCTGACTTTCTCTGTGTCTGGGTAACAACTGCAGACTGAGCTTCCCTCTTCCCAGCATTCTCATTGCCCGCCTCTACTTTCTGCCTGGTTGCCCCGCCTATACTTCCTGCCTGGCTACTAGCCAATGAGCATTTTATTAAAAACAATACAAGTGGCAGGATAAAAGATCATTGTCCCACAGCACAGAACTGAAGATGTGACTCAGTAGAGTGCTTCCTACATGTGCAAAGCCCCGAGTTCTATTCTCAGAACTCCCAAGGAGGAGAATGGGGCTGGAAAGATGGCTCAGCAGTTAAGAGCACTTGCTGATCTAGTTTGATTCCCAGCACCCACAAGGCAGCTTACGACTGTAGCTCCAGAGGGCTCTGATCCCTCTACTCTCCATGGGCACTTCGCATTCACTTGCTTATATACATATAAGTAGGAGTAAAATAAATCACAGGGCTGGAGGGATGGCTCAGCGGGTTTGAAAGCACTGACTGCTCTTCCAAAGAACCTGGGTTCAGTTCCGAGCATCTACATCTCACAAGCATCTGCAACCCCAGTTCCAGGGGACCTAATGTCCACTTTTAGCCTCTGTGAGCACCAGGCACACATTTGGTACACTGACATACATGCAGGCTAAATATTCACACACAAAATAATACAAGTAAAATTTAAAACAATGAACATGAAGAGTTAAAATAATAAAAATAAAAATAAATCTTTCTAGAAAGATTTCAAAAAATGAAAGAGGCCTCAGCAGAGGAGCACTCTTAGACAGAAGTGGAAGGGAAGACTCTACTCACAGGAAGCTCTTTAACGTGCTCAACAAATATTCATTGGTGACCCCAGGGCTTCGGATGGGGACGGAGAGAGGGACTGTAGAGTGGAAAGTCTTGCCTGGGTGAAAGCTGAGAGGAGGGGCCTTGTTCTAGTTAGGTTTCTATTGCTGTGGCAAACACCATGACCAATAGCAGCTCAGGTAGGACAGGGTTTATTACAGTTTACAGTTGTAACTCACCCTGATGGAAAGTCAAAGCAGGAACTCAAGGCAGAAGCCTGGAGGCAGGAACTACTGAGAGACCATGGAGGAGTGCTGCTTACTGGCTTGACTCATTCAGTTTGCTTTCTTATACGCCCCAGGACCACCTGCCCAGGAATGGCACTGCTCACAGTGGGCTGGGCTCTTCCACATCAATTAGCAACTAAGAAAATGTCACATAGCTTGCCTACAGGCCAATCAGATGGGGCATTTTCACAACTGAGGTTCCTTCTTCTCAGATGGCTCTAGCTTGTGTCAAACTGACAAAAAAAACTAATCAATACAGACCTTCCCTGGCTCCTAAAAGTTTTCCCTGACCTCCCAACAAATGCCAGGCCTGTACATGTTTATGTACACACAGCAATATGTTTTTTTTATTTTATGAGATAGGGTTTCTCTGTGTAAATAGTCTTGCTGTCCTAGAACTCACTCTGTAGACTAGACTGGCCTCAACCTCACAGAGGTCCGCCTGGCTCCACCTCCCAAGTGCTGGAATTAAAGGCATGCACCACCATCGCCCACAGCAATAATTTTTCAAAGTATTTAAAGCAGGGCTGGTGGAGACTGCAGATGTAGCTCAGTTAGTAGAGAGCTTGCCTACAGTGCATAAAACTCCGGGTTAATCCCTAACTCCCTATAAGCTGCATGTGGTGGTGCGTACCTGTGACCTGGGTGCTTAGGATGCAAGAAAGCATACCTTGGATAGGCAATGACAAGGAGTCACCTGGGACATTTGTGTGGTAGTGGTGGCAAGCACTCTACCTTTGAGCTACATCTCTAGCCTTTGTTTTTTTGAGACAAATCCAGGCTGGCCTCAAACTCTTACTCCCCCTGAGTGCCAGGATGACAGGCCTGGGCCCAAGAAGCCTGGAACACCTTTGACTCTCCTTTGTTTCCCTTGAAAGACAGAGACTCATGCAGACCAGACTGACCTCAAACTTACTATATAGCTGAGGGTGGTCTTGAACTCTCAGTTCTCCTGCCTTAGTTCTTCCAAAAAGTCCTGTGATCACCAGTGTGTGCCATTTCCGCATTTAGTTTTTTTGGATACTGCTTGTGAGAGTATTATGGAACATGTTTGGTGGGGTGTGGGACTCAGCATAGTGGTAGTCCTTAAGTGGAAGGCCCCCCACTTTTCTAGGGGCACTGAATGGGGCTATATTTGAGTCTACAGCCATCAAGGATGAGCCACTTCCTACCACCTCTTCAGATTCATCTGCATTAACTTTGATGGAGCTCTACTTCTCTGAGATGCAGACGTTCAGGTGGCCAGGAAACTTGAATGTGGTTCTCTTTGGGGCAGGGCTGTTTGGCTGTAACCTCCAGTTCACTCCTGCTTGATCCGGAAAGCTTCATTCAACACTCTTCAAACCCCACCCTCTCAGAGAATCTCCAACAGAGAATGGGTGCCAAAAAGCCCAGTTCCATATTCTTGGCAGCTGTGGAAGCTCTTCCCTTGAAGTTGCCAGTCACCCAAGACCCCGCCTACTGGTTACCATTTGACCATACATGGGCAAAAACTCAACTTGTGGAGGACACATCATCACCCCTGCTTACAAAGTATATAAACTCCCTGTTTTAGTAGCCAACCCCAATCTCTGGGGCTGAGGGCTCACCTGGGAGCTGCTTTGCTCCCAAATATACCTGTTCTTTTGTTTTTTCAATTCATCTGACTTACTGCATCAGTGGAGAAACCTATTTTCACATTACACGGAAAACCTGCTAAGGGCCTCAATCACACCTTCCTTTTCCTGCAAGTTGGGACAAATAAACATAATGACCTTGTCACTATGAACCCTAACCACTGTACCCTGGAGTTTCTCAAAGGAACCTACCTGTCTGGGGCCTATTCTGGGGACAGCATTGGGATCAGAAACATGAAAATCCACCAGAAAACTGTATCCAAGATTTCTTAGGGAAACCCATGTAGGGAACAGCTGTATTCGCTACCACTGAGGCTGCTATTCATAGCCATTCTATACCAGGCCCCATGAGGACTGAGATCTGGCAGATTTGGTTGGCTACAGATGGTTAAGGGCTTAAATTTTTGTTTGTTTGTTTTGCTTATTTTATATGCTTGAGTGTTTTGCCTGCATGTGTGTGTACCATGTGTGTGCAGTGCCCACAGAGGTCAGAAGATGGGGTCAGATCCCCTGGAACTAGAGTTAAAGAGGATTGTGTGCTGCCACCACCATGTGAGTGCTGGGAACTGAACTCAGGTCCTGTGCAAAAACAGTAAGCATTCTTAACTGCTGACCTATCTCCGCAGTTCAAGGTTTTTGTTTTGTTTTGTTTTTTTAAGTGTGCCAAGCTCTTGGCTTACCTGGGAGGAACCAGCACAGAGAGCAGAAATTCAGAAATCTAAAAAGGCAGATTCTGGGTGGAATTGGGAGTCAGGCCACCTGGTGGGAATTGTCTTCTCCCAAGAGAATCACCTTGCCCTTGTTCCTGACAGTCTAAAAAACAAAATCAAGACATTGGGGACTTTTTCTTCAAAGCTCTTGGAGAGGATGAGGCAGTTTCCCCCAGAGAAGGATGCAAACAGATCCAGGGGTGAGACAGGAACTGAGGAGGGCAGAACTAAGCTCTCTGCCTGGTGCACTGGCAACAGCCATCAATTACATGCAATGAGTCACAACCCAAGCTGAAGTTTAAGAAAACAAACAGGACGCATACAGAGGCTGAGCAGGCTGCAATAGGACATTTTGGTGAGGCAAGAGTCACTGGCTTGAAGTAATTGAGTTGTCTTTCAACTCAGGTAGAAGTTAGACCCACTTCTCATTCTGAGCATGTGAGTTACTGGAAAAGAGGATTTAATTTACATCGACTGGGTTGGACTGCACCTGGGACCAAAGAGCAGGGTGTGCCTGAAGACAAGCCTTCCAAATGGAGCCGCTGGAGTTCCACTGCTGCAAAACACTGCACCCCACATCTTGATATTCAGGGTGACATGCCTTTGGGTGAGCACACAGCCATGCCCAAGGGTCCTATTTCAAAATGCCCCCTCCATTACAGGCTGTTCACTGGCTAAAAGCTTGCAGCAAGCTTTTCTGCCCTTTTTTATCTTGAGGGTTAGGTGGTAACTCTTGAGACAAAGGGGCTTCTTTGGGAGAAGAGCACACTTGTCTGTCATTTTTCTTTTTATTTTCTTTTTTTTCTTCTTTTTTTTTCAAGACATGAAATAGCCCTGTGTAACATGAAATAGCCCTGGATGTCCTAGAACTAGCTTTTGTAAACCAGCTAGAACTCACAGAGGCCCACTTGCTTCTGCCTCCTGAGTGCTGGGATTAAAGGTGTGCACCACCACCTGGCATTGGTCTGTAATTTGAGACCCGATAGGGAAGAAGTGTCAACTCTTTCAATTCTTTTTTCCCCTTCCCTTCCTTCTTTCCTTTCCCTCCCTTCTTTCTCTCTCCTTCTTCTTCCTTCTTTTCTCCCTCCCTTTTTTTCTACAGAGTTTCATATAGTTCAGGCTGTCCTCAAACTCACAATGTAGCTGAGGATAATCTTGAGCTTTCTGATCCTCCCCGTCTCCATTTCCCGAATGTTAGGATTACAGTAGTTGACACCTTACCTGGTCCATGTGATGCTGGGGAGCAAGCCCGTGGCCTCATGCACGCTGCCAGAGCGTTCTATCAACTGTGCTGTATTTGAGGTCCCTCTCTGCCTTTTTTTTTCATTAACATTCAAGAGGCTGGGAAGGTGGCTTAGTGGTTAAAGGCACTGCTGATCTTACAGAGGAACCAGGTCCTATTCCCAGCACCCACATAGTCACTCACACTGTCTCTAATATCAGTTCCAGAGGATCTGATGCCGCCTTCTGATTTCCACAGCCACCATGTTCACATTGGTACACAGACACACAGACAGGCAAAATGCCCATACAGATTACAGGTTTTTTTAAAATTAGTGTACAAAAAAAAATGGGCTTCATTATGACACTTTCATACATATGTGTCGTTATATTTTGTTATAAAGTGTTTTCCATTGCTCCCATTTAGGGTTTATATTGAGAGCCATGGGCATGGAACAGGGACAGGATGCAGCATACAGAGGGGAACAGTCCTAATCCAAATGTGTGCAGAATGTCAGAGAGAGGACCCCGTTAATCAGATTCTTCTAGAAGTTCACATCCTCCCTTGTTATGAGTGCCTCTGGAACTGTTCTCAGGGTAGCCCTGGTATGCTCAGTAATTTCTCACCAACCCACCCCCAAATCTATTCTTAGCCAGAGCCTTTCTTTATTCTCCTGTGTCTTTCAGATTTTTGGTACATATACTTCACTGAGATAATTGTATAATTATATACAGACATGTACTTCACTGAGATAATTTACACCTATTGTCAGCTCAGGGAGAAAAAGCCCAGCTAGAAGTCAACTGTGACTTCTTAGAGTAGCAAAACGCACTAAGAGGGACTGTTTGCAAACAGTGTACACAGTTCACTCTTTCAGAAGCCCAAATTTCAAAACCACATAGGAGTGATGCTGGGTCCCCAGCATGGGAGTGTGTGTGTGTGTGTGTGTGTGTGTGTGTGTGTGTGTGTGTGTTGGAGGGGCTATCATATGCTGAGGCAGGAAGCTAGAGAGTGGGGTAGGTATGGGCTAAGTTTTCTATAGAAACCCTTTCTAATGAGCACTAACTCACTCTGTAAGACAGTATTAAACCCTTGCACACTGTAGCAGTTTTAACCATCAACTTGACACAATCTATAATCAATCAACTGGGAAGAGAGTCTTTCTGAGAAATTATCTAGATCAGGTTGTCCTGTGGGCACATCTGAGGGATGATTGTCTTGATGGTTTATTGACACGAGAGGTCCCAGCCCATGGTGGATAGCACCATTCCCTAGCTATAAGACATTATAAGAGGAAAGAAATCTAGCTAAGAGAAAGAAAAGAAGGGAACAATCAGGCATTCACGTGTGTATTCTTGTTCTGCTCTTAATGGACATTTATGTAGTGTTTTAAGTTCTTTCCCTGACACCCCCTCATAAATGGCTTGTCACCTGGAACTGTGAACCAAACAAGCTATTTCTTTCCTAAGCTGCTGTATATCAGGGCATTTTATCACAGCAACAGAAGAAATAAAGCTATAACCCAAAGGCAGCCCTACAATGACCTAACCTTCTCCCACTAGACCTCACTCTTCAAAGGTCCCATCACCTGTCAACTGAGCTTCTAATACATGAATTTTTGGAGAACAAACCATATTGGAACACAGCACCCACCATGTAACAGGCATAGCAACCAACCTCAACAGCTTTTACAAGCAATAATAGCATCCGCAAACCTCAAAGAGCTCTGCAGACAGCTGTGGTCTTTGCAAGTACCTACAGGCTCTGCAAACGGCTGCATATTTTAAACAATCTTCATTTTAAAATGTAAGCTCAAAATTTTGACGAAATTACAAATGTGAAGCTCTGCAAATAGGAATAGCTTCTGCAAATGACAGTGGAGTTTTAAAGACTGTAGACTTTACAAAAAAAAGTGATAGACTCCAAAATACCTCTAGTCTACCAGCAACTGTGGGTACTGCAATAGCTGAACCATAAAAATATAATACTTAAGGAACTGGGGAAAAGACTCATAGGTAAGGTGCTCATTGCACACAAGGATGTAGCCACAAGGGTTGGAGGCACACAGACAGGCTGATCTCTCAAGTTTGTTGACCAGCCATCCTAGACAAATTGATGAGCTCCAGGTTTAATGAGAGACCTTGTCTCAAAACATAAGGTGGGGAGTGATTGAAGAGGGCACTTGACATTGATCACATGCACATAGACACCTGTGTGTATATACCCACATGCACATGTGCATACAATAGACATGTACACACACACACAGAGAGAGAGAGACAGAGATAGAGACAGAGAGAGAGAGAGAGAGAGAGAGGGAGAGGGAGAGAGAGAGAACAACAATCAGAATAGGAATACAATTGAAGGTTCCTAGGGTTTTTGAAGCTGTTTATCATTTACTCTTTTCACAAGAAAAATCGCTTAGGGGCTGGGTGGTGGTGGCACATGCCTTTCATCCCAGCACTCAGGAGGCAGAGGCAAGTGGATCTCTGTGAGTTCGATCGAGGCCAGCCTGGTCTACAAGAGCTCAAAGACCCCAATCTACAGAGAAACACTATCTTGAAAAACAAAAGGAAGAAAAGGTCTCTTGGGTAAGGATAGGAAGACGTGGAAGACAGACAGACACATTTAGACACATACAGCTAGGGATATAGCTCAATGTCAGTGCACTTCCCTAGCAGGCAAGGGGCTTTGAGTCTGGACACCAGTTAGGGGCTCTGCTTATGTTGGAAAGAAGTCATCTAAATGAATAAGCACAGAGGGAACTGTTTTTATGTTAGCATGGTGCCAGAAACAGTGGGAAAGGTGAAGAGCCATGTCCCCTCATTGTTTGTGGAA
This sequence comes from Arvicola amphibius, assembly GCF_903992535.2. Taxonomy (NCBI): domain Eukaryota; kingdom Metazoa; phylum Chordata; class Mammalia; order Rodentia; family Cricetidae; genus Arvicola; species Arvicola amphibius. The sequence continues at coordinate 71,175,719 of NC_052059.1, forward strand.
ATTCAAACAGCCCTGAGCCTTTTCTGCAGGCTGTTCTGAATACCTGCACGAAGCTCAGATTGATTCCTCTGAGTCATGATTACTGTGTACCTAATACCCTGGTTAGCTGTGGCAATAAAATCCATTATAAACTACCTGAGTATTGCATCTAAAGGTGATTGACACTTCTGCTGAAGGTTTCTGGCATTGGGCCTGGAAACACCTCTGTACAGACAGAAACACTTCAAGTGTGGATCCAGACTCTGTGTTCCTGAGTATCTTTGTGTGTCCATGAGAATGAGGCTGAGGTCACTGCTCCATTACTGCACAAGAACAACAACAAAAACATTAGATAGGTAGATGATAGATAGATAGATAGATAGATAGATAGATAGATAGATAGATAGATAGACAGGCAGATATGATAACAATGACAGTGTCAAGGATGAAAATGATGGTGAAGAAAATGGTGATAATGAAGATTGAATTCCTTTTCCAAAGATGTCATGACAGCCACCCCCCAAAAAAACTGGGTAGAAAGTCAGTATTGAAGACCAGTTGTGAAACAATCTTTTTGTACACTGTGAAGATGTGTCACTCTGATCAACTTAATAAAAAGCTGAATGGCCAATAGTTAGGCAGGATTTCTAGGCAGAGAGGATGCTGGGAAGAAGAAGTCAGAGTCACCAGATAGATGTGGAGGAAGCAGAATGAGCAAAATGAAGATGAGGCTATGACTATGTAGAAGGACATAGATTAAGAGATATAAATTAAGATATAAGAATTAATTAAGAACAAACCTAAACTAAGGATGAGCATTCATAATTAACAAGAAGTCTCTGTGTTGTTATTTGGGAGCTGGCAGGTGGGACAGAGAAAGACTGGTTATAAACGGAGCCCAATGTGGGGCATGTATTTTCACATGGGACCTGAAAAAACTTAAAAAAAGAAAACTTCCAAAAACACAAAAACAGAGCCAGATGCAGCATCCTACTTCTGCAGTCTCTCAGACAGGCCCCATTGTACAGACACAGGTCTCCTGGCCACTGCCTGTGGGTTTGAGCCACCAGAATGCCTTGAGCTAAGCTGCACAATGGGTTTGAGGTTTGACTCACGTGATCAGAGAATACTGCAGGTGCCTGGTAAAGCAAGGTCCAGACAGGAAAAGAAAAAAAATGTAAAGACAGTCATAGAAAAAATAGATTAAAAATAATAGTCTTTGAGGCCTGATCCAGGACCTCTGTGGATCCAGGCATGAGTCTGGGACCTCTGAAGAAGTAGGCCTGAACTAGAGACCTCTGTGGGTCCAGGCATGAGTCTGGGACCACCGAGGGAGTAGGCAAGAGCTAGGACCTCTGCTGGTAGGCCAAGGCACGAGTCTGGGGCTTCAGAGGGAGTAGACTTAAACCAGAGACTTTTGTGGGACCTCTATGGGAACAGGCCCAGACCAGGGACAGATCTGAAACAGATCTGAACCAGCAACCTAGGGTAGAGCAGACCTGAGACAGCAAACTCCACAGGAGCAGATACAAGGGAGCAACTGTGGAGGGAATATGCTGGAACCAGAGACCTCTGTGGGTCCACATGTGACTCTGGAACCTCTGAGGGAGTAGGTCAGAGCCAGGACCTCTACCAGAGCAGGCCCAAGGCAGCAACCTCAGCAGAAAGAGCCCCAAGCAAGCAATCTCTTTGGGAGCAGGCCCAAACAACCCTTCGTATTTCAGGGCAAACCTCATGAGCGCCAAGCAACCTCCAGGAACATGGAGTAAGCAATGGGGTAACTGGAACTGTGGCCCTGACTGCACCATGAGGAACAACCATCTGAGCCTTGGATCTACTGGCACCTGGAAGATTGATCACCAGAGTCACAAACAGTCCCAACTACACCAATCAGAGAAAAGTATGGGTAGACAAGGTAAAAACACACACAACACCAGTAAAAACTAGTGGCTCTACAATAGCAAGACTTGAAAAACCAAATATAGATGAAGCAGAAGAAAATGATCCAAAAATTATCTTTAGGAGAATGTTTGAGGCCCTTAAAAAGGAAATGAAAAATTCCCTCAAAGAAATGGAGGAAAAGACAAACAAAAAAATTAGAAGACATAAACAAATCTCTTAAAGAAAACCAAGAAAAACAATCAAACATATGAAAGAAACTATTCAAGACTTGAAAACTGAAACAGAGGCAATAAAGAAAACACAAGCTGAGGGACTTATAGAAACAGAAATCATGAGAAGATGATCAGGAACCACAAATTCAAGCATAAAGAGAAGAATACAAGAGATGGAAGAGAGAATCTCAAGCGCTGAAGATACAATAGAAGAAATAAACTCATCAGCCAAAGAAAATATTAAATCTAACAAAAGCTTAACATAAAATATCCAGAAAATATGGGACACCATGAAAAGACCAAACCTAAGAATAGTAGGTATAGAAGAGGAGAAGTCCAACTCAAAACCACAGAAAATATATTTAACAAAATCATAGAAGAAAACTTGCACAATTGTTATGGTTTAAGTAAAATGCTGCTGATCCCCGAGTGGCTGCAGTTGGCAGCAGGTCCCAAGACCACGCCACAGTCCCCTGAAGTGGCGGCAGGCAGTGGGCCACTATGGGCAGCAAGCCCCAGGCATGGAGCCACATAGTGGGTGAGAGACCTTGACAGGGTAGCCAGTCCCATGAGGAGAGACAGACAGATGGGCATGCCACAAGACCATGTTGCAGGTCTCCAAACGTGGATGGTTCCAGGCAGAAAGCCATGCAGTGGGCAAGAAACAGACAGATAGGCATGCCATGCAGAGTGGGCTTGGATATTTATTTAGTAGGTTATGGAGGGGAAAGGAAAGAAAGGGAGAAGAGCAGAGAGAGGTGGGGGGAAGGGGAGAAGGAAAAGACAGAAGCTTCCTGTTCCAGAGAGAGACCGAAAGGGGGAAGACTTGGTTGGAAGCTGAAGATCAGCTTGCCTCAGCAGACAGGGGAGGGAGTGGGCAGGGCTTGTCTCTTAAAGTGACAGAGCAGACCATTACATTCCCATCTCTTTTTTATAATAAAAAGATGGGAGGTTAGGCACAACACGTTAAAGGAATTGGGGCAGCAGATTCTCAAGACTGCTTTCTACTTATTTGTGGGCATTGTCGTGGGGGAGGGAACCTGAGAAAGCTGGATGCTGATCACATCCTGGAGTAGCTGGTCCCTCTGCTCCTGCCCGCTGTTTGTGGTATGGAAATGTCTGGTGTCTCTTACACCTGTTTAAGGTACTGGCAGAACAGAGAACAAAGTTAAGCTTAGGAAAAAGATTTTTAGGACCAGGGAATTGTTTGAGGGGGGTGTATCTGATCCATTTAAGGTGGATCCTTTAATTCGGCTCCCTGGAACTCACAAGAATTCTTTGAGTTTATGAAAACAGAAGTTTTAGACATATACATTGTATAAACAGTAGCATATTTATGTCAGAATGACTGTGACAGATGTTTTTGCACAATGAAAAATATTTTTAAGACTATGGAAGGCAGCGTAAGAGAGAAATTTGATAACTTGTATTTGTCCTCACACCTTTATAACTTGCAGGTCTTGTATTTGTATTGGTATTTTACTGAAATTTGTTTGATGAGGCTGTCCTTTTAAATGACAAAACCTCTCAGCTGTCAAACTGCAACAGAGATCTTAGAGAAGAATAAATTTTACTTGAGTTATTGATTTAAAAAACAACAGAGAACTTACTTGGCTGGCACCTACCACCTGAGGAGCTACTCCTCAGAGTCCTCCATGGTCACTAAGGGTCGTATTTGCATTTTGCTGTTTAGCGCAGAGCCTGCCAGGCTCCAGAAGATCCTGTGGGCTAAGAAATCTGTAGGAAGACAGATCTACCTTGACCTGAGCTGCTAGGTTGTTGATTCCAGTGATTCTGTCCATGTCTGGTGATCTTCAGTTTAGATGAAAGGCAGTTTTGCCCAGTGGTCAGCATTTGGCAGTTGAAGCAAATTACACATGGACGTTGTTTTGTGTCCATTTGTCTTCTGTCTTCTTTGGAGGAAATAAAGTGCTGCTAGGAGCCAAACTGTATCCTTTTGTTATGACAAGTATTTAATAATTAAATATTTAAATGCCATATTCCCCAGATCTCTGAGCACTTGAGAGCTGTTTATCAGGTGTAACTATAGTATAGAATCTGCCTGGAGAACTGGGTCTGAGCTTGACTGTACTAAGACTTACACTCATAAAAAGACAGAAAGAAGAAAAAAACTGCTTGCAATAGAAGGTTAACGGCAAAACTGACAATAGTAGAGAATATCTAAATATATTTTAAATGAGGGATACAGTAAATATAAAGTATTGTTCTAAGAGACTTAAAAGTACATACCAATTTAAAACATGAAACTTATTGCTTTGTAGTCTGGAATGAGATGCAATGAACAAACAATTATGATATTTAACAGTAAACATAGTTGTATTTAAATTACATGTAATAACACACACACACAGAGTGACCAGGAATTGGGTGAAGTGGATGCTCTTGGAGGGCCCCACCAAAGGCATGCCACTGCACAAAACACACATGCAACAGAGTCAGCAAGAGGAATTTAGAGACAAAAACATAAGTAAACCAAGGGACCAGGCAGGCAGATGAAGGGTCTTGGTCATCTGACCTGGCTCTCAGTTAAGATGGTGGTAAAGTCACCTGACCTCAGTTAAGATGGCAGTAAGGTCACCCATGTAGCAGAGTTAACACTGGGGAACCAGGCAGGGAATACCTCAGTGAAAATGGTGGAACTTGGTCACCTGACCTGGCTCTCAGCCAAGATGGCGGTGAAATCACCCAACCTCAGCCAACATGGTTGGCAAGGTCACCTGACTTAGTCAAAATGGCAACAGTCACATTTTGTATAGAAAAGCCACTATTTTTTAGCTGTGGGGATTTTAAGCTTAATAATAAGAGAGACCTAGAGGTGTGGTGTGCCCTGTCGCTGAGCTGCCATGCCACAAGCTACAACAGGGAACAAAAGGATGGAATTGGAAAACAGCTGCCTTGTGGATCTGATCAATCTTGTTGGCAGCAGTAGTGGTGGCAGAGATAGTTTGAGGAAACTCCTTCCATTTTCCTGTGCACTGACAGTAGTTAGAAAGCTCCCATACAAGTGGAGCTTGCAGGACACTGGCAGAGTGAGGGTAGGAGCTGAAGAAGTAGGGCATTAAGGCCTGGGGCTTAAGAGCCTCTAAAAAGGCATCCATCCCAGGGGGAGGCTGGGTTGATGGACCTGGATGACTTGCTGAAACCGTGAAAACCCAAGAAAACAGTGATACAACAAGACCTATAGGAAGACATCTCCCTTCTATAGGCAGGGTGTGAATTGGTGGTGAATAGCATAGGGTTTGTAGGAGAACGTTCTCTGCCTGCAAGCAGGGTGCTAAAGCCTGACTGGATCCAGTCAGGGTGACTCTGAAGCAGATAGGGCTCCAAGCAGTCTTTAACCCAAAAACTAAACAAAAACAAAAATAAACAACATGGCAGGGGAGAAAAAAAGAAGTCCCAGGCAGGGAGCTACATTGTGGGTGAGAGACCTTGATGGGGCAGTCACTCCCACGAGCAGAGACAGAGAGATGGGCATGCCATGAGACCACACTGCAGATCTCCAGGCAAGGAGCCATGCAATGGGCTAGAGACAGAGATATGGATAAACATGCCATGCAGAGTGAAGTTGGGTATTTATGTAGTGGGTTACAGAAGGGAAGGGGATAATGGGAAAGAGCAGAGAGAGGCAGAGAGAGAGACAGAAAGACAGAGAAACAGAAGGGGAGGGGGAGAAGTGGAGAGAAGGGAGAGACAGAAACTGCCTCTTCAAGAGGAAGACAGAAAGGGAAGGACTCAGGCTAAAGCTGAAGATCATCTTGCCTCTGCAGATGAGGGAGGGAGGGGGCACGGCTTGTCTCTTAAAGAGACAGAGCACACCATTACACCAACCTAAAGAAAGATATGCCCATGAAGATACAAGAAGCTTACAGAACACCAAATAGATTGAATAAAAAAATCCCCTTGCCACATATAATCAAAACACTAAATATACAGAATAAAGAAAGAATATTAAGAGCTGCAAAGGAAAAAGGCCAAGTAACATATAAAGGCAGACCTATCAGAATTATACCTGACTTCTCATTGGATACAATGAAAGCAGAAGGTCATGGTCAAGCATTATGCAGACATTAAGAGACCACAGATGCCAGCCCAGACTACTATACCCAGCAAAACTGTTGATCACCATAGAAGGACAAAACAAGATATTCCATGACAGAACCAGATTTTACCAATACCTTGCCACAAACCCAGCACTACACAAAGTACTAGAAGGAAAACTCCAACCCAAGGAAGTTAGCTACAACCACAAAAACACAGACAATATATGATCTCATTGCAGCAAATCCCAAAGGAGGGGAAAACACACAAAATAACATCACCAACAACAAAAACTAAAATAACAGGAGATAGCAATCATTGATCATTAATATCCCTTAATATAAATAGACTCACCTCATCTATAAAAAGACACAGGTTAACAGACTGGATATGAAAACAGAATCCATCCTTCTGCTGCATACAAGAAACACACCTCAACCTCAAAGACAGGCATATAACCTCAGAGTAAAGGGTTAGAAAAAAATTTTTGAATCAAATGGACCTAAGAAACAAGCTGGTGTAGCTATCCTAATATATAACAAAATAGGCTTCAAACTGAAATCAATTTTAAAAAAAAAAGACAAAAAAGGAACATTTCATATTAGTCACAGAAAAAAATCCATCAAGAGGAAATCTCAATACTGAACATCTATGCCCCGAATACAAGGGCACCCTCATATGTAAAAGAAATACTTCTAAAGCTTAAATCATACATTAAACCCCACACACTAATAGTGAGACTTCCAACACTCCACTCTCTTCACTGGACAGGCCTGTCAGACAAAAAATTAACAGGGAAATAAGGGAACTAACAGATGCTATGACTCAAATGGATTTAACAGGCATCTATAGAACATTTCATCCAAACATAAAAGAATATACCTTCTTCTCAGAACCTCATGGAACCTTCTCAAAAATTGACCACATACTCAGTAACAAAACAAGCCTCAACCGATACAAAAAAAAAAAAAACTGGAATAATCCCATGTGTCTTACTAGATCACCATGGCTTAAAATTAGAATTCAAAAGCAACACTAATTCCAGAAATCCCACAAACACATGAAAACTAAACAATGCTCACCTGAATCATCAATTGGTCAAGAAAGAAATAAAGGGAAAAATTAAAGCCTTTCTAAAATTCAATGAAAATGACCATAAAACATACCCAAATTTATGGAACACAACAAAAGCAGTGTTAAGAGGAAAGCTTATAGCACTAAATACTTACATATGAAATCTGGAAAAACCCCACACTAGTGAATTAACAGAACATTTGAAAACTTTAGAACAAAGAGAAGCAAACTCACTCAAGAGATCTAGATGGCAGGAAATAACCAAATTGAGAGCTGAAATCAACAAAATAGAAACAAAAAATACAAAAAAATCAAAGAGACAAAGAGTTGGTTCTTGGAGAAAATCAACAAAACAGGCAAACCATTATCCAAACTAACCCAAAGGCAGAGAGAGAATATCCAAATTAAAAAATCAAAAATGAAAAGGGGGATATAACAACAGACACAGAGGAAATACAGAGAATCATCAGGTTATATTTTGAAAACCTGTACTCCACAAAATTGGAAAACTTAAAGGAAATGGACAACTCTCTGGATAAATATCACTTACCAAAATTAAATCAAGACCAGATAAGCAAATTAAATAGACATATAACTGCTAAAGAAATATAAACAGTCATCAAAAGTCACCCAACCAAAAAAAGCCCAGGACCAGATGGTTTGAGACCAGCCTGGTCTACAAGAGCTAGTTCCAGGACGGGTACCAAAAACTACAGAGAAACTCTGTCCCCAAAATCAAAAGAAAGAAAGAAAGAAAGAAAGAAAGAAAGAAAGAAAGAAAGAAAGAAAGGAAGGGGAAAGAAAGAAAGAAAGAAAGAAAGAAAGAAAGAAAGGAAGGAAGAGAAACAGTCATCAAAAGTCTCCCAACCAAAAAAAGCCCAGGACCAGATGGCTTCAGCTCAGAATTCTACAGGACTTTCAAAGAAGAACTAATGCCAATACTCCTCAAATTGTTCCACACAATAGAAACAGAAGGAACATTGTCAAATGTTTTTATGAGGCTACAATTACCCTGATACCCAAACCAAATAAATACATTACTAAAAAGGAGAATTACAGACCAATCTTACTCATAAACATTGATGCAAAAATGCTCAAAAAAATAGTGGCAAATCAAATCCAAGAACACATCAAAACCATCATCCACCATGATCAAGTCGGCTTCATCCCAGAGATGCAAGGAAGGCTCAACATACAAAAATCTGTCAACATAATCCACCATATAAACAAGCTGAAAAATAAAAATCACATGGTCATCTCATTAGATGCTGAAATAACCTTCAACAAAATACAACATTCCTTCATGATAAAGGTCTTAGAGAGAGCAGAGATACAAGCAATATACCTAAACATAATGAAGGTAATATACAGAAAGCCAACAGTCAACATCAAACTAAATGGAGAGAAAATCACAATGATCCCACTGAAATCAGGAACAAGACAAGGTTGTCCACTCTTTCAATATCTATTCAATATAGTTCTTGATGTCATAGCTAGAGCAATAAGACAACAAAAGGAGATCAAGGGGATACAAATCAGAAAAGAAGAAGTCAAACTCTCACTATTTGCTGATGATATGATAGTTTACATAAGCAACCCCAAAAATTTTTCCAAGGACCTTCAACTCATAAACACTTTCAGTAATGTAGCAGGAAACAAGATTAACTCAAAAAAATCAGCAGCCCTCCTGTACACAGATGATAAATGAGCTGAGAAGGAAATCAGAGAAACATCACCCTTCACAATAGCCACAAATAGCATAAAATATCTTGGAGTAACTCTGACCAAACAAGTGGAAGACCTGTATGACAAGAACTTTAAATCTTCGATGAAAAAAATTGAAGACATCAGAAAATGAAAAGGTCTCCCATGCTCTTGGGTAGGTAGAATTAATATACTAAAAGGACAATCTTACCAAAAGCAATCTACAGATTCAATGCAATGCCCATCAAAGTCCCAGCAAAATTCTTCACAGACCTTGAAAGAACAGTGTTATTCTTTTGGTCCCCACCCCTTTCCACGCCCACTCCCAGCGACCTCTGATCTCTTGTCCTCACCTTTAATTCTCTCTCTTGCTCCCTTCTCTTACTGGAGACCACGTGTGTTCCCCCGCTTCTTTCTTTCTCATTTCCTCTCTCTCTCTCTCTGTCTCTCTCTCTCTCTCTCCCTCTCTCTCCCCCTCTCTCTCCCTCCCTCTCTCTCCCCCTCTCTCTCCCTCCCTCTCTCCCTCTCTCCTTTAATAAAGCTTTATGTCTATTTTCTGTGTCTACATGTCTTTTACCCACCACCAGTTTACACTTGTCCACTTGGCTCTCCCGGTGGGTGCCTACCTGCTGCTGGGAACCTGCTGCCACTTAGCTGCCCTGCCACCATTTGGAGGGGCCGCCGGCCTGCCCGGGATGGGCCACCACTCATAAACCACCCGGGGATCTTGCAGGGACCCACAACCGTCTCTGCTGGGCTGACAGCTGCACCGCGAACATTTTTTAAGAACAAAAAACAGTACTAAACTTCATATGGAAAAGCAAAAAACCCAGGATAGGCAAAACAATCATGTACAATAAAGGAACTTCTGGAGGCATTACAATCCCTGACTTCAAACTCTACTACAGAGCTACAGTACTGAAAACAGCCTGATATTGGCATAAAAATAGACAAGAGGACTGACGGAGGACTCTCATTGGTTAATAAAGAAACTGCCTTGTTAGTGCTGGGATTAAAGGCGTGCACCACCACCACCTGGCTCCATGGCGTCTGAGTCACTGCCTTCTCTCTCCCACAATTCTGTTCTGTCTACTCCACCTATCTAAATCCTGCCCTATCAAAAAGCCAAGGCAGTTTCTTTATTAACCAATGAGAGTCCTCCATCAGAGGACCAATGGAACCAAATCGAAAAACTGGATATTAATCTACACACTTTCAAACACCTGATTTTTGACAAAGACGCAAAAAATATAAAATGGAAATAGAAAGCATTTTTTTGGTTTTTTGAGACAGGGTTTCTCTGTAGTTTTGGAGCTTGTCCTGGAACTAGCTCTTGTAGACCAGGCTGGCCTCAAACTCACAGAGATCCACCTGCCTCTGCCTCTCAAGTGCTGGGATTAAAGGCGTGCGCCACCACTGCCTGGCTAGAAAGCATATTTAACAAGTGGTGCTTGCATAACTGAATATCAGCATGTAAAAGAATAAAAATAGATCCATGTCTATCACCATGCACAAAACTTAAGTCCAAATGGATTAAAGACCTCAACATAAAGTGAACCACACTGAACCTCATAGAAGAGAAAGTAGGAAGTACGCTTGAAACATTGGCACAGGGGACCACTTCCTAAATATAACCCCAGTAGCACAGACACTGTGAGAAACAATTAACAAATGAAACTAAAAGCTTCTGTAAAGCAAAGGACATGGACAACAAAACAAAACAACAACCCCACATCAGACAGAGGGCTGATCTCCAAAATATAAAAAGAACTCAAGAAATTGGTCATGAAAAGAACAAATAATCCAATAAAAAATGGAGTATAGATCTCAACAGAGGAATCTAAGATGGCTGAAAGATATTTAAGGAAATGCTCAACATCCTTAGCTATCAGAGAAATACAAATTAAAAAAACTCTGATATTCCATCTTACACCTATAAGAATGGCCAAGATCAAAAACAGTGATGACAATTTATGCTGGAGAGGCTATGCATTGCTGGTGAGAGTGCAAACTGGTACAGCCCCTTTGGATATCAGTATGGTGATTTCTCAGAAAATTAGGAAACAAACTTCCTCAAGACCCAGCAATACCACTTTTGGGTATATACCTAAAAGATGCTCAATCACACCACAAGAACATGTGCTCAACTATGTTCAGAGCAGTATTGTTTGTCATAGCCAGAACCTGGAAACAACCTAAATGCCCCTCAACCGAAGAATGGATAAGGAAAGTGTTGTACATTTACACAATGGAGTATGGCACACCAGAAAAAATAATGACATCTTGAAATTTGCAGGCAAATGGATGGAGCTAGAAAACATCATATTGAGTGAGGTAACCCAGACCCAGAAAGATAAATATCACATGTACTCACTCATAAGTGGCTTTTAAACAAAGTAAAGAAAATCAGCCTACAAACCACAATCCCAGAGAACCCGGTGTGCCCATATCCACAGAGGACCTGGCTCAGGCCTACTCCCTCAAAGGTCCCAGACTCACACCCCAGACCCACAGGAGGTATCTGGTTCCCGCCTACTCCCTCAGAGATCCCAAACTGACACCCAGACCCACAGAGGTCTTGCCTCAGGTCTACTCCCTCAAAGGTCCCAGACTCATGCCCAGACCCACAGCAGTGTCTAAGTCTGGCTCACTCATTCAGCAGTTGCTCCTCTGTACCTGCTGCTGTGGAGTTCACTGTCTCAGGACTGCCCCAGCCTAGAGCTTCTGCAAATGTTCCTGGTCTGGATTCGCTCCTGCTCCCTTGGAGTTCACTGTCCCAGGCCCGTTCCGGTCCAGGTCGTCCAGGTCTTTGGCTCAGTCCTGCTCCCATGGAGTTCACTGACTTCAGACCTGCTCTAGCCTAGGTGGCTGGCTCAATCCTCAGGTGATGTATATTTTACCTGCTCAAACATAAAATAAAAAATTATCATTGGCTGGCTTATGTACAACATACAGTCCACACTTGTGTTAATGCAGACATGTATTTTACCTTTGAAATTTTGTGTGTTTTCAAAACAAGGGAATTAGACACCAATGATCCAGCCCCTCAAAGTGTCTCTATTGCAGTTTTCTCAGAGTTCTATACCCAGAACAGCTTCAAGGCTGCTGGCTGAGAAGGTCCAGTCTTACAGACTATTCTAGCCAGAACTTGACCATTACCTTAATTTTCCAAGAGTCCTCCCAAAATGCTATTACTCCCATACAACAATAAGCAATCTAGAGAACATGATTCCCACATTCCTAAGTGGTAGAGTGGCTAATTTTTGGTCTTTCAGTAGATTATGAATGTTTACCATCATTTGAGGGTTTGGTTACAAATTGTTACTGGTCATGTTCAGGGAGAAAGCTAAACAAAGAACATTAGACTCAGGGATCTCTTTCTTAAGGTTAGAATGAAGATACAGCATAGAAATGATGTAATAAAATGGTGGATTGTTGAGTGTATTTTTAAGCAACTAGTAGTCTCAAATACTTTACATTGGTATGTATTTTTGTATGTTGATTCAAATTTGAGGTTATTTTCATTATATTGTCTAAATGTTTCTACTCTTGTTTAAGATATTGTACCTATGCAGCTATTTTAAGAGGTTATACAAGGTTTTAGTCTTTCAAAACTATTTAGGATAAAAAAGAATGCAGCCTAGTAGTTAGTCAACTATAACAATCAAACTTTTAGTCATGTTAAGTATGTTTCAAGGTCATATAGAGATATATTTTAGATAAACATGTGATCACCAAACATTTCAAAGACATACAGAATATGGCATTTAAAATTTTTTAATAACATAAGACATTTCATGACAGTGAGACAAGTCTGCTCCTGGAAGCACCAATCTATTTAACAAAAGAATGATGGGCATCAAAGAACCTCCATATGGAGTTTGATTTCAGTGTAGCAAAGCAAGTTATCTGGGCAAAGAAACTTCCTCTGCTTCAACTGTTGACAGTACTCTGTCCAAACTGGACAAGTAGGACACAAAGAAAAGTATCTGCCTAGCTTTGCCAAGAGAATGTAGGACAGTTCTTCAAAATTCCTGCTTCACAGAGAAGTCTGTCAAATATTCTAGGCCTGTAGGTCAAAAATGGATGACCCAATGTTGCAAAGCAATCTTGGGTGACTGTCCAAGCATCCAGATGTTTCTGTCATTTGTATAGTTTTGGAAGTTGTTTGCATTGCACTTCCTGTTTGCTCAAGTAATAATTTATCCTTCTTGGGTCTCTGATGGAGATTGAAGACTATATAGTTATAGTTTTACAATTTTCCTTATCATAAAATTCATAAAAATAAATTTACATAAGAGACATAAAGTTTATAAGGTTGAGAGACATAAAAGCTTAAGTTGTTTGTTTAAAAAATGTTTTGAAGTTTAAAAAATGTTTTAAGATGGTAATGCAAGTTATAATAGTAAACGGTTTAGGTATAAAACTTTAAATTCATCAAGGTAAGGTAAATAATAGAGTATTTTCCCTAAATATGCCAAATACAAATGTACTGTACAATGTGACTATAATTCTTGCTTGATAATTGTTCTTATTGTATATAGTTTCATTTGTTAAAGTTAATACCTTCCCTTTCTATTTAGATAATAATATATTGTATATAGTTTTACTATGTTAGAGTTAAAACCTTTCCTTTTGATTTAGACAAAAGGAGAAAATGCTGTGGAATAATCTTTTTGTACACTGTGAAGATGTGTCACTCTGATTGGTTTAATTAAAAGCTGAATGATCAATTGCTAGGAAGGATTTCCAGGCAGAGAGGATTCCGGGATGTGGAGGAAACAGAATGGGCAAAATGGACATAAGGTAGCAAGTGTGTGGAAGAACATAGATTAAAAGATATAGGTTAATTTAAGTTTTAAGATTTAGTTAGGAACAAGCCTAAGCTAAGGCCAAGCATTCATAACTAAAAAGAAGTCTCTGTATGGTTATTGGGAATTGGAAGGCAGGACAGAGAAAAACTGATTAGAAGACCAAAGTCAAGGTATTGACAAGGCTGGTTCCTTCTGGGAGCTATGAGGAAGACTGTGTTGCATACCTGTCTCTGGTTCCTGGTAATCTCTGGCCTTCTTAGGCTTGTAGATGTATCACTGGTCTCTGTTTATCTGTTTACATGTCTTTCTCAATATCTAATTTTGGAGTGGGGGCTATTGAGACTGGGTTTCTCTGTGTAACAGCCCTGGCTATCCTGGAACTAGCTCTTGTAGACCAGGTTGGTCTCAAGCTCACAAAGCTCCACCTGCCTCTGCTCCAGAGTACTGGGATTAAAGGAGTGTGCCATCATCACCCAGCCTAAATTTCTCCTGTTAAGTAAAGATACCAGTCATGTTGGCTTGAGGCTCATATGTGTAATCTCATCTCAGCTTGATTTTCCATAAGGATTTTGTTTTCAAGGTCATATTCTGAAGTACCAAGAGTTAGGATTTTAGCATCTTTTGAGGAGACTCAGGGCATAAAAGTGATGGTGATGGTACTAGTGGTGGTGATGGTGACAGTGGTGATGGTGGTACTGGTGATGATGGTGATGGTGATAGTGGTGGTGATGATGATGATGATGGCTGTGGTGGTGGTAATGACAACAATGGTAGTGGTGGTGACAGTGGTGGCATAAAGCTGCAGGAGATGATGGTTATGATATCAAGGAAGAGAAGAATATTCTTCAAGATGGAAGTATGGGTCTTTAAGACTCTAAGTCAGTCTTTACACTTCCAAAATAGCAGGGATCTCAAGAAGCCTCTGCCTGGAATTCTCTGACCAGCATTCCCAGTTTTCCCACTTTGTTACTTTTCTTCCTCCTCCAGACTGAGCTTCACTGTTAGATCCTTAAGAGAGGCCACCTAGGCCCTGTCTGGGGCAGCTTCCTCCCTTCTGCTTACATGGGGTTATGAGTTACATGATCCATGACTTGCTCTCCAGTAGATGCTACCATGATGGCAAAGATCATGTTTAGTTTCCCCTTGGTTGCTTATTAAAGCTTATTTCATTGTTTAATTTATCATTTCTAGTGCAGGCATATGTGTGTGTTCATATGTGTGCAAGCATTTATGAGGGGTATGTGCGTGTGGAGGCTAGATGACAACCAGGAGAACAGACCACTTATTTGGTGACAAAGTCTCCCATTGGCCTGGAGCTCACCAGTTACATAGACCAGCAAACCCTAGGACCTGTCTCTATCTCAGCACTGGTATTTCAAGCTAACTCCCCTACTCAGTGTTTTTGTATGGGTTCTGGTGATCAACACAGGTCCTTATGCTTGAGTGGCCATTTCTCCAGCTCCTGGTCGTTAATATTTTCTGAGATAACATCTTTCTATGTAATCCTGTCTCCAAACTAATGATTCTCCTTTCCCAATCTTCCCAACACTAGGATCACAGACAGGAACCACTATGCCTGGGTTTAGCACCTTGTCTGCTTTGCTCTCTAAAGTATATCCAGTCATTAACACTATGGCTAACATACAGTTGAGGCTTAATAAATTCTCATTACATTAAAATAATAAAAATAATGAGGGAGAGCTGAGTGTGGTGGCACATGCCTGTAATCCCAGCAATTGAGAGGTGGAGATAGGAGGATCAGGAGTTCCAGGTCAGCCTTGCGTACATACGGAATTCAAAACTAACGTGGGCTATGTGAGACCCTATATGTGAGACTCTCTTGTGGGGTATTCACCAGAGAAAACTGCTCAGACATGGTTTTAAGTCAACACAAAGTCTTTATTAGCTGGCTGGTGGCTACACTGGGTGTTCAAGATCCCATTGTATCCCAGAGTCTTTCTCAGGGTAAGTCTTTAAGCACAAAAACCGTGTTCTGGTCTGTCATACTTCAGTTAATAGGAACAGTTAGACAGAAGCAGAATTACAGAAAACAAAAGACCAGATTAGTACATTTAGAGATTTTCTCAAAAGTATGGGCTTTGATGGATTAGGTCTTTGTTTTAATTTTTAGCAGGTGATCCTGTCTACACACTGAGTTTTACAGCCTGAATGGTACTCCCATCAGATATGCTAAGGTCTGGGACCTGTTACAGTCTCAGAAAACCAAAAAAATGAAGGAGTTCACAAGAAAACAGGGGTGCAAAAAAAAAAGCCAGGTGGTAGTGGCACACGCCTTTAATCCCAGCACTTGGGAGGCTGAGGGAGGCGGATCTCTGTTCAGACCTTGCCTATCTGAGACCCATAATATATGCGTGGGTCACTGAACTTCAGTCGGCCTTCACTTGCTGTGACTCAGTGACTTGAGGATCATGATTTCCAGTCCTGCGTTCTGGGTCCCCACCTTCAAAATGAAAACAGAGGCCCACCAAGTGATGGGAACATTCAGCCAGGAAGGCAGGAAGCGAATTACTGCAGCCAAAAGCCCTGTGTGGACAATTCCCAGGATCTGAGCAAGCAGGGCTCAAGGCCCTGTTGTTTGACACATCTCTGTATAAACAGACAGTGGGGTGGTGCTTTGGTAACTGTCACAGAAGATAAGGCAGGAGAGTCATAAAGTCTCCTGGCTAGCCTTCATTCCAGCTGAGCCTGTGTCTCATGTTTGCTCAGGTGTGGTCCCTCCCTGGTTGCAGCACAGATTGCAGCAGTTGTTGTCCTGGGGAAGAAGGGGTTAATGTGAGGGCTGGACAGTAAACAAGCACACGTGCAATAAGCTCCCCTATGCCATCACCTAGTCTGGAGCAGTCCCCGTGTTTCCCAACTTCAAGACACTCTGCAAAGCACTGGTTATATTTCATTCATTCATGTGTCTGTCTCCTCATTCATTCACTTTTTATGTTTTGAGACAGGGTCTCAGTCTGTAGCCCAGACTGGCCTTGAACTGATGCGCATCGTGTCTGAGTCTTTAGTGCTCTAAGAACACAGGTATGCACCACCACACCCAGCTTTTACTTTTTATGTTTTTACATTATTGTGTGTGTGTGTGTGTGTGTGTGTGTGTGTGCGCGCGCACACGCGCGCGCGCGTGTGCATGTTTGTGCTTGTTCCACAGCAGATGTGTAGAGGTCAGAGGACAACTTTCAGGAGTCAATTCTCTTCTTCCACCTTGTAGGCCCTGGGGATGGCACTCAGGTCATTAGGCTTGGCAGCAAGCACCTCTGCCTGATAAAAACATTCTTTTCTGATTTCTTTACGTTTAGGAATGTTTGCCAGAATAAATTTATGTGCACCACATACATGCAATGCCAGTCGCAGCCACATTCACGCTGGTAATCAAACCTAAGTCCTCTGCAAGAGCAGCCAGTGCTCTTAACTGCCCAGCCATCTTGAATTCACAAACACGAAACCATGCTCCTGGGAGAAACAGGAGATCAGGTTCTTGTGAGTCAGCGATCACATTATATTATTTGGACATATAATCTCATCATGTGTTTCTACTTCAAGATACTTTATTTAACACTTCTTTCTGATACACCTTGATCTTGTGGTTGGATTCCTGAGTAAAGCTGAGTCCAGCTTATGTGATTTCCTGTCGGCTACATCACAGTCTCCTGTGCTCAGATATGCCAGACAGTTCCCCTGCCCTGCATTTGAGGTCTGTTTTAAGATTTAAAATACCAACCCAAAGCACACACACACACACACACACACACACACACACGCACGTGCATACATACATGCACACACACGCAGGCACACACGCATGCACACACATGCATACATACATGCACACACGTGCATGCACACACCTTCACCTGGATTTTAAGAGCATGAGAACTGAAATAGGAAGGCGTTCTGTGCACTGTCTCACTGTGGCTGACAGGAACTGTTCTGCGCAACTCAGGTTTTCCTCTGCTTGTGTTGGGGCAGCTGGCCCAATCCCTGCGTTCAGGGGCGTGGCTGGCCCAGGGGAGTAGGGTACCCTTAAAAAGGACCGGGGCCCCGGAAGGAGCCCTGTTCTTGTCCCCCGCGTTACCTTCTACTTCGCTGGACCCTTGGTTCTGTAAGTTCCCTTATTTTCTCCTTTTATTAAAACTGATTTATTATAAAAGGACTAATTTGGTTATTTCCAAACCCCTCCGACCACCGGTACATGCTTGTTCAATTCCAGACATGGCTCTTAAAGAGGAGCATTGAGTTAGGGATGACAAGGAAATTCTAACCAGTATAGACAGATTCCTAAGAACAGAGTCTGCAGGAGGGAGAATGGTGTGTGTGTGTGTGTGCACGTGTGTGTGTGTGTGTGTGTGTGTGTGTGTGTGTGCGCGCGCACGCGCTTGCATACAAGCAGGTGGCACGAACACTCCATACACACCCCTACCTATTTTAATGTGCTGTATAATATAACCACAGCTAAAGTCATACCCGTACCACCCTCATTCTCCTCTCCAGCCCTCCCCACTTCCCCTGTGAATCAAACAGTTCTCTGAGGGTGAGGGCCTTAGTTCTCTGTGTCTTTTCTGTGTCTTTATTTGCTCAGCCAATTCAGTCTCCTGCCTGTTGCTTCCAAGCTATGCTCTCCAAAGTCCAGCACTATTGCTTTCGAAGGGTACTCTTGCATTCTCAGGTCGCATTCCTCAGTTGCCCCAACTTGGAGAGGGAGGAAGGAAAACCCAGGAGTACCCTGTTCATCTCTCCCTTCCCTCAGGAACACCCCTGTTCATCTCTCCCTTCCCTCAGGAGCACCCCTGTTCATATCTCCCTTCCTCAGGAGCACCCCCGTTCATCTCTCCCTTCCCTCAGGAGCACCCCCGTTCATCTCTCCCTTCCTCAGGAGCACCCCTGTTCATCTCTCCCTTCCTCAGGAGCACCCCCGTTCATCTCTCCCTTCCTCAGGAGCACCCCTGTTCCTCTCTCCCTTCCTCAGGAGCACTCCTGTTCATCTTACCCCACTCTCAGGAGCACCCCTATTTTTTTCACCCTGCCTTTACATGGTCATAGAAACTCTTTTCTATCAATGTTTATACCTGAGTCTCAAAGCAGGGACATCTTTGAGAATAGAATCCAGGCCCCACCTCAGCCCCCACAGGGCTCTAAACCCCACTGAGGTTTGAGAGAGAGAGTTGTCCAGGGAGAGCTGCTGGTGTGGGTTCATTAGAAGCACTCTAGGACATAATTGTGAAGCCAGGGCTGAGACCCACTGCTTTGAGTGCATGAGAGAAAACTAAATTTCTTCCCTGAGCCACCTCTGTACAGTTTCCGTCACGACTGTACTAATTTGCATTCCTACCTCAAGCACATGTTATTACTTGTCTTTTTTTCTTTGTAAGAATTGTTTTTACTGGAACTGAAACCTTGTTTTTGGTGGTGGTGGTGGTGGTGGTGGTGGTGGTGGAGGAGGAGGAGGAGGAGGAGGAGGAGGAGGAGGAGGAGGTGGAGGTGGTGGTGGTGGTGGTGGTGGTGGTGGTGGTGTTTTT
The DNA here is from genome assembly GCF_903992535.2 of Arvicola amphibius. Taxonomy (NCBI): domain Eukaryota; kingdom Metazoa; phylum Chordata; class Mammalia; order Rodentia; family Cricetidae; genus Arvicola; species Arvicola amphibius. Next base: position 71,194,997 of record NC_052059.1, read on the forward strand.
GAAACAGGGTTTTGCTGTGTAGACTTTGAAATTATTCTGCCTCCCCCTCCAGAGGTCTGAGGTGACAAACATATATCAATCATCATGCCTAGTTCCTGTGATTTTTGGCCTGAGTTTCTTCAGTTATTGTTATGTCTCAAAAAGCAAGAAGAAAGGATACAGAAAGTTTTTCCATGAAGATACAACACAGGAATAGTGCTGGGGTATGGTTCACTGAGGGAGTACAGGCTTAGCATGTGTGCATTCCCATGTGCCAGGACCAAAAAGCAAAAAGCCCCAGTAAATCTAATTTGTGCTACCCATATGCTTTCAGATACGCGGCCTTTGCTGCAGTGTGGTCACCCCACCAGGAGCCACACCCTTAAGAATACCGACCCTTTCCCTTCAGCTGTCCATGGCCAATATCTCCTCAGCTAGGGTTGGAACTTCATGCCCACCTTCCCTTCACAGTAGGATTTGGCTTGAGCATATGCAGGTGTTGGGCACGTTGTCATAGCTGCTGTGAACTCATATGTGAACTGCCCTGCTGTGTCCAGAAAACAGTCTTTTCTTCTGGTCGCCTGTCGCCTCTGACTCTTACATTCTTTCCAGCCTCAGGGGGAGGAGATGTGGTGGAGATGTCTCAACTGAGCATCCTGTGATCTCTTATTCTCTGCACCTTAATCAATTGCGGGTCACTGTGTTACTCGCCAGCTAATGGAAGTTTCTCGGATGAGGGTAGAGAAATGCACTAATCTGCTGGTGTAACAATAAGTCATTTAGAGTACAAGGTCTAGTTAGCAGAGTGATAATACTAGGCTTTCCCCTTAGGACCTATGACCTTTCTAGGGGAAGAGCCAGGGAACACATTTAAAATACATTGTATGGCATTTGCAAAGAACTAATAAAAAATGAGCAAAAAAGCCCCAAACAAAAACATTACATAACATGTATGTTTTAATATACATTTATAAAATTATCACATGGTATTCCATTATTATTTACTATTTTATGCACTAATTAAAAATCAACTTGAAGCCAGGCATGGATGCATATGCCTTTAATCCCAGCATTCAAGAGGCAGAGGCCAGTGGGTCTCTGTGAGTTTGAGCCTAACCTGGTCTACATAGCAAGTTCCAGTCCAGTGAGACCTCATCTGAGAGAGAGAGCAAAGTTGGACATTTCATGTCATTGCGGACAGGCTTGGCTGCTTAAGCTCTTTCCAGGACAGCAAAGAGATTTTCTGTGTGTACATGCATTGCTTTACACACATCTCAAAATGTGCTCTTGCTTGTGTATAGCACTGTACCCGGGGGGGGGGGGATCTTGTTATGCTAGTGTATTATAACAAAGGTATATTGAGACTCAACCACAGCCTGGACCAATCCCTCGGATCCCTCACTATGGTAGTTACTAACTGTGATGATTCACCTTCACCGTCAACTTAATTAGACTTGGAATCGCTATGGTAACATACTTCTAGGTATGTGTGTGTGCTGGTTTGAAAGAAAATGGCCCCCAAAGAGAGTGGTACTATTAGGAGGTGTGGCTTTGGTGGAGGAAGTGTGTCACTGTGGGGGTGGGCTTTGAGGGCTCTTTTGTTCAATCTTCCCTCAGTGTGACAGATTTCCTATTCTCTGCAAGCTGAGATGTAACCAGCACATCTGCCTGCACCTGCCGCCATGCCCCCACCATGATGATAATGAACTGAACCTCTGAGGTTGTATGTGAACCACCCCAATTAAATATTTTTTATAAAGACCATGGTCATGGTCTCCCTTCACAACAATGAAAACCCTAACTATGACAGAAGTTAGTGTTATGGTTTTAGTTCCTGGTTCCTTTAAGAGACAAGCCACGCCCACTCCCTCCCCCATCTGCTGAGGCAGGCTGATCTTTAGCTTCAGGCCTGAGCTCACTCTCTTTTCCATCTTCCTCTCGGAGAGGCAGCTTCGCTTCTGCCTCTCTCCTCACTTCTCTGCTTCCCCCCCTCTCTCTTTCTCCTTCTCCCTTCCCCCTTCATAACCCCCTGAATAAATATTCAGCCTCACTCTGCATGTCGTGTCTATCCATGTCTCTTCTCCTGCCTACCAGCCATGTGACTCCCTGCCTGGGACCAGCCACTGCTTGGGGACCGGCAGCCGTCGTCTCTGCCTGGGATTGGCTGCTCCCAGAGCCCACTGCCTGCCACCACATGGGCCACCACCACTGCTCAGGCCACCGCTCTAAGACCGGCAGCCTTCTCTGCCTGGGACTGGCTGCTCGCAGGGCCCACTGTCTGCTGCTACATGGCCCGCTACCACCATTTGGGACCTACAGCATTTCTGCTGCCTACTGCTGCCAGGGATCTTGCAGCATTTTTTTAAAAAATTATAAAATTGGTGCCGTGACTCGGATAGGCTCACCCACTCCAATTCCTCTCCAGAGATTGGGATCCTGAACCAGGTTTTTTCTTACTTCCACACTGGCTTCCATTGGTAAGTTCCCCCATTCTGCTATTATTCCCTCATTATTCCCTCAGCCTAAATTGTGTTTGGAATGACCCGAGGCCAATCCACCCATGACTGAGGGCCCAGGGTCCCTCAGATCCTTCTTTCTCTTTTTTTCCATTTCTTTTCTTTTCTTTCCCTCATTGTAAAAGGCTGCTCAGAGCGGCCTCTGGCCTCTCCGGCTTCTGAGTCACCCCGACCGGATCCAGTCAGGCCATAACACCCCACCCGGAGTCAGGGACGCCTGGCTCACAGGTTCTGGGTGTTCGCGCTGATTTACATCCCACCTACACAGAGAGATGTCCTCGTTATAGGCCTTGGGTGCCACCGTTTCATGGGTTTTCACAATTTCAGCTGTGGATAGCAACCATTCATGTCTGTCCCCTGGCTTTTTTCAATCCCAGCCTTTTTCTCCCTGCTGCGGCTTGTGGCATGGTGGCTTGTGGCATGGTGGCTCAGCAACAGGATGGATCACGCCTCTAGGTCTCTTTTATTATTAAGCCTAAAATCCCTGCAGCTCAAAATTTGTGGCTTTTCCATCTCTTATTGAGCTTAAAACCCTACAGCTCAAAAACTATGGCTTTTTATTCATGCAGTATGTGACTGCTGCCATTTTGACTGAGGTCATGTTACCTCACCACCATCTTAACTGAGGTCAAGTGACTTCACCGCCATCTTAACTGAGTGACTTCTCCGTACAACATGTGGCTGCTGCCATTTTGATTGGGGTCAGGTGACTTTGTTGCCAGCTTGGCTGCTTCTATCGGTGAGTCTCTCCCATTCTGCTACAGTTGCTTTCCTTTGCTGGAATCATGTTTGGACTGATCCCGGGGGTCAGTCCGCCCGCACATTAGCACTGCACACTCCACATACAGTGTATTCAACCAGGGACCCAGGGTCCTCAGTTTCTTTATTGTTTTTTTCATTTTTTCATTTCTTCTCTTTCCTTTTCTCTTCTCTTGTCGTAATCACCACTCGGAGCAGCCCCCCCAGCCTTCCTGGTTTCTGGGTCATCGGACCAGAACCAGCTAGGCCATAGCAACCCACCCGCGGACAGAGGACGCTCTTCCACGTGGTCTTGGGTGTTCGCGCTGTTTCACTGGTTTTCAGGATTTTGGCTCTGGATAGCAACTGGCTCCAGCCGGCCTTTTCAATTCCAGCCATGGCATGGTGGAGTTTTTTCAGTTCCAGCCTTTTGCTCCCCTCTGCGGCTTGTGTTATGGCACGGCAGCTCAGCAACAGAGCAGACCATGCCTTTAGGTCCTCCTCATTAAGCTTAAAATCCTTACAGCTCAAAAATTGTAACCTTTTTCACACAACAAATGTGAAATGGGTGCTGCCATTTTGACTGGGGTCAGGTGACCAAGCTCTCCTGTTCTTTCTTAAGTATACCCTGACTTTCCCCCTGGTTTTCACTAAAATCCTCTTGTTAATTCTGTTACATGTGTTTTGCGCAGTGGCATGCCTTTGATAGGGCCCATCAAAGACATCCACGTTGCCCAATTCCTGTTCACTCTTTCTATTCTATTTCTATTCAATTCTATGTAATTGTTCATTACATCTCATTTCAGACTACAAAATCATAAGTCTCATATTTTAAACTGGTATGTACTTTTAAGTCTCTTAAAAATATATTAAACTGTTCTCTACCATTGTCAATTCTGTCATTAACCTTATATTACAAGCAGTTTTTTTCCCTCTTTCTGCCTTTATTTACAAGTGTAAATCTTACCTGTTAAGTTGAGAGCCAGTGTGGCCAAGCTCAGACCCAGCTCTCCAGGCAGATTCTATACTGTAGTTATACCTGATAAACAGCCCTCAACTGCTTAGAGATCTGGAGAATGTAATATTTAAATATTTAATTATTAAAAACTTTTCATAATAAAAAGAGACAGGTTGGCTTCTAGCAGCAGCACTCTATTTCCTCCAAAGAAGACAGAAGACAAATGGGCACAGAACAACATCCCTCTGCAGTTTGCTTCGACTGCCAAGTGCTGACCATTGGGCAAAACTGCCTTTCATCGAAACTAAAGACCTCCAGATGTGGACAGAATCACTGGAATCGACAGCCTAGCTGCTCAGGTCAAGGTAGGCCTGTCTTCCTACAGATTTCTTAGCCCACAGGGTCTTCTGGAGCCTGGCAGGCCCGATGCTAAACAGCAAAGGTCTAGTACAACCTTCAGTGACCATGGAGGACCCTGAGGAATAGCTCTGGGTGCCAACCAAGTAAGTTTTCTGTCATTTTTTAAATCGGTAACTCAAGTAAAATCTTATCCTTCTCAAAGATCTCTGACAGTTTGATAACTGAGAGGTTTTGTCAGGTTACCTCACCAAACAAATTTCAGATCAAATTTCTCTCTCATAATGCTTTTCATAATCTTAAAAATACTTTTCATTTAACTTTGTTCTTTGTTCTGCCAATACCTTAAACAGGATAAGAGACACCAGACATTTCTATGCCACAAACACCGGTCAAAAGCAAAGAGACCAGCTATGCCAGGATGTGGCCAGCACCCAGCCTTCTCTCAGGTTTCCCCCCAAGATGATGCCCACAAATCAGCAGGAAGCAGTTTTGAGAATTCGCTGCCCCAATTCCTTCAAACTGTGGTGTCTAATCTCCTGCTTTTTATTATAAGGAAGACCTGGGAATGTTATGGTTTTGGTCCCTGGTCCCTTTAAGAGACAACCCACGCCCATTCCCTCCCCCATCCACTGAGACAGGCTGATCTTCAGCTTCCTGCCTGAGCTCACTCCCCTTTCCATCTTCCTCTCAGAGAGGCAGCTTCGCTTCTGCCTCTCTCCCCACTTCTCTGCTTCCCCCATCTCTCTCTCTCTCTCTCTCTCTCTCTCTCTCTCTCTCTCTCTCTCTCTCCTTCTCCCTTCCCCCTTCATAACGCCCTGAATAAATATTCAACCTCACTCTGCATGTCGTGTCTATCCATGTCTCTTCTCCTGCCCGCCATGTGTCTCCCTGCCTGGGACCAGCCACTGCTCGGGGACCTGCAGCCATCTCTGCCTGGGATTGGCTGCTCCCAGAGCCTGCTGCCTGATGCCACATGGCCCACCACCACCGCTCTGGGACCAGCAGCCCAGCCGTCTCTGCCTGGGACTGGCTGCTCCTAGGGCCCTGTTGTCTGCTGCCACATGTCCTGCTACCACCATTTGGGACCTACAGCATTTCTGCTGCTGACTGCCATCAGGGAACTTGCAGCATTTTTTAAAAATTATAAAAGTTAGTGTAATGGACTAAAGTAAATTTCTGCAGGATCGCCGGCGGTTACAGCTGCAGAAACACTGCAGTTCCCCAAGTGGCTACAGTGGGCCACGAGGAGAGAAAGACAGATGGGCATGCCATGAGACCATGCTGCAGGTCTCCAAAGGCAGCTGATCCCTGGCAGGGAGCCATGTGGTGGATGAGAGACAGAGACATGGATAGGCATGCCATGCAGAGTGAGGTTGGAAATTTATTTAGTGGGTTATGGAAGGGAAGGGGAGAAAGGGAGAAAAGCAGAGAGAGAGAGAGAGAGAGAGAGAGAGAGAGAGAGAGGAGGGAGAGATGGAAGAGTCAAAAGTTACCTCTTTGAGAGGGAGATGGAAAAGTAAGAGACTCAGGCTGCAAGCAGGAAGATCTGCCTGCCTCAGTGATGGGGGGAGTGGGTGGGGCTTGTCTCTTAAAGGGACAGGACAGATCATTACAGTTTGTACAAGGGACTGGGGTAATGTGCGATAGGTCTGACTATGTTTTGTTTGGAGTATTATGGACTTTGTGACTGTGAATTAGAAAAGCAGTTCAAAGTTGTAAGAGCTTCTTATTGGGCTGTACTAGCAAGCAGGGAAGACAGTGGTGCTGAGTGTGATTTGATGAACTGTCAGGGCTGCTTCAAGAGGTTTCAGAGCAGAAGAATTTTAGTTTATTGACTAGAGATCATCTTTGTGGTATTTCAGTGAAGAAAGTGGCCTTTTGCCCTTGTCAAAAGAGTTTGTCTGAGGTTAAAATGAAGAATTTTAGATTAATTCTGTTGGCAGAGGAAACATCAAAACAGCCTAGTATAGACTCTGTCACATGGTTACCAGTGTTAACTCTGATGAAGATATATAATGAAAAGGAGCAAGCTGAGCAAGGAAAAACATTTGAGGCCAAAAAAAAATGGCACCAGAAAGTGGAATGGAGCTAAATCCTGTGTTCAAGGAAGTAAATTGATTAAAAAATGGAATAAAGGGAGTGGTGACCTCAGGGCAAGACCCCACCCAGCTAAATTTCCAACCTGTGAAAAGGAATTAAAGAAAAGTTTAGAGTTGGGTGTGTTGATACACACCTTTAGTCCTAGTACTGGGAAGGCAGAGGCTGATGAATCTCTGAGTTCCAGGCCAGTCTTGTCTATAGAGCAAGTTTCAGGACAGCAAAATTCAGACAGTGAAAGACAGAAAGCTAGTGAATATGTAATTGAACTAGAGGGCCAGGTTCCTGTCCTAGCAAACAGCAGAACTTGGCAGCTTCTGCCATGTGGTATGGCTTTAAGAGTTAAGAACTGAAGAAAGAAGTTATGGAATAAAGCCTCTGAGGCCAGGCACGTGTCAGGGATGTCCCTGAATAGAGGCCTAGTAGAGAGGCCTTGGCATGAAATTGAACCCTGGATTGATAAGATGTTAGAGATACTTGGGTCACAAGATATCTGTCGAGGAGAGCAGCTAGAAAGGAATGAAACCAGCCCAAGAAGTGTGCTGTAGTCAAGAAAGTTGAACAGAGTTGGACATCTGAAGAGCAGTTTGACATCAGCCATAGAGATCAAAGTTTGGACTTTGCCCAGATGGTTTTCTGTCTTGCTTTTATCCAGTATTCCCCGATTATGCTCTCTTTTCTGTGTTTTGGAATGATAATTATATACTTTTGTTGACAGAGGTTTCTTTTCCACCAGGTCCTGCAGTCATTCAATCCCAAAGAAATACACAGAGGTCTACATTAATCATAAACTGGTTGGCCTAGTAGCTCAGGCTTCTTATTAACTCTTATAACTTACATTAGTCCATAATTCTTCTCTGTGTTAGCCACATGGCTTGGTACCTTTTTTGGCAAGGCAGTCACATCTTGTTTGCCCTGTGTCTGGCTTCCTCTGTGTCTGGGTGATGAGTGAAGACTGAATCTTTCCTCTTCCCAGAATTCACCTGTTCTCCTTACCCCACCTCTACTTTCTGCCTGGCTAGTGATATAAGTGGTTATAAGTCTTTGGGGACCAGGGACTGTAATGTGGTGGTTTGAAAGAAAACTGCCCCCAAAGAGAGTGGCACCGTTAGAAGGTGTGGCCTTGTTGGAGGAAGTGTGTCATTGTTGGAATGGGCTTTAAAGCCCATTTGTTCAAGCTTCCCTCAGTGTGGCAGTCCTGATGTTTGCAAGATGTAGGACTCTTCACTACTCCAGCTCGTCTGGTTGCACACAGCCAAGCTTCCCATCATGATGATAATGGACTGAACCTCTGAAACCATAATTGGGAGCCACCCCAATTAAATATCTTCTTTGTAAGAGTTGCTGTGGTCATGGTGTTTGTTCACAGCAACAAATGTACAAACAAAAACTCTCTCTCTCTCTCTCTCTCTCTCTCTCTCTCTCTCTCTGTGTGTGTGTGTGTGTGTGTGTGTGTGTGTGTGTGTGTGTGTGTAGGCATTTCCAGAAAAGAGGGAAATTTCCATACCATGGGCCGGTGTTCTTTACTGCATAGAAAGGAGAAAATGGGTTGAACACCAGCGCTTATGTCTCCGTCTCCCGAGTGAATGCCACGTTACATCTCGCACTCATGCAGCCATGCCTTCCCTGACATGATGACTGTATCCACCGCCCACCCCATTGTGAGCTAAAATAGACCCTTCCTCCCTGAAGCTGCTTTTATTAAGTATGCAGTCACAGCAATGGAAAAAGTAACTGGCACAGGCCAGTCTGTATAAAGCCTTCTGCTTTCATTTGCTTGCTCACATTTTGCTTGGATTTTGCCTGACTTTGTGATCCAGTTTCAACTTGATCATTCCATAGCCCACACATACATTAGAATCTTGGAGGGAGTCGCTTCTTTGTTTCTGGCCACCCGGTTAGCTTAGACCTGAAATAATCACACAGAAATTGTATTAATTAAGTCACTGCTTGATCCATTAGCTCTAGCTTCTTATTGGCTAACTCTTACATATTAATTTAACCCATTTCTATTAATCTGTGTATTACCACATGGCTGTGGCTTACCGGCTAAAGTTTCGGCATGTCTGACTCTGGTGGCTCCATGGCTTCTCTGACTCTGCCCTTCTTTCTCCCAGCATTCAGCTCAGCCTTGCTGTAGGTCCAAAGCCATTTCTTTATTCATTAATGGCAATCACAGCACATAGAGGGGACTCCCACATCATTAGAATATCAGTTTTAACCCATTAATATATGCAATTATTTATCAATTGAAATAAAAATAAGAATCAGAGGAAGGAGCACTGGACTGAGCTCCAAGGTCCAGTTGAAGAGCAGAAGGAGGGAGAAGATGAGCAAGGAAGTCAGGACCTTGAGGGGTGCGTCCACCCACTGAGACAGTGTGCCTGATCTAATGGGAGCTCACCAAGGCCAGCTGGACTGGGACTGAACGAGCATGCGATCAAACCGGACCCTCTGAATGTAGCTGACAATGGGGGCTGACTGAGAAGCCAATGATAATGGCACTGGGATTTGTCTCTACTACATGTACTGGCGTTTTGGGATCCTAGTTCCTAGTCTGTTTGGATGCACACCTTCCTACGCCTGGATGGAGGGGGGGGAGGGCTTTGGACTTCCCACAGGGCAGGGTTCCCTGCCCTCTCTTAGACTGGAGGTGGGGAGGGTGAGTGGGGGAGTGGGAGGGAAATGGGAGGAGGGGAGGAAGTGGAAATTTTGAATGGTATTATTTATAAAGCAATAAAAATTTTAAAAAACTGTTTTAATTGAAACACTCCATTTATGAATCAAGCATTTTTAAGCAATAAATATTAGCAACTCAAAAAAAAAAAGAATCAGGGGAAGTAGTTCAGTGGTTAAGAGCACTTGTCCTCACAAAGGACCAGAGTTCGGTTCTTTGCACCCACATAAGGAGGATCATAACTGACCCTAACTTCAGAGCCAGGGGATTCAATGTCCTCTTTCGACTTCTTCAGACAGTGCACTCATGTGGCATATTCTCACACAAATACATGCACATAAATAAAAGAAAAGGATAGAAAAGAAAAGAAAAGAAAAGAAAGAAGAATATACACCATACCTTTTGTGAACTATACTATCTTGAGTAAAGCCCTAATACTCAAAGATACTCAGTTTACTTACCTATAAAATACAGTAAACAGTACCCACCCTAAATGTTTAGTTTTGTGCTTGAAGCATATACATTTTAATTTCACTGAGACAAGTTTTATATAATCCTGGCTGGTTTCAAAGTTGTTATGTAATCAAGGATGACTTTGAATTCCTGATCATCCTGCCTCAGTCTCTTGGGTACTGGTACTGTATGGGTATACCAATATACACAGTGTGTACCACCACACTGATACCTGCAATGATTTTATACCATGAACGTCACTGACCCTAAGGTCCCTTTTTACCTCCCTGTACCCTATCCTCATGATGACTCTCCACGGATCCAAGAAAGACCACTAGACCCATCCCTGGGGATTTTTCTAGCCACCACACTTCCCACCATTGCTGTCTTGCTTTTCAGAATCACATTTACCCAGACTTTTCAAATGTTTCTTCCTCCAAAAGACCTTTCTAAATTAGCTGAACCTTTATTTTATTCTTCAGGGTACTGAGTGTGTGTGTGTGTGTGTGTGTGTGTGTGTGTGTGTATACTTGTGTGTGTCAGTTAAGCTAAACACTCTACCTCTGAGCTACAGCAGCTCTGAGTCCATGATCTCTGAGGTCCTGTCATGTCCTGAAAATGTCGTTCTATCCTGGTCCTTCCCAATCTCTGCCTCTTAGAATATACCCTCCCAGCATTCGGGAAGTAGAGGCAGGTGGATCTCTGTGAGTTTGAGGCCAGCCTGGTCTACAAGAGCTAGTTCCAAGACAGGTTTCAAAGCTACAGAAAAACTGTGTCTCAAAAAAACCAACCCCCCACAACATTCTGTACCCTTTGTGGGGAGGGTGTGATAGAAGTGTCCTATTTGTGGCTCATTTCCTTGGCTTCTGAGTGTGCTTGAGTCAAAGGACATTTCATTTGCAGTACCACTCACCCATCACCAGGATGTGTTTACAGAGCTTTTCTTCATCCTACACGGAAACTCTAGCCATGAAGCAACTACCCACACCCTCCCCCGTGACCTCTAATCTGCTTTCTGTTTCTGTGCTCCTGGTAATGCCGGATGTTTCTTCTGAATAGAGTCACACTGCATTTGCCATCCCCGTCCTGTTCCCTTCACTGAACACCATGTTGGCAAGGTCCAGCCATGTGTGGCAAGAATCAGAGAGCTCCACCTTTCCATGGCTGGGTGTCATCCCATCACATGGCTCATGCCATTTTGTTCCTCTATTAATGGACACTCAAGTTACTGCCACATTTTCATCCCGGTAAACAATGCTGCTGTGAATGAGTGTGTTTGAATCTCTGCTCTAGGTCAGGTTTTTAAAAAGGTGTGTGTGTGTGTGTGTGTGTGTGTGTGTATGTGGAGGCATGTGTGTATGCATGTGTAAGTCCTGCCTAGCAATTTAAAAACCCTGGATATATACCCATGGGGAAAAAGACTGGCAGTGGAAAAGATCTATGCTTTGGAGGCTTAACTATTCTACTATAATTTTTTTTCCAGAAGACGGCACCAGATCTCATTACAGACAATTGTGAGCCACCATGTGGTTGCTGGGAATTAAACTCAGGACCTCTGGAAGAGTAGTCAGTGCTCCTAACCTCTGAGCCATCTCTCCAGCCCCTTAGTATAATTTTTTAAAGCACTATATTCACCTGATTCAGTTAGAAGTCTCCTCCCAACACACATATTTTTTTCTCTTTTCTTCTCGTCTTGGTTCCCTTTTCAACATTAGTGTCTTTTTGTGTTTCATTTTTTTATTGTGAGATAGTATCTCACTATGTAGCCCAGGCTGGCCTCCAGTTCACAGTGATCCTCTTGTTACAGCCTGTCAAACAAAACAGCCCTCCTCTTCAACAGGCCAGCTGTGCCCACTTGGAGACGCCATCGCATTGGGTCTGGGACTGTTGGTGTTCTCTCACAGAAGAGGGTGGGAAGTATAGATAGGGAGAAATTAACTGGCGAGGGGATCCATCTATGAGGTTATGGGAAAGCCGTCATTCATGCTGGCTTCCCCATACCACTACTGCTTTAGAGTCACTAGCACGCCTGTCAATCATCTCTCACCCAATACTTTTATTGGTTCCCAGAAGTGTACTCAGGTGGATTCGTGCTTTGATTTGTCCTTGGGGCCTTGTAAGGAGGTGGCTGATGCTCTCTAGGGAGGGATATTCCCAAGTCACCAGGCCTAGCACTCTATGCATCCTAAAGGTGGTTCTGCAAGTACATAAAATTTTCTCCATATCCTATTTTCCTCTCCACAGCTGTGATAAACACCATGGCCAAAAGCAATTTAGGGAGGAAAGGTTCACTGCATCTTACAGCCTATTGCCCTTCCCTTATCATACTTTCTGACCTTTTCCCCCTCAAACCAGGCAGGCAGAAACTAAAGCAGAAGGCATGGAGGAGTGCTACCTGCTTGCTCAGCTTGCTTACTTATTAGCCTCAAGAATCACTGGCCAGGCCGGGCGGTGGTGGCGCACGCCTTTAATCCCAGCACAGAGGCAGGCGGATCTCTGTGAGTTAGAGACCAGCCTGGTCTACAAGAGCTAGATCAAGGACAGGCTCCAAAGCTACAGAGAAACCCTGTCTTGGAAAAAAAAAAAAACAAAAAAAAAAAAACAAAGAATCACTGGCCAGGGATGGCAACACCCACAGTTGGTGGGTCCTTTCCATATCAATGATTAGTCAAGAAAATCCCCTACAGAAATGCCTGCAGGCCAGTCTTACAGAGCCATATTCTCAATTAAGAGTCCCTCTTTTCAGATGTGTCAGGCTGGTGACAAGTGGCCAAAAACAATCAGTCAACACCACACTACTTGTCTGGGGGTGGCATTGCCCCCAGTGGGCTGTGTCCTCCCACAATCATCAATCAAGAAAATGCCCCCCACAGATTTGCCTAGAGGCCAATCTGATGGAGGCAGTCCCTCAGTGGACAGTCCCTCTCCTAGATGACCCTAGTTTGTGTCAAGTTGGCAAAAACAAACAAAAACCCTAACAAGTACAGGCCCTATTATTTTACACAGCTGTGTAATGTTTTGTTGTTTAGAGAGATCATCATTTTGAACAAGTGCCCTACTGATGGGCATTTAGGTTGTCTCCAACTATTGTCTGATATTTACAAGACTTCTGTGAACAGCCTACAGGTACTATTTTGTATGTTTACAATCTGCAGGATAAATTTATCTCAGGACATTGAAGGGAGCGTGAGTCTTGGACATTGGTCCTGTTTGTGTGTTTGCTTCCGGTAGAGCTGACTCATTGTTTTCCATGTGTCTGGGATATTCTTGGCCTTTATGGCTCAGTGGTTCTTAAGAAGAGACTTGAGGTAGCTTGGGAAAGCAGGGGCCCTTGGAGAAGCCTCTAATGGTAAATGACAAAGTACTAGGAGTGGGTTGGTAGTGGGAAGGGATGGGGTCAGACGATGGCATCCTCAGAAGTCCGATGGTCAGAAAACCGCATCCTAGGCCTGACTCAACCAACTGAATAAGATGAGAGTTGTGGAGGGTGGGGCTCCTCTCTTGGGACATCTCACTTTTACATTGACTAGAATGACTCAGAGCAGGACCCTGGAGTGGACTTTGTCAGCCTGGCCTGGGCAGCCTCTTCCTGGCACTTACGGAGTGGGACAGAGCCGTGGGGTAACTACCCACTCCAATTTAGAGTCTACACTTCCTTTTTAATGTGTGTGCTATGCTATATGTGCGGGTGATGTGTCTGTGTGTGCACATGTGTAGGCATGCACATGCCAAGGAACACATACAGAGGTCAGAGGACAACCTGGAGTGCTAGTCCTCATCTTCCACCTTGTTGGGTTTTTATTTATTTTTGTTTTAAAATTGTTTGAATTGAAAATTGTTTTTTCCATACAATATATTCTAATTATAGTTTTCCCTCCCTCATCCAGATTTGCCCCCTTTCTGTCTCCTTAGAAAGCAAACGGGCAGCTGAGCATGGTGACACATGTCTTTAATTGCAACACCTGGGAGGCAAAGGCAGGAGAATCAAGCTGGTGGCTACCTAGAGCCTTTGCCCCATATGGGCTGGCATCATTGGGACTAGAAGGTACTCTGCATGCCATCAAAGGAGAACACGAACTCAGCCACAAACATTTTGATCTACAGTGGTGTCCTGCCTGCAGAATACACTAGTGCAATGGCCGCACAACGCTCGTGGGAGTAACCACATCAGTATCTGATTTGACTTAAGGACCATTTGTAAGATGGAACCCATACCTGATGTTTCTCAAATGATCAAGAACTTGAGAGTAAATAGCCCAGGGACCTAGGATAAAGCTAAACTAAATTCTATTGTAAGGAAAAAAAGGCAATAAAACAGCTTAAACAACTCCTAATGGCATTCTACTCTACTCCTTGTTGATTTTTACTTTTAAAGAAGTATTTAATTCTATTTTCTGTGGGTCAGCATTCTGCCTACATACATACATGCCTCCCACCTTTCTGTAGAACAGCAAAGATTACATGCTCACCTGCATCCAGCTCTTACATGGGTGCTGGGTGTCTTACACTTGCAAATACTTTACCCACTGAACCATCTCCCTACTCTGTATCTGTGCTTCTTGCACACGTCTATCATACTTCCTGACCTCTGCCTCCACCAATAACCATCTCTGCTGCCGTCCTCAATTCTTAATCATTTACTAGAGCTAGTCAGGTGGGGATTCAGACACTGATGACCGCAAGACTCACAAGGTCCAAGGAACAGAGGTCAACAGAGACCTCTGGGCCCTCTGCCCCCACCTCTGCAGCCTTCCTGCCTAGGCTCTTTCCCAGACTCCGGCCACCCTGGCTTCTCTGCCACTCCTCCCACCCCCGAGTTTTGAGTCGTGTTAGCCTTCTGAGATTAATATTGACTTGCAATATAACCCAGGTTCTTCCTGAACTCTACTTCCCAAGCACTGAAATTACAGGCATGCATCACCATACTAAGTATGGTATCCGAGCCTCTTTAACCACAAAGATTCTAGATTTGTCTTCAGAACACAAAAGAAATGATCTATAATCCTAGTACTCAGTAGGCAGAGACAGGGAGAGTTCAAGGCCACCCTTGTCTATACAGGGGATGAATGGGGAAGGGGAGGAGAGGCCACGAGCTGCTAATCACATGCTAACTGACCACAGCCTGACGTGGTTTTATGGACATGGTATAAGCCTCTGGAGTTCAGTGTTCTTATCTATAAGGTGGGAATAACTAGATGATAGACAGACAGATGCTGAAAGTTTTTCAAAACTCAAATGAGAGTTCAAGTATTTATAAATTTACTTATAAAAGGAAACAGAGAAGATATCAGTAAGAGATCCTTCCTCTTCACAGTGTTCTTCAGGAGCTCCTCTTCAGAGTGTGCTTAGGCAGCTCGGACAGTTAAGCATCTGCATCTCTGACTGTTAGGCCAGAACAGCGGAGTTTACAGTTGGTAGAGCGCTTGCCTAGCATGCCCAAAGCCTGGGCTCAGTCCCTACCACTACATCAACTGGGCATGGTGGTGCATGCCTATAATCCTAGCACTCAGGAGGTAGCAGCAGGAGGAACAAAATTTAAGGACATCCTCAGCTACATTGTGAGTTTGAGGCCAGTCTGGGCGCATGAGACCCTGTCTTGAATGAATGTGTGAGTGAGTGAGTGAATGAATGAATGAATGAATGAATGAGCAAACAGGGAGGAAGTAATATGCCTGTAGGGGTAACCCTGAGTAGCAATTCTCACCAGGAGTCAGCGTTAAGTTGGGAAGTCACCCTAGCCCCTGGCATCCATCCCATCCCCCTGGCCTAGGAGATGCACGGGTCTGGACTCCAAATCCCAGCATGCCCGGGGAGGGGTCAGGACCACTCACACAGGGTATTAAGTGGGCTCCCAGAGGTGGAACACGTGGTCCCGGGTTTGCAGGTGCTCCCTAATTTTCTGTCTTCCCTGCCATGCTCTTGGCCAGCCGAGAGCGCTGTAGTTAATAAAAATATGGGCATATTAATTTGGTTTAATCTGTTTTAATTGGACTTTTGTGCGCAGGCGGAGCGGCTGTTTTAGGATTTTTTTCTAACAGACAACAATAGCCTATGCTTGCTGCTGTCCACACAGCAGCCAGTGGTGCTGGCCCTCTGGGCCAGTGCCTCAGGCGCTTCCTGTTGGTTCCCTTAGAGAAATAGGTACCCCTGAGTCAGGGCTGGGAACCCAGTGGGTAGGTAAGGGAGATATTCATGAGTGAGAATTAACCAGTATTCTTACAGCGAGGTGTATGTAGTGGGGATCAGGGTCAGAAAGGAGGATGGCGGAATGTTCTGGGAAGGAAGGAGAAAGGGAGCAGCACCCACAGTCAGAGGATCCTCACCACTGCCTCCTCTTCTTCCTTTTCCTCTTGCCTTCCCAGGCTTCCCAACCAGCAAGTCTTTCCAGATTGTCAGCAGTGCCTGGGCCACACCTTAGCGCTGCAGCCTCTTGGAATTTATGGATGTGGTTAGCTGGTTTACTCTTTGCCTCACTGGTGTGTTAACCTTTCCTCCCTGAAGCTGGACTCCCAGGGACTCTGTTCCCTGATACTTGCCATTCCATCAAACATCAGTGGGGGTCAGAGGGTTTGAACTTTAGGCTTCATGGGCAGTCAAAAGACCTGAGTTTGGATCCCAGCACCCAAATTGGGCAGCTCTCCACCACCTGTAATTCCAGCTTCAAAGGATCTGACCTCTTCCGGCTTTTTCAGGCTTCCTCGCTCCACACACGTGCACATAACTAAAAATAAAATAATAAGATCTTTAAATGTTTCCATTCTAAAGTATAGATTGTTGCGATCTCTGTCTCCCCCACCTTGTCCAATTGCTGACTCAACACAGTCACCAGTCTTCCCATGTGTGCACAGGGGAAGTAAGTGAACGTTAGTGTGCCTAAAAACCTGTGCCCTGGGCTGGCAAGATGGCTCAGCAGGTAAAGGCGCTTGCTGCCAAGACTGAAATTTTGCCTTTGATTACCAGGACCCATGTGGTGGAACAGGAGATTTGAATTCAGAAAGTTGTCCTCGAACTTCCACATGTGGTACAATACACACACACACACACAATTTATTTATTTATTTATTTGTTTATTTATTTAAAGGACATTTTTAAAAAGTGTGCAGGCACTTGGGGGAAAGCATCTAGAAATTTTTCTGAAGGTGAGTACTTGTATTCTCGAGGACGTGGAGACTGACCATGAGACCATTCCCCAGCTCATGAGAGCCCAGGTTTGGGAGGGAGACACTGGAAACATCCCAGTGAGAATGGAGAAGTAGCTTTATTGTCCAGCAATAGGAAGAAAGCTGAAGCCAAGAGGTGATGACGCACGCCTGTGTGACAGACAAGCCATGAGGCTCCCTGTGTGACAGACAAGCCATGACGCTCCGTGTTCTGTCGCAGGCACTGGGCCTCTCTCCCGCTAGCTGCTGACTGAAGCATGCTGGGAAGTTACAGATACTTCTCTACATGACTGAGTGCAGGTTCAGAAAAGGAAGCAATCATCTCAAGGCCCGGTGTCCTCATTAGACAAGACTTTGTTCTTGAACAAAGGATGGAGAACTTTGGCAGGGGTTCTTTCTGGAAAAACCTAAAGTTCTGATTCTCTAAATTCCCAGCCTGTGGGAAAAAAGAGACCAAGGAACTGCTCAAGATCAAGGGATTTGAAAAACACTAGTCTTGCACCAAACATCAAATCATCACACCAGCCTTTTTTTTTTTAGACAAAGTCTTACTATGTGGCTCTGGCTGACTTGGATTCCCTCGTCTTTTTTCTTTATTACAGTATAAGGGTGTAGTGTGGAGCAGCGGGCCTGCTTTTCGTCCTGCCCAGATCCCACACGGTTAGCTTTACATCCAAAATAACAACACACAAATTGCATTCTTTTAAACACTGCCTGGCCCATTAGTTCCAGCCTCTTATTGTCTAATTCTCACATCTTGATTAACCCATTTCTAATAATCTGTGTAGCACCACGAAGTGGTGTCTTACCGGGAAAGATTCAGCATGTCTGACCTGGTGGCTGGCTTCATGGCGACTGCCCCAGAGAGGAGAGGCATGGCGACTGTCTGAGCCATCTACCTCACTTCTTTCTTCCTGTTCTGTCTACTCCACCCACCTAAGGGCTGGCCTATTAAATGGGCTAAGGCAGTTTCTTTATTAACGAATAAAATCAACGCAAACAGAAGACTCTCCCACATCATAAGGGTCTTGTTCTCTACATCTGTAATCCCAGCTCTTGGGAGGCTGAGGTTAGGAGGATCATGCATACCAGGTTAGCCTGGGTGCATAAAGAAGGCCTGTATCTAAAACAAAAGACTACTCCCACCACACACAAACCAAAAACCAAAGAAAGAAAAAAAGAGTAATTATTATGTGCAATAATTAGGAAGACACTCAAAACCATGTTGAATTCAAGAAATTGCGTCCATCAGAGACATACCTGTGACTCGGTTTACATCGAGTTCACACAGCAGGGATTAATCTACAGCCTCAGTATTAGATGGTCACCATTAACAGAACGCATAATGGTGGGACAAGCAGAACTGTGTGCCACATGTTTTTGGTCCCTGCTCAAGCTCAAAGCCCTGAAGGGCAGGTACCTTGAACCTGCCCAGGACCCATAGTGTGCCAGTGTGCCAGTGTTTAAGGCTGGGAAAACAGGGGTGGGTCGTGAGAGTTGTGGCAGACAAGGGATTTCAATTCTGAGAAACAGAAAGCACTTGGTAGGCCCAGGAGGGCTTGACAGTCAACTCTTCGCTGATCTGAGCCAGGCTGACTAAAAGACTGGTAAGGACTCAAAGATCTCTTGTTTAGTGCCGCAGTCACCAAAGCAGCTGCTCTGGCCAGGCTCAGACAGAGTTCCCTTGGGATCTGAGATTCATGGAACTTTACCATCTGTGGGAGAAAGACATGTCGGGAAGATAAACAGGAGGGCAATACCTACCTGTGTCACTCACAGAAGCCCAGAGAAGGAAGCAGGCATCTGATGTGAGCTGGGCAGATGGCACCACACTGGGCAGGCAGGAACTAGGAAATGTCCAGGTGTTTCCAGTGGGTGGCCTGGCATTTTCTAAGAGTTGGTGGCAGGGGCAAGCTGGGCACTTTGGGGAAACTGCTTTTGTTTTTGTCTAGAACGCAAGTTTGTACACTGCGGTTGGAGGAAGAACTCAGTGGCAGGACACCGGCCTGTCCCACGTTCTATCCCCAACACAGAAAACAAAAGAAGTAAGTAAAAGGCTGCCACTCTGGAGAGGTGAATAGGGGTGCTCCAGAGTGGCAAAGGATTGGAAGTGGAGTTCTGGGGACATTGGGCAAAGAGCCATTTAAATATTGTCACTCTCCTCCTGTCCAAATGGGTGTTTTGCCTGTAGTTCACAGCAGACCAGCCCTGTGTCCCCTGCCCTAGCTCTTGATTCCCACCTTTCACTAGTCAGGCTGTTCCTATCCAAAAGGTTCCTCCCGACCCTGGTTCTTAGTCCTTGGGTTTTCTTCATCATCTGTCAATAATGTCTCCGTCTCTGTGTCTCTCTCTGTCTTTGTCTATCTCTCTGTCTCTCTCTCTCTGTGTCTCTCTGTGTCTCTCTCTCTCTGTCTCTCTCTCTCTCTCTCTCTCTCTCTCTCTCTCTCTCTCTCTCTTTCCTCTTGTTCTTAGAGAAGCAGATTTTTTTAACTTGCTGGCAGGGAGCCCAGCTAGCTGCCCAGCCCAAGGTTGTATGAGCATCTCGGGTTCTCCCCCATCCCAGGGTATGTAGATTGTCCCAGCAGATACCACTAGGCACCCAGCCTCATGTTTTCCTTTCTTGTCTCTGGGGTATGTACCTGCCGAGACACCAGAAGCCCTCAGCCCTTTCTTTCTTGCACTAGGGATGGAACCCAGCATAAACTAGGCAGGCACTCCGCCACAGTGCCCCCTACCCGCAGCTTTTTAAAACTCCTCCAGTCCCTTCAGGAGCTCCTCAGTGCTGTTGCCCCCTACTCCTCTATGAGGACACACAGAGCATCTGGGTCTGATCTACACAGGCCAATCATGACCTTTGCCCAGATACTGCAGTCCACCACAGGGCTGAACAAAGAGACAGACCCTGGACCTGATCCCTTCCTGGTCCCCTTCTGAAGTCTGGCACACAAGGAGGTTCTCAGAATTCAGCAGACATGGGGACAAGTCAATTGGCCATCCACAGAAAACCAGGTCTGAGGAAACTTCCATCTCATTTGTATATATTAATCCTTCAGAAAAGGAACAAGCTGGCAAACAGGGGTGGAGAAGGGAGAGTGTGGGCATCTTGAAAGCCTGGGATAGAGTGTGGAGACTGAGGGTCCCAGGTCATAGACTATAACTAAGGGACACATAAGGGTCTCCTGTTTCATGCCGTGGCACCCCTTACAGCTTCTCTCTGTAAAGCCATACTGGTTTCCATAGTGACCCCATTTGCACCAGCAGGCAATAAGGATTGCTTTCAGTAGAAGAGTTAGAGACCTTCAAGGTCTTCTGGAAGACAGAAAGGTGCCTCGGGGGTCATAAACAGACTGGACCTTTTGCAGTAATACTGACCACTGGGGTTAAGCAATACTCTCGACTGCTTCTGACATCATATGAGCCCCTCTTTCCTTGGACATCACAGAACTGGGACGTGGGAAGAATGATGGCTTTTTAACTGCTTCGCCAGCCAACCTTAGGCAAATCCTCTTATACCCTGTACCTCAGTTTCACTCTGTAAAGCGGGATATAGGAACAGCCTGGGCTATGCCTATGAAGGTTAAATAACACCGGAAGGAGAGGATGGGAAGGTGCCTGGTGAATGAGTGGTAGCTAATGTTTATCTTTAGAAGAGGGTATTTCTATGTTACCTTAATTCTGTGAAGTTCCGAGCCTTCCAAGTAGTGACCCACTATTAATAACATTCCAAGTCTTTAATCTGTACAGGGAAACCTACTGGGGCATGGTGTCAATGGGGCATAATAGGCACGAGGTGGCTTTTTTTTTTTTTCGTTTTTGGTTTTCTAAGACAAGTGTTCTCTGTGTGTATTCCTGGCTGTCCTGGAACTCACACTGTAGATCAGACTGGCCTTGAACTCACAAGAGATCTACCTACCTCTGCCTACTGAGTGTTAGGATTAAAGGTGTGCACCACCACTGCCTGGCTTTGAAGTGTCTTTTGTGGTAATGGCTGGACAGCCTTAAGTGGATTCAGCTTTAAGTGGATTGGGTGCAGATAGAAGCTGTACATCCAGGGTCCTTTTGAGACCATTGTTCAGGCTGAAGACTCTGCTTTTGAGCCCACAACAAAGGCAGCTGCCTGAAGAGAGGCCAGGGAGATGGAATGGAGCACACAGAGAACCCACAGATCCCAGCGCCAAGCCGTGAGTCCATGGTGTACCTGGAATCTGGAGGGCTGCCTGTCCTCCAGAATTATGAGTGTTTGGACTGGGATCCAAGGTAACTTATGCAAATAAGCGTGAAGGATTAATCTATGCAAATGAGTTTGTAACTGGACCTATTATGTAGGTCCACAGACCTGTTTTTCTCTGGGTGTCCAAGGTGCTTCCCAGGAGGGAGACTGGCACAGTGGTTCATGCCTATGATCTCAGCACTTGGAAGTTCAAGGTGGGAAAACTGCAAGTTTCTCAGGAAAGAAAGAGGGAGGGATGGAGGGAAGGAGAGCATTCAGAAGGATATCCATCAAAGTATTAGCTGTAGTTCACACAGGGAATAAAATAATACCCATTTAAATGCCTCTTCTTTACAGTTTGTTGGTTTGTTTTTTCTGGCTTCATGCCCTTGGCTCCACGCTACAGGTGGACGGAGGAGCAAGTGGGTGACGTCAACAAAAATTAATGAAAACAAAAAGACACAGGTTTAGTTACCTTGGGGATGAGGCCTGAACACTTTCACAGAGAGCAGGAATCCCTACTGCCAGTTTATGGCAGCTAAAAAACTTGAGCCAGGTATTCAATGAGGCTCCTCATCTGTTTTATTTTTTTTATTCTTGTATGTTTGTGAGTGTGTGTACATGCTCATGCCTCTCTCTCTCTCTCTCTCTCTCTCTCTCTCTCTCTCTCTCTCTCTGTGTGTGTGTGTGTGTGTGTGTGTGTGTGTACATTGCCTGCATGTTGAAGTCAGAAGACAAGCCCACTGTCATTTTACACCTATGTTTAGAGTCAAGGTATCTCACTAGCTTGAAGCTTGCTGATTGGGCTGGCCAGCCAGGAAGTCCCAAGAATCTCTGTGTGTCTCTACCTCCTCAGTGCTGGGCTTATGGGTGTGTGCTACCGTGCTCAGTGAATGAAAAGCAGAAATAAAAAGGAGAGAAGAAAGGCTTTTATTGTAAATATATGGGAGAGCATAGCCAGAGGTGGGGACAGCTGGGATTGTCTAGAGTGGACACTGTGAACCGTGTAAGCGGGAAGAGGCAGAGAGGGAGGAGAGAAGAGAACCAGGCAGGCACAGCAGCCAGGGGGCCCAAAAGAGGAGGGGTAACCAAAATGTCTGGTTTATTTAGGGAAGGGCAGCTGGGAGAAGGGCAGCCTAGCCCCTAGGCTGAAGAAGTTTAGGGAAGGGGAGGGATATGCCAGCCATACCCTATAACAAACTTGGACCGAGGAATGCTGAGAGAACCAGATGGCCAAGTCTACTTTGATGTTATATAGATACCCTAACCATTAGTCCCAGGTTAGAGACTTAACTCCCAACTTTTGTCTGTGGATTCTGGGAATTGAACTCAGGTCCTCATGCTTTCAAGGCAGCCAGGTGTCCCAGTACAATTCAGAGAAGCCCCGCCACTGGTGGGCGGGTAGGTCTTTTCAGTAACCCCAGGCCCAGCAACTCACCCCAGGGAGGAGAGATAGTCTAATAAAGTTTTCAATTGACCTCACCATTCCCCTGAGTTCTCTACCTCTTTCAAATTCTCTCTCTATTGCCTAAGTTTTTTCAGTGCCCCAATGTTCCTACCCCCAAACCCTGCTTGTTCCCCCGTTGTCCCTTCTCGACCCCAACCTCCCCTTGCATTTCTATATTCCCCTCACTGCCCTGGTCCTCGTTGAGTTTTTGCTAAGCATGCAAATGAACACTAGCTCATACTACATTGCAAAGGATGCCCAAAGTGCGTTGACATTCACAAACAAAATGCTGAGAAAGAAGCTTAGCGATGGTTTTAGCAACTTACCTTCTTGGTGCTACAGCTTGCATCTGAAGTATTCTCCACATACCCAAGTGTTCAAGGCTTGGTCCCCAGCCAGAGCGCGATTGAGAAGTAGTACAAAGTTTAAACTTCCTCTGGCTGTGCTGACACAAACCAAAACAGCAGGCAAATCATGATGCATTGAACCCTCTGAGGCTGTAAAGCAGACTAAACCTTTCTTCTTTGTAAGGTGATATACATCAAGCACTTCATTACAGTTACACACACTGACTAATGTGCTTGGGAAGTCAGTATGAAGGAGGCAGGATCATGCTAGAATCATAAGATCAGCATTTCCAGTCCTCCCAGTCTCGAATTTTAAATCCTTGGCTAACCTTAAACAAGCACATTTCCCATTTTCTTCTTTTGTAGGCTGTTCCAGGACTTCAGAAAGATACCAATTCAGCCTCCGTGGGTTCTGCATACTGCCCATTATCAAGTCAGCTGGCCACATTGACCAGTATCATTAGGCAACCTAGGAAAAGGCATTGGTGTCTTCATGACTGTCCCTAAGGACACATCCAAGGGAGCCTTTGTAGCCCCCAGTCAAGGCTATTCCTGTAATCTCCCAGACACCAGTATCTCCATTTTGTAAGTAGCTAACCCAGGCTGGCACCTAGTAGACACCTCTCTTGTCCTGTGTTAGCTCCTGCCCCTTACCTACAGAGCGACCAAGTAAAGCATTCATTTCTGCTATAGACAAGTGAAGGGTCCTGGCCCCGGCCCCTGGCACTTGCAGCCACTCTAATTTCTCTGGAGATTGTGTCTCCTGTGCCCAGTGTCTAAGCATCTTTCTCCCTGGAGACTGAGGAAGACAGCAGCATCTGGGTCCTCGGCAATGAAAAGCAAGGATTGGGGACATAATAGTCTCAGCTCTATCAGGTACCGACTGTGATACCTGGGCAGGTCATTGTCATTCGCAGGCCCAGTGTTAATCCTGTAAAACAGTGGTCATAATATTAACCATCTCGCTGGCTGACTAGGGACTTAACAACCAGCTAGATAACCTGCAATGACAATATTTTTACCACCTATGAATACTGTCACAGGTGGGGACAGTGGAGGTAACCAGGTGGAGCCCCCATTCATGCCTGGATGCCAGCTCTGAAGAAACCCAGGGCTGCCTCAGTGGACAAAGGTAGCTGGGCCCTTTTCATTCTGCTGGCCAGGACAGAGTGTCCTAGAGACTTATCTAAGAGCCAGGACAGGGATCTAGTTCAAGGTTTGCAGCAGCTGCCAGCCCTGGCCAGGCCTTCTGGTGATGAAATGTGCCCACCCTGGGCGGAGCCTGTTAGCCACCACCATGGCCACCCCGCCACTCCACTTGAGAAGCTCAGAACGGCATGTCTCCTTATGGGTTTTAGTCTGGCCCAGAGCCCAGTGTCCGGGTACCAGGGAGGAGGGTCAAGCAAAGGGAGGGAGCCAGGGGACTCCAGCTGCAGACAAGCCCTTCCCTGCCTGGAGCTTTGTTTCCAGCTGGGTTCAATGGTCCCTTTCATCTTAAAGATGTGCCCTCCTCTCACACTCCTGGGGAAAGGAACAGGTCTAGAGTCCCCTGTATGTTGTACCCCCACTTTTTGCTAAGAAAATTGGAAGTTTTAGACTCGGTTTTTCTCTTGTTCTTCCTCTCCTCTTGTCCCCGCTCCCCTCTTCAGGGTCTCATGTATCCCAGGAAGGCTGCCATCAACAATGGCCTTAAACTTCTGAGCCTCCTGCCCTTCATTTCCCCTTTTCTAGGCTCACAGGTATTTACAACGATGCCCAGTTTATGAGTCCTGCTGAGGATCGAACCCATGGGTCCCATGCATGCTAGGAAATTACCAATTGAGGCACATCCAATCCTGTTTTCTCCAAAGCTAGATCCATTCTGCTCCGGGCAACACCTTTTCTTGAGGTTTCAGAATTCAAGTGAGAACTTAAAACACCCACAAATATGGCCATTCAGACTAGAGCCTGAGGGCAGCTCTGATGGAGTCAGGTGTGGCTGACCAGGGCAGATTCAGGAACTGAGAGGGGCCTTACATGAGTCTCTGTCCTGTTCCCACAGAGCGGCTTGACCAGCAGCCTGCTGGCCAGGCCACATGACTGGACTTTGGTGTTGTACACAGTTCCTGCCTGAATCGAGAGCCAGCCCTGCAGTGGGGCTTCTTGAGGACTGGGTGTCCTCTAGGCCCAGATCACCTCATTGCTTCTGGCAATGGTTCCTATGGCTGTGGTGACCAGTTGAACAAGGCCCAGTAGCCACCCAGACTGTGTCAATAGATTCTCACTCATTACTGTCCCTTTCAGTTTGCATCTCAGGCTTACTGGGCTCACTCCAGAGCTGTGATTTTCCTAGGGCTGAGTCACCTACAAAAAGACAATAAAGTAGGTGACTAAAAAGTGCTTCAGCTCCCGGGCTTCCCACCTCTGTTTACAGGAATCCGGAGCAAAGACCGCAGCTCCTGCGGTGACTGAGACAGGGGCCTGGGCAGAGGCTCCCTCGGAGTAGGGAGTCCAGAGAGCCTAGTCAGGGCCATCCTGTCTTCGTAGTACTCCCTGAAGACAGGACACATCTCCCTCAGACTGGGGCTCCGTGAGAATAAGCTGTGTCTCCCTCATACTGAACTTCCAGGCCGCAAAAACCCACTATGTCAGAGGGATTCTAGTGGTCCTTGCAGTGCTACTGGACCTGACTGGAACAGGGCACATGGCTCTGTCTTCACATCAGTAAAGACAACAGTCCCTGAATGTTCTCATCTCTCGCATGTGCATTCTCCCCTTTCCCATCTTCTTTTCTTAGACCACACTGGGCTCTACCCCTTGCCTCCAGCCCCTCACCCCACCAAGCATGTGTGTTCCTCAGGCAACCCTTTGTTCTTCTGTTCCAATCTAGAACCACTGGTACTCACTGATAAGGGGCAAAGGGCAAAGTGGTAGACTTGGACACTGCAGGCAAAGCCAGAACCAACACAGACTGGCCAGGACAAGGTCTGGCTGCCCCCTTCCAAGTCCTCTCCTGCTGACTACTGACCAAAGTCCGCAGGGTCTGGCTGTGGCCCAGTGGGAATGGAAGGTGACAGGGATTGCTCTGTGAAACCAGAGGCAGCAATAACAGGAAGGATTCCGGGAAGAACTCTTCTGGAGCAGCTCCTATTGGCCGGCGTCTGCGGTTGCTATACCTGGAACACAGAGAGGTGACTTCTCTGTGTGTAGCCTGAAGCTCTGTTGACACAGAGCAAGAGCCGTGTGCAGAGCCACCCTGGGGAACTGCAGGTGTTAAGGAACTCTGTGGTGTTTCTCCAACTTTTCCACAAACGTCAAAGAGTCCAACCACATTCCAGAAAAAGCTTGGCTTTATACAACCAACCCCAAGTCCCTGTGAGAGTGGTCTCAAGTCCTTGCTCTCTGAAAGCCCACAGATCAATTTTGCATTCTAGTATGTTGCATAGTTTTAACACAGTTACACATATTTTATTATTTAAATTTTTCATTAATTTTTGGTGTAAGAGGCCCTTCTGTATTTGTGGTGCTTTCATTGGTTATTAAAGAAACTGCCTTGGCCTAGTTGATAGGGTGGAACTCAGGTAGGCAGGGAAGACAGAACAGAATTCTGGGAGGAAAAAAGCAGAGACAGGCAGACGCCATGAATCTCCAGTCTGAGACAGACGTAGGTTAGAATCTTGCCAGTAAGCCACAGTCACTTGGTGATACACAAATTTAATAGAAATGAGTTAATCAAGATGTGAGAATTAGCCAATAAGAGGCTAGAGCTAATGGGCTAGGCAGTAATTTAATTAATATAATTTCTGTGTGATTATTTCAGGGGTTAAGCTAGCTTGGCAGCAGGATGCTGCCCACCTTTTTTACTACAAATTTTTAGGGGTGTGTAGGTGTGTGTGTGTGTGTGTGTGTGTGTGTGTGTGGTTATGTGCCAGGAGTGCAGGTGCCTGGGGAGGCAGAAGGTGTCAGATTCTTCTGGAGCTGGTGAACAGTTCAATGAAAGTGTAGGAACAGAACTTGGGTCCTTCAATGAACAGCAAATATGCTCAACCACCAACTCGTCTCTCTAGTTCCTATCATCACCATTATGGTTGTTGTTATTTTTATTATAACATTACTATTATTATTTGAGACAGGGTCTCATTTGTCTCAGGCTGGACTTAAACTTATGATCCTCCTGCCTCTACGTCCCCAGCACTGGGATCACAGGTATGTCCACTGTTAGACCTATCCTGTTATGAGCCACCAGGAAGGAGAGAGACAACACTTACAAATTACAAAGATTTGAACAGTTCACTGATGGATCAGGGCTGCAGGACAAGGACTCAGGAGCCCTGTTCTCCTGACAGCTCCGAGCAGGGGCACAAGTGGGGTTTATAAGCACAAAATTCAAAAACATTTGTTGCCAAGTTACAGCTACAATTTTCACCAATTAGGATTTAGAGATCAGGGATTTTCTTGAATGTTTCATCATTGTCAACCAATAGACAATGCAAGCCTTTTAGTACAACAACCAATCACATTCATTTAGGCACAGCCATGATGTTTCTAAAGAGCTAAAGATTCATGACAGCTACTCCTATGGTTTAAGGAGGAGGTGGATCAGCTATTGGAAGAGTCCCAGCTGTAATGGTCTGTCCTGTCTCTTTAAGAGACAAGACATACCTACCCCCGCTCCATCCCTCTGCTGAGGCAGGCTGATCTTCAGCTTCCAGCCCTCTTTTTCTGTCTCGCTCTCAAAGAGGCAGCTTCTGTCTCTCCCTTCTCTCTGTGTGTGTCTCTCTCTATCTCTCTGCGCCTCTCTCTCTCTCTCTCTCTCTCTCTCTCTCTCTCTCTCTCTCTCTCTGCCTCTCTGCTCTTCTCCCTTCTCCCTTTCCCCATAAACCACTAAATAAATACCCAACCTCACTGCATGGTATGCCTATCCTTCTGTCTCTCACCCGCCTGTGGCTCCCCATCCAGGACCAGCCGCTTCTGAGACCTGTGGTCTCATGGCATGCCCACTGCCTGCCGCCACATGACTCGCTGCCATTGCTTGGGAACCTGCAGCATTTTCAGGGATACTGCAGTATTTTTAATTAACCCATTACACCAGCTGCCCTCGAGCTTGGAAACCTGAACTTTGTTTCACCCTGCAGGTAAAATGGCAGCGCTTAGGACAAGATACTTTGGCCTGCTCCCTTCACTACCACACCAGCTTCTGCAGTGCTGAGGATGGAACTCACGGCTTCATGCAAATCCTCTACCCACTGAGCTACATCCCCAGCCCCAAAATAATATTAGTATAAAAGAATATACTCAGCCGGGCGGTGGTGGCGCACGCCTTTAATCCCAGCACTCGGGAGGCAGAGGCAGGCGGATCTCTGTGAGTTCGAGACCAGCCTGGTCTACAAGCGGTAGTTCCAGGACAGGCTCCAAAGCCACAGAGAAACCCTGTCTCGAAAAAACCAAAAAAAAAAAAAAAAAAAAAAAAAAAGAATATGCTCCTCACATTCTTTGAGTCAAAAAGCTATTTAATGCGAGTCATCTTTCTCTTTTTTTTTTCTTTTCTTTTCTTGAGACTAAAATCTCATATAGTCCAGGCTGGCCTCCAGCTCTTTATAGAGCCCTGCATGTCCTATTCCATCTGCCTTTAGCTCCTGAGTGCTGGGACTACAGTCCTGTACCACCACTTCAACCCTCAGTAGGGTATATTTATCCTGTGTCCTTGCTGCCTGGACACAGTGGTGTCAGCTAAGATACACAGCTCAGGGAGCCCAGGAGAGCCTGAGCTGGTTCTAGAGTGGTCCTCTAAAGACCCCCAGCTGGTCCTCTTCTGCCTTCCCTTGGTATTCCTACTGAAGGAATCAAAGGCAGAAGGGGTTAGACTCTCTGGGAGGACTGTAGTGAAGGGCTGGGTGTGTGATCTGTCTTCATGACTTTCTCTTCTTCACTTCTTCCCTAGCCTATTGGGCCTCTGGCCCCATACTTGCTGTCTGAGAAGCCACTTTGTTGAAAGTGGATTGGCTTTTGTCACCAGTAAATTTGCTCAAACCTTAGATTCACAATAAGGCCATAATTTAGGAGGCCTTTCATGATTGTTTTGGGTTTTTTGTTTGTTTGTTTGTTGTTGAGACAGGGTGTGGCTGTAACTCTGGTTGTCCTGGAACTCACTGTGTAGACCAGGCTGGCTCTGCCTGTCTCTTCCTCCCAGTGCTGAGATTACAGATGTGCATCTTTACACTGTTTACACTGTGAGGACCAGGCTGGCTCTGCCTGTCTATTCCTCCCAGTGCTGAGATTACAGATGGGCATCATCACACTGTTTACACTGTGTAGACCAGGATGGCTCTGCCTGTCTCTTCCTCCCAGTGCTGAGATTACAGATGTGCATCATCACACTGTTTACACTGTGTAGACCAGGATGGCTCTGCCTGTCTCTTCCTCCCAGT
Source organism: Arvicola amphibius (assembly GCF_903992535.2). Lineage (NCBI taxonomy): Eukaryota > Metazoa > Chordata > Mammalia > Rodentia > Cricetidae > Arvicola > Arvicola amphibius. The sequence continues at coordinate 71,224,346 of NC_052059.1, forward strand.
GCTGGGATTACAGATGTGCATCATCACACTGTTTACACTGTGTAGACAGGCTGGCATCAGCCTGTCTCTTCCTCCCAGTGCTGAGATTACAGATGTGCATCATCACACTGTTTACAAGTTTAGGAGATCTGGATAAGGCCGTGGGTGTGTATGTGGGGGTGATGACTCCTAGCAGTGACTTTAGGGATTTCCCTGGTCCAAGTGTGAATAAACCTCAGGGAGGCAGCTGCCCACAACTTCCCTGCTATCCTCCCATCATCACTGACACCCATGCTTTTTGTCTCCCAAATGCTTCTCAAAACTGCTTCATTTAACACAAAGTCATTTTTGTATAGAGCAAATCTTACTCTCTTTTCTTGCTTTGACCCCTTTCAAGACTTGCCAGACTCCATGTGAAGTCAGCTGAAGTCTGTCCCTCCCTCCCCTCCTCTGTCCTACGTCAGTATCTTCTGCAGCCTGCAATGCTATCCCTTCTCAGAACTTTACTTCTGCCTCTCCCTTTTTGATTCTTGATCATGCTGGTTTCTCCTTCCTCCTTTTTAGGGCTTCTCCATCTCTCAGGCCAGCACGACTCTCAGAGTATTTAGCTTCTGTCCAAGTAACTGTGGGATTCTGACTGTCTCAGATATGATCAGACAGGAAGCAGAAAAACTCCTATCCTGGTGACCTAAAATCCCCAGGCCTTTAGAGAGGTGAGAGGATAAGGCCACCCAGCCATGACACATTAAAAATGAAGAGGTAAATAGGACATTTTATTTTAAATGGCCAGAAACCTTTTTTCATACACTTTTCTAGAACCTTCCATCTAGATATGGCTGTTTTCTCACGCCGATGGAACTGGCTGGGCCAGGTGATGAGGGTGAGAAAACATCACTAAGTGCCCCCAGTCTTGGTTGCACGCAACAAGACTGTGCCTTTTTCTCAATACTCACCTTTGAGGAACAGCTGCCGCGTTGTGAGGAGCCTCCAGGCACAGGAGGAAGCCACACAGACGTGTGCTAAGGTCTCAGTCAACCGCCACCATCAAAAAACGAAGAAGTGAGTGTTCAGATGATCCTAAGATAAGTTTTCCAGCAACCCTGCTGACGTCAGGAGACGCAAAAATGACCCCACCGAGGGCTTGACTGAAGTTCAAATTCCTGGGGGGGAAAAATGATATTTTGCTTCACTAAATTTTGTAGTACTTTGTCACATGATTGCATTAGACACTTGTCTCATTGTGGTAACAAATCCTGACAGAAGCCACTTAAGGAAGCAAGGATTTACTTGGCTCATAGTTCTAAGGAACGCAGCCTACCATGGAGAGAAGACATGGTAGCAGGAAGTGACTGATCACATTGTGTATATTGTCAGGAAACAGAGAAAGATGGACGCTGGTGCTCAACCCACTTTCTTCTTTGTATTCAGTCAGGGTCCCCAGCCTGTGGGACAGGTGCCCCCTACATGTGGGAGGCACCTTCTCAATTATCCTAGTCTAGGAGCTCCCTTACAGACATGCCCACAGATTTGTTTTCATGTGTCTTAGTTTGGATTTTTATTGCTGTGAAGAGACACCATAACCAAGCAAGTCTTATGAAGAAAACATTTAATTGGAGTAGCTTGCTTGCAGTTTCAGAGGTTCAGTCCATTATCATCATGATGGGGAGCATGCAGGCAGATGTGGTTCTGGAGCAACTGAAAGTCCTACATTTTACAGGCAACAGGAAGTCAACTGACTGTCACACTGAGGGAAGCTTGAGAAAAGCGAGACCTCAAAGCCCACCCCCAAAGGGACACACTTCCTCCAATAAGGCCATACCTAATAGAGACACTCCCTTTGGGGCCATTTTCTTGCAAACCACCACACGTGGATTCTAAACCCCATGGAGCTAGAATCAGATCAACCATCATAATGAATAAATTCCTTCTTTCTCCTGTGCAAACAACTGGCTTGGCTTGAAAACTACTTTTTCTGGGCTAGAAGTAAAAGAGACTAAAAGCATTACAGAGGTTTTTGCCTCTGGGATGGGTCCTTTTCTCTGTTAGAATTTGTGGCACTGCTAACAGGACAAAGTATCAGTGAGGAAGATTTTTACTCTTGGGCGAGAACAGGTTTACTGGGAGGTACACTCATAAATTAGCCTCTCTGCGTCTGCAGTTCAGGAGACTGAAGACAGAGGGTAAAGCAAATGAAAAGGGGGGCTGGAGGTGGCACTGTCTTTGCTTCCCAGAAGCCAGATGATGGCTCACAACCACCTGTTGTAGCTCTAGTTCCAGGGGAATTTGTGCTGCATAGGTGTTTGGGTTGGTTTGGTGGCACTGGGACTGGGATGAGGTGACAAATAGAAGCCAGTCACTGGGAACCAGTAACAAACAGGCCACAGTGAGAGCAGAGAGGAAGAGGCCAAGCATAAATTTAAGGAGGCTACCATGGCTGTGACCAAAGGACAAAGGCGGGTTGTTCATTCAGTCTTCTAGAAGGTTCTGAGGACAGTTCTGAGATATAATCCATGTACCAAATAATCTATCATTGTAAGGGTACAATCCATTGGCTTTTAGACTATTCATAGACAAGGGTGACCATCTCCATAGTCCATTCTAGAATATTCTCATCACCTCTATAGCACCAAGTCCTTAAGCCTTTGCCTCCTCCTATCATCCCAAGCAACAACTGAACTACTTTCTGTGTGTTTGCATATGCTTGCATGGCATGCGTGCGTGCGTGCGTGCGTGCGTGCGTGCGTGCGTGTGTGTGTGTGTGTGTGTGTGTGTGTGTGTGTGTTCTTACATGACTGCATGTAGTGGCTGTTCTTGATTGTCAACTTGACTACATCTGAAATTAACTAGAACCCAAATGGCTAGGTATACCTGTGAGAAATTTTTTCTTAATTAAATCTTTGAAATGGGAAGAGCGACTTTTAATCCAGATCTGAGGTGGGAAGATGTACCTTTAATCTGGGCCACACCTTCTGGTGGCAACCCATTTAAAGGACATAAGAGGAGGGAGCGTTCTCTCTTTGCCTGCTTGTTCTCACTCTCCGTGGTCCTATAGTCTACTTCTTCGGGATGTTGGTGTAGACTGAGGATCATTTGGGACATCCAGCCTCACGGACTGAACAACCACTGGATTCTTGGACTGTTCATTGGTAGACAGCCATGTGGGACTAGCTAGACAACATCTTGTAAGCCATTCAAACAAATCCCATATAGATGGGATTTCATGTATATATGGATTCATTCTATAAGTTCTGTTCCTCTAGGGAACCTTGACTAATATGCAGTGTGGGTACACACATGTGCCCATGCATGTTTACATGTGGATAACCTCAAGTATCATTCTTCAGGAGCTGTCTCCCTTGTCTAGGCGCTTTTTAAAGATTTTCTTTAAATTTTTCATGCTTGTGAGTGTCTGCATGTATGTATATGAACCTCGTGTATCCAGTGCCAGCTTAGATCAGAAGAGGGCATTGGATCCCCTGGAACTGGAGTTACAGATAGCTGTGAACTGTCATGGGGGTGTGGGGAACCGAACCTAAGATCTGCAGGAGATGCCAGTGCTCCTAAACACTGAGCCATGGCTTCAGCATTCTCCTTGAGTTTTGAGGGGGATCTCTTACTATTAGGCTGCACTGACTGGCCAGGGAGCCCCGGGGAGCTTCCTGTCTCCTCTTCCCCAGCATGGTGGTTGCAAACAATTGTCACCACACAGGCTTTTTATGTGGGTTCTTTACACTTCCATGACACATGTCCACCCACTGAGCAATCTCCCGAGCTCCAGTTTATCTACCTTCTGTCTGTGTGTGGTCCCACTCTGGGCTTCCACAGGAGCAGAGCCCCAGTCTGAGACTTGATATTAGACTTCTTTGTGAAACATTTGTTCAGGACCCACTCACATCATAGCACCAATATGGAAACCTCTATCCCCTCTCCCCACTTTGAGACAAGGTCTGATGTACCCATGCTACTCTCTAACTACACAGCTGAGGATGACTTTGAACTTCTTATCCTCCTGCCTTCACTTCCTGAGTGCTAATATTGCAGGTATGCAACACCATGCCTGGTTTACTTGATGTTGGGGATGAAACCGAGGGCTTCACACAAGAGAGGTTAGGCTTCTACCAACACCATTCCTGGCCATTAAATAGAGCTGTCTGGGCAACCATATACACAGTGGTTGCCAGTACCAGGACAGAGAACTGCACTGGCTCTGTTGTTTCTGGATATTGCAGTAGAAACTTCTAATATTTTCCAAGCCTCCATTTGTCAATCTTTTAAAACTGGTTACTTTGTCAAGTAGCTAAAAAATTGCATTTCCCAGTTCCTCTTGCAATGAGACAGGATTTTGTTCTCTCATTACAATCTAAGAAGTCTAGAAGGGAACACAGAGTGTGGTGCACACTCTTTTCTTCTTCTCCTATTGAGTGCAGACAAAATGGCTGGAGCTCGAGCAGCCATCATGAACCATGAGAGGAGACAGAAGGGAATAATCCTAACTGGGTGGGGGAACTCAGAGGAGAAATGTGGCTCCAGAACTGGAGTTTCCACCTCCTCAGCCACACACAGAAACCCCAGTGCCTGTTCTTGGAGACCTTTTATCTGTAACTGTCAGGATTCTTGGGGGTTTCCCAATTCTCAAGGCTAAGTGTGAGTAATGGGCCAGAGGGCTGGAACCTCCAAACTCCAATCCACCTGTACCTCAGGCCATGAATCACTAACTATCTAAGCATCTCCAGGGATTCAGGCAAACTGTTCGGCCTCCCCAAGCTCAGCACAATGTCTGCCTTGCTGTCCCATGTGTAAATAGATTTCTCTAGCCATGTCTCTAGCTCCCACAAAGAAGACATGTTCTCCCGGAAGAAAGGAGGGAAAACAGAAAGGAAAGAAAGAATGGAGGCAGGAAGGAAGGAAGGAAGGAAGGAAGGAAGGAAGGAAGGAAGGAAGGAAGGAAGGAAAGAAGGAAGAAGAAATAGAGAAAGAAAAAGTTTAGCCTAAAATGTATGTTCTCATGGCTATGGCCAAGGAGAGGGTAGAGTACTATGGAACTCCCCTTTTATTAATCCCAGCACTCAAAAGGCAGAAGCTGGAGAATCTCTGTGACTTTAAGACCATCCTTCAGGCCAGCCAGGGGGTTACATACATAGTGAGATTTTTGTCCCAGAAAACAAAAACAAAACAAAAAGTGAGAGAAAGACAGAGATTGATTGATTGATTGATTGATTGATTAATTCCAAATTCTCCAGGCTTTCTCAAGTTATTCTTGACTTCCCCTTTTCCAAGGTGCTATTGGCCTAGCACTTCTCAGGGTTAAGCCTGCCCAGTGAGCATGAAAATGTTGTTTGGTTGGTTGTTTGCTTGTTTGTTTATTTTTCGAGACAGGGTTTCTCTGTGTAACAACCCTAGCTGTCCTGGAACTAGCTCTATAGACCTGGCTGGCCTCAAACTCACAGAGATTCACCTGCCTCTGCCTCACAAGTGCTGGGATTAAAGGTGTGTGCCATCACTGCCTGATTCATGAGAAGGTTATTAAGAGTGATTTGGCAATGTAAGGATGTAAGCCACAACACCTGGCTTGATCCACCCTCTTAATGTAGAACTTTTGCCTTCTGATCCAAAATGTTTGTTGAAATACCGTCAATCCTAACAAGGCTAGAAGAACAAAAGTCCAAAGGTGTGTGTGTGGGGGGGGGGGTGACTCTTCCTTTAAGGACACTTTTCGGAGGTTGTCCACACATCTCTGACTAAACTGGTGATCATTGGTTCTTTTCCCTTCTCACACAGCATGTGAGCTGTTCCTGTGACACTCGGGATTTCAGTGGGGGAAGACCTGGGCCCCCAGTCCCGGCTCATGGGAAGAACATCATGGCAGCGCGAGAGTGAAGGGGAGGCTATTCATGCCTTAGCAGACAGGGAGCAGAGGAGGAACACAGGAAGGGACCTGGACAATATACATCATCAGAATACACCCCAAGAGGCCCTGCCTCCTGCCAGTCACTACCTGCCAATAACACCATGTGACCCTTTCACCAAGGCTCAGAATCTAAATGTTTCTGGGAATTCCCACAATCATCCCCAGGAATGTGCTTGATTCACCCCCAAATTATTTCTTTTTTGAATCATTTACTTTTTTATTCTTAATTATGAATAGATTTGTGTCTATGTGGGTATGTGTGCATGTGAGTGTCAAGCCTTTAGAATCCAGAATAGGGTGTCAGGTCCCCCTGAAGCTGCAGTTACAGGCAGTTGTGAACTGTTTCACATGAGTGCTAGGAACAGAATTTGGGTCCCCATAACCACTGAGTCATCTCTTCAGTCCACTAGGTATTTCTTAATCCAATAAGGCTGACTATTAAAATGAACCATTACACACAGTGATGGCATTTGTAGTTGGTCAGCTTTTCCTGTTTCTCTTCTTTCTTTGAGATAGTATCTCACCTCGCCCAGGCTACCCTCTAACTCACCATAGCTGAAGCTAATCTTGAAGTCTTCATCTTCCTACCTCAACCTGAGACAGGTATTTCAAATGTGCACCACCATATCTCATTTAAATGGTGCTGGGAAAAAATCCAACACCTTGTGTAAAGGTAGTCAACCTCTTTACCAACTGAACTGTGTCCCCAGCCTACTCGGGGCTGCTCTTACTTCTCTTCCTCTCTGTGCTGTGGGGCAGCTACTGTTTCATGTGAGAGGTGGAGTATCTGTGACAATGAAAGCTTAAACAACTTGCCTACCACCCGAGAGCCAGCGAGTCGCAAACTGCTGGGTTCCATGCATGTGTGTGTACATATGTGCATGCATGTATGTGTTCAAGAGTCCATGGGCCAGGCCTGGAGAAGGAAAGGCCAAGTCAAAGCTACTGTTCTTTCATGGACCCTGCCCTGAAATGAGCTCACACATCATGCTTGTGGTTCCCTGGAGAAATAACACAGTCCTGCGAGTAGTCAAAGCAACACTATGTGTCCAGCTTGATATAACCGCTGTCCTCTTCCCTACAGGCTAGCTGGCCGTACCTGGCCTAGGGCTGTCTCCTCATCCACTCCAAGGCCTTCTTCCTTCAGCGCTCTGGATCCTGGTTTATGACCTCCACTCTTAGAAGCCTTCCTGACCTCTGCTCTGGGTGGGACCCAGCATTCTCTGGATCTTTGTAACATCTGGGACAGAAGAAGCCCTAGCTTGCCCTCAGCTCTAGATGGAGGATGGAGATTCTTGGTTTTGGTTTTGGTTTTCTTTAATTTTTGCCATGCTGGTGTTGGAAGCCAGGGCCTTGTGCTTGCTAGGCAAACTTTTAACCTCTAGGTCAAACCCCCAGCCCTCCCTTCTTCCCTCCCCCCTCTTCTCTCCCTTCCTTCCTTTCATCTTTAAGTTTTTGAAAGAGGGTCTCATGTAGCCCAGGCTGGCCTCCAACTCACTGTGTAGCCAAGAATGACCTTAAATTCCCAATCCTGATATCTCCAGATTCCCATCACTGCATGACAAGCATTGCCACCATCCTTGGCTTGTAATGAACTTCCTCTTGTTAGCTTTTCTCCTCCTCAGGCTCCTTTCTTCCCTTCCCTCTTTATTCCTTTTCATTTCTTCCTTCCCCACTTTCAGATCCTGCAATTCATTCCTTTCTCTTTTTTCTCTTCCCTCCCTTCCTTTTCTTGTTTAAGCCTCTCCACTCTTGATCGTTCCTACATCTGGATCTCAACTTCCCAAGCAGTCCATTTCTAAGTGGTTCACCCAACATGCCCCTTCTCCTCCCTTGCCTTGCAGCACACACACACACACACACACACACACACACACACACCTAGGTGGGCATTCTGTCTGCTCTCATGCCGCGTTCACCTTGTATGAATGATTAGGGAGATCGTGGCTGACGCTGGCAGTGCCCACCATGGATCCAGCATTTTCATGCAGGCCTCCAGGCAACAGAGCTGGGACTTAGAGCCTCTGCGCTCCCTGAGCAGGACCCCCCCACCAGATGTTGCCTCCGGGGACATGCTTCCCCCAGCCTTACAAACGTCTCTGTAGCTGACCTGGCTGCCAGCAGTGGCCACCTGCTTGCTGCTGCTCTGTATCTCTTTCAACTCTTCTTTCTTTCTGCACTTCGAGTTGGTTCCCAGATAAACTGTGACCAGATCCTGTTCCCAGCTATGTTTCTGGGAAATGCAAGCAGCAGAGATGGATGTTAGAGAAGGTTCTAGGTGCCAGGCCTAGAACTCTCATGAGCTGGGTGCTTCAGTGTCCCCTTCAATGCCACCTTGGAATGAAACACTTGCTCCCTGTAAGGACCTGTGGGCAGACCTGCTCCTTGCACGTGGCAGCTGAGTCGGGAAAGGCCAGCACATTCACCCCACTGTTCCTAGGACAACGAGAGGTCTTGGGTGTGGTGCTTTCCCAGAATGACTCCAGGAAAGTTGGGGTGAGCTGGTCACACCCAGGATAGGTGACTGGCCCAAGGGCACATAGACTGGAATGATTCAATACTGGAAGAGAACCTGGGTAGGATTAGGAAGCACAACAAAATTTTCTCCTGCTCTGCGGGCCTTTGACATGAGTGGCTTCCTGCTAGGAAGCAGGAGTTTGATACTATGAACTGCTAGGCTTTTCCCTGACAGTAAGGTGTCATAAGACCAAGCACTACAGGAAATCTTTTCCTAGTCTTTGTCATTGTCCTCAACAGGACAGATGCAGGCACGGGTGATTTGTCTTCTGGGTGCCTGGTTGTATAACAGGGTTTCTATTATCTCGACAATGTCCTTTCCAGGGCTAGAGAGTTAGTTCCTGCTGCTGCAGGAACCCGATGCTCTGGGTAATGAACCTTGTAGGGAGCAACTGGCCCTTCCCCAAGGGTGCATTAAGAGGACACAACGCAGAGGCAATGCCCAGTGTTGAGGAGTTAGCTCTGAAGACAGTGTGGCTTCCAGCAATAGCAATAGTGGGCAGTCTAATGCTGGGGTCAGAGGGATGAAGGAAGACCCAGTTCCCAGCACCCTGCCCAGACACCACACTAAGAGAAAGACCACCCAGATGGACAGACACTATGTTAAGTCAAGTAAGCAGGCCCTGCTCAAACCAGAGAATGGGAAGAATGGATGCATGGATCTCCCCTTGTCTGCAGGAGAATAGATTCCCAGACCCCAGTGGTTACTCGAGATTGCAGATAGAGTCCCTGGCCATGCGCTTCATGATATCTGCTACAGCCTATTCAATAACCATGTCAGCAATCAAGTGACTAAGGTTGGTGGCAGTTATAGGGCAGATACACCTGGCAAAGGAAGGACTCCTGTACAGAGGAGTCAGAGGGCACTATGGGGAGCGGGTCAGAATGGCTTTGTCTTCATGCTCTGGACAGTCTGTAGTGTGGGAAAGAGACAGGTCCCTGCTCAGTTTGAATATCAACAGCAAGCCTCAGGTGAAGGTGTTGGGATTGGACTGCAGGATGTCTTTTGTAGCCCCAAGGGAGATTTTACTCAGACAGGAATTTGGTCAGCCAAAGGTGAAGGAAGGCTAGAGACAGGCGCCAGCCTAGTAGGGGGACAGAGAGGGAGGCTGGAGCAGTTTGGGTGGGTGAGAAACATCCCTGTGGGTGGCCTGATGAGGGTGGAGGTCAGCAGGCATACTTCAGGACAACAAGCTCCTGGCCTGGAGCCCAGGGTGGGGATCTGGTGAGATAAGGGCCCGGGGAGCCTTGGGGATGTGAGTCTCAGCAAAGAGTTGGCTCAGACTTAGGAGTTCACAAGCTCTGGGTCCGATACTTCTGTGGCTGGCTTCTAGCATTGTTGGATACTATTCTCTAAAGACCCTGAGAAAAGGACTGGGTGTGGCAAGAGAACTGAGGCCTAGTGAATTTAAGGTCTGGTGAGCCTAGCAAAGTCTTCTTCCAGAGAGAGAGAGAGAGGGAGAGAGAGAGAGAGAGAGAGAGAGAGAGAGAGAGAGAGAGAGAGAGAGAGAGAGAGAGAGAGAATTAGTTGGGGTGGGGAACCCTCCCCGGGGCAAGGGGACAGATATAAAGGTAAAGACCCCAGAGCCACCTCCTCTTTCATAGGTGGGAAGGAGGTGTTTGACCCTGTAGGAAGACCCTGTCTACCAGGAAGGACTATTTTATATTTGCTGGTTTTCTCTGTGGGAGAGTCATTTCTGACTTAAAGAGGTCATTTAAGTACAAGCTTGCCTGATTTTTCCTATAACTGTGAGGACTATGAGAGACTTCTTATTTAACCCATGAGGAAAAAAACTGTCTAGTAATGACATACCCCAAAAACATCAAGATAAAAGGAAGGCTGCTTCCGAGCAGCAAGCACATGTTGGAGAGGAGCTTGCTCACTCAAGGACAGGAATGGTCTGTGGTTAGACACTGACTGACTGTCTGTGCTGCGCTTTCTTCTGCTTTTGTATATAAGCAAGTTCCGAAATAAGCTCTGGGCTGTTTGGCTGCTTTGGTATGACCAGACAGTCCTCCGATTCTATCCTGTCTTCTGTTTCCTTCATCTGACTTCTCTTTGGCCTCGAGGATCTCCTATTCAGGAACCCTAGCTGACTTTGTAGGAGTGGGCTCCTACAGGTGGTGCCCAATGTGGGTCTCCTGGGGAGGAGAGTCTTCGTGGGACACCACATATTCCAAGGGCGCCCAGAAGTGTAGTAAGTATATTCCAGGAGTATCAGCAGTTACGTGGTGTAAATACAAAAATCTCAACAGTTACGTGATATAAATACAAAAAATTAAGCAGTCACACAGTGTAAATACAAAAAACTAAGGAATCACATGGAGTAAATACAAAAAACAGGTTAGCTGCGCAGCATGAAAAATAAGTAAGAAGTAACTCAAGTATAAGTGTAAAATAAAAAGTAATTTAAGTAAGTAACTTGAGTGTAAGTGTAAAAAGTAATTGTGGGCCAAAAGAATACTAAACAGCTGTTTGTTCATTTACTTAAAGAAATTTCAAAAGTTATAGGGCATCAACAACTGTGTAAAGTTTCAGAGTTTGTACATTTACTTACAGATATTTTAAAAGTTGGGGTACTAAGAAAGAACAACGGAAATTGCTTCAGTTTTTGAAATGTGTACAGGATGTGTGCCCCTGCTTCCCTGCAGAAGGGAGTGTGAGTCTAGAGGTTTAAAAAGGTGTGTGTGAATGATCGAGCACGCCTTGTCTTAGTCTGTGTTTTGACTGTTACTATGTTGCTGTTCATGTCTCTGTAAAGCTTAAGTGGTACCTGTCTGTCTGTCTTTCTCGTACACCTCTTGACCTTTTTTGTTGTCCTGGAGGAGATGAGGCGCGTAGCCTCTGCCTCTAGTCTCCTGGACCCTTTTATTGGATCTCTTTCAGGACTTTGGGTCCCTAAAAACAAAAAAGAAAAGAAAAGAAAAACTTGTCTAAGGAGAGGCATGGCAAGGGCCACCTCCCTCCGTTGTTCTCTGGCCCACAGCCAGCCAGCGGATCCTGCAGAGGGCAGGGGTGCGCATGCTCAGGTGGGCAGAGAGGATTCCACAGGGAGACATGCTCATGCGAACGGGAAGGCAGAGAACTGACTACTCGCAGTTGAAAAACTGCACGGATGTAAACCAGAGAATCTTTAATTGTAACCGGAAATGTTAACAATTCTTTTTTTCAGAAATACTAACAGCCACTCTGTGCCCACCAGCGCCGTTCCACCTCTTTTCTTTCCCAAGCCAAGTTCTTGGCTGTGATAACAGCCAAGGTCTCTTCTGCTGGCCAGCGGTCTCTCATCTTAACCCTTCTCCGTCCTGATACTGCTTAAAAAATGTTAAATTATACCAACCTATGTACTTTAAAAGCATTAATTTTAAAGTGAAAATTATAGATACATTATGGTTGGGAAAAATTATGCTTTTGTTTTCACAGAAAAAAATATGGGTTTTAATCATTTAGACTCAATGGGTTACAAATACTTACTGTCTTTTTTTTAAAATTGATACAAATTATTATTAATTAAAATAAAAAAACTGATGCTAATTTCAAAAGTTTCACATTGATCCAGGTTTTTATTTGTTAATGCAAATTTAAGTTATTCTTTTTGTGATATATACATACATATATATTATATATTTTGACTCTTGTTTAAAATGTTCTATACAATGTTCTGGGCTGCTAAAAAAAATCACGAGAAGAGACATTGATAGAGATTTACATGTTGTCTAAAAGACATGGTTACAAACAAGAGACTAAAATGATATAGGAAAAGGAATTTGTCTATAAATTCCTTATTTGTCTTAATACTACTGAGTTTTTAAAAAGCTATAAAAATGTTAAATACTTAAGCATGTTATGCTAATTCAGATTATTTTCTACATTAATAAGGTTGGAAATTTTTCACTGCAAAATAGTTATGTTAACATTAAAATCATGTTCTCTAAAGGTAAAAGGAGGACTAAGGTCTTAAATACAAGTTAATAATTAATCATCATATTACAACCCTCGAAGTTACAGGGTTTTATATGATTGGCGTCCTATAAAATGACAAGGCTAAAGCTCTTAGCTATTCAGACTTTCATAGAAAAGTCCAAACATGTTTATTTAAAACTGTTAACATAGGGCTGGAGAGATGGCTCAGCCGTTAAAGGCTAGGCTCACAACCAAAATCTGTCAGCATTATGTCCATGGTCTGTAAATAAAAACTTCAGTCTAGCTGCTCCTATAATGGTTATAATTAGGACAAAATGCTTATATTATGAATCTATATAAATTCTGAGGATCTAAAAAGATATATAAAGGCCTAAGGTTTTCAATACAGATTATGAGGATCTAAAGGCATAAAAGCTTAGATTATATGGATTTTAGAAAATATTCTAAAAAATATAAATAAAATTTGTTAAAAAATGGCTTAAAATGTATATAAAAATTCTTACAAGATTTCTTTCCCTTTCCATAATATTATTATACTAAAATTTCGAAAGTTTGGAGTTTAGCATTAATAGAGCTCTGACAAGCTAATAGAGCAATAATTAAGTTATTCTTATTGTGATACATACATACATATATATTTTGACTTTTGTTTAAAATGTTCTATGCAATGTTATGGGTCACAAGCTCAAGATTTTAATTTCTTTTAAATGTCTTCTGAATATAGAGCTATATGCTGTTTAACCCAAATACAAAGTTTTTGTTAGGACTCAAGAATGTGAGTCTACTCCTGCTGTTTTACAGATACATGTTACCTCCTTTTTCTACAATATGGATTTCAGTACAGACTAATAATGCTATTATATCTAAAAGTTTTATATTCTTTTATAAAATAAAAATTCATACAAACTTCAAAAAATTAAAAAGTATATAACTTGGATTCACTTCTCACAAGTCAAAATGATTATTGTATTTTTTTCTCTCTCCTAGTCTTAAAACGCTTTCCCTTCCTTAATTATTGAGACTATGAGTTTACAATTTTCAAACAAGTCCATAAATTTAACTTCTGTTCCCAGTCTGTGTCTGTCTCACCAGGTTCCCACTTGGGGGACAATCACAGCCAAACATCAGTTGCGGATAACAACCTGCTCCAAGTGGCTATGAGTTTTGAACTTGCTGGAACCGATGTGGACTCATCCAGCCAAAGTGATTGCTGTCTTTTCAGCTTGTCAGTGAACCAGATCCTGCTAAGTTCCCCCATTGCCTTTGACTAACATTCTAGCCTTCCAGGGCCCTGAGAACAACGTCCTAAGGTCAGCAGTAAGTAATTACAGAAATGAATATGTTGTCCCTGTTTCCCTCCTGGAATGTTAGGTCAAAAGGAAATTTCTCTGTCAGCCAACACAGGGATTTTGGTCATTAATGCCCCAAATAAATAATAATTTCTGTCAAGGTACCATTAAACAAATGATGCTAAAATACTAATATCAGTCTCTAAAACAAACTCATCTCAAGGATTTGAGATGTTCTACTATACAGGGACAAAAAAAATTTTAAAGGAGACATGAAAGTCTTAAGACTCAATTAAAAATATAATAAAAAAGGGAGGTAGGGTTATACTCACTGTCACCATATATGCGTTTTATTTTAAAAATTTAAATTTTTAAATGGAATGATAGTGAGCAATCTGCCATAAACAGATTTTGGCATAAAAGCACCACCACATAATTTACTCAGGTCTAATGGTAAGATACACTTACTAGCTGATGAAAGGATCCCGGCACTGTTTTGGTGTGGGGAGAGGGCATGTTTGTGCTTTTTCACAGAATAAAATGAACCTCGAGAGATACAGTGTGTGAAGCAAAAAGATGCTGGAGATTGTGGTCACAGTCAACGATACACATCCTCAGATCCACCTGCCACACGATTCCCAATTGCTCAAAAGATGCTGGAGATTGTGGTCACAGTCAACGATATACATCCCCTAGACTGACCTACCACACGATTCCCAATTGCTCAATAAGTGTTCTTATGTTAGATATGGGAAAGAATTTCCTGTATGTTTTGCAAAAAATACTGTTTCAGAGGGATGCCTTGGAGTATTTCCAAAATCAATTATGGGACATGATAAACAATATACTTATTTTGCGGAGTTATTGCTTCTTCCAGGTAATTGGGTAGATGATACTTCACCCCCTCAAAGATTTCCTCTATTCACAAAAAAACGTGAGAGTCTAATGGAACTCTGTTGTGGAGACGATGCACTGGCATTATTCTGTTAAAGTGCAACATCACAGGGACATCACAGTACATTCTTGGCTGGTCTAAAATTCAAGAAAATTATAGTGACTCTTATCCTTTGTCTACAACATAATCTTGGAACCAAAGGCTGTCAGCTAAACTTTGGTATTCTGTTCAAAATTTCCACAGACTTATAGATTTTAAAACTTGCTGCTGCCATGAAAAAATGTGGCAGGACAATCCAGTTCTTCAAAACCCGTTTGCCCCCTGAAAGAAACTGTTTTGGCTTGTGTCAAAATGGCTGATGTTCTTTTGGTGGGAGAGATAAAAATCTCCACGAATGGTACTGTGTTTAATGTATCATGCCCTGATTGTATTTTGAGTAATTATATTTCCCAAGTGGATGATCATACCCGTGTATTAGTGTTGAAACAATCCTCTTTTGTAATGTTGCCTGTGAATGTAAGGGATCAGTGGTTTCATGACAAAGGGTTACAAGTAATTTAAAAAATCAAAAAAGCTTTAGGTAGACAGAAGCGTGCTGTTGGATTAGTTGTAGCAGGGATTTCAGCTCTTGTTGTTATGCTGACTCTTACTGTGGTTGCTTCAGTGGCTTTGTCTAGGTCTATTCACAATGCAGGGTTTGCTAATCAATTATCTAAGAGTGTTTCTATGGCATTAAAGACACAAAAATATAGACATAAAAATAAAATATAAGTAAATACTTTATATGATGTGAGAGATGAGCTCCAGAGCCTAAGAACCAGAGACAGTTAAAATGTCATCCAATTATAAATGGATTTGTGCTACACTACCATGTCTGGCTTGGCTAGAATTCATTTATTTATTATTTGTGTTTGAGGGTAGTGCTTACATGGTATGCATGCATGTGGAAGCCAGGGAACAACTTACATGTGTTAGCTCCTTCCTTCCACTGTGTGGCTCCTGGGGACTGGGCTCAAGTCATCAGGCTTGGCAAGTGTTTTCACTCACTGAACCGTTTGCTGACTTTTTTTTTTTTTTTTTTTTTGGTTTTTCGAGACAGGGTTTCTCTGTAGCTTTGGAGCCTGTCCTGGAACTAGCTCTTGTAGACCAGGCTGGTCTCGAACTCACAGAGATCCGCCTGCCTCTGCCTCCCGAGTGCTGGGATTAAAGGCGTGCGCCACCACCGCCCGGCCTGCTGACTTTTTTTTAAGACTGTGTCTCACTATATGTCTCTGGCTGGCCCAGAACTCATTCTGTAGACCAGACTGGCCTCATATTCACTGAGATCAGCCTGCCTCAACCTCCCGAAAGCTGAGATTGAAGTCATGTGCCACCATGCCCACCAACATGTTCTTCCTGGCTTTAAGAACTCTTGTCCCTACAGAAGACTAAGCCAGTGCTCCTGCCTGACCTTGAATACCGGTGCACATAGGAGGTAGAGGCATGAAAATCAGGAGTTCGGGATCATCATTTATTATATAGTTTGTTCGAGGCCAGCCTTGACCTGCTGAGACCTGATCTCAAAAACTCAAACCGAACCTTAGCAAAACAAGATGTGAATAATGATAAAGATGTCTTAAAGGGAGCATCCATGTGCTTGGGCCGTGGCAGGGACCAAGCAATCAGGACAGCAAGTGCTGGGGGACAGAAGAGCAGGGTCTGGCTGCAGAACGCAGGTGTGACTGGTCCCTAAGCCACATCTGCACACTTGGCCTACATTTCTTGACCTCTGCATAGACGCTCCCCCATGAGTCATGTGTGTCCAGAGCCCCTCATCCTGTCTAGCATGTGATGGTGTCAGCGGGGAGTCCCCAAGGGGCAGAGCCCAGATCAGCACCGGTTACCGCGGAAGTGGTCAGCAGAGGTGCCATGACAGCTGGGGCCTGCAGAGCAGTGGTTCCTCCTGCCCTGGTTCACCAACCTGGCTGGGAAAGCAGGCATGTTTGCGGGGGTTGACATACTGCTTACAGCTCTAAGCAAACCTTAGTCATTAGTCCCGGGAGATCTTATCTGTGAGGCAGAGGGAAACTGATGCTTGCCCCTGAGCTTGCCTCGGGTAACAGAGCCTGACAGGGCAGAACCAGGGCTCCCACCCAGAAAGGTAGGCTGCAGACATGATTCCTGATTCTTTGGAGCATCCTTCCTGTCTGTGGGCAGAGGGTGGCCACATCTTAGCCTGCCAGGAAGGCAGATGCTGGTCTTTCTGCAGACAAGTTGAACCTGGACTCTCTGCTTGGCCCCTACCAACTTTACTACCTCTCTCTGTGCACCCTCCCCAGTGGTGATTTCTTTTTCTCCTATTGTGTTTGAGACAGGCTAATCTCAAACTCACAGTGTAGCTGAGCTGCTGATCCTTCTGCTTCCACCTTTCCCACTGCTGGGAATCTAGGTGTGGCCTACCTTGCTACCTGCTATCTAGGCAGATTTGAAGAGCAGAACTCCAACAATTCTTCCCATTGGTGCACAAGTGTGAGGATCTGGCCAATCAGAAGCCTTCCCTTGGACACCATTTCTAGGCTGTCTCCTGCTGGAAACAAGTACTTCGGAGCATATGGGTCCTAGTGGGTTGGGGGGAAAGGGTTTGCTGGGGAGAGTGGTCCTCATCCAAGAGGGCCTGGCAGGGGAAATAAAGGAGCAGAGGCCAGCTAGAGACTGGCCCTCTCTCCCTGTGAACATTGAATTGCCAGGTCCTATTTGTAGAGAGTATACCTCTGTCCCATCCTTGCTTCCTTTGTCTAGACCTAAGGTCTCTGGAAGAGGGCCTAAGCCCTGGCCTTTACTCTGGTCTGGTTCTGGACTTGCCTGGCCTTGGCCCACCTAGGAGCAAATCAGATGGCACAAATAGGATGGTGTAACAGCCATTCATGCTTTCTTGGCCAAAACGTCTGCCACTGACACAGTTCCAGGAGGCCCTAAGTCTGAGGGTTTTGTATAAGGCAGAACTTCCGTTGGAGGGATGGAGGGAACAGAGCCATGGGTGACTAGAGACTAGGGCCAAAACCCATACTGGCTCATGGGAACCCTGGAGCCTGGGGATCCTGGGTGTGCATGATTGAATTGTAACCACAGCTAGGCAACTGTGTGAGCTCTGTGTTGCTGTGGTCACAGTCCCAGAGGAGAGGCAGGAAAACTGCAGATGTTGGAAGGACACACAGCAAACAGATGCACTCTGTAAACTCAGCCTTTCAAAGCAAAAGACTGAGGAAAGGCAGGATCAGGTCACTGGTTTGCCATGCTTTTCTGTGGCTTGCAGGAGCTGAAGAGCGAGGAAGGATCGAGTAGCTGGCTGGATTCTAGCTACAACTGCTGTCTGGATAAGCCCTGGGATCATCAGAAAGCTCTGAATTCCTCGACAGGGTCCAAGGGTGGAGGGGTCCAGGAATCTCCCATTCCCTCTGTCCATCCCTCCACCAATCCTGAGCAAGCTCTCCTGGGGCAGGCATTGCCTCTCTGTGTAAGTTATAGCCTCAGTTATTGTCTGTTTCTGGATATACATGTAAAATTTTGAGTGTAGGTTTCATTGTATCATAAACACCCAAATAATCATTTCAAATATGACATTTATTACTTTCAAATAAGTCAAATCAAATGATGTTCAGTTCCAGTCTCTCAAGATGATGGTGTTATGACTAGGAGTCCACGCTTCCTCTGTCACTAAGCAACCAGCTTTAGTCATCATGGTCTCTACCTCAGTGCAATGTGACTGCTGGAGTTCTTGCAGAAGAAAGTAGGGGAAGAGGGACATTCTTCACTTCCAAAGTCATGTCCCATAAGCTACAGCAGATATAACCTGTGGATAGATTTGAATCATCTCGATGAACCCAGCTGGAAAGAAGGATGGGAATGTTGCTTACAATCAGAGGTCCACGAAGGAAGACTCAGCAACTGTGGGATACAACCAATTGTCCTTGTCACCGTTCATAACCTGAGCAGATGGTCCCAGGTGCCAGGTGACTCCAGCTGCCTGACAGTGGGCTTTGGATTCTATGTTCCCCTTCTTGTCCTTGCCTCCAGCTTCGGGCCTTGAAGTTTCCTTGGATCAACGTGAGCAGTGTGAGCTGGTGCCCATGTTCCCAGGTGTCTCGAACTGGAACAGGATCAGTTTGCTGACCAGAGCCAGTCAGGCCACCCCAAAGAGGATCCACAGGGACACGGTATTCTTCTACCACAAAGGGTGCTTTCAAGAAGGGTCTATGCTCGGGGAAAGGTGAGGTCAGAGGAGGGTAACCTGTAGACAGAAACTGAGAGTTCTGAATGGAGTGGTTTAAAGAAAACTTATTAAGATTTTTTTTTTCTTTATTTGGTTTTTCAAGACAGGATTTCTGTGTAACTTTGGCTGTCCTGGAACTTGCTTTGTAGACAAGGCTGACCTCGAACTCACAGAGATTTATTTACCCCTGCCTTCTGAATGCTGGGGTTAAAGGTGTACACCACCACTGCCTGGCAAGGTGTGTGTGTGTGTGTGTGTGTGTGTGTGTGTGTGTGTGTGTGTGTGTGTGTGTGTGAGTGTGTAAGTGTCTATGTGTCTGTGTGTTTTACCTGCATGTATGTCTGTGCACCATGTGTGCCTGGTGCCCTTGGAGGTCAGAAGGGGGTGACAGATCCCCTAAATCCAAGGTGGAGGACTGTTCTTCCTTGTCACAGTGTAAGGACTGTCTGTACAACTGTCACATGATGGTGACCATAGCTTCGAGGAACAGAGGCAGGTACCAGCTCCACAGCTTTTCCAAATCTCCCTAGCTCCCACTACCTGCTCCATTTCAGCCGTAACAAAACAAAAGACATGGAGTGGGAATGCTGCTTAGTGGATATCACAGATAGTTGTGAGCCACCATGCGGGTGCTAGGGACTGAACTTAGGTCCCGTATAAGAGCAGAAAGTGCTCTTAACCACTGAGCCATTTCTACAGCTCCCTGTTTGATTATTTTTAAGACCTATCCCAGTCTAGCTTTGAACTTGTTATGTAGCTGAGGACGACCTTGGACTTCTGATCCTCCTTGCTTCTACCTCATGTGAGTGCTGGGATTAGAGGTGTGTACCACTTAACCAGTTATACAATGATGGGAATCGAACCCACGGCCTCAAGCATGCTAGGGGAACACTCAAACCACTTAGCTACAGTCCTACTCCATATGTTCTGTTTTTGTTATGGCTGAAATGGAGCAAGTAGTGAAAGCAAGGGAGTGAGAAGTATCCTGCCTCTTCCTTGAAGCTATGACTTTCATCGTGTGACAGCCATCTCTGCACCTGTGACAAGCAAGGGCTGTCTCCCCCCTCGGAAACCACCTTGGGTCCTGTTTTCTGAGCCCTGTATTGCAATTCTCCAGCAGGTCCCTCTCTTTCACTTCTATTGATAACTTTTGGTTATCCTCCTTTCTGCTTCAGAAGCTGCACTCCTCAGCTCCCACAGTGCTCCAGTTCCAGTTGCTCTTGGCCTGCAACCTTTCCCCTCATCCTTGCATCTTTGCTCCGAAATCCTTCCTCAGAGAATAGTCTGTTGCCCTCTCAAAGTCTGAGTATCTTTGCTGTGTCTTCTTCCTCAACTGTGATAAAGGAACCCTTTCCCATGGCTGTCTCCTGGGTCGCGTATGCTAAAATCACTGGGTGCAGCACACTCTTAAGATCTGGAGCTGCTCATCAAGTATTTACCCATGATGCCTTGACACACTGGATCGACGTCCCGGGGTATGCCTCAGACTTAGCTGCTCCTGTCGTAGACCTGGTCTATAGCATGTTCTTTTGCTCTCTATCTGCTTCTTGGGAACCTGACGTGCCTCCTTAGTCAAAACTGGGATTCTGTGTAGGGTGGAGATCTGCCTCTGAGGTCCTCACAGCCTTTCCTGTCCTGGCCCATCCTCCATCCTGTCCTGCTGGCCCTGCATCAGACCTGGCCAGTGTCCCTGGCCCTGGCTGGCAGCCTGGATTAAGCTGATAGGGTTATGTGCTAGCTGATTCCTTTGTGGTACCAAATGAGATCAGCGAAATCAGCGCCAGACTCAGGCAGCAGCTCCGGCTCCTGGCCACAGAAGTGGAGGAGGTACTTTCTTCCCTTGATTTCATTTTTTGGCAGGGGAGTTGGCAGCTGGCAAGGCGCTCCACTGAGCAGCTAAAGCAATTGCAGATGAGGGCTGTGGGAGGAGCCGGTGGCTGGGGTCTAGAGAGACTCTAGCTACTGGCTTCAGGCTGGGACAATGACACTCCATGACCAGGGGTGTGTGTGTGTGTGTGTGTGTGTGTGTGTGTGTGTGTGTGTGTGTGTGTAAGGAATCAGCATTCCAGCCCAGATAGAGGTTAGTTCATCCCTAAAGGGCCAGAAGAGCTGAGGTTTGGAGAAGAGGTGAATAAATTTCCAGAACACTTA
This sequence comes from Arvicola amphibius, assembly GCF_903992535.2. Lineage (NCBI taxonomy): Eukaryota > Metazoa > Chordata > Mammalia > Rodentia > Cricetidae > Arvicola > Arvicola amphibius. Next base: position 71,245,259 of record NC_052059.1, read on the forward strand.
CAGTTTGGGAATCCACCCTAGATTTGCTCTGACTTGCCTGCTTGGGCCTTAGGTAACTCCCTGCCTTTTTTTCAGGCCTCAGTTTCTCCATGTATATAAGCAAGAACCCTTGCAGATAAAGCAGCCTGGGACTCTCTGTAGCTGAAGAGGACCACAGCGGGCCATGCTGCTCTCCCAGCAGTCCCTCTGGCATCCATGATTTTGATTTTGGACTGCAGGGAGCTGTAGTTCAACAGTCTGAAAGCAGTCCTGCCCTCCTTAGCAGGGAGACCCTGGTGGCCTCTTTACTCCTACAGTCACAGGCAATGGTACCATGCCCCTGCCTGGGCCGACTAATGCCTCTCTTCCTATATCCACAGCGTCTATAGAATGCTACTTAGCTGGGAAATTTTCTCCTCTTTTGTTTCTGAGACAGGATCTCATGATATAGACCAGGCTGTCTTTGAACTCATGATCTTTTGGCTTCTGTCTTCTTAAATGCTGGGATGACAGAGGTGAACCACACCTGAGTTTAGTCATAGAATCTGAGTTCCTTCCTAAGACTATGGGAAAACCCTGAAGGTTTTTAAGTGGTGGAGCATGCATGATACATGATCTTAAGCACCAAGGGAAACAAGAAAAGAGGATTTATTTCTGGGTGCGAAGCCTCATTACATCGTGTGGATGGGAACCCCTCAGGGTTGTGCAGTGCCTAACCTGTGCGGATTTATGCAATAGCAATGGGAAAAGAGAATAGAAAACAGCTTCCAGGAAGTGATAGTTTGAATGACAATGGTCCCCATAGACTCAAAAAGAAAGAGACACTATTAGGAGGTGTGGCCTTATTGAAGTAGGTGGCCTTGTTGGAGGAAGTGGTTTTGTGATCTCAGATGCTCAAACCAAGCCCAGTCTCTCTCTCTCCCTCCCTCCTCCCTCCATCTCTCTCTCCCCCTCTCCCTTCCTCTCTCTCTCTCCCTCCATCTCTCTCTCCCCCCTCCCTTGCCCCCCCCCTCTCTTCCTTCCTGCTGTGTACCAATCTGGATGTAGAATTCTCAGCTACCTCTTCGGCACCATGTCTGCCTGTGTGCCATCATGCTTCCACCATGATAACAATAGACTGAATTTCTGAGCTGTAAGCAAGCCCCTTTTAAATATTTTCCTGTATAAGAGTTGTCATGGTCGGGCTGGAGAGATGGCTTAGCAGTTAAGAGCACTAGCTTCTCTTCCAGAGGTCCTGAGTTCAATTCCCAGCAACCATACGGTGCCTCACAACCATCCATAATGAGATGTGCAGGTCTTCTGTTCTGGTCTGCAGGCATACATGCAGGCAGAACACTGTATACATAGTAAATAAATCTTAATTTAAAAAAAGAGTTGTCATGGCTACAACGTGTTTTCACAGCAACAGAACTTTGACTAAGACAAAGAGTGTCTCCTGAACTGGGAGGGGCAAGCCTGGTCCTCCACGCTGCTGACTGCGGATCTCCTCAGACACATGCGCCCACTGTGAGGGTGGGGGGAAGCTCCTGACCAAGTCACCTCTTCTGGAGCCACAGGCTGGTGAAGACCAGGCTGGAATAGCAGTCCTATCCCCATGTGAGACCCTCCTCTCATGGGAGAGAGGCCTAAGGCAGAGGACCTTGAACCCAGAGGCCAGAAGACCGAGGTGGGCTCTTAGCAAGTCCCAATCTGGATCCTTTCAGTTATGGATCCTGAAGCCCAGAGAGGGCTCCAGAAACAACTAACATGGTGGAATCAACAGATAAGACATTGTATTCCACTGTGCTGCCTCAGGCAGGTTGGCCTTTCTGAATTTCAGCTTACTTGCTGCTAAAAGAGGAGTTAACACTCACTCTGGGTTGTAGGTTGAGTGAATGGCTTGTCACCCAACGGAGCCTCATCTCAACTGTCTGCCAAAGAATTATGGGGAGGCCCCTGTTGTATAGGACTACCATCCAGATCAAACTGCCAACATCATTTCAGCTGGACCCACTTGCAAAAGATCGTCACAACTGAACTTGTGGGTTGCTGATATTCCTTCATAGAAGACTAGGGAGGGGAGAATCACTGGGTCCTCGCTTGAATACGTAGTATATGGCATGTGGTATATTGTGTACAGGTTGGGAAGGACTTGAGGGGCTCGGTCTATATAGCCATGGGGAGTCATCAACTATGATGGGTGAAAATCTTCCAATGCAGTGTTTTGGTGTCACCCACACTCCTGCCTGGGACCCCTCACTCATGCTCCACCTGTAAGCTCACAGTTCCCCAGGGGGATTTTGTTTTGTCTTTGAAACCTCAAAAAGACTAGGATAGGTGGTACCTAGCCCTATTTCCAACCCCCAGCCCCCAGCCCCAGGAGAACAAACCTCCTCTTCACCCCAGGGCACTGGTCTACTGGAGAGTGTGGCATCCCCAAGGCCAACCTGGTGGTGGAGGAACCTGTGACCTTCACTCTTGGGGGATCTTCAAGGCCAGTCAGGGAGAGAGATGCTAGGCCAACTAAGGTCAGCCACAGCCGCTACTACAGAGACTGTCCCTCCACTGCCACCTGCTGGAACTTGCGACTGTTGTTTCCTACAAACTCAGCTGCCTGGAACCCCACACACACACCCGTGACAGTGCTGATGGACCTTGTTTTTAGCTTTCTTGGCTGTTGTTTCCCCCTGTGCCCAGGAGAGACTTGGGGTGCCCTAAGTCCCCTGACTGTTTTGTCTAGGTACTCGCCTGGAGCTGGGAGGTGGGATGCATGGTGTGGAGGTTAGGTAGGAGTGAGACTGGGCTCCGTGTCCCTCTAGAGCACTGGCCTATCTACAGGCCTTGGAGGACAGCTCCATGCAGTCAGCAAGAGCGAAGCACGTTAGCCCACCCACTGGAAAACGGTAGAGCCTGCTTAGGCTACAAACTGTGTCCCAAGCTCACCAAATCACCCACATGGGATACCAATCAGACATCTGAGGTGGATGCCCAGGCTTGGCAGGTACAGGCAGCTGAGTCCCCACCTTGCTAGCCTCCCGATCACATAGTCCCCGAACCCGCGGTGCTGAGTGTGATAAAGGTGGAGCAGAAGTTCCCCATGTAGCTCCTGCCTTCCATGTGGGAGAAGAGAAGTAGAGGCAGCAATAGGAAGATCAGGAGGCCTGAGAGCAGCGCAGCGGATGAAACTGTTAGACACCATGCCCACGTTGGGTCCTGCAGAGCACAGCTCTGGCCTGTGGCACTGGCCGGAGGAGTGAGAAAGGAGTGCCCTTCCCCGTTTCCAGCTTTATGTTTCCTGCAAGAGCCTATGGTAGCTTTGATGCCTGTCATCCTTCTCATTCCCATGATAGACCATTCTGGACTTTGTTCCCTCAACCCTATCAAACCCCCATTTTCCCCATCCCACCCCTCCTGGTCCTGCACCCCATTTCCACCAGAGTCCCTCTTCTGGAGGTGACTCATCCTGTTTCCCAGTCACTCCCTTACCTGCCAGCCGTCCCCAAGCTGGTGGGCACATTTGTGCACCCCATGCCGCATGAGATGGCCCAGCTGATTAAACACCTTCCCAAGGAGAGCAAAGAATATGCAGAAGAGCCAGACAGCCATGGGCTCTGCGGGCTCAGTGTGCCACAGCCTTAGGAAAGACGGGAATACTTAAAGAGACTCTCCCCTGGCTCTGCGCATGGCCACTGCAGCCCTCTTCCTGCCCACCCCTCACTCCCACACACCCTGCCATTCCACTCTCAGTCTGGAGCGGGCAGCTCCCGTTATGAGCAAGAGCTCTCTTCCAGCACCGTCACGTTTCTTCTCCCATGCCTCCTGCAAGGCCGCCGGACTTCAGACAAGGTCCTTGACGGTTTTCAGCCTCTTTCCTTGAACTTAAAATGGGTGCGGACATTCACTGGGCACGGGTGTAGTGCAGCCACAGTGGGGACGCACTGCAGATGGGAATGTGAGTCCCTGAGCAGGCAATGTGTGCAAGGGCTAAGGGGATGGAAAGATGGGTGAGGGAAATCTGCCTCATGCTGCTCTCTTCCCTGAGAACTTCCTCAGGGGCCTCTGTCTCTGGAGCTCCTATCCTCTCCCCTCTTGTTTTGTTTTATTTTGTTTCCCTTAAAACAGGGTCTCTAAGCTGGGAATGGTGCCACACACCTTTAATTTCCGTGCCCAGGAGTCAGAGGCAGGAGGATCTCTGTGAGTTTGAAACCAGCATGGTCTACAGCGTGAGTTCCAGGGCAGTCAGAGCTGTATAACAGAGACCTTGCCAAAGAAAGCTGAACAAAATAGAGAAATGGGCCCAACCAGTAAAGTGGTTGTTTTACAAACACAAGATCTGCTTGCTGACCCCCAGCACTCACATAAAACATGTGGTGGTGTGTGCTCATTACCAGTAATCGCATTACTGGAGGGAGAGATAGAAAAAGCCCCAAGGCTCTCTAGCCAGCTAGTTAAACCAATTTGGTGAATCCTAAGCCCCAGGGAGAGACCCTGTCCTCCCCCCAAAAAAAGGTGGATGGCTCTGGATGAAAAATAAAATCAGCCCTCTGCATGTGCATACACACACACATACTCATGCATGCACAGCACACACACTTGTATATATTTGTTTTAAATAAATTAAAATAAATACATAAATAAAAATGAAACATCGTGATGGGCAGTTGGTCCTTCCAGGGTCTCTGGGAGGTCTTTGGAAACCAAGGGACTTTCCACACACATTGTCTCAAAGATTGCCCACGCTCCCTGGAGTTATGGGTGCTCTCGCCTGGAAACAGTGGCTGCATTAAAGCTATTCAGTGGGCTATGCATAGTGCAATTCACCTGCTCTCTCAGGCAAGGACTAGAAGCTGGAGTCGAGTCATCATTGGCGTGGGCCTGCCACCTGGTGGTAAGTGCTGGGTCGTGCAGGGGATGCCAAGAGCTAGGACACTGAGGCCATTGACTGAGATTCAGGGTTGCAGGAACCCGGGTCTGTTGCCCCATAGTGTCTCCAAACATGAGTCCCCAGAGGCCCTTTGGGGATGGATTCCACCCCAGTTTAGCTCTAGAGGGGAAGTAGATCTGGAATGAGAGGTGTTGGTGAGCTAAGAGGGACGTAGGGAGGGGCTGGGTGGAAGGACCAACGTCCCATACGGCAGCAATCCCCGAACTTTTAAATGTGTACAGTCCCCCTGGTGCCTGGTGAAATGAGGAAATCATTTCTGAGGCTGGAGGCGCTGCTTGTAGTGGGGGGATCATGCTGTAGAACTGACTGCTTTACAGTTGTGACACTGGAGATTAGCCCCTCAAATGTCACCACTAGCTCCAGAGGCTCCTTTGACTCTCAGGGAGAAGCCACCTTCCCAGACCCACCAGACTAGCCCTACCCAGCCATTACGGATAGTGGTGATGGCAGACACAGAAAAGAAGAGCCCACAAACTCCCTCATAGAATGCTCATAGGACTTACAGTTAAGTCTCAAACTCAGGGCAAATGGCTAACTGAGGTGCCTATTAACATATGAACATAAATGTCCAGCCAGCCTCTCTCACCATCAACAGTACCTGTATTGGAAGTATCCTGGGTAGCATACCCCACCTTCTACCCTACACTCTCCAGCCCAGAGGTGGGGCTGGGCCTCTTCTCTTCCCTATATAACTGAGCCATTTTGGCTACACCAGTCTTTTGGTCTCGGGGTCGATGTTCTTAGTTCCCACTCCCCTGGCCTCTTGGCTTCTGGCTGTCCACTCTTCCCTCCCTGCTAAGCTCACGTGACCCAGCCCAGCCTGCCACTCATGTTCAGTCTAGATCCTTCCACACGTCTCTGCCTAAGCTCTTCCTCCTATCCACAGTAAACCTTCCTCAACCCATACCTAGGAGCTGCGTGTCCTTTTTCCATTTTTTTCTTTTTTATTGACTTACAAGTCTCTACGGCTCATAACGTTACAGGATTCCCAAGGCCGCTCCTCCATTTTATATGCTTAGTAACAATTTGCTGAGAGAGGACTCTTCAGTGTGGCTGTCTGCAAAATGTGTGATGAGTTCCAAGGATGCAGCTTCTGGGAGACATCACCCTCATGGAATGGCTTTTCCGTGATCCAGGCCTCTAAATCGCCCATGCTCCTACTAGTAAACCAATAAACTCACTGGTTCATCCAGACAGACACGTTGGACTGTTCCCTTGGTTCCCGAACTGGGATAAAAAGAAGGTTCTTCAGGGAAACTCACACAACATCTCATTCTTTACTCCAAGCCAGGCCAGGATGAGGAGTCTCTACCCTTCCTACCAACCAGGGACTTCCACTGACAACGTCTTCCACTGTCTTCCACTTCACACCCTAGAGCTGGGTTCTGGGCTGTCTATCAGGCATAGCTACTCATTTGCTGCCCAGCTCAGTCCTAATCTTGCAGGAAACAGTAGGCTGGGTATCACTGGAAGACGACAGAGATGTGACCTCAGCCTTCGGTGAGACAGAGAACTCTGACACGAGCCATCAGTGTTTCCGTGTGAAGGAGGCTGTGTAGAAGTTAATCAGTTTTTACATGCCTCGGTTTCCTTGTCCGTAAATATTAATACTAACACTGGCTAACCCTCTCTATGAAGGTTAAATCTGTGGAGCATGGCTAGGAATTCTGGGAAACATCCACGTGCATAGGTATACACAGAAGCAGTCTCTGGGAGGTTAGTGGCCTCAGCTCTTGGCTGTGCAGCCTTGTACTCTCACCTACCCTCTCTGAGCCTTGCCTCATCTCTGAATGCGAATGACAGTATCTGCTAGTAAGACTCCAGAGGAGATGGGGGCTGGGCAAGAAAAGGACTGCAACGTTAAGTGTTTACTGATGGTGGTGGTTATAGGCAGACACAGTCCCATCCCTGCCTAACTCCAGATCCTGCCTAATTGGCCCATCTGAAAGTTTGGAAGTCTATATCCAACATCTATGTCCACACCCTAACAACTTCCTCCTCTTCCGTTCTGGTATCTGGTTTCAGCTCAGAGACTTGGGGCTCAGGTCCTGTACCTCTCTATAAAGGAGCCATTGTCCAGTGGCGGTGGTGCACGCCTTTAATTCCAGCACTAGGGAAACAGAGACATGCAGATCTCTGTGAGTTCGAGGCCAGCCTGGTCTACAAGAGCTAGTTCTAGGACAGGCTCCAAAGCTACAGAGAAACCCACTCTGGAGAAAACCAAACAAAAAGGAGCCATTGCAGGAGTGTGAAGAATCTGCACCCAGGTATGTAGGTCTAAGTTCTGTCACTATGCCCTTGGCAGTGGGATGTGGAGCAGGATATTAATACGAACACTGATTTGTGCAGCTGCTGGTGACCCTGGGGGCCACGGGTGGAAGAGCACTCGGAAGGAAGTCCTGCCAGGATGAATCACCTTCTTCCGCCCTACCCTATGGCAGCCTCATCGGTTGAGGAGCCTCTGGGCCTCTGGCTCGGTAATCTCTGTACCTTCCACTGCCCACTCTTTTTTTTTTTTTTTCGAGACAGGGTTTCTCTGTGGCTTTGGAGCCTGTCCTGGAACTAGCTCTTGCCCACTCTTTTCAGCCCCGCTTGCCCTGAAGGTGTACCGGGATCCAGTCCAGGTCCATTCATTCCCAGCTTCTCTCTCCTTTGCCCCTGTAGGGCAAGCACACTTTGACCCTATTTTACACACCCCTATTGGCCGAGTCCTTTCCCAAGTGCCAAGGGACCTGCCCCTCCTTAGAGCCTGGCTCCTATTTGCCCCTCCCCCATCCTTTGGAAGAGGCTAGATGTGGTCTTTCATCTTGCCCTCTGTCCCAATAAGTGTCACACAGGGCTGCCACAAAATCAAATGCTACCCTGTTCCGACAGCCTTGTATCTTGCGACAGCAATCTTCTGTATTCCTTATATCCAAATTTAGGATGGCTGTGTTCCTACAAGGCTAGCCATGCCTTCTCGTTTCCTTAAGGATGGAGGTCTTTTCCGTTGCTGTTCAGGCCAACCCTGTGGTCATCCACGTCCCAACCACACAGCCAGGCCTGTGCCCTCTAGGACACAATACCCGGGCCAGAGCATCCTTCATTCCTATCGTGAGTCCAGAGTCCCCTACCCTATCCCTTCTTTCCAGGCGGGCCCCTAACCCGAACCAGCAGGTCTAGCGTCAGGCCGTCCTCACACACTACGAGTAGTTCTGTAGCAGCTCCCACTTGTCACGCTGGAAGCTGCAGCTGGAGTCCCAGGCCGCGCGACCCTCCAGCACTCAGAACACACCAGTCCCGAGCCAGACAGAAGAGCAGCAGGAGCCCAGTGCCCCGCACCTGCAGGCCCCAGCCCCCAAAGGCGCTGCAGGAGAGCTACAATGGACAGAAACCACGCTAAGCAGGAAGAGTCAGGAGGGGCCCATTCTTCAAGCAAACGCCTTCCTGTTTCCCAGTTCAGGAGTGCTGAGGATGGGATGGCCCTGCCCACCCACAACAATCCGATCCCTGGGACAAAAAAGGCCTCTCCCAGAAGAATGCGGAGTGCCCACCCCACATCAGAGGGAAGGAGGGGGCTGCGGGGTAGCCACCAGCCGGGGAGGGAAGGGCCCAGAACCCCCACTCCCACCCCAGCGATTCCCTGTAGTAAGAGAGACTCCTGCAATCCACTGTGCAGAGGAGAAACAGCAGCCAAGTTTATTGTCACAGGACTCCTGCCTGAGTTGAGGGGCCAGGGACTTCCTCGTGCTTGCATCACCCTAGATCTACAGTTAGTGCACTCAAAGAAGTAAAAGGGACCACAGCTGGAAGCGGTTTGTCTGTGTTCTGGGGGAGGTGGGGCAGGCCAGAGAATGGCGACCCGACCCAGCTTGTCCCTGGCTGCTTTGGAGGGAGATCCCCGTGTCTCCACTCCTTCGGAAAAGAAGCAGGAGTCAGCACATCGGATTTCAATCCTTTCCTGGGTGGCAGTAAGACTTGGGTGCTGGGAACTCCTTGCCAATGCAGGTTCTTCCCTGGGACTCCCCTCAACCTCCTGGGCTCACAGTCCCACCCACGTCCCACCCCTAAATGCTGTAAAGAGAACATAGATCTTAGGAAGCCCCTTGCCACTGGCGGAGGAAGTCCAAGAAAAATTTAATTTAATCCTGTGAGATTGGGCATTGGGACAGACTGGGCCAAACCTCCACTCCCTAGGCCAGTGTTGAAATCTGGCAGAAGGACCAGGCTTGGATGAAGAGTGTTCCCATGGGAGTCTGTGCCACCAGGGAGCTCACATCCTCTAAGGCTTCTGGGAGCGGCACCAGCTTCTGGCAGGGAGTAGAGAGGGCTAAAGGTACTCTAAGGGTCAAGGGAAGTAATGTTCGGGAAAGCAGTGGGACACCTGAAAGAGGTTCCCAATATTGTTTCAGGTGGAGGCCTGTGGGCAAGGGCAGCTGGCAAACTCTAACTGGCAGCCCTCCTGTCCCTCCTGTGAGACCTCTGAGGACAGCTTCCTGTGTGCACTGAAGGTGGGTAGGGGGGAAGTGCCCAGTTCCCCTCCTCCAGTCACTGCCCTGAACTTTCGTCCTCCCCAGGTTTGCTCCCATCAAGGCTGCAGCTGTTGTATTAGGGCTCCTTCAAGACTGACGATACAGTGAGGGAGGAAACCATCCCTGTCATAGCCCCAGAACCAGGGGCAGTGCCTGGTACACAGTAGGGGCTTGCTAGGAGCCTAGGATGTGTGTAGCAAACCATGCAGAAATCAAGTTCACCTTTGCTTGCAGCCTGCGGGCTCCTGTCAGTATGTGAAGGTGGTGGTGGTGATCTGGCCACCATGATTCAACAGGGTTTGATTTTCCTGGGTAATCTTTGGGGGGCTGGGGAAAAGAGCTGTGAGGCCAGCCTGCACACCTCCATCCACACGTCTTTGTTTTTGTCTCCCATCAGTTACTTTATAGCACACCTGTCCCCTTTCTCTCTCTGAAGAGTTGCTGACCACATTCTCTGGGTCATACGTAGGTTGAGAAGGAGAAGGAAGGGCAGGGAATGTCAGGGATTTGGGGAGTGCAGGACCCTTGGGTCTCATGCAGAGATAGGGATTTTCTGTGGTCTAGGGTCAGAGTCAGGGGCCGTTCCATCCTTGAGGTCCAGGCCTCTGATGAGTAGCCAGAGCCGGGAGCACCTATGCAGAAGCAGGGATCCCAGGCTGAGGACCACCGCCAGCCACGCCAGCCCTAGAAGGATCCATATAGCTGCCAGGCTCCGGTACACAGCGATGTAATGCTTGCTGGGGTCTGTGCCTGCCGGGGAAGGTGATGGCTTGTGTCTGAGGGCACAGCCACCCCCAGTTTCCATAGGAATACTTTCTCCCTGGTCCTCATACAAAGGACTAGTGATGGAGGAAGCAGTGATAATTATCATACTAGAGACTTCTGAGGATGCAACCAGAGTCCAAAGTGGCCTCAGAAGTAACCAATCTCAGTTAGTACCTCCCTGTTCCCCATCATCGTGGTGGGTGTCCACCAAGATAACCTGATTATCCCATTCTCACCGACAACATAGTCCCCGAAGCCAATGGTGCTGAGGGTGATGAAGGCAAAGTAGAAGCCCTCACGGAAGCTCCAGCCCTCCACGTGGCTAAAGAACATGGGCGGGAAGATGAGAATGACCAGAGTCCCCAAAGTCAGGAACAGAGCCAGGCCCAGGACCTGCAGAAGCTGGGAGAGGAGTCTGCCTTGAGACCATTGGAAGGCTCTGGAAGTATATGGGGGAGGTCTGGGAAAAGTCGGGTACGGGCAGGGCAATATCTAAGCCCCTTAGACCCCTCCCCGGCTGCAGACATCTGGGTGGGGCTGTACCTGTGGACATGTGACATGTGTGTACCAAGCTTTCCTGGGGAAGAGACTGTGTTCATGGGTCAAGGAAGGAGCCAAAAGCTCCTTTTTCACTTGAGAATCACACTTGAGCAGACTCCCTAGGGCACTCAGATCTGGAATAAGACTACTGTTACCCACTGAACTGATCCCAGTCCTTCTGTGACAGTAAGCTCTGTGGGGAATGTTGGGTAGCCTGAAGACTGTTTTGGATCACATGAAATAATACTGGATGCCCGTGATGAAAATGGAGAGGTAATGTAGTGTTCAGATTCTCCACCAAAGAAGGATGCTGCATAGAGCTGCCTGGCATGTGGGCACAATCCTCCCAGGGAAGTCATGCCCAGGGTCTGGCCCTTAACACTTTGCAAATAGACTCCATAGTCACATGTAACTGCAGAGCCCTTTGAAGCTATGCCCTGTCCAGTGTGCATCACCTTTCTAGTTCTTTCTTGCCCCAGTCCTGCAGCTGTACACACTGACTCTCAGATGTCTGCATACCCAAGCCCATCTCCCAATTTTCAGCTATCTCCTGGAGGGCCTGGAGGGGAGGGAGGACTCCTCCTTACCTGGGAATGCCTGGGATGGTCCTCCCACCTGTCCAGTGTGGTCAGGTGGGCACGCAGCCCTGTGCCGAGGTGGTTGAGGAAGACCACATTGAGTGGGATACCCATCAGAGCATAGAAGACACAAAAGACCTGCCCTGCCTCCGTACTGGGTGCCAGGTTTCCGTAGCCTACAGGGCAAGGGAAGAGAGAGCTCAGAACTCCCTCCTACCTGCCCACCCCAGGTCCAGCAGAGGCATGTCCCCATCATCTATGGGGGAAGAGATGCTCCTTGTTCCCATGGATACTCACCCGATTCTCTGATAGAACAATCTCTACTTATAGAAGGCTCATCTCCAATGCTGCTGCCTCCCTCCATAAAGTCCTCCTGACTGCCACCCTCTGCCTCCCACCAGTTAGGTTCCTCCCGCCCCACCCATGTGCAGTTCTAATTACCCACTCTGCCTTATGTAATTGTGTCGATTTATTCCCTCTTTGATGGATGAGAGACTCTGAAAGCCAACCCCAGGACAAATCTAGGTCTATACCCCAGCCCCTACTCTGTCACTTTGCCTGGATTGCCAAGGAAGATGAGTGGAATTGGGTTTGGGCTTAACTGAATGGGAGGGAGGCCTGTGTGAGAGAGGCCTGGGGTCTCACTGGGGGCGAATAGAGTGATCTTTCTGTGGGACCCTGAGTCTTGAGGAACAGTCTCTGTGCATAAACACCCTTCCACCTCCAATCCCTCTCTCTCCCTGAGATGACTTCTAGTCCCAGGTGTGAGCTTGGTCTGTAGTGTTAGCTCACCAGGCCCAGCTATCTGCAGGGAGGACTGAAGTCAATAGGAAAGGCCCTCGTTACCACCTTTTATGCAGTCCTGTGAGGACAAGCTCTGCTTAGCCCTTCAGTGTGCCCCAGGGAAGTGATCCCAGCCACCTACAGCTGCAGCCAGCCTGGCTGCCTTCCACTTTCATGGGTCTTACCTACCCTCTTCCCAATCTGTGCCCATGTGCCCCTCCTGCATAAACCACATCCTCGCCCCAATGATGACTTCTGGAAGGGCTCCCACGCTGAGCAGGGCCTAGGGAGGCCCTCCTTCCTCACCAGTTTACCTATGGTGGTGACCACTGTGCCCGCAAAGAAAAAGCTGCTCCCGAAGTCCCAGTTGCTGGGGTTGGTGGAGTTGCCTTTGGGGTTCACACCTTTCACCCAGGCTTCCAGGATGACCTGTGAAAGTGGCATGGTCAGCAGGATAGGCAGTTACTGAGTGTGAGCTGTCACCAAGCTCTCAGAAGAGTGTTTTCATGTCTCTTAGATAGCATTGCTCCTGAAATGACATGAAGGCTTTAAATGACTTGCTACATGGCTAGCAGCTGCCTAGGTGTGTACTCTAATGAGCTAGTGGAGGGCCTAAGGAGGTGGTGTGGAGGTGCACTTGATAGATGGGAAAACACACACACACACCACACACACACACATCGGAGGGGGCATGTAGGATAAGGTGTTTAATGCTTCTAGAAGAGACTGCTAGTCAAAGCGAGGTCTGGGGCCGCCCTCCCATGAGGCAAGTGGTGAGAGTGAGAGCTTTCCTGGGCATCCAGTGGAGGCTGGCAGCCTTATCCTCTGGTACCCTCCAGTGAATGCAGCCTATACCTGCAAGAGAAATTCCCTCAAAGAGACTCACAAAAGGATGTCTGTCTGCCTGTCTGTCTGTCTGTCTGTATATGGGTATACAATGGTGTTGTATACAAGTGATATGTTGACTGTATTGCTATGTAATGCTGTATGGGGTGTGTGTGTATGTGTGTGTGTGTGTGTGTGTGTGTATGTGTGTGTGTGTGTGCATGCGCGCACGTGCACATGTGTGCTTTATGAGTCAAGCCTGCACCCTCAACCCCTCATGAGGAATGGGCAGCGTTCCATCTCCCTAAATTCTAGCCCTCTCCCCTTTAGCTGGGAACTTGTCACAGGATGGCGGCAGCTCAACTGTGATATCTGGCTATGCCCCAAAGGCCGGGGAACCAGTGCTCTTGCTTCCCTTTCCTGTGGGAACTGATTTTTCATGGGCTGGGCAGAGGCCTCCCAGTCCCACGTGGCAGAAACTAACTTCTTAAGAGGTAGGCTTTGGCCTCCTCTTTCGCACACACTGGTGAGGACAGCATTCGCCCAGATCCCTGGGTGTTCCCACTGCACCTCTGAGCCCTCCATCCTGTGGAGGAGGGGTTCTGATTCCTCTGGTGGCTCTGAATGTGGATGAGTGGCTCAGAGAACCCAGTGGTGGAGGAGGTACAAGCTCGCTTCCTCAGGGAGTCACATTGGAATACTACACTCAGCTCTGTTTATGACTCAGTGTGGGAGTTCCCCAGGAACTGGGTTCTCCCAAAACTTACCCCCAAGCTCCACTTACCCTGAAAGGTCAGGGTCTGTCCTGAGACTGAGGACTTTTGGGGTGTGTCTGTCCCATCTTTCCTAGTGAGTCCCTGGGCTAAGCACTGGCCCTCTTGGATGCAGTCAGATCTGGTTCATCCTTACCCTGTGACTACAGAGATAGTTCAAGCCTTGCCACCTGTCTGCCAGCTCCTCATTCCTGATTTCATTCCTCCTTTCCAGCTCAGGGCAGGAGGAAGAGTTGGGGTGTCCCTGTCTCTGGCTTACTTCTGGAAGGTTGGGAGACCTTGGAAAAGAGTACCATTCCTGAGTAACGCTATACGTGGAGGTATCCTGGAACAGCAGGGACAGTGTTCCTGCCAACTCTCAGTCCCAAGAGAAGTCTCATGGCCTCAGCGCCACCTGGTGGCCTCCTCTGAAGCTCCTGAGTCAGCAGGGCTGAGTGGGAGCTGACACTGGCTTTCCTGTCGTGCTCACGGGCATCCTGCTTTTGGGGTAGGGTCCACAGACCCCGCTTTAAGAACTTTCACTTTCAGCAGTACCCTGTCCTCAGCTGGAATGAAGAATAAGGAGCTCCCTAACAAGAAGTGTGGGTGTGAGTTCTGTCCCAGCCAGTGACTGTGCAGCCTCAGCTCCCACCTGCAAGCTGAAGATACTGGTTCAAGTAAGCAACTGGAAGGAATCACGAGGGAACAGAACTTTGGTCCCCACCCCTCAACACCATGATCATTGTTCCAACTGTACTTGCCTGTTGGTTTGCAGTGACTGACACCATTTGTTCTGCCTGTCTTCTCAGTGGATTTGCCTTTGCTCAAAATACCTAGTTTTCCTTTGTTTCTGGCAGGAGGGACCCAGGCAGGGAGTGGGAGGAGCTAGGGGTGCAGTCCTGGTAGAGCTCGCTGCCCATCAGCCCAGCGGGTCCTCATCTTGGTTTGCATCTGCACTCTTTGACACAAACTGGGAGCCAACAGATGGAGTAGCCGTCCTGAGAAGTGGGGGAGTGTGGGAGAGGAAATTTCTACAGTGTTGATAATTGACAGATCATGCTCAGGAAGCAAGTGACAGCTCAGAGGGGGCTTTTAATCTGCTGCCAAATGTTAAACCACATGTATGTGTGTGTGAGTATACAAGTTTGTGTTTGCGCAGATGTGTGCACACATATGTGTGCATGTGGCCAGAGATCACCCTCTGGTGTCATTCCTCAGAGCTATCAGCCTTGCTTGGCTTGGCCAGTGAGCTCTTGGGATCCATCTGTCTCCCCAGTCTGTCCACCCACCCAGTGCTGGGGTCACAGGTCCTTGCAGCCGTACCCAGAGTTATCCATGGGTGCTGGGGGTTCAAACTCAGGTCCCTATGCTTATAGAGAAACTGCTCTTTCCGATAAGCCATCTCTAGCTTTCCACAGATTTATTTTGAGACAAGTCCTTTCTCATTGACCTGGAGCCTGCCTATCCGGTAAAGCCGGCTGGTCAGAGAACCCTAGAGATCTGCCTACTGGGCCTCTCCAGTGCTAGGATTAGAAGTCATCATGCCTGATTTTTTTCATTTAAAATTATATTTTAATAGTACATAACACTGTGTGTGAGTGTGTATGTGTGCACGTGCATGCACATGTGTGTGTTTATTTGTGTGAGGACATGTCTGTGTCATTGTAAGTGTGCCAAGATCAGAGGACAGCATTCCGGGAGCTGGCTCTCTCCTTTCACCATGTGGGTTCCAGGAACTGAACTCAGGTCATCAGGCTCCGAGCCAAGTAAGCACCTCTACTCACTGAGACAGCCACCTTACCTGCCCCACACCTGGCTTTGTAATGTGGTATCTGGACGTAGAGCTGAGGTCCTCATAGTTGTCTGTCAGACATTTAACTGCCTGAGCTCCCTCCCCAACCCCAATCACCTCCTTTTCCCCTCACTGATGAGGACACACAGGTCAGGTAACCTGATTAAGGTCACGGTTCTGGAGTTTCCTCCACACTCCTCTCTGCCCCTGCCACCGGCCCCTCCACCCACCTCCCCACTCTTCCTGGCCCACCCTTCCTTGCTCCCTCACCTGCACGAACCGCTCCAGGGCCTGCTGGTCCAGGCAGGTGTAGTTCTCTAGGAAGCTCAGCTTCTCCAGCTGAAACTGGTCCCTGGACTGAGCTTCTGCCTGCTTCTCCAGCAGCTGGAAGATGGTGGCCCCAAGCAGCAGGTAGCAGATATAGGCCAGAAGCAGGGGCAATACCTGGCCACCCCAGCAGCTACAGAGCCCAGCACGGGGCATGGTGTGTCTAGGACTCTGCAGCAGCTGTCAGGGTGGCTGTAGGGAGAGTCGAGAAGAGGTGAGAGCCCCTGCTACTGCCTTCCCTGTCCTCCACCTCACAGGTGTCTGCGGCAGGGGAGTCTGTTTGAACAGTGTGGTGTGCAAACAGGCCTGCCATCCCCCACCCAGCCTTGTTTTTCCATGCACAGCAGCAAGGTAGCAAATGCATGGGCCCCTCGGGGACGCCTACAGGCTTCTCCTGAGCTCATCTGGCCTCATCCTCTGCTTCCAAGTGAGGCTGAGTGTGAGACAATCTGAATGGGAGCCCACTCTGCTGGGTCTAAAGGGCTCTTGACAGCTTCAGATTCCTCACTTGGGAAGGCTCCCAGAACAGATATGGGAGTCTAGGAGGGCAATGTCACAAGGGTGTGGGTTGGCCTTGCTTCAGAGGGAATATGGAAGATTAAACTGCCTATTGGGGGAACCCGGGGATGAATAAACCAGAGTAAAGCAAATCAGAGCAAAGCAAACAGGCAGATGACAGCCTTGCTTAGCAGCATTATCAATCGGTGGGACTGACACATGGGAGGCCCTGGCTACTACCAGGTGTCACCTCTGCCAATGGTCAGACTTGTTTGAGACCCTTGAGCAGGTTATCTGGAGGCTGTTGAGCTCAGGAGGCAGAAGTCAGACATCAGAAGTGAGTCTTCACCCCCACAGTGTTGTCAGTGGCTCCTTCTTCCCCTGAAGAACCCATGGTGCCTCAGCTGACCTTTGGCGAGTGTGACAGCTTTGTTGACATTATATGATAGTTCACCAACATACATTGAAAGTAGCCACTCCCACAGTGTCCTGGTTAATTTTCTCATTTCTGAGAAAACACCTGACAAAAGCAACTGAAGGAAGGAAGGGAGGGTTTGTATATGTTGGTTCATAGTGTGGGGTCAGCTTGGCATGGCAAGGAGAGGCACGGCTGCAGGAGCATGAAGCAGCTGGTCACATGGCTTCTGCAGTCAGGAAGCAGAGAGAGCTATGTGCTAGTAGTCAGCTTGCCTGCTTTTCTTTTCTTTTTCCTTTCTCTTCTTTTTCCTTTTTCTTTTCTTTCCTTTTTTTTTTTTTTTTTTTTTGAGATAGGGGTTCAAAAAAGCCCCGTGTAGCCTCAGCTGTCCTGGAACTCACTCTGTACCAGATTGGCCTCCAACTCAGAAACCCATCTGCCTCCTGAGAGCTGAGATTAAAGGCGTGTGCCACCACCGCCCGGCTGCCTTCTCCATTTTTATTCAGTCTGAGACTCCAGCCATCCGTGGTCCTGCTCACATTCAATAAGGATCTTCCCACCTCAATAAATTCAATCTAGAAACTTTATCACAGAGGTTTCTCTCTCTCTCTCTCCCTCTCTCTCCCTCTCTCTCTTTCTCTCTCTCTCTCACACACATACACACACACACACGTACACACACACATGCACGCACGCACACGCACGCACACACACACACACACACACACACAGGCTTGTCTCCTAGGAAACTCTCACACAGAAGTTTGTGACATATGCACACCTTGTCTCCTCGGTAAGAGCCGGATGGAACTGGAACTCTACCAGGTAAGCCACAGCCTCGTGGCGACACACAGATTAATGGAGATGGGTTAATTTAACATATGAGCTAGCCAGAAATATGCTTAAGCTATAGACCAAACAGTGATTTAAATAATATAGTTTCGTGTGATTATTTCGGGAGTCTGGGCAGCCGGCTCCCTACTACACCTGTCAAGTTGACAGACAGCACTGATCTTCACGCGTGGTCTGTGCTGTATCCACAGTTATAAGACCACACGACTGTCAATTACTTCCCATTAGCTATTGCTTCCCACTTCAGCCAAGTCTAGTCTCTTAGACTATGGGACCCTGTTTTCTGTCTCTAATAGATTTCCCTATTTCAGAAATTTCCTAGAGAAGAAATGTGATAAAGATGAGCTCCCGGTCCATCTCTCTGCCTTTTCTCTTGGTGTTTCCTAGTTCTGATCCCATGTGGAAAGGCAGGATGACCAGGAAAACATTCACATGGTGGTCATTTCACAGGTATCCAGCACCAGATGGGACATCTTTGGGTCAAGTAATTAAGCAGGCAGGATTCTGGAACTGAGCTGCTCCATCAAAGGAGGTGTGGCCATCACAGGTATGGGCACCAACTAGAAGAACCTGTGGTGCAGATGCTGTGGCCAGCCTGTGAGAACAAACAACCACCATTTCTTCCATAATGAGGTGAAGATGAGAGAATATGCATACTGGGGGTGGAGGAGTGTGGTAGTTTGAATAAAAACGCCCTCCATAGGCTCATATATTTGAATGCTTAGTCCCTAGTTGGTGGAACTGTTTGGGAAGGATTAGGTATGGCCTTGGTGGAGGAGATATATCACTAAGAGCGGGCATTGAGCTTCCAAAAGTCCATGTCAAGCCTAGTTAGTGCTCTCTGCCTCATGCTTGTGGATCAAGACATAAGGTCTCAGCTACTGCTGCAAGTACCATGCCTGCCTGCCTGCTGCCATGTTCCCTGTCATGATGGTCATAGAGTCATCCTTTGAAACTGTAAGCTAGGCCCCAGTAAACTCTTTTTCTCTTTTTGCTTTGGTCAGTGGTATCTCTTAAAAGAACTAAAAAAGTAACTAAGACAGGGGCCTTACAGAAAACCAGAGCAAGGGGGAGAATTTTTATGATTATCAAGTTTATGAGAGAAAGAGTAACAGAGGGCTTCTCCTCTGTTTCAAGACCTAACATAAAACCCAACATCACTGGTGTGAGGTGAGGAGCGTGACTGCTTGGTATTAAGAGCAAGAACAGGTGTGGTCAGTTTTGGACGGGGTGTGAGGAGAGCTTTTCTGAAAACTCCCTGCTGGATCTGGTGTATGAAGCTTCCAGAATGGGGCCTCTCTCAAGAACACAGCCATGTGGTTGGAGAACTTTTGAAAACTCATTGTTTTGAGACAATGTCTTATGTAGCTCTGGTTAGCCTGGAACTCACAATGTAGATCAGGCTGGCCTCAAACTCATAGATAGATCCACCAGCCTCTGCCTCCTGATTAAATCCATCAGATTAAAATCCAGCAGATAAAATCTAATGGATTAAAATCTAGTGGATTAAATCCAGCGGATTAAAAGCATGAGCTACTATACCCAGCTGATTTCTGAAAATACTTAGAGTCTAAGACTTAGACCACAAAATCTATAGGGATTGAAATACAAAGGTGAGCCTGACAGTAGTAGTGCACGTTTTTAATCTCAGCACTTGGGAGGCAGAGACAAGTGGATCTCTGTAGGCCAGCCTGGTCTACAGAGCGAGTTCCAGGACAGCCAGAGCTACATAGAGAAACCCAGGCTTGAAAACCAAAAAACAAACAAACAAAAAGAAATTTATAAAGAAACACAAAGGTGAAATATGAATGAGAACATCTCGTGGGGTCCTCAAAGCCCCTCCCATTCCCTCACAAGATTAAGGAAGCTCAGAAACTTCCAAGAGTCACAAAGCCACTCCCAAGGGTAGATGGGCAGTAAATACTTTCTAGAGAGAGGAGACTAGAGCTGCCTTCAGTTGTGCAGAGAGCTCCAGGTATGCACCCTGGAGGTTGTCACCCATGCTGGGGTGGGCTTCTCAGAGGTCTCCTGTGAGTGACCCAGGAATCTTATTGGTTCACCAAGATGGACTTTGGTAGAATGGTCTATAGTCTATTCCCTATCTGGAGAGAACAGAGGTTTTTTTCACATCTCCCCAGGGAAAGCCACACAACCCTCCCTCCATCCCTTCTTCCCTCCTTCCCTCTCTTCCTTCTTCTAAACATCCAAGGCTAGTGTCTTCTGTGTGTTGGGGGACTGCCAGCCCTTGATCTCTGAACTATTAAACCCTCTGCACCTCCTAATCCAGTATCTCCCTATGTGGCTAGTACTCCACTATGAGCAAAGACTAGACACGAGTATGATTTATAACCCCTTTCTGGGAATTGTTACTGCTAACGGGCAGAGCCAATGTGTGCTTCCTAAGTGGGGAGGGCAAAATCAATTAATGACAAATGTAAAATGGCCAGGCAGGTTTGACAGCAGAGCATGGCCTAACATCTGGAGGTGATAAGAGATTTTCTGAAGCTGAACTAATAGAGAGATTGGAAGGGAGAAAAAACCCAGATCAATTCCATGTACAATGGACAGAGAATCCAGAGTAAACAGAGTAGCTGGGCTAGGATTTCCTTCCATCTGAATGAGCCCTGAGATAAGGAAAAGGACAGGCCACCCATCCAACATAGGTATTTGCTTATGGATTCACTCAACCAATGTGTCTGTATAAGGGTAAAAGGACACCTTCCAAGGGGAGAGGTTGAGGCCCACAGGCCTCAGGGTTTGGGTCCTGTATGAGGAAGAGCAGAAGCAGAAGTGAGGAGGGCCACCTTCAGTGGTCCACCTAATAGAACCAACTGACTACAGGGCTAAGTTGTAGGCAAGGATGCCGGGCGCTCCTGGAAGTCTCCGTACAGCGGCACTGTAGGAGAACGTTCTATGTACAGGTCTGTATGAATCTTTTCTGAGAAGTTGATCTCAGAGGAGGTCCAGCTTGCTGTGACCAGAAGTAAATGATTTGCTTGCATGAGTGTACTTACACTGTGTGTGTGTGTGTGTGTGTGTGTGTGTGTGTGTGTGTGTGTGTGTTGCTGAAAGACAGCATTGCATCCTCTAGACTTCAGACTTCAGTTACAGATGATTATGGGCCCCTGTAATAGATGGTTTTATGTCAACTTGACACAAGCTAAAGTCATCTGAGAGGGAAAAAACTCAATTAAGAAAATGCCTTTGGGGCTGGAGAGATGGCTCATGGTTAAGAGCACTGGCTCGTAACCCATGTTCAATTCCCAGCACCCACATCAGATCCCAAATGGGACTGCCAGGTCCTCTAGCACAAGGCAATGCAGAAAATGGTCAATTATTTATTGTAAATGTGCTTAAGGCCTCAAAATTTTATTTTAAAAAAATCTTATCAATAGCAAAGGTTTAAAAAAAGACTTTTCCATCATGTGGCAGCAAGCCAAGGAAATTGTGAAGAAATGTCCTACTTGTTTTTTATACAACCAACACCACTACCTGCAGCAAGTAACCCAAAGGATACTCAAAGGAATGGAATCTGGTGTATTGATGTATTCCATTTTGTAGAATTTGAAAAACTAAAGTATGTACACCACACCATTGATACCTATTCAGGTTTTCCATGGACAACTGTTTTGAGTGTGGAAAAGGCTAATTCGGTAACCACATATTTGCTAGAAGTTTTGGTCATCATGGGTATGCCTGTATACAAATAAAGACAGACAATGCTCCATCATATGTCTCTAAGAAAATGAAACAGTTTTTTTTCTTCTTATAATATAAAGTATATTGCAGGTATACCACACAATCCTACAGGGCAGGCAGTTATAAAAAAAAGATCAAATTGAACTCTAAATGATATATTAAATAAACAGAAAGGTATAATAAAGACCCCCAGAAATACATTGCATAATGTTTTATTAACTTTTAACTTTTTTTTTTTTTTTTGGTTTTTCGAGACAGGGTTTCTCTGCAGGTTTTTTAGAGCCTGTCCTGGAACTAGCTCTTGTAGACCAGGTTGGCCTCGAACTCACAGAGATCCGCCTGCCTCTGCCTCCCGAGTGCTGGGATTAAAGGCGTGCGCCACCACCGCCCGGCTTAACTTTTAACTTTCTAAATGCTGATGAGAAAGGAACAACAGCTTTGGAGACACAGTAGATAATAGAAAAAAAAACCTATGGAATTAAATCAGTCAGTACACTTTAAAGATATGTTGCCCTCATAATGGAAGCCAGGACATGTGTAAATTGGGAAAAGGATTTTGTTTTTTTTTCCACAGAAGAGATGCTATGGATACCATTAAAACTGATAAAGATTCTGTTTGAACAAGAGACAGCTCTTAATTAGAAGAGATAATATTTCATCAAGCAGCATGGCTGTTTAAACTAACCTATAAAACTAACAAGATTTATTTTCATTTGATCAGATATAACTTGTCAAAAGAGAATCTCCCCAAAATTAGTGTTGGGGGAGGGTTTTGGTTCTATGTTTTCGGGAAAATAAAGGAATCCACATAAGGAATCTGAAAACCACTGGACAAACAAGAAATCTGAAATAAAAGGACACATCATTCAGAAAAAGTATCCCAAGAAAAGGAGTAAATTGGCTTATTGGTATATCACTTTTCCAACAAGATAAAATTTCATGAATCTTCCCAAATGTTTGTTTCTGCTCTTCTCCACAGACATATAATGCAAATGATCTTTTTAAAATTGATTTTTATTTAGCTCTACATTTTTCTCTGCTCCCTCCCTGCCTCTCCCCTCCTCTCTCAATCCTCCCCCCAAGGTCTCTATACTCCCAATTTATTCAGAAGATCTTGTATTTTTCTACTTTCTACTTCCCATGTAGATTATATCTATGTAAGTCTCTCTTAGTGGCAAATGGTCTTTTTGCAGTCCCAGCCCAGTAAAGGGTTAAAGCTGGTTTTGAAGTTGGAGCATGGTTCTCTCCTTCTTTAAACCCAAGTAAAATCCAAAATTTCTATCTTATGTCAAAAGAGCCACCTGATATGTGGCAGAAGAAAAACAAATATTTAAAGATTTCTTTATTGCCACTAATCTCATAATCCTTTGGTTTCATATATAATGTATACAATATTCTGTCTGCGTGTATGCCTGCAGGCCAGAAGAGGGCACCAGACCTCTTTACAGATAGTTGTGAGTCACCATGTGGTGCTGGAAATTGAACTCAGAACCTCTGGAAGAGCAGGCAATGCTCTTAACCACTGAGCCATCTCTCCAGCCCTCAATCTTTCAGTTTTATATTGACTCTTTAACAGTTTTTCTTAAGATAGAAAATTTATAAGATATATGGAGATAGAGACAGAGCCCCACATTGGAGCACCAGACTGAGCTCCCCAGGTCCAAATGAGGAGCAGAAGGAGGGAGAACATGAGCAAGGAAGTCAGGACCGCCTGTGCTGCACCCACCCACTGAGATGGTGGGGCTGATCTAATGGAAGCTCACCAAGGCCAGCTGGACTGGGACTGAAAAAGCATGGGATAAAAACCAGACTCCTTGAACATGGCAGACAATGAGGGCTGCTGAGAAGCCAAGGACAATGGCACTGGGTTTTGATCCTACTGCATGTACTGGCTTTGGGAGGGGGGGGGCTAGCCTGCTTGGATGTTCACCTTCCTAGAGGGGCCTGGATGGAGGGGGGAGGACCTTCGACTTCCCACAGGGCAGAAAACCCTTATTGCTCTTCAGACTGGAGAGGGAGGGAGAGGGGAGTGGAGGAGGGGGAGGGAAATGGGAGGCGTGGAGGAGGCAGAAATTTTTAATAAAATAATAATAATAATAATAATAATAAAGATATATATATATATTCTCTAAACTTTTTGTCATGATATTAATGGCCATACAGAGTACTAACTAATTTTAGAAAATGGTTTCATCTGCCTTCTTGTACTTGATTTCAGGTCTGAGACTCTATCAGCTTTTTGTAGTGAACCATGAGCATGCCTAACTGAGACCTTTGAAGTCTCCAAAGAGAGGATAGGGCCCCACAATTATTCCACCAGGACTCTGATAACACCACCTAAAGATCGACTTTTGGACTATAAACTGTTCAGAACAATTTTGAGGTGGTTAGCTGAGATGATCCAGCCGCACAGACTACTCTAGCTAGGTCTTGAGACAAGTACTGCTCTTTCTTATTATGCAGAAACTGGACAACAAATGATAAAGCCGCCTCTCCCAGGACTTGATAATTAACCCAAATATTTCTTTTCAGGTCTCCCAAAGATGCCTTTATCCCCAGACAGCATGAAGTAAATTTAAGAATATGGTGCCCACATTCCCAAGAGGTGATCATTCAGTGGGTTATGGATATTTGTCATTATTTAGGGAGGTTGGTTACAAGTTGTTATTGGTTATGGCAGGAGAAAAGTTGAACAAAAAGATTAGATTCAAAGTTCTTGTTTTGAAAAGAAAAAGGGGGATATAGATATAATAGGATAAAAGGGTAGATTATTGAATTTACTCTAAAAAGAAAAAAGAGAAAATATAGATTAAATAAAATAAAAAGGTAGATTATTAAATCTACTTTTAAAAAGCAACTACTAGTTTTTAATATTTTATGTTGGATTGGACATTTGTATATTGTATACAATTTTGTATACTGATACAAATTTGAGATTAATTTTGTTAAAACATATTGTATGTACATTTGTAATATTGTTCAAGGTATTATACCTAAACAGCTCATTTGACAAGGTAAAGCAAAATTTTAGTTTATGAAAGTTATTATTACAAACTGTTTAGAATAATAAGAAAATACAGGTTAGTAATTTATCACCTATAACAATCAAACTTATAGTTATATTAGGTATGTTTTTAAGGTTAAACAGATATATTTTAAATAGACAGATCATCTTCAAACACTTCAGAGATCTACAGAATATGGCATTTAAGATATTTTAATAATGTAGGTTCTTTTGTTTATGGTAATGAGACGTGTCTGCTCCTGACAGCACCAACCTACTTCAGAAAAGATAATGGGCATTGAAGAAACTCCACATGAAGTTTACATTCTTTGTTGCCAAATTAAATCACTGGGCAAGAAAATGCCCTAGGCTCAATTGTTGACAGTATCCTGTCCTAACTGGACAAACAGGACACAGGAGAGTGACTGTCAAACATTGCCAAGACAAGGAAGGACAGCCCTTCAGAATATCCTACTTCACAGAATAGGCCTTTAGACTGAAGATGGATGCCCCAACGTTGTAGAGGAACTTTGGGTGACTGTCCAGGAAGCCAGCTGTTTCTGTCATTTCTCACATTTTATTTTTGAAATCACTTGCTTGTACTTCCTGCTTACTCAGTTAATACTATTTCCTTCTCAGGTCTCTGAGGTAGTTGAAGTCTAAATAGTTATAGTTTTTCTTGTTTACCAGACTCAGAAAAGAAACTCACTAAAGAGGTGTAAAGTGTAAAAGGTTGAGGCATTAAAACATAATTTGATAATGCGAATTAGAATAGAAAATGAATTAGGTACAACCTTTTGGACTCATCAAGATAGACTCAATATGGAATATTTTCTCTGAATTTATCAAATGCAAATGGACTAAATAATGTTGATGTATTTATTGTATGTAGTTTTTCTTATATTAGTTGTAGCCTTCTTATTTAGACATTAAGGGGAAATAGAGTGGTATATTATTTCTGTTTTAATAAATAAAACTTGCCTGAAGATCAGAATGCAAAGCAGGCACACTGGTCAGTCATACAGGCCAGGCAGTGGTGGCACACAACTTTAATCCCAGCAGCCACACTAGTTAGTCATAGAGACCAGGTGGTGGAGGTACACGCCTTTAATCCCAAAACTAGAGAGAAATATAAAACAGGAGGAGATAGGTCTCAGTCTCAGTCTGAGGATTCATGGAGTCAGGGTTGCTCATTTTGGTCTGAGGTAGATGTTAAGAGTCAGTGACTGGCTGCTTTGCTTTTCTGATTTTCATCTTGAACCCCAATATCTGTCTCTGGGATTTTATTATTCATGCTACAGGAAGGAACAGTGTGTTTTTGTTTTGTTTTGTTGTTTTTAAACATAGAACCTGAGCCTCAGCTTAAATCATGGTTGGGTATGGAATTAGAAGGACTCTCATTTTCCACAGTCCAAGGTTCATTTGAACATCCCCACATTCACAATTCTGAAACAAATGCCCTGGCCAACGTTGGATTTCCTCAGACCAGGTATGACATGGTGTGAGATTGCTCATTTGGCAAGGGATCCCAGAGATCTCAGAGAAGATTCAGAGGAAGGCAGGAACAAGTATGTAGGCCATCGGGAGACAACTGTAGACCGTGAGGCTTGACCCCATGGGACACCTGGAAGACTGTACAATGCACCTTAGATCGTTCACAGAGAATAAAGAAACTGAATACTTACCCACCACCTCTGTCTCTCAATGGATGGAGATTGCACCAAAAGAAGCCAACTGTTCTAACTTGTTTTCTGTTGCTGTGAGCAACAAAAAACATCTTAGAGGGAGGAAAGGTTTATTTCAGTTTACAGGTTAGAGTTCTTCATGAAGAGAAGCCAAGGTGAGAATCTGGAGGCAGACATTGAAGCATAGACTCCTCTCCATGTTACACACACACACAGTGATATTTTGTGTTTTAATAAGTAAAGCTTCCCTGAAAATCAGAGTGTAGAGCTAAGCCACTAGAGACCAGGAAGTGGTGGCACACATTTTTAATACCAGGACTCAAGGCCACTTTCAGCTACACGAGATTGAATCTATCTGAAAAGAGAAATAGAACTTACACAAAGGTGATCCCAGCATTTGGGATCCCACAACTTTAATCCCAGCACTAGGGAGGTAGAGACAGGAGTGATATGGCTGGGTGCAAAGAGTCATATAAGGAGGAGGCGGCAAGAGTTCATTGGAGTCTGAGGTTTGGTGGAGACAGTGCAGTCTAGGTAGCCCAGTCAGTCTGAGCAATGGTAGAGGTAAAGGTAAAGATCTCTCTAGTGGCTGACTGCTCTGCTTCTCAGATCTTCAGCTTTAACCCCTATATCTGACTCTGGGTTTTGATTAAGATCAACTAGAATTCATGACACACACACACACTCACATACATAAACACACACACACACACACACAAATAAATCCTTTTAAAAATTCAGTTTTGAGTTCCACACTAAACTTACAGGTTTAAGTCTGTGTTTGAATCCTTCCAGAATTCTTACATCCATGGCACACAAAAGTATGAGCCCTAGGAGCTGGAGAGATGGTTCAGAAGTTAAGAGCACTGGCTGCTCTCCCAGAGGTCCTGAGCCATGGTGGCTCACAACCAACTATAGTGGGATCCGATGCCCTCTTCTATCATGCAAATAGATTATTCAAGCAGGTAAAATAAGCAGAGTCTTTTTGTAAGTGTGAGCACTAGTGTGGGTGATACATACTTCATCTGCCTAAAGTCTGGCTGACAGGCGCAAGAGGGAACTTCTGCTATCTTTAGGGTGAAGGAATGAACACACTTTTAAATGTTTCAGTGCACAAGGAGGCTTAGGGGTGAGGTCAGTGAAGACACAGCAAAGAAGCAGCTGCAACAAGCCAGAACTCAGTTGTGGGACATGGCCGTGAGTGAGGATGACAGACTTTGTCAGCGCCGTACTACTGAGCCAGATTGGGTCATTAACACAGTCTACTGAACGTGAGGAGTATATACAACGTGGCTTGAACCTGTAGTCCCAAGGGGTTATCACTATATATGAGAGCCTGTTATGGGATTCAGCAAGGATTGTTTTATTTTTTAACACATTTTTAATTGATTGATTAAGTAGTTAATTATTTATTGTATGTGTATGTACCTGTATACATACATGCCACATTGTGTGTGGAGAGGTCAGAAGACAATCTATGGGCATTGGTTCTCTACTTTTCCCATACAGACACTGAAGATGGAATTAAGTCATCAGCTTGGCAGTGAGTCCTTTACTGGCGGAGCCATCAGACTGTCTCTTTTTAATATATTCTGATCTGTCTTAACTCAACTCTGAGACAGGAAGGATGTCAAGGCACATCACAGCTTACAAAGGATATGTGCTCATTATGCATATGGAGACTGCCTGAAGCATCTCCCCAACTCTGCTTCCTTTCTCTCACAATTCTGTTCTGTCTACTCCGCCTACAAGGCAGTTTCTTTATTAATAATGAAAGTAACACATAGACACTCCTCCATCAATTGCTGATGAGCAGCTTGGGTTGGGATGAATTAATGCTGCTGATGGAGGATGGCTAGGAGTCTGAGCCAGCTCCAACCTCAGCTCTTCTAATTCCCCTAGATACCAGCATGCCACAATGCCAAGGAGGTTGAAGAAGAGTTGGTACACAGCAGAGCTGAGAGCATACTATACTCTAGGGCAGGGCTCCTGACGTGATCCGACCATCATACAACTGTACATCAGTGGATCACCACACAGCCCTCCAGGCTCCATTTCTGATGCGTATGCTGTGTCCCAGCTGAGTAATGGAGCTGGAGCAGCACTGGGCTGATATGGTGTTGTACTCCTGGAATGAAGGGTATAGTCACAGACATATCACTAAAATGGGGTCAGGTCTTATCACCAAGAAAGACCTCCTTCCTTGCTGCCAACTCTCGTGTCTGATACATTATGAAATCTCCTAAGGGATTCACTGACCAAGTGAGGGTGGATGCTACCTGTGACAGACTGTAGAGGCTGTCATAGCATCATAGCATGACCTGCTCAAGCCACAAATGGCAGAGATAGCTCTTAGCTTGAGGTCTTGTCCCTCCTAATCCTCTGAGCACTGTTTCTGGCCTCAGGAAAGACTCCAGAACCCAAATGGGAATTAGAGGTTTGTTGGGAGGGCCAGAAACCTTTGGCAAGGCCTTTTCCTGGCAACTCTTAGAAGAGGGGGATTGTGAGTATGGGGTTGCTCCAAGGGACCTTTCTGGATGGAAACACTTCCAAATGTGAGCATTAAGAGAGATTATAGGAGGGGACTCCAGAAAGGAGTCAACCTCATTTCCTCAGATATAAAAACCCATGTTTGGCACCTGAAGGACAGATTTGATACCCTCTGGGGGAAGTATACCTGTCTATAGGTGCCCCTGCATATTGTAAAGAGCCACTTGTTTGTTTCCTGGCCACCCAGACTCCCAAAATAATTACATAGAAACCATATTATTTAAATCACTGCTTAGCCCATTAGCTCTAGCTTCTTATTTGCTAACTCTTACATCTTAATTTAACCCATCACCATTAGTCTGTGCATCACTACAAGGTCATGGCCTACCAGCAAAGTTTCAGTACATCTGTCTCCAGTAGCAGCTCCATGACTTCTCTCTGACTCTGCCTCCTTTCTCCCAGCATTCAGTTTAGTTTTCCCCAACTAGTTCTACTCTGCCCTATCAACAGGCCAAGACAGTCTCTTTATTCATTAACCAATAAAAGCAACACATATATAAAGGACTTCCCACATCATTTCCCCTTTTCTGTTTAAATAGAAAAGAAGGTTTTTAACTTTAACATAGTAAAATTATATATAACAAAACAGGTATTAAGCAAGATTAGAGTTACAATATTTATATCTACTTTATCTTTTATCATAATTAAGGAAAACTAACTATAACTATCTATTCTTCAACTCCATCAAAGATTCCAAAAGGTGGGGGGGGCTGGAGACATGGCTCAGTGGTTAAGAGCATTGCCTGCTCTTCCAAAGGACCCAGGTTTGATTCCCAGCAACCACAAGGTGGCTCACAACCAGCTGTAATGAGGTCTGGTGTCCTCTTCTTGCCTGCAGGCATATATGCAAACAGAATATTGTATCCATAATAAATAAATATTAAAAAAGAAACATGCCTGAGCATTTGGCCAAACAGTGTTGTAATTAATATAGTTTTTGTGTGATTATTCATGTCTGAGTGACCAGGAAACAAAAAAGCAGTCTCCAATTACATAGAAATGCAGTAATATAAATGGTAAACTTTATCAGTGCCAACTTACTGTGTGTGTGTATATATGAGTGCATATGTATATGTGTGTGTATGTATGCATGTGTGTATGTCTGTGCGCACACGTGTATGTGCGTGAGGAGGCTAAAGTTCAACCTTAGGTTATTCCTCAAATCTCATCTATCTATTTTTACATTAATTAATAAATTTAGAGCGTGCCATGGCCCTGATGTGGAGGTCAGAGGGCAGCTTGCAGGAGTAGCTTCTCTCCTTCTATCATGTGGAATTTGGGGATTGGACTTGGGTTGTCAGGCTTGCAGCAAGATCATTTACCTGTTGAACCATCTTTGAGGTCCTGTTTGACACCCTAAAAGGAAAAAGCTGGGCACAGTGGCCTGCACTTATGATCCCAGCACTAGGAAGGTGGAGACAGGAGCCATATGGCTGGGTGGAGAAAGGAATGTAAGGGGAACAGACAGGAACTCAGTGGAGTGTGGTGTGGAGTGTGGAGTCTTCAGGATTCAGGGAAAACAGGATCTTGCCCATTTTTGGTCTGAGGTAGATAGAGCTAAGAGCTCTCTAGTGGCTGGCAGTTTTGTTTTTCTGATCTTCAGGTTGAACCCCAGTATCTGTCTCTGGGTTTTTATTATTCTTGCTACAAGTATGCACCCCTGGATAACCTATAACCTTTTATGTACTCCAGGTTGGCCTCAAATTCAAAGAGCTCTGCCTCTGTCTCCTGGGATAAAGGGAGGCCTGGAACTTCTAGTCTTTAACAAAACAAAACAACGAGTCTGTGTGTGTGTGTGTGTGTGTGTGTGTGTGTGTGTGTGTGTGTGTGTGTGTGTGTGTGTGTGTGTCTGCGTGTCTCTGTGTCTGTGTGTGTGTTCATGTACATGGGCACATGTGTGTTGGTGGAGTGCATGCATGTTCAAGAGAGGGTGAAGTTGACATTGAGTGCCTTCCTCCAAGGCTCTTCCATTTGTTGAGAGAGGCACTGAACCTGGCGCTCACCAATTCAGCCAAACAACATCTAAATAAAACCTCCATGCTAGAAGAGCTGTAACGTGCGAGAGTTATTTGGTTGCGGTGGTTTTCATTATAACCTTTGACAACTAAGGTTAACTTTGCTATCCAAGGTCACAACTCCGTGCCTGGAAACTGAACTACAATTCCCATAGTGCATCGCTAATGTCTCGGGGGATTCTGGGAAGTGTGGCAGAAGTATGTTTTGGGCCAATTAGAATTACTGTCGCAGACGTAGTTATTAAATTAAGTTTCCCAAAGCGCATTTTTAGAAGGATTCTGGGAGGAGTGGCAGAAGCATCAGTTCCCCCGGGAAGAAAAAAAAGAGAAAGCATTTGAACTTGAACTTTTGGCGTTTCCTGAGGTTTGCAGACTTTTGGAGCATCGGAGGCACCCCGAAAGAATTCAGAGTGAGTAGAGTGAAACGAAACCTGTTCTAACTGCAACCAGGACGTTGGCGCCAAAATCAAAACTTAGCAGCCGCTCTCGGCTACAGCGTTTGAGTTTTAAAAGTGTTTCTAATCTCGAGAAACCAGACCTTTGCACCCAACTTTGAGTACCTCTGATTATTTTCCGAAACGTTTTTGGAGAGCTTTTTATACCTGGAACTTTTTCGATTTCTCACCTTTTCTCTTAATTTTTGAATTGGTGGTGGGATACTTTAGAAGTAAACCATAAAACTTTTTATATAATCAAGACCGTGAAATCTGCAACACGGTGGCTTCGCATCCTTCCCAGCCCCGCTGAAGTCCACAGTGGAATGGGTGTCCCCAGGTCTCTCTCCAGCACAAGGAGCAATGCCTCTGCAGGGGGAGGGCACCCGTGAAGATACAGAATGAATCTTCTGTCACACTTTATAAGTCATTCCTTCCGGAAAGGCGAGCAAGATGAGAAGTGTGTGTGTGTGTGTGTGTGTGTGTGTGTGTGTGTGTGTTGTGTGTGTGTGTGTTGTGTGTCTGTTGCAGTTATTTCATAAGAACCCTGCTTTGGCATTTGTTAGTTTTATGTAAAAACAGTTACCTTTCATCCTATCTATAATTCTGTGTACACACACACACACACACACACACACACAGACAGACAGACACACATACACGTGACAGGGTGTTTCGCTCTGTGACAAATTCCCGAGTATCCAGACTGTGATAATCCGCAGCTGGCTAAAATTAATTTAGTAACAGAAGTTGGACCAGACACCAGGCAGCCCTACAGTGGGCCACACAAAGTAGGAAGTAGCCACAGCCACAACGAAGTAGCTTTTGCAGTTGCCAGAACCCATGAACCTCATCAAAGGAATTCCAGTAGCCTAGAAATAATCGCCAGCTATTAGTCTCAGGAACTACTGTTTTCGTTATACTG
Organism: Arvicola amphibius; assembly: GCF_903992535.2. Classification (NCBI taxonomy): domain Eukaryota; kingdom Metazoa; phylum Chordata; class Mammalia; order Rodentia; family Cricetidae; genus Arvicola; species Arvicola amphibius. Next base: position 71,277,112 of record NC_052059.1, read on the forward strand.
TTTTGTTATACTGTTTCTTTAAAAGGAACATGTGCATGTGCTTACATTTTTAAAGGAGGCTGGGTCTATAAACCCCCGCTGAGGCAAAATGGTCAGTGCTGTGAATCTGAGACCAGCCTCGGCTACAGAATGAGACCTTATCTCAAGAAGTAGTAAATGAATGAAATTTAAAATCAATAAAAAATAAATAAATTTAAGTCAGGGCTCGGTGGATAAAGTGCTTGCTGAGTTTGATTCCCCAGGACCCATGTAAAGCTGGGTGCAAACAGCATCTGTAATCTAAGCACACCCATGGTGAAAGGAGAGGCGGAGGAGGCTCCCTGGGTGCTCACAGACGAACTAGCCTGGTGTACATAAGGACGAATAAGGAAAACAGCCTGTCTCAAAATAAGGTGTAGGGTGAGGTACCAACAGCTGAAGTTGTCCTCCAATCTGTACGTGTGTCCTGTAGCATGTGTGTGCCTGCAGCCCCTCACACCATATACACACAAATACAAGTATAGAAAATGAACAGTTTAATCACATGTACCCTTCTCAGCCCTCATCATCTTCTCTTTCCCCTAACCTAGCCACTGTCTATAGTTTGGTCTGTATACTTCTAGTCTGAAATATATAAATGCCTAGCTATAATCTTACCATTTGGTAGGTGGTAGTGGGAAGATGAGTGAATTCAGAGCCAGCCTGGGTTATGTGAGACCCTCTCAAACAAACAACAATAACAAATCCACATACCTCCAGATGAGTGAAGTGTCATACATTTGTAATCAGCACTGTGGAGTCAGAGGCAGGAGGATTGCCATGAGTTCAAGGCCAGCCTGGATTACATAGTGATTTTCTAGCCCACCAAAGCTAAGACCCAATGTCAAAATCAAAACAAAACAAAACTGTAATTTATGTATACTGGAATGTTTATCTGTCTCTTCATTGTAAATGAATTAGGCAGTGGTAACCAACCAAATATTGTCTCGCTGAAGATACAATAGGCAAATCAAGCTCAGTATGGTGGCTTATGTGTCTTATCTCAGTACTTGGGGGGACTGATATAGGGTGATTGCCTCTGGTTCGAAGCCAGCCTAGGCTATATTGTGAGTTCCAGGCCAGATGCATCATATTTTGATAAAAATACAGATTTATAGTATACAATGTAATATTTCAATATTTGCATATCCTATTAAATCAAGCTAATATATCTATTACCTCACATATCTATAGTTGTTCTTTCTGATAAGGGCATTTAAGATCTTTTAGAGGTTTTCAAGTATCTTTCAAGTATATATGGCAACCATCAGTACTACTGCTTTGCAGAACTTACATATCCTGTCCAAGTGAAACTGTGTACTCTGTACTTTGGCCAGCATCTCCCATTGCCTCCTAGGCATTTCTCACATAATAAAATATTATGCATACTACTTCCTGTTACTACACACATCGTTCTCTATTTAAAAGCTACTTATTATTCTATTTAATCATAAATTTAGGGATTGCTGAGGATCAAACCATAGACCTCATGCATGTTAGGTAAGTAGACTACAATTGAGCTACATCCACAGACCATATCGTAATTTAACCTTTTTATTTTATTATTATCAGTGTGTGTGTGTGTGATAAGTGTGCCTGCAGATGTAAGAATGCCGTAGTATACATATAAAGGCCAGTGGACAGCTCTGGGGAGTCAGCTTTCTCCTTGCCCTATTGGTTCCAAGAATCAAACTCAGGTCACTAGGCGTGCACAGCAAGTGCTTTCTGTGGCTGAACCATCCTACTGGGTCCCATTATCATAAATTTAAAAGAAGTATTTATCTATTTTATGTTCATTCATAAGCAACTGCATGTCCCTATGCCACGTGTGTGCCTAGTGCCTGGGGAGGCCAGAAGAGGGCATTGGGTTCCATGGCACTGGAGTTACAGATAGTTGTGAGCTGCCATGTGGGCACTGGGAACTGAACAGATCCTCTGGAAGGGCAACCAGCTCCTTTAAATTCTGACTCATCCTCAGCCCATATACTTTTTATTAACATTCTTAACCATGTTCTTTCCTCCCTAGAACAGATTCTTAGATGTAGAATTTTTAGGTCAAAGAAAGTTTATTTAACACATTAATAGTTATCTCTAAATTAACTTTGTGAGCTAGTAAAGTTGGCCTTAGTCACATACCTTTAGATTATTAAAATTAAACCTTTAACATTATTCTCACAGTGCCTTTTAACCCACATAGTACATACTGCCTTCTCTGAAGGTGATTCATACTATACATTTTTTGTTTTTTAAGCCACCTTGAATAACATCAGTACCTAATATTTTGTTAGCTCTCATTTGGTAAATATATTTTATCTTCGCCAGGGTCATAGATTGCAACCAAAACTATTCAAGATTAGTCATCAGTGACTCATAGTTGCACAATCAGAAAGCAGGTCTGAACTCTAAACGCTTCTTGGCAGGCTAGTCTCTAAAGCTTGCTTCCCTTGGGCAGGTTAAAAGGTGGTTGGTTGTTTAACTTGTCTTACTTTCTCAGTGAAATTTCTTGACATTTTTACTACTAATATGAAAGATGCCCTTCACAAGAAAGACAGTACAATCTAATACACAATTTGAAAAGAAGCTTTGGGCTGGTGATGTAGCTCAGTGGTTGAGTGCTTGCTTAGGATGTGGATAGGTAACATTCAGATGTGTGAGACTCTGGGTTCAACCCTCACGAATGCAAAAACAAATAATCAAACACAATTCTGAAAATGGATTTTTGTTTGTTTTTTTTTTGTTTTTGTTTTGTTTTGTTTTTCGAGACAGGGTTTCCCTGTAGTTTCTAGAGCCTGTCCTGGAGCTAGCTCTTGTAGACCAGGCTGGCCTCGAACTCAGAGATCCGCCTGCCTCTGCCTCCCGAGTGCTGGGATTAAAGGCGTGCGCCACCACCGCCCCGCCTGAAAATGGATTTTTAAGAGACAGAATCTACTACAAAAATGGGAATGAACTTGGATTTATGTGAATTTGAATAGCTGCCTATTGAAATATTTTCCTAGTGGTCTTGATTTTAATTTTGTTTTAGTCTACAGGATATTCTCCTACTTCATTCTCTAAGAGATGTTGGGTTTTTTGCTTGTTTGTTTTTCTTTTTGGTTTTTAGAGATAGGATTTCCCTGTGTAACAGTGCTGGATATCCCAGAACTCAATTTGTAGACCAGGTTAGCCTCAAATTCACAGAGATCCGCCTGCCTCCGCCTCCCGAGTGCTGGGATTAAAGGCATGCACCACCGCCCAGCGCTTTTAGCTTCTTAATATGACAAAACCTTTCATTTTAAGAATTCCTTTCTGTTATTACCCACAGTTCTTTGGATTGAATCCAGGGCCTTGCACATCCTATGAAAGTGTTCTATCATAACCCCATCCCCACCCCTACCCAGTATGGTCAAACTTCTTGTCTTACAAAAAAACAGTCCAATGCAAAGGATGGTCGGTAGGGAGCTTTCCTCCACATGTAAATCAAGGATCCATCTCATGACTGCCTTTTCCGTTGGAGTCTTCCCAGAAAGGGGGAAATGAAGATGGAGAAGCCACATTCATGTCTAATGCTTCATCCTAGAAGGGACATACATCATTTTCACTAACACCATATTGTTAAGACACAGGCATGACCCTACCTAGGAACAGGGAAGGGGAGAGAAATGATTAACTTTGCAACCACCTCCCAGCATCAGCTCCAAAGTACGAAGGAGGAAACACGTTGTTTATTTTAATTAGCTAATTCTCATAACTTACTAGCTCAGCAGAACAGGTTTTGTGTATTGGATAATAAGCAATGGGAATTTGAGATGCTAAGTTAGTTGGTGATAAAATGCAATGAAGGCCAGGGGTGGTGGTGTACATCAAGAATTCCAGTACTCAGGAGGTAGAGGCAGGTGGATCTCTGTGAGTCTGAGGCCAACCAAGGCTACGTAGTGAGGCCCTATCTTAAAAACAGAAAGCAGGGGCTGGAGAGATGGCTCAAAGGTTAAGAGCATTGGCTACACTTCTAGAGATCCTGAGTTCAATTACCAGCAACCTCATGGTGGCTCACAACCATCTGTAATGAGATCTGATGCCCTCTTATGGCATAAAGGCATAAATGCAGGCATATATCAAGGCAGAATGTTATATACATAATAAATAAATAAATCTTTTAAAAAAATTTTTTTGAGGCAGGGTTTCTCTATGTAATAGTCCTAGCTGTTCTGGAACTAGCGCACAGAAATCCACCTGCCTCTGCCTCCCAAGTGCTGGGATTAAAGGTATGCGCCACCACTGCCTGGCCAGAAACAATTTGTTTTTGTTTTGTGTATGTGTGAATGTTACTTTGAAAAATACCAATCTAAATTCCCACTCCCTCCCATCCTCCCATTCCCTCCACACACCCTCCCACCCCACCTCCTCTAATCCTAAGAGAGGGTAAGGCACTTTGCCTTCTGGAAAGTCCAAGGCCCTCCCCACTAAATCTAGGCTAAGCAAGGTATACATCCAAAGAGAATAGGATCCCAAAAACCAGTACATGTAGGAGAGACAAATCCCAGTGCCACTGTCAGTGGCCCCTCAGTCTGCCCCAACTGTCACATTCAGAGGGACTAGTTTGATCCCATGCTCGTTCACTCTCAGTCCAGTTGGAGTTGGTGAGCGCCCATTAGCTCAGGCAAGCTGTCTCAGTGGATGAATCCCTCATGGTCTTGACATCCTTGCTCATACTCTCACTCCTTCCACTCCTCAACTGGACCTTGGGAGCTCAGTCCAGTGCTCCAATGTGGGTCTCTGCCTCTGTTTCTATCTGCTGTTGGATGAAGATTCTATGGTGATATTTAAGATAATCATCAGTCTGACTACTGGGCAAGGCCAGTTCAGGCCCCCTCTCCTCTATTGCTTAGGGTCTTAGCTGGGGTCATCCTTATGGATTTCTGGAAATTTTTCTAGAGCCAGGTTTCTTGCTAACCCCATAATGGCTCCCTCAATCAAGCTATCTCTTTCCTTGCTCTCATATCTGTCCTTCCTCTATCTTGACTATCCCATTCCCTCAAGTTCTCCTCAACCCTCCCCTTCTCTCCTTCCTTCTACAACCCCACCCCCATATTCTCAATTTTGTCAAGCGATCTTGTGTGTTTCCAATTTCCAGGGGGTCTATATATGTTTTTCTTTGGGTTCACCTTATTACTTATCTTCTCTAGGATCATGAACTACAGGCTCAGTGTCCTTTGTTTATGGCTAGTATCCACTGATGAGTGAGTACATACCATACTAATTTTTTGGGGTCTGGGTTATCTCACTCAGGATAGTGTATTCCATCCATTTGCATGCAAAATTCAAGATGTCATTGTTTTTTACCGCTGAGTAGTACTCTAATGTGTAGATGTGCCACACTTTCTTTATCCATTCTTCAGTTGAGGGGCATCTAGGTTGTTTCCAGGTTCTTGCTATTACAAATAATGCTGCTATGAACATAGATGAACAAATGCTTTTGTAGTATGATTGAGCATCTTTTGGGTATATTCCCAAGAGTGGTATTGCTGGATCCTGAAGTAGGATGGTTCCCAGTTTTCTGAGAAACTGCCATACTGATTTCCAAAGTGGTTGTACAAATTATTCCCACCAGTAAGGGATGAGTGGTCCTCTTACTCCACATCCTCCCTTGCATAAGCTATCATTAGTGTTTTTGATCTTAGCCATTCTGACAAGTGTAAGATGGTATCTCAGAGTTGTTTTGATTTGCATTAGTTAAGGAAGGTGAACATTTCCTTAAGTATCTTTTGGCCATTTGAAATTCTTCTGTTGAGAATTCTGTTTAGTTCAGTACCCCATTTTTTAATTGGGTTATTTAGAATTTTAATGTCTAATTTCTTGAGTTCTTTATATATTTTGGAGGTCAGTCCTTTGTCTGATGTGGGGTTGGTGAAGATCTTCTCCCATTCAGTAGGCTGCCTTTTTGTCTTATTGACAGTGTCCTTTGCTTTACAGAAACTTTTCAGTTTCAGGAGGTCCCATTTATTTATTGTTGCTCTCAGTGTCTGTGTTCCTGGGGTTATATTTAGGAAGTAGTCTCCTGTGTCCATGCATTGAAGGCTACTTCCCACTTTCTCTTCTATCAGGTTCAGTGTGGTCAGATTTATATTGAGGTCTTTAATCCATTTGGATTTGAGTTTTGTGTTTGGCGATAGATATGGATCTATTTTCATTCTTCTACAGGTTGACATCCAGTTATTCCAGCACCATTTGTTGAAGATGCTTTCTTTTTTCCATTGTATAATTTTAGCTTCTTTGTCAAAAATCAGGTGTTCATAGATGTGTGGATTAATATCCAGGTCTTCAATCCGATTCCATTGGTCAGTGCCAATACCAAGCTGTTTTCATTACTGTAGCTCTGTAATAAAGCTTGATGTCAGGGTTGGTAATGCCTCAAGAAGTTCCTTTATTGTATAGGATTTTTTTGACTATCCTGGGTTTTTTGTTTTTCCATATGAAGTTGATTATTGTTCTTTCAAGGTCTGAGAAGAATTGTGTTGGGATTTTGATGGGGATCGCATTGAATCTATAGATTGCTTCTGGTAAGAGTGTCATTTTTACTATGTTGATCCTTCCTATCCATGAGCATGGGAGATCTTTCCATTTTCTGGTATCCTCTTCAATTTTTTTTTCTTCAAAGACTTAAAGTTCTTGTCAAATAGGTCTTTGACTTCTTTGGTTAGTGTTACCCCAAGATATTTTGTTATTTGTGGCTATTGTGAAAGGTGATGTTTCTCTGATTTTCTTCTCAGCTTCTTTATCATTTGTGTATAGGAGGGCTACTAATTTTTTTGAGTTGATCTTGTATCCTGCTACATCACTGAAGATATTTATCATGTAGGAGTTCTCTGGTAGAGTTTTTGGGATTACTTATGTACACTATCATGTCATCTGCAAATAACGGAATTGCAAATGACTTCTTCCTTTCCAATTTGAATCCCCTTAATCTCCTTTTGTTGTCTTATTGCTATTGCTAAAACTTCAAGCACTATGTTGAAGAAATATAAAGAGAGTGGACAGCCTTGTCTTGTTCCTGATTTTAGTGGAATCACTTTGAGTTTCTCTCCATTTAATTTGATGTTAGCAGTTGGCTTTTATATTGCTTTTATTATATTTAGATATGATTTTATTATATTTGGATATGATCCTTGTATCACTAATCTCTCTAAGACCTTTATCATGAAGGTGTTAGATTTTGTCAAATGCTTTTTCAGCATCTAATGAAATGATCATACTTTTTTTCTTTCCGTTTATTTATATGATAGATTACATACTTGATCATGATGGATGATACTTTTTTATATGTTCTTGGAATCAGTTTGCCAGTATTTTATTGAGAATTTTTGTATCCATGTTCATGAGTGAGACTGGTCTGTAATTCTCTTTCTTGGTTGAGTCTTTGTGTGTTTTTGGTATCAGGGTAACTATAGCCTCATAAAAAGAGTATGTCAATGTCCCTTCTGTTTCTATCATGTGGAACACTTTGAGAAGTATAGATATTAGCTCTTCTTGGAAGCTCTAGTAGAATTCTGCACTAAAACCATCCAGCCCTGGACTTGTTTTGGTTGGGAGGTTTTTGATGACAGCTTCTATTTCCTCGCACTTATAGGTCTATTTAAATTGCTCATCTGGTCTTGATTTAACTTTTTTGGTATATGGTATCTATCTAAAAAATTGTTCATTTCTTTTTACGTTTTCCAGTTTCAGCCCTCAATTTGATTATTTCCTGTCTTCTATGCTTCCTGTGTGAGTCTGCTTCTTTTTTCTAGAGCTTTCAGGTATGCTGTTAAGTCACTAATGTGAGTTTTTTTCCATTTTCTTTGTGAACACTTAGTGCTATGAACTTTCCTCTTAGCAGTGCTTTCATAGTGTCCCATAGGTTTGGATATGTTGTTCCTTCATTTTCATTGAATTCAAGGAAGATTTTAATTTCTTTCTTTATTTCTTCCTTGACCCAGGGGCAGTTCAGTAGTTCACTGTTCAATTTCTATGAGTTTGTAGGCTTTCTGAGAGTTGTATTGTTGTTAAATTCTAACTTATCAGATTACTACGGATCTGATAAGACACGGGGTTACTCCAATTTTTTTTTTAATCTGTGGAGGTTTGCTTTGTTACCAAGTATGTGATCCATTTTAGAGAAAGTTCCATGAGGTGCTGAGAAGAAGGTATATTCTTTTGTGTTTGGGTGGAATGTTCTATAGATGTCTGTTAAGTCCATTTGATTCATTACATCTGTTAGTTCTCTTATTTCTCTATTAAGTTTCTGTTTGGTTGACCTGTCCATTGGTGAGAGAGGAGTGTTGAAGTTTCCTTCTATTAATATGTGGGGTTTGATGTGCGATTTATGTTTTAGGAATGTTTCTTTTACATATGTAGGCGCTCTATTAGGGACATAGAGATTCAGGATTGAGACTTCATCTTGGTGAATTGTTCCTGTTATTTGTAGAAAGTGTCCTTCTCCATTAGATATTAGGATAGCCACACCCACTTGTGTCTTAGGTCCATTTGATTGGAAAACCTTTTGCCAACCCTCTACACTCTGAGGTGGTATCTGTCTTTGAGGTTGAGGTGTGTTTCCTGTAAACAGCAGAATGTTGGATCCTGTTTTCATATCCATTCTCTTAGCCTGTATCTTTTTATAGGTGAATTGAGTCCATTGACATTAAGTGATATTAATGACCACTGGTTGTTAACTCTGGTTATTTTTTGGTAGTTATGTTTGTGTATTTCCCTTTTTTGGGTTATGCTGGAGGGAGGTTATCAGATGTCTGTTTTTTGTGGGCATTGTTAGCTTCCTTGGGTTGAGGTTTTCCTTCTAGTACTTTCTGTAAGGCTGGGTTTGTGTGTAGAAGGAGCAGCGGGCTGCACTCCTGCCCAGCTCCCACACAGCTAGCTTTACCCAAAATAATTACACGGAAACTGTATTCATTTAAACACTGCCTGGCCCATTAGTTTCAGCCTCTTATTGGCTAATTCTCACATCTTGCTTTAACCCATATTTCGTAATCTGTATAGCACCACAAGGTGGTGGCTTACCGGGAAAGATCCTAACCTGCGTCTGTCTCGGAGAGGAGAGTCATAGCGACTGCCTCACTGCCTTCTTCCTCCCAGCATTCTGTTCTGTCTACTCTACCCACCTATGTTCTGACCTATCAGGCCAAGTAGTTTTCTTTATTAATTAACCAATGAAAGCAACAGATAGATAGAAGACCCACCTACATCATTTGTAGATACATATTGTTTAAATCTGTTTTTGTCATGTCATATCTTGTTTTCTCCATCGATGGTGAATGAAAGCTTTGCTGGGTATAGCAGTCTGGGCTTACATCCATGGTCTCTTAGTATCTGCAGCACATCTATCCAGGACCTTCTGACTTTCTTGGTTTCCATTGAGAAGTTGAGTGTAATTCTAATAGGCTTACCTTTATATGTTACTTGATCCTTTTCCTTTGCAACTCTTAATATTCTTTCTTTATTCTGTATGTTTTGTGTTTTGATTATTATATGGCGAGGGGATTTTTTTTGATCCAGTCTATTTGGTGTTCTGTAAGCTTCTTGTACCTTCATTGGCATATCCTTCTTTAGGTTGGTAAAGTTTTCTTCTATAATTTTGTTGAATATATTTTCTGTGCCTTTGAGCTGGAGTTCTTCTCCTTCTTCTAATCCTATTCTTAGGTTTGGTCTTTTCATGGTATTCCAGATTTCCTGAACATTTTATGTTAGAATTTGTTCGATTTAATGTTTCTTTGACCAATGAATCTATTTCCTCTATAGTATCTTCAGCACCTGAGGTTCTTTCTTCTATCTCTTGTATCTGTTGGTTATACTTGTCTCCGTAGTTCCTGTTCATTTACCCAGATTTTCCATATTCAGAATTCCCTCGGTTTGTGTTTTCTCTATTATCTCTATTTTAGTCTTCAAGTCTTGAACTGTTTCCCTTCACCTGTTTGATTGTTTTCTCTTGGCTTTCTTGGGGTTCTTTGAGGAATTTATTAATTTCTTACAATTTTTTTGTTTGTCTTCTCTTCCATTTCTTTAAGGGAGTTGTTCACTTCTTCTTTAAAGGTCTCCATCATTTTCATAAAGTTACATTTAAAAGTTGTTTTCTTCTACTTCTTCTGGGTTAGGATGATCAAGTCTTCCTGTTGTGTGTCCACTCGGTTCTGGTGTTACCATATTGCCTTTTAGGTTGTTGGAGGAATTCTTGCATTGGGACCTACCCATCTCTTTCTTCAATGAGGCTAGCAGTGTCTTGGCATCTTGGTCCAATCCTTGCTGTGGCTATCTCTTATGTCCCGGTCCCCTCAGTATTGGAGCATGCTGTGCTTCAGGGTTCTACAGAGCTCTTAGATCCCCTCAGTATTGGAGCAAGCTGTGTTTCAGGGTTCCATGAAGCTCTTAGGTCCCCTCAGTATGGAGCACATTGTGTTTCAGGGTTCCACGGAGCACTAGGAACAATTTGTAATTCCCATTTTGGCAAAACTTTCTTTTTTAAATTTATTTATTTATTTATTATGTATGCAATATTCTGTCTGTGTGTATGCCTGCAGGCCAGAAGAGGGCACCAGACCCCATTACAGATGATTGTGAGCCACCATGTGGTTGCTGGGAATTGAACTCAGGACCTTTGGTAGAGCAGGCAATGCTCTTAACCTCTGTGCCATCTCTCCAGCCCTGGCAGAACTTTCTTTATTTCTTCAAACATTCCTTCCAAAGTATCTATGTTTGAATCAGATAGCAAAATGTCATCCATGTAATGGTAAATTATAGATTTAGGAAATTGTTTATATATTATTTCCAATGGCTGCCTTACAAAGTATTGGCACAGGGTGGGGCTATGGCGCATTCCCTCTGGGAGAACCGTCCACTAATATCTCCTAATAGGCTGAGAATTATGTTAAATAGGCACCGTGAAGGCAAATTTTTCTGTGTCCTTTTCTTGTAAAGATATAGTGAAGAAACAATCTTTTAAATCAATAACTTTGAGAGGCAATCCTCTCAAAGAAGACAGAGAAGATAGAGAAGACAGAGGAATTCCAGATTGTAGAGGGCCCATAGGTTAAATTTCCTTGTTGACAGCTCTTAAATCTGTCACCATTCTCCATTTCCCAGATTTCTTTTTAACAACAAATACATGAGAATTCCAAGGGCTGGCTGATTCTTCAATAGGTGAACATGTAGTTGCTCCTGTATCAGCTGTTCTAAAGCCTGCAGTTTTTCTTCTGTTAAAGGCCATTGTTTAACCCATATTGGTTTTTCAGTTAAACATTTTAAAGGTAGGACCTTTGGCACCTATAAAGATTTGCTAGTTACTTTGTGTTCTTTTTTTAATTTTTTATTGATTTTTATTGAGTTCTACATTTTTCTCTGCTCCCCTCCCTACCTCTCCCCTCCCCTCTTAAATCCTCCCCCAAAGTCCCCATGCTCCCAGTTTACTCAGGAGATCTTGTCTTTTTCTACTTTCTACTTCCCATGTAGATTAGATCTATGTAAGTCTCTCTTAGTGTCCTCATTGTTGTCTAAGTTCTCTGGGACTGTGGTTTCTAGGCTGGCTTTCTTTGCTGTATGTTTAAAAACCACCTATGAATGAGTACATGTGATAATTGTCTTTCTGTGTCTGGGTTACCTCACTCAAAATAATGTTTTTTAGTTCCATCCATTTTCCTGCAAAATTCAAGATGTTGTTAATTTTTCTGCTGTGTAGTACTCCATTGTGTAAATGTACCACATTTTTCTTATCCATTCTTCGAGGGGCATTTAGGTTGTTTCCAGGTTCTGGCTATAACAAACAAAGCTGCTATGAACATAGTTGAGCATATGTCCTTGTGGCACAATTGAGCATCTTTTGGATATATACCCAAAAGTAATATTACTGGCTCTTGAGGAAGGTGGTTTCCTAATTTTCTGAGAAATTGCCACACTGACGTCTGTAGTGATGAGCTGCGGGCTATGTTCCTGCCACCCGGCTCCTGGCTGCCTGGCTAGCTTATGCCCTGAAATAACAACACACAAATTGTATTCTTTTAAACACTGCCTGGCCCATTAGTTTCAGCCTCTTATTAGCTAATTCTCACATCATGCTTTAACCCATATTTAGTAATGTGTGTAGCACCACGAGGTGGAGGCTTACCGGGAAGATTCTAACCCATGTCCATCTTGGGCCAGAGCTTCATCATGTCTGTCTAACTTCCCTGCTTCCCAGCATTCTGTTCTGTCTACTCCACCCACCTAAGGGCTGGCCTATCAAATGGGCCAAGGCAGTTTCTTTATTAACCAATGAGAGTCCTCCATCAGACATCCAAAGGGGTTGTGCCAGCTTGCATTCCCACCAGCAATGCAGAAGTGTTGCCTTTTCCCCACAACCTCTCCAGCATAAGTTGTCATCAGTGTTTTTGATCTTGGCCATTCTTTCAGGTGTAAGATGGAATCTCAGAGTTGTTTTGATTTGCATTTCTCTGATGACTAAGGATGTTAAACATTTCCTTTAGTGTCTTTCAGCCATTTTAGATTCCTCTGTTGAGAGGTCTCTGTTTAGGTTTGTACTCCGTTTTTTTTTTTTATTATTGGATTATGTGATCTTTTGGTGTCCACTTTCTTGAGTTCTTTGTATATTTTGGAGATCAGACCTCTGTCTGATGTGGGGTTAGTGAAGATCTTTTCCCATTCTGTAGGCTGTCGTTTTGTCTTGTTGACCGTGTCCTTTGCTTTACAGAGGCTTTTCAGTTTCAGGAGGTCCCATTTATTAATTGTTTCTCTCAGTGTCTGTGCTGCTGTGGTTCTATTTAGAAAGTGGTTCCCTGTGCCAATGTGTTCAAGTGTATTTCCCACTTTCTCTTCTATAAGGTTCAGTGTGGCTGGCTTTCTGTTGAGGTCTTTGATCCATTTGGACTTGAGTTTTGTGCATGGTGATAGATATGGGTCTATTTTCATTCTTCTACATGTTGATATCCAGTTATGCCAGCACCACTTGTTAAATATGCTTTCTTTTTTCCATTTGGTATTTTTTGCTTCTTTATCAAAGATCAGGTGTTCAAAGGAGTGTGGATTGATATCCGGTTCTTCTATTTGGGTGCCATTGGTCCTCCTGTCTGACCTTATGCCAATACCAGGCTGTTTTCAGTACTGTAGCTCTGTAATAGAGTTTGAAGTCAGGAATTGTAATGCCTCCAGAAGTTCTTTTATTGTACAGGATTTTTTTGGCTATCCTAGGTTTTTTGCTTTTTTATATGAAGTTGAGTACCATTCTTTCGAGGTCTTTGAAGAATTTTGCTGGGTATTTTGTGTTTTTGTACTGCCTGAATGGCTGGTGACCTTTGTGTATAGTACCTTATAATATCCCTGTTTCTGGTATTCAGAGATGTTAATTGGGTATTCCATTGCTGCAGCAGGTCTCGACCCCATTAATTAACTGTGATATTAGCTACATATGTCCTCAGCCTTCCTCTCTGTCCTTCTGTCCCTGTGCATTCGACCCATCCCATGCTTTGTTTCACTTGAGATAGGGTTTCAATTCCTAGGAACTGAACATCTGCCTCTTGAAGAGGCCAATTTTGATGCCAAGATTCTGGAGTAATGACAGACATAGCCGCACCTGTGTCCAGTAATCCATCAGTTACAATGCCATTTATATGCACTGGTCTTTGATCATTTATAGAAGTCTGCCAGAATATACGTTTCCTGTTTCCTATTGGAATTTTTGATTCATCCTCCATGTTTATTCCATCATCCAGAACAGTATGGTTTTTTTTGTTGTTGTTGTTGTTGTTTGTTTGTTTGTTTGTTTGTTTTTAACAGCAGGCACTGGATTTTTTTATTTTCCTGGTCCTCCACATTTCCTCCACAGTGACAGGGAATGACTGGTCCACTTTTGACTTGAGGGCCTGTGAGAGGCATCCCAAGGAGTTTTCCGATTGTATTGGGTTGCCTTGGCTGTCTTTTGTTGATCTACCTTCATTGGTTCAAGTCAGCCTTTGTCACATCTCCTACATATTCCAGAAGGTCGAGGCCACCTATTCTTACCATTCCCAAAGGAGGCATTATTTCTAGGGCTGCCTGCAGTCCTTTCTCAGATGTCCTATTCTACCACAATTAAAACATTTGTCATTTTGATGTCTCCTCAGACCACTGGAAATTGCTTCTCCTACCCAAGCCTTAGTACTATAGTCAAATGTCTCAACATTCATTGTATGCAAGATCCATTCATCTATTGGTGATAATCTGTCCTTTAAAGGCCCAAGTATTTTTTTGCATTCTAAGTTGGAGTTTTTAAAAACTGTTCAATAAGTACTCATCTAGCTTCTGGGTCTGTTACTCCTATTTGTACAGCCTTAGTTAATCTTTGTAAAAAATCACTAAAGGGTTCTCTCTGGCCCTGTTTAACCCTGGTATATGATTCAGTTCCTTTCCTGGTTCCTGAATCCTGTCCCAAGCATTTAAAGCTGCTGTGCTGCACAGGGAAAGGTGTGCTCATCGTAGAGAGCCTGGTCCTAAGAATTGGAGTAATAGCCTTCACCAAGAATGTGATCTTGGGAGGCCTCAAATCCTTTTGTTTTTCCCTGTTCTAAAATTTTTGCCTCTTTTCGCCAGTAGCATTTCCATAGCAGCTGGGGTCCATCTTCCAGGATCACTGAGACTAACTGAAGTCAGTTGTGTGGGGTAGCCTTATTGCTTGAAGCCCACAGTTTTACTATTTCCCTAACAAATGGTGAGTGCAAGCCATAAGATACTGTTGCTTAACTTCCTTTAGCTCACTCATACCTATAAGTTTCCATTTATATTCTTTGACTATCTTAGGGTATTTTGTACCTGTTGGCTTCTCAGAGGAGATTTCTGGATAAACAGTTAAAACTCTGGGCAAGTCATTCCTGACTTTAACCTGTACTGGCAAGCCTGTGTAAATCCTGTTCTTGTACCTTTTCTCCATGATCATCAGTTCTAATAATTTCCTCAATCATTTCAAATCTTTTTACCACTGCCTTTTGTAAAGTCTGAATCTCCAGTCCTGTGTTCTGTTCTAGTGCCCTCATTGATTCATTTAGCTTCTGGTTGTTGTTCTTCACACAGGATTCCAAGGTATGAAATTTGTCCAGTAAAGACAATGTCTCATCCTTGGACATTATTTGGATAGCATGCATATTGCCTTCCTACAGAGATACCTTGTCCGTTAACCTATCATAACTTTTCAACAGATTCTGATTGTTAAATTTAGCAGTATGAATTCTTTCAGATAATTGCTCAGCACCCTTCGAACTGGATTGAATTTTGTCTGTCAAATTAATGTTATCCTTTTTAATAAGTGTTAATTTTTTCAGCTAGCTGCTCGTTATTAGTCTGTAAATCTGTATTATTTCTAAAAGTGTCTCATTCTTGGCTCTGTTATCAAACTATTTTCTTAAAGATATAATATGAAAATCAAAGCTAATTCCCAAAGTTATGTATAAGGAAAATCACATAAGTCTTGCAGAGTACCATCCATAGTATAAGCAAAATGGTTATTAAATTCATGAATGGTAATATAGTCAGTCATCATATAACTTTCAAATTTCAATTTACTTACCTGCCCTAGGCAATTACAGTGAATTGGAGTAGGTGTAGTAATCTTTATTGGCCAGCAGGTGTCACAGTTGTAGCCACATGCAAGAGGGCAATGGAGGAGAGATGTAAGCAGCCCAGGCTCCTGCCAGTTTCTTTGCACAGCATCCCGCACTGGTTCCGCATGCACTGTTGCCTACTTAGATACTGATAAATATGCCTTGTTTAATAAAATGAAAGCACTTATTAAGGACAATTAAAGTGATTCCATACACGGAGAAAGTTTGTGGCTGGAATAAGAAGAATACCCAAAGCTTCCCCTCAGTCGCGAGACCCTTCAACATTGGGCTATGGCGGGGAAAGTCAGGTTCCTAAGCAGTGGCAGGTGGGCCACGGGCAGGCAAGAAACATGCCTGGATGGCAAACTAGGATGTTCCCATGGGCTTTTGGTACCCAAAGTCACACCCAACCTGGTCCAGCCTCTCAAAAGCCATTGGCTGAAGGAAGTTCCCCATCAAATAAGCAACAGACAAATAAACAAAACAAAAATAGTGTCAAAGCCTGTCCACATGAGTCTTGGTTTTTGTTGTTGTATGTTTTTTCCTGATACTGCAAAGTGGTTCTGGCCTAGCTTAAACTATAACTCTTGTCAATTTAGTACTTTAAGTGCATACTATGACCCTAAAAACAAAACAAACAAACCTCCATTTTTTTCTCTAGGAGCCCAACAATGTCTCTGTATTGTGGAACAATTTGCAGAAGGAAATCTTTTTGGTGCTATAGGCTACTGTCAACTTATGTCAACAAGACACGGTGAGTTCTAACCAATATGATTATTTTGGGCCTAAAAATACTAAGCTCTAAACTCTTTTTTTAAATCCCATATTAAAAATTAAATGTGTGAGATAAAAATTATACATAATATTGTTCACTGTAAATTATTTACCTTTGAAATCCATTTAGTAATAAAATTCCAACATTGAGAATGTTTCATAATCTTGACTATAAGTTCTACTCAAATAAGACATTGTCCTTTTGGCCAAGAGGTGATGAATACCTGAAATCCCAGCATGTAACTGGTGGAGGCAGGAGGACCAGGAATTCAAGGGCCTCCTCATCTACATAGAGAATTTGAGGTTAGCTCAGATTACATGAAACACTCTCTCAGGAAGAAGAAATAGAAGAGTAGGAGGAAGAGACGAAGAGAAGAGAAAGAAGGGGAAGGAAAAGGAAAGGGCTTTGTCTTTTTTGTTGTTGTTACTGTTTTTGTTTTGAGACAGGGTCTAGCTGTATTTTTTTCATGTGTGTGTACATATTTATGGCTACACATGTGGAGAAGAGTGAATGTACTTGGGTGTGCCTGTGCACATGGAGGCAGAGACTGACAGGTATCTTTCTCAGTCACTTCTCCCATCTTACTGGTTTTTAAAGTTTTTAAAGTTTTATATATATTTTTCACTGCAAAAAACTGATAGAGACTCAAACCTGAAATCATGTACAGTAAGGTAGATGAAACCTTTTTCCAGAATTATTTAATATTCTATATGACCATTAATATCATGACAAAAAGTTTAATATATATATATATATTAATCCTATAAATTTTAGATAATGTTTACATCTTAAGAAAGCCCTTTAAAGAGTCAAAATAAAACCAAAGAATTATGTGGTAGTAGCAATAAAATAGTCGCTTAATTTTGGTTTTTCTTCTGTCCCATATCAGGTAGCTCTTTTAACATGAGACAGAGATTTTGGATTTTAGTTTAACAAGCATGCTGGCTTTAGGGAAGGAGAGAGCCACACTCCAACTCCAAAGCCAGCGTTAATGTTTTAATTGGACTGGGACTACAACAGACCATTTGCATTATATTGAGAGTCTGTTTCAGAGCTTAATTTTTTTGTCCTTTGTATGGAGAACAGACCCAGGGCCTTACATGCCAGATAAGCACTCTAACACTGAGATACACCCTAGTTTGGTTAGAGAGTTTTAATAGTTAAATGGTTAATAATTAAGCCCCCAAGAGAATGCTCATTCAATCACCCACTAATTTTTTTAAGATTTTTATTTATTTATTATGAATACAGTGTTTTGCCTGCACACCAGAAGAGGGCACCAGATCTCATTACAGATGGCTGTGAGCCACCATGTGGTTTCTGTGAATTGAACTCAGGACCTCTAGAAGGGCAGCAGTGCTCTTAACCTCTGAGCCATTTCTCCAGCCCTGCTACTGAATCTTAAGGACTCTGATTCAATTTGTAAAGCTTGTAGACAGATTACAGCCACCCTAAATGAAGGTCCTAGAAAAGCCTAGAATTTGCTTTATTTTTGCCTCTTTTTGAGAAACCAGTACTTCTTTTACTTTTTTGAGACAGCCTTTCCACATAGCCCTTGTTGCCCTGAACTCACATAGATCCACCACCTCTGCCTCCTGAGAACTGGGATTAAAGGTGTGTTTCACCCTAGAGCGCCATACTTGATAAAATAATGGGCATTTTGATTCGGTTTGATTTGACCTAATTGGATTTCTTTGTGTGGCCAAGCCCATGGCAGGGGAGAAAGGAAAGTGGCAAGTGTTAGGTCCAGGGGGGTCGCGCAAAGATGAGAACACCACCAAGTCTAATAAACCAGAAGCAAACTATTCCAGAAACCAGATCCTAGGAAAACCAGAAGCAAACTTAAAAATAAAAAACCACCGTGGGGCACAAAAGCTTATCAGCGAGCTGAGACCACAGCCAGAGATGGTGTTTGTTAGGCTGTGGCCAAAGGCCGGTTTCTGAACCCACTTTTTATAATAGGGGCACCAAGCATTAGCTCCAAACAAAGGGATTTTTACGATCTTGCCCTGACCCGTGGGTCAGTCAACATAGGAGGGGAGTGGGTTTTAATGTTCATGGGTAACTAGGCAGCTATCATGAAGTATGTTTTAGAGAAGATTACAGAGAAAGTCACTAATTGCAAGAAAATAGATGTCTTTAGCAATAGTCAGAAAAGGGACTGCTAGTAATACCAGAAGGCTGATAAATCAGAATAATTGGTTCTTAGGCTGAGAACTTAGCAGAACGCTTTTCACACTATCGCAAGGTAGAACTCAGATACTGACTGCCATACTTTACAACCTCCATTATTAGAGCTCATAATTAACCCATTGTATTTGTCCACTGTCTCCTGTACCTCCAGGTGTGTGCCAGAGTCCCATGCCTCTCCTCTGGTGGCACCGGTTTCCCACAACAGAGACAGTGCCTAACCCAGAGGTCACATGTCTCTGTCTCCTAAAGGTTAACTCAGGTCACATCTGTCGTTTATCAAGGATGGCCAGGACACTACTCTCAGTTTGCAGGGAGAAGCTCTGGCCTTGTAAATAAAACAGCCAGTTGTAAAAGGAAATGACCTAAGCTTCCCAAGCATCCAAGAAAATAGCTCACTGTGAGTGAATGATCCTTGATCTGCTGAGAAAGCTGCTGATGGTCTGCTCTCATTCTTCTAGACTTATAACTTCATATTTCTTTATTTCTACATTCCTATTTCTGGAATCTACATTCTTATTTTCTTATTCTTGGACTCTTCGGGGAGCACATGCAAACCTGGAACCATATGTTTCTCCTCTAGGAGCCCACTTAAATACCCTTTGGGGGTGGTCCTGACCCTCCCCCAGGGCATGCTGGGATTTGGAGTCCAGACTAATACAACTCCCAAGCCAGGGGAGCTGGGATGGATGCTAGGGACTGGGGGCTACGCTCCAGACTTAACACGAGGGACCACCAGTAAAGCCTATTCTTAACCTAACTCATGTTGATAATACTTTTAGTAGCCAAAACGAAAATGTGGATTAAGAAAATTTACTGGACCAGGCATAGAGGTGAAACACTGAGGCAGAGGTGGTGGATCTGCGTGAGTTCTGGGGCAACAGGAGCTTTGTGGAAAGGCTGTTACGACTGTCGCTTTGGGAGACAAGCCACGCCCACTCCCTCCCCCATCCGCTGAGACAGGCTGATCTTCAGCTTCCAGCCTAAGCTCACTCTCTTTTCCGTCTTCCTCTCGGAGAGGCAGCTTCGCTTCTGTCTCTCTCCCAACTTCTCCGTTTCCCCCCCTTCTTTCTCTCTCTCTCTGTCTTCTTTCTCTTTCCTTTCTCTCTCTCCTGTCTTCCTCCACCTTCTCCCCTCTTTCCTTCCCATTCCATAATTCAACTAATAAATATCCAGTTCTATTCTGTACAATATGTCTGTACATGTGCCTCCCACCCGCTCGCCTGCCCACACGCAGCTCGAAGCTGGGAACGTGCACCTTCGCTGGGAACTTGCACTTTCCTGGGACTCACTGTCTGCGAGACTCCGCATGGCTGGGCCCTGCCCGGAGCTGCTGGCAGCTCTCGGGACACACGGTTCGGAACCGCAGGCAAAAATCATAACAAAGGCTGTCTCAAAAAAAGAAAGAAAGATGTTAAGGGGCGGCTCTGCCAACACAAAGAAATCCAACTAGGTCAAATCAAACCGAATCAAAATGTCCATCGTTTTACTAAGTAAGGCGCTCTTGGGTGGCTGAGCACATGGCGGGGAGACAGGAAAGCAGGGAGCACATGTTTCTCCTCTGGGACCCCACTTAAATACCCTGTGGGAGTGGTCCTGACCTCTCCCCTATGGCATGCTGGGATTTGGAGTCCAGACTAATGCAACTTCCAAGCCAGGGGGGCTAGATTAAATGAAAATTCATAAAGGTCAGTGAATGCAGCCTGTGCCCTTCTGTGGGTCTGTACTCCTTTTCCTTTCAGTCTCCTGCCTGCAAATACTTGCCTCACTGTGGAGAGCTGGCCAAGTTCCTTAAGGTATAATTCAGTGAGTTTTATTGCCCTTCAAGTTCAAGCCAATAAATACTGCTGAACTAAACCATTTCATATGCTAATTACTGAGATGAAAAGCCAAGAATAGCTGACCCTGTCCGTAAAGAAGCCAGTCTTTCTGTAGAGAAGAACAGTGAACAGTTCGGTGGCACACAGAAGGGTGGCCGGGAGTGCAGGGTGAAGACCAGATCTGGTGCATGGTCACCTGTAGCCACCTCAACTTTGGAGCAAACTGGGATGAAAAGAAATGAGTGGAGCTTGTCATGATGACACAGACCTGTAGTCACAGCTACTCTAGAAGCTAAAGCAGGAGGATTATATTCAAGGCTTTGCTGGAGCGAGTTCAAGACCAGCCAGGGCAACTTAGTGATAAAGGTGAGCATATAGCTCAGTGATGGAGAGCTTGCCTAACATGTCCATGTCCCTGGGTTCAGGCTCCAGTACTAGAATACATACATACACACACACACACACACACACACACAGTGCAGGAGAGTTAAGAATTCCCCCAAATGAATGATAGACAAAGAACCAAGTTTGGTTTATTTATGTTTGCTTGTTTATTTAACTTGGACTATATCTGTGTATGTCATGGCCTGTATGTGGAGGTCAGAGGATAACTCAAGGGAGTTGGCTTTCTCCTTCTCCCATGTGGGTTCTAGAGCTTGAGCTCAGGTTGTCAGGCTTGGTCACCTCACTAGTCTTAAGTCTGGTCTTTCGATGGCTTACTTCCCAAATACAGATATTTATTTGAACTGAAGGAAGATGACGAGGCCTGCAGGAAAGCTCAGCAGACCGGAGTGTTTTACCTCTTTCACGATCTGGCTCCTTTGCTGCAGGCATCCGGACGGCAATACCTGGTCCCCCGGTTTAGCCGAGCAGGTAAGGTAAAGTGCACCAGGGGAGTAGACGAGGCTTTGCCCATTAGGTAGGATTCAGGTCACACTGGAGCTCCAAAAAATATCCTTGCATTTCACATAGTTCAGATTTTTCTAACAGCTCTTGAGACTCAAGCTTACATAACTATTCCTACTAATTAATAACTTATTGCATGAATTTGAATTGCCGGTTAGATATTCTTGGTGGGAATGTGAACTCTAAGTGACTTTAGCAGAAGTCCATGAAGCTGCTGTTCAGGTGGGCTGGACCACTGCCCATTTTGTGAATGAAACCGTGTTGTAGCACACCATACTCATTCCTTGACATATTGTGTCCACAGTATACTGTAATATACCACAGACTTTATTGTAAACTATAAAATATTTTTCTCTTTACAGAGAAGGTTTCCCGACCTTGCTTTAGGCTAGTGATTCCTAGCCTCAGAGAACTGCAGTTTACATAGTTCAAGATTTGCATCCTAACTTGATTTTGACTAGGTCAAAATTGAATAAAATTAATTTTGAGACCCTTTTAGTACATATAACTAGAGATCTACACCTTTTGAATTTGGGGATTCTATTTTTGAGATTCAAGTGTGAATTGAAAATATTTTTTAAAGCTGACAGCAGGGGATGTGACTCAGTGGTCTGATACTTGACCAGCACACACCAGTGTCTTAGTTCCTTCCCCAGTGCTGTAGTAAAGTGCCACAGCCAAGACAGCTTACAGAAGGAAGGGGGTATTTCAGACTTGCCATTTCAGAGGGTTGGGAGCATCATGGCAGGGAGGCATGGCACTGGAGCAGTAGCTGAGAGCTTACAATTTGAAACCAGGAGGCAGAGACCACACTGGAAACAGTATGGGCTTTTAAAACCTCAAAGCCTTCCTGCACACCTCTCTGCAGTAACACACCTTCAACAAGGCCACACCTCCTAATCCTGCCCAAATAGTTCTACCAACTGAGGACCAAATATTAAACATAAGGGCCTTCAAGGGCCATTCTTATTCACACCTCCACAATGAGATTCCTAGATTCAATCCTAGTAGCAGGGAGAAAAAAATCCCGCAACCATTGAATTAAAGGTAAATACCAATGAAAAAAATCTATGATATACTAAAAATGGTCAGGTGTTCATTCTTGTTATTATTTCCTAAACAACAGTGTAAAACAGTTGTGTACCTAATTGCATTGTTATTTGATATTTTAAACAACCAAGAGCTATTGGCAAATACTATCTTATTCTATTTGAGAGATGGAGCACATGCAGATTTCGGTATGTAAGATATTCTGTAACAGACCCAGCTGATCCTGAGGTAGCAACTGTATACTTTAAGCAGAGGTACCTCCTGTGGGTCTCACATGGCTGTGATGATGTGACTAAAATCCATGTCTTACTTTTCCTCTCCGTCTTCTTTTTTGTTATTTAGAGTTGGAGAGGCTGCTGGGCAAGTTTGGACAGGATTCACAAAGAATAGAAGATTCAGTGCTGATTGGATGCTCCAACCAGCGTGAAGCGTGGTTTGCTCTGGATCTAGGTCTGAGTAGCGCATCCTCCATCCACAGTGCGTACCCTTCATCCACAGTCTGTACCCCTTTTCCTGCGAGGTACCTCCCTAATTTTAGGGTTTTGCATAAAACCACTTTAAAGAAAATTTCACACATACAAAAACATTACCAATTTTTCTCTTTAAATAAGGATATAAAAACACCATTATCCACTGTCATCACTGAAAAGAGAGTAAGAAAGGAGAGTTTTAGGCCATCGTAGCCTACATAGTGAGTTTTTGAGTGGGGGGGAGCTAAAGAGCAGCGGAATCTTGGCGTGTTAGTATTGTTTGTAATCCCAGCACTTGAGGAGCTACAGATGGTTCTCAGCTACAGAGGATGAGGCCAGCCCGCCAAGAGTGTTTCCATGGAGTGCTTCTGGGTCCTCCACCCTGCACTCTGGAGTCAGTCTGGATCCTCCCCTGCTCTTCCTCTCTTCAGTGTCTGGTGAGGGTGGAATGGTGATGGAGTGAGCCTAGACGTCCCATCTGTGTTTCCAAGGACTGTGCTGCTGACCCTGAGCACTCCAGAGGATCTGGAGAGATCTCTGCTGATCCTGAGCACTCCAGAGGATCTGGGGAGATCTCTGCTGACCCTGAGCACTCCAGAGGATCTGGGGAGATCTCTGCTGACCCTGAACACTCCAGAGGATCTGGGGAGATCTCTGCTGATCCTGAGCACTCCAGAGGATCTGGGGAGATCTCTGCTGACCCTGAGCACTCCAGAGGATCTGGGGAGATCTCTGCTGACCCTGAGCACTCCAGAGGGTCTGGGGAGATCTGCTCTCCGTTTCCCTGACTAACCTAAGAATCACGTTTCTAATCTTCCAAAATTCAGACTTGGGAACCCATACCCTGTGCATGAGCATGCATTCCGCCCCCCACTCCCTCCCCAGGTAGAAGCCTGGGAGCCTGTGTAAGTTCCCACATCCTACATGAGTCTCATAGGCAAGTTTGGAAATGGAGCTCTGACAGGAGGGACTTTGCAGAGGCAAAGGTGGACATGTGTTTAATCATGTTCTCTTTTCCAATTTTCTACCCTCCTGACAGAACCTGAAGTGGAGGCAGAGCTCGGAGGTTCTTTCGTCAGTCTGAGGCAGGCTCTTTTTCAGCTGAGCTCCATGGATTCCTCCTTGCTGTTCACGGTACTTTGGTTTCTCAGGTCCCTAGGAAGTATAAGAAAGCCACGTGTGAGGGCATATGCACATGTGCACACAGTCCTGGGGTGACACAGACCTTCCTGGCATTGGCAGAGGACAGTGTACTGTGAAAGATGCTCTACTGTTCCTTGTTGTGCTTCTAGCTACTGTGAAGACTCATCTCCTCAGAGCATAGCAACAGGCTCCATATATTTTAAAAATAAGTATTGATTATTATTTATTAATATATGTTGTATATACTTTTTCTCATAAATGCTTTTTAAATTTTTTTCATTTTTATATGCATTGCGTTTGAGAGAGATGGAGCCACTAGAATTTCATTTACAGATGGTTGTGAGCTGCAATCTGGGTGCTAGGAATTGAACCTGGGTCCTCTGGAAGAGCAACCAGTGCTCTTAACCACTGAGCCATCTCTCCAACCTATCATAAATGCTTTTTAAAGATTTTCTTTTTAAGCCTGGCGGTGGTGGCGCACGCCTTTAATCCCAGCACTCGGGAGGCAGAGGCAGGCGGATCTCTGAGTTCGAGGCCAGCCTGGTCTACAAGAGCTAGTTCCAGGACAGGCTCTAAAAACTACAGGGAAACCCTGTCTCGAAAAACCAAAAAAAAAAAAAAAAAAAAAAAAAAATATTTTCTTTTTAATTGTATGTGCATGTATGCCTGAGTGTAGGTTGTGCATATGAGTGTAGGTGTCTGCAGAGGCCAGAAGGGGTCACCACTACTGCACGAGATGGATTTACACATAGTGTAAGCATTTACAGGCCATAGGTGCTGGGAACGGAACTCTGGTTCTCTGAAAGAGATGTAGTCTTATTTTTTTTTTCTGGTTTTTTGAGACAGGGTTTCTCGATGTAGCCTTGGCTGTCCTGTAACTTGCTCTGTAGACCAGGCTGGCCTCAAACTCACAGAGATCCACCTGCCTCTGCCTTCCGAGTGCTGGAATTAAAGGTGTGCACCACCTTCACCCAGCCAGTATATATTCTTAACCACGGGGCCATCTTTCCAGCCCAACCTCATAAACATTTTTTTAATTCTATTGCATGAAATATATCATGTTTCACATGAAAAATAATTTTCCATTGCTCCAATAACTTGTTCTCACAGCTTTAGATTCCACTAGTTAATTTTTATTGTTGGTTTGTTTGTTTATTTGTTTTATGGTTTTTGTTTTGTTTTTTTCTTTTTTGTTTTTTTTAAACAGGGTCGTACCTACCTACCCCAGGCTGGTCTTGAACTTACTATGTAGCTGAAGATGACCTTGAATTTGTGATCCTTCTGCCTTTGTTCCTGGATTGCCAGTATTTTAACCATGCTCTCGGATGCTGGTGTATGTAGTGTTAGGACTGAACTCATTGATTTTCCTGCTGCTGTGATTGTCCATCGTCGTGGGGAAGTCACGGCAGCTCGAGGTCGGTGGTCAGTTACATCATCCACAGTCAGGTGGCAAAGAGTGATGAAGGATCAGTTTGGTGTCTCCTTTTTATTCCGCCCAGGACCCCAGCCCATGAAATGGTGCTAGACACAATTAGGGTGGGTCTTCTCACCTCATGAACCCAACTAGATAATCTTTACCATACGCGCCCAGAGTTTGTTTCCATGGGGATTCTAAATCCTGTCAAGCTGATAACATTTATCACCATACCAGCCTTTAACTTTAAAGATGGGATCTCAAGTAGCCCAGGCTGGCCTTCAACTTTCTATATAGCTGAGGATGGCCTTGATCTCCCGGTCCTCTGGTCTCCATTTCCCAGTGCTGGGATTACAGGCACCAACACACCTGTCTGCTGTGGTGTTTTATTGTGTGTTCTGAGTTAAAGAGAAACCCCTAAGCCTTTTTTAGGTGGAAAAAGAAAATCACAAGTTGAGTTGGGGAAACAGTGGATGAAAGCACCTGCTGCACAGTCCTGACCTGAGTTCCACCCTGGGAACTTGTAAAGCCAGATGCCATGGTCTGCTGCTAGGATCCCAGTACTTCTGTGGCAGGATCTCAAGCAGAGGCATTAGCCTGGAGTACACTGCGCTGAAAAGCCAGTGAGGCCCTCTTCAAGGTGGAAGGCAAGAACTGATTCTTCTGACCTACATGCACACACACACATGTACACACACACAAATTGTTTTCTTTCTTTTTTTTAAATATTTATTTATTTACTTATTATGTATATGTATACAATATTCTGTCTGAAGACCAGAAGAGGGCACCAGACCTCATTACAGATGGTTATGAGCCACCATGTGGTTGCCAGGAATTGAACTCAGGACCTTTGGAAGAGCAGGCAATGCTCTTAACCGCTGAGCCATCTCTCCAGCCACCTCACACACAAAATTTAAAAAAAAAAAATCACAACTTCATTGAGGAGGAATGAGTAGGAAAGAAATGTTTTAGCTATAATAGAAATTGAAATGTTTTCTTCTTAAGCTGGGTTACATTTTATGGGTGTGTATTGTATTGCTGTATATTTTTATGTTTTAAGAAATTCATAGTGCATTTCAAAATACCTTTAAGCTAGGAATATAGCTCAATGGAAGATTACTTCCTAGTGTATGCAAAGCTATAGATTTATAGCACTCTAAAAAAACAAAAAATAAAATAAAAGTACATAAAATATGCTTTCTTTTAGACTTTTAATGCTAGTAAAATATATTTAGGTCATTTCCTAGAGCCAGTGAGATAGCTCAGCAGGTAAAAGTCCATGCCATACAAGTCTGGTGACCTGGGGTGATCCTCGTAAAGGTGGAAGGGGAGAACCAACTCCACCAAGTTCTCCTCTGACCCATCCATGCACCATGGCACATGTACTATCCCCCCCCACACACACACACACACTACTAATAATACAATTAAACAACTTTATGAAATAAGTGAGCTAGAAAAAGATTCCCCCACGAATTGGTCTAGACACCTTTCTCTAAAACCAGACTTTCCTTTGTGTCTCTAGGCTCGGGCTCTTCTCCGCTGGCACGATGGTCATCAGTTCTGCAGCAAAAGTGGGCAGCCCACTAAGAAGAACGTGGCTGGCAGCAAGCGAGTGTGTCCTTCCAATAACATCATCTATTATCCACAGGTGGGGCACAGTACTTGGGAGAAGGCAGCCTGGACTACCTGAGATACTTTCACAAAAACCAAAGCAAGTGGCTGGAGAGATGGCTCAGCAGTTCAGAGCACGGGCTGCTCTTCCACAGGAGCTGGGTTGGTTCCGAGCACCCACATGGCAGCTCACAACAGTCTGTAACTCCAGTTCCAGGGGAACCAATACCCTCTTCTGGCCTCTGTGGGCACCAGGCATGCATGTGGGGCACATACCTACATACAGACAAAACATTCATACAGATAAAATAAAAGTAAATAGCCAGACATTGTGGTCAGCACTTGGGAGGCAGAGGTAAGCAAATCTCTGTGAATCTGAGGCCAGCCTGGTCTCCACAGTGAGTTCCAGGACAGCCGGGGCTGTGTAGAGAGACCCTGTCTCCAAACAAACAAAACAAAACAAAAATAAATTAAAAAACAAAAACAAATGAATTTATCTCAAAAATATTTCTCTATGTTTTTTTTGAAAAAGGGTCTCTCTATGTACCCCTGGCTATCCTAGAATTTCTATGTAAAATGAAAAAATAGGAAAAAGAAAATTGAGGACAGTAGTCCAAGAAAGTCGCTACCACTCCGCCGTGGGGAAGGAAGCCTGTGTGCTCAAAAGGCTTCCATGATTGCCTGTTCCTTTTGTCTTCTAGGCCCCAAAATGGCGGCACCTCAGTTTCCATTCTCCTTTCCTAGATGGCCCCTGTGGTGATCACCCTGGTGACAGATGGAGCCCGGTGCCTGCTTGCCCGCCAGAGCTCCTTTCCCAAGGGAATGTATTCTGCCCTGGCAGGCTTCTGTGATATAGGTGAGGGGTTTAGGGAGGAGCTGCAGGTGACACGTCCCGTCGCCATCATGCATCTAGTCACAAACATGCATCCTCATGTCAAGAAAACTTTTCTGGAATCATGTATGATTTTCCTACATAGCAGGAGGCAAAGTTTCACACATGCAACATAGCGGGAAGAATAATCCAGTGGGTGCCCCTTCACCCACCGCCTCAAGTTTATAATCTTTATTACACTCTTCCCACATATCCGTTTGTCTGCCAGGCCATCAACCCGTCTTAGTTCCTAATGAACCAATTACAGACGTTAGTGAGTCTTTCAGCACACACAACACTGCTCACTGGACTCCCATGCCTACTGACACTGCTTTTCCGTGTGCTGTCATCTCTTTACTGGGTAAAGTCTACAGACGGTGAAAATGGCACTGTCATGCAGCTGAGGGCAGCAGTAACCTCCCCACAGCTACACTCACCTGCATCAAAACCAGCCCACCAGACTTGAGCACTTGCTGATTCCTCGTGCTGGGGACTGAGACTCGGGACCTCACAGGAGCACCGCATTCAGACTTCTTTCACACAGTAGGTGACATACAATTGTCCTGCTCCCTGGCTGTCTGGAATTAATCTGAGTGCTTTCAGGTGAAAGTGTGGAAGAGGCCATCCGGCGAGAAGTTGCAGAAGAGGTGGGCCTGGAAGTGGAAAACCTACAGTACGCCACGTCCCAACACTGGCCCTTTCCCAATAGCTCGCTCATGATTGCTTGTCATGCAACCGTGAAACCAGGGCAGACGGAGGTAAATTCTGAACTTTCCCCTATGCTGTGGTGTCCCCTTCGCAGGCCACTGAGTGTTCTCTGAGCATGCGTTTAAGGATACTGTCCGGGCTGTATGGCACTATATAAGATAATCATTGTCGTGAAGGAGTATACACCTGAGAATGGAACACATAATCACCATTCCCCCTTGCTATATCT
This sequence comes from Arvicola amphibius, assembly GCF_903992535.2. NCBI lineage: Eukaryota > Metazoa > Chordata > Mammalia > Rodentia > Cricetidae > Arvicola > Arvicola amphibius. Next base: position 71,305,907 of record NC_052059.1, read on the forward strand.
CAGCTATGACACAACTTCCCTTTGAGCTGCTTTGTAGAAGCATAATTAACACCCAGTCTGCTGATGGACTGGGGGTGGGGCTCAAATGGTAGAGTGCGAGCCTCACATACACCAAGTTAAGGGTTCAGTCCTCAAGCACCGTGTAAACCCAAACTGGTAGTCCTTCTCATAATCCCAACACTTGCGAGGTGGAGGCAGGAGGGAGAATTCGAGGCCAGCCTAGACTACGTGAGACCCTGTTTGATTTTAAAAGCCATGTATAGACATCTAATGCATCTAACTTGCTGGGTTTGGAGAGAGCATGTATTAGGAGCCATCAGTCAGATGACTGGCAGTGTCATAGACTTTACCCATCATTTCCTGTCCCCCTGTTTTTCCTCTGTGCTAAGAGCAATAAACATAAGCTTTTTTATTTATTTATTTTTTTTTTTTATTTTTTTTTTTTTTTTGGTTTTTCGAGACAGGGTTTCTCTGTAGCTTTGGAGCCTGTCCTGGAACTAGCTCTTGTAGACCAGGCTGGCCTCGAACTCACAGAGATCCGCCTGCCTCTGCCTCCCAAGTGCTGGGATTAAAGGCATGTGCCACCACCGCCCGGCCCATAAGCTTTATCTTAATATATTCAGCAGAATATTGCTAACTGTGAGTGTTGTACAGGTCTCCACAACTTAGTAAGTGTAAGTGAAACTTTACATCCTTTGACACTGCTTCCCCATCCCCCTCCTTCTGGGCACTCTACTCTTTGCCTCTACGAGTTTGACTATTTTAGAGTCTCCGAGCGCTGAGACCGTGTAGAATTTGCATAAGGCTTATTCTACTTAGCACGTCTTCCAGACCCATCATCTTATTATAAATGCATGATTGCCTTCATTTAAAAAACTCAGTAATGCCGGCCAGGGTGACAAAGGTCACCCGACAAGGTCACGTCGGTACTTGGGAAGCAGAGGAAGGAAGATTCAGGAGTTCAAAGCCAGCTTTGGTTCACATTGCAAGTTGAAGGCAACCTAGGACTGCATTAGACCCTCTCAAAAAATATCAAACAGAACCTCTCAATACTAGTTCATAATGTGTCACTTTCCTTTTTGACATACATCCAGACTGTTCTTACATCATGGATATTAGGAGCCATGTCACAGTAACAATAAGAATGTAGAGGTGCCTTTGACATCCTGATTTCAGTACACTTGGATTATGTGGTCAGAAGTGGGATTGCTGGATCAAATAATAGTTCTACTTTTTAAAATTTTATTTTGAGATAGGATTTCACTGTGTATCCCTGGCTGATCTAAAATTTACTATGTAGACCAGACAGGCCTGGAACTCCAAGAGCTCCACCTATCTCTGCTTCCCCGATGCTGGGTTTAAAGGCCAGAGCAACATTTTTTTTTTGAACTTCCATATATAGAACTATAGTGGTTGCACCCATTTATGTTTCTGCCAATAGTTTACAGTGGCCCTCCATTTCCAAATCCTTTCCAACATGTGTTGTCCATTTGTTCATTTTTGAGGCAGGCTCTAACTGTAAGTAGCCCAGGTTGGCCTTCAACTCACTGTGTCACTCTGACTTGCCTCAAATTTAGGGTCTTCCTGTTTCTGCTTCCCAAGTGCTGAGGTTACAGGTATGTCATGATGACAGACTGCTTGGATTTTTTGATAGTAGCCATCTGACTTAGCTGCCTTTCTATTGTTGTAAAGAGACACCAAGGCAACTTGTAAAATAGCTTGTAAACTGAGGTCTTGCTTAACAGTTCCAAAGGGTGAGTCCGTGACTACCATGGGAGGAAGGCATGGTGATGGAGAAGTAGCTGAGGCATTACATCTGGTCCACAAGCAGGATGGAGAGAGAATACGTAGGAATGGCATGGGCTTTTGAAACCTCAAAGCCCACTCCCCAGTGACACACTTCCTCTCGTGAGGATACACCTCCTAATCCTTCCCAAACAGTTCCACCTTCTGGGGACCAAGCATTCAAACATGTGAGCCTATGGAGGCCATTCTCATCCAAATCATCACACCACCTTAGAAGGTATGCAGCCATCTTGAATTTGCTCTGCATTTCTCTGATCAGCAACACTCTGTATTCTTCTATATATTTGTTTGCCATGTGTATTTCTTCTAAGAACCATCTATTCGGGTGTTGCCTGTTTTCCCCAGTGCTAGGGACTGAACACAGGATCTCAAAGGTGCACGCTACCGCTGAGCTCTTCCCATTCTGTGTGTGGTACTGAGCTGCAAGGGATATTCTTTATGAGCTGTTTGTTCTAAGACATTCTCTCACATCCCATGGGATGCTTTTGCATTTGTGTTTCCTTTGCTGTATAGAAACTTTTTTCTTCTGAGACAGAGTTTCTCTGTGTAGCACTGACTGTCCTGGAACTCACTAGGTAGAACAGGCTGGCCTCAAACTCACAGAGATCCTCCTGCCTCTGCCTCCAAGTGCTGGGATTAAAAGAGTATGCCCCCACTGCCTGACTTTTTATTCTGATCTCATCCTGTCTGCTTTAGCTTTTCCTGTCTTTGCTTTTAATGGCACACCTAAAAAAGTCAGTGCCCAACCCAGTATCACAAAATGTTAATAGCAGTTTCTTCTAAAGGTTTATGTGAGGTCCTACATGTACAATTAATTCTTGATACATTTTGTGTTGTTTTTTTGGTGGAAAGAGTGCAGTTTCTGTATCCAGTGTGCCAGCCCCATTTATGTTGAGATTTTTCACCTTCAATTTTGGTTTGGTTTGATTTTGTTTTTGGGTTTTCGATGTAGGGTTTCTCTGTAGCTTTGGAGTCTTTCCTGGAACTCGCTCTGAAGACCAGGCTGGCCTCAAACTCTTAGAGATCCGCCTGCCTCCGCCTCCGGAGTGCTGGGATTAAAGGCGTGCGCCACCACCGCCCGGCTCACCTTCAGTTTTTAACAGTACGTTATATAGAGACAGAGTACACACACCTCACTTAACAATTTAGGAGCTGGTCTCACTGCTCAGGGAATTCAGGATGTTGAGGACTAATGATATAAAACTCTAGGAACTTCTGGTCGAAAGGGACTTTGATGTCTTCCCTAAATCCACCTTGGCTGTCTGTAGCATGTCTGACAGATGGAAGTCACCGAAGGCCCTGCCTTTCAGTTTGCCTATTCTGTCATCTGATTTTTATGGACTCCAATCTGCTTCCGCTTCCTGGGACAGTCTGTGTTTACTTTGCTTCTTGCTGTTAGTCATCATTGACCTTTACCCTTTAGAGAAGAGAAACATTTGTACAGATGTGTTTGTGTGTGTGCATGGTGGAAATCAGAGACAGGCTGCGGGCGTCTGTTCTCCCCCATGTCTCATGTGCGTCCTGGGGACCAGGTGGAGGTCCTCAGGCTTGGCAATAAGCCGCTGAGCCAGCTTGCTGACCCTGTTCCTGCTTTTTAACTGAACGAGTTATACAGTTGATGCAGACACAATTAATTATAACTTACCACTCGGTATTTTAGTATCTGTACTTTGGGATTTTATGTGTATGTACACTGGGTACTGAAACCAGGCTTAACAAATGTTCTTAGCCTTGTACAAATAAGATTTTTTTAATTTATATTTTTTAAAGAACTATTTAAAAATACATTTAATTCTCTCTTGTGTTTCTGGTGTTAACCTAGCCCATCAATGCCAGGTGTTATCATTTGAGAAAACAGTTTTATTTGCATTTTCTCACTTTAGGCCTAGTATTTTAAATTTTATATCTTCTAATTTCGCACCCCCCCCCCTTGTCTTCCAGATCCAGGTGAACATGAGAGAACTAGAAGCAGCTGCCTGGTTCAGTCTGGATGAGGTGGCCGCCGCCCTGATGAGAAAGGGCTCCTTTATTCAGCAGCAGAGAGATGCTCTCCCATTGTTGCTGCCCCCCAAGTTAGCTGTTGCCCACCACATGATTAAGAAGTGGGTAGAAACACAGACCCGTTCTTCCCTGGCTGCTTAGCTCCAATCAGGCCATCTAGATCCCTCCCAAGCATCTGAAGGGCATGCCAGAGATCTACTGCAGAAGAGGTGGCAGAGCCACCAGGGCCACCTCATACAGCGAAGGAGCTCTGAGAAGTTCCAGTTAATAAAAGAGGTTTCTACTAATGAACAACCAAAAATGTCAGTATAACCTGGATAGAACATCCTGTACCTGCACTTGTCCAGCTACTTTGAAGGCTGAGGCAAGAGCATCACTTTTTCCTAACAACCTGGGAAACGCATCAAGACTCTGTCTCTATGACAAAGCAGAGATCTGAGGAAAATGTTGATTGATGAGACGCTAACTATGAAAAGCTGAGGGAAGGTGCTGATTTGTTTGGTGGAGGTCATTTTCTCCATGGCTGTAGGAGCAAACTCTTTCCAGCATGTGGCTCATTGATATTGCATTTACAGGAACTGCCAAATGTACCTGGGGTAATTTATCTTAGTTTCTAAACTATTAACAGATCTCAACTCACATTTGAGTTGCTTCTGTCCCCACAGAAAAATAACATAATGTTTTTGAATTTGTGTAAAGGTATATTCTTTTTTAAGTATTATTATTTTAAGTGTTTGCCTGCATATATGTCTTTGCACAACATGCATGCCTAGTTCCTATGGAGGCCAGAAGAGGGTGTCAGATCCCCTGGAACCGGAGTTCCAGACTGTGGTGAGCATGCCATGCTGGGACTCAAACTTGAGTCTTCCGGATGACAGGCTCTGATCCCTCTCCAGCCCCTATAGGTGTGTTCTTATGTGGTAGGAAAAGTCGACTTTTGTAGCAGTTGTTGCTAGAGGTGGAACCCAGGGCCTCACACATGGTAGGCAAGTGCTCTATCGCGGAGCTCAAAAGTTAAGGTTTTATCTTTGTAAGCTCTTGAAGGGGTGAAGAAAGTGGAGCAAAGGTCTCCCGCAGCGCGCTCTACAGGCTACCAGAGGCAGTGTAGTTTTTTGAAGTAGCTAAATCCCAGAAGGGCTGGAGATGTTTTGAAAGACTATGTTCTTTCCAGCTCTTTCATTTGTTCAGTTTGTGACCCAGGGAGGAGACTAAACACACACAGTACTGGACTCTGCACACCCAGAGAGTGCTGCTTCTGTTAAGGGGATGGCGAGGCCAAGCAAACACCACGCCTGAAGTTCGAGTCAGGACGACCCCCAACTCCACCCATGGAGCCAGAGACTGAGCTCAGGACCTCACGCACCTAGGCATGCCTGTCACTGAGCTGCACCCCAGCACCTGTGTCCTCTGTATCTTGCTGCTGTAAAAGAGAAGATTTTCTGGAGGAAATATATTTCATGCTTTTACTCAGACTTATTTTTTTTCTGTTCTGTGGTCCGAATTTTAGAAAAATGAGAATGGGCTGGGGACAGGAAAGCTCTTTGTGCGTGACAGAAAAATGTTTGCGTCTAGATTGCCAGGCTGTGACACAAGCGGGAAATGCGCAGAAGAAACTGGAAAGAGTGACTGGCAAGTCCCAGCTTCAGATAACGGCACTCATTGATGCTTAAAAGATAGAAGAGCCAGCAGCCCAACGATTACACACACATTAGTGGAGCATTTATCTAATTATTCTTTACTTTTTATTATCAATAAAAAGTTGGGAGTCAGATATTGAGATAAGAACCTGAATGATCAGAGAAGTGGCAGAGAAGCCACCAGTGACCTCCTGTCTCTTCCATTCCTCCATCCAAAAGTCTAAGATTCTTTCAACCCACCTTCTTACTTCCTGTTTCCTATTTGTCCTCAGTCCTCCAAAATCTCAATGGTTAATTTGATCAGCTAGTGGCTAACTCCGCCTTCTGACTCAAAACAAACTTTATAGTGAAAATGTGATCAAGGTATCGCTCACTACATTAAAGCCTCATAGCACTAGGCAAAAGATTCCAGAAGTGAAAAAGTTGAAGCTCTGAATTTCCTTTTGACCCCAAAAGGTCACTTCTGGGAAAACCCAGGTGCCTCTATCTGGAATTCCGGATCCTGATTTGGCAGCTTGCTTCCACCCAAGGAGGACAGCACTTGGGAAAGGAACCTGAGATTTCTGCACACCCCTGCAGTCAGGAAACAGTTCAGGGTCTGTGTGCCTTACTACCTGCTCATGCCATGAATGGGCTGAGTTTGGAGAAGGGCTCGGGGTTCCAGCTTAATTATGTGCTTTTTGATGAACCTGGGTTTTTTGGAAAAGATGAGGGAAGCCAATAGGAGACACTGCAATATTGAACTTCATTTTCCCAGCACAAGTTGGTAGAGGGGCCTTACCATTCCAAGGTTATCTGGAAGACGGGGCTAGGATACTGAAAATGGGAGGTCTGTGGGCACAGGGTGTGTGCACGGGCACAGGGTGTGTGTGCATGTACAAGCACACATGTATACACACAACAAGGGATTGTAGAAGTGCACACACACATGTATACACACAACAAGGGATTGTAGAAGCACTAAGGATAGAAGGTGGAGCTGGGATACTGAAAATGGCAGGTCTGTGGGCACAGGGTGTGTGTGCGTGCACAGGCACACACACGCATGTACACACAAGGGATGGTAGAAGCGCTAAGGATAGAAGGTGGGGCTGGGATACTGAAAATGGCAGGTCTGTGAGCACGGGATGTGTGTGCATGCACAGGCACAAACACAAGCATGTACACACAACAAGGGATGGTAGAAGCGCCAAGGATGAGTGGCATAGCTGGGGCCATGGTGCAGATTAGCAAAAACCAAGCAAAACCTTTTACCAAATGTATTGGTCACCAGAGGGAGTCTGCATCAAGCTCAGTCGCCTTTGGTAATGGGAATAGAGAAGCAGCCCGCTCTTGCCGTAGTTTTATCTGTTTACCCTTCCTCAACATTTTGTCATCAATGAAGATATAATTAACATACATGAATGCATTATGGGAAAGCCTTTTTCTCAATCAAACTGGGACAGAACCATAATGTGGGGATAAATTTCAAAACAAACTATAAGATGTACTTACTCTCTTTGTTTTTTTTTTTTTAATTCTTAACATTTAAAGTTATTTAAAATGCTACCAATTAAAAAAAATTCACCTGCTACTTCTGCATATGTGTGTGTTTGCATGCAGGCAGACCTGTGTTCATCTGTAGAGGCAGAGGTCAACTTCAAGAGCCATACATGTGGTTTGAGAAAAGGTCTCACTGGCCAGGAGCTTGCTGATTAGACGAAGCAAGCTGGCCAGCGAGCTATGGATATACCCAGGGCTAGGATTTTAAACATTTGCCACCAGGCCTGGCTTTTTCAGGTGGATTCTGGGGAACTGAAAGGTGCAGCAAGCATTTCATTGATAGGGCTCTCCACCCAGCCTGATATTTATTAATATATAAATTTATATTTTAATTTATTTATATTAATTTATATGTATGTTTTGGGTTTTTTGTTTTGTGGGTTTGTTTTTTGGGGTTTTTTTTGGGGGGGGAGGGGTTGAGACAGGGTTTCTCTATACAGCCCTGGCTGTCCTGGAACTCGCTGTATCGACCAGGCTAGTCTTGAATTCACTGAAATCCACCTACCTCTGCCCCCGAGTGCTGGAATTAAAGGCATGCGCCACCTCGGCCCAGCTAATTGATTTATTATTTATATTTTATGTGTATGTTTTGTCTTTATGTATGTATATATGTATACCACATGCATGCAGTGCCCACAGAGGCCAGAAGAGGGCATCAAAACATCCTGGAACTGGAGTTATAGGTGGTTGTGAACGCTGAGGATGTGGGTCCTCTGCAGGAAGAGTGAGTGCTCTAAGTCACTGAGCCATTTCTCCAGCCCCCAGCATTAGGCCTTCTCCAGACAATATATAGCAATTGTGTACAGCAAGACTAAAGGAAAGTTGGGTGTGACAGGCCACACTTTTAATTCTAGCACTTAGGCCAAAGAAACAGAAGGCTCAAAAACAAACAAACAACAAAAGAAACAGAAGGCTCAAGGGATTGTCAACAAAATGGACATTAATTCTCAAATGGAAAACCTCCTTTCATGTGTGCAAACAAGTCTCGGGTACATAGACAATGTGAGGCCGCCCTGGCTACGTGAGATTGCCTCAGTAAACTAAGAAACGTAAATGTGACATGAAAACAGAAGGGAACTGATGGGGAGGGGGATGAGGGCAATGGAGGGACAAACGAGGCCCTGTGAGTGGGAGAGGGGACGAAGGAGGCAATGCGAGCTAAACAGAAGCTAGGCACTATACCAGCTACACAATGCTCAGTGACACCCAGTCTGTAGGCTGCTTTTAATTAGTTAGTTAAAAAATAAGTTATCTTGAATTAGGAACATGTGCAAAATGTCACAGAATGAACATTTTAAACTTTAGCACTTTATATCTCATTAAAAAGTGAATGAAATGGGATTCTGCTAAATTAGAATCCTGACTGAGGAGGAACATACCTAAGAGAGAAACCAAATATCCAGAGTCACATCGAGGGCGCATCATGCTTTACTAAGCTACAAGGGAGACCATGTCTTGGGAAATTTTAAGCAAACAAAACAAGCTCATGAGGCCACAGGACTTGTGGAGAAGTGGTACTGGGGCTCTGGAACCTGCAAGGTTTTATTGTTTTTGTTTGTTTGAGACAGGGTTTCTCTGTGTAGCTTTGGAGCCTTCCTGGAACTTGCTCTGTACACCAGGCTGGCCTCAAACTTGCAGAGATCCACCAGCCTCAGCTTCCGGAATGCTGGGATTAAAGGCGTGCGCCATCACCACCCAGCTAAGGCAGACATTTCTAGCCGACTCGAAATAGCACACTTGACTCACGGTCTAGTCAGTGAGGATTTATTATTTATTCAGCTGATGTGCAGGCTAACTCTTCACTGGCTTTCCTTGGGGGTTGTGATCAGCATTGTCAGGGAGTCGCACACCCATGCTGTGTAACAGGTTGGAAGCAGGTCCTGCCAGGCCAGCTTGGGAACTGTAGGATTCCAGTATATTTGAAACCAGGTTCAGGTCTACATCCACTGGTTCAATGCAGTCTCCTGCACCTGAGTCTTCCTCATCTGAATTGTTATTTGCAATCTGGGATGAAAGGTCCTTCTAGAGAGAAGAAGAGAGAGAGAACAACATGAGATATTAACCCTTAGGTTGGATGTCAGTTACAGAAGATGGAATAGCTTAGCAATAATATATATACATGAATTCCAAATTAAAAATGAAATTTCCAATCCTTGGTAACATAAAGTGAAAATGAGCTCTAATAATGTGATTTGATGCATATATTAACACCTGGTTCCATCAGGTGTTGAGATGGCACATGCCTGTAATCCCAGCACTTGAGAGGTAGAAGCCAGAGGATCAGAAATTCAAGATCATCCTCAGCTACACAGGGAGTTCAAGGAGAATCTGGACTAGAGATCTTGTCTTAAAACAAAAGAAGCTTAGTTCTAAAGAATGTGACACATTTCTGTCTCAAAAGAGTTTCTATGTAACGGACAGTTCCTGTCCTGACTGTCCAGACCCATATAACTGACTCAGAGGCTGAATATGAATTATAATTGACCAGCTGATAGCTCGGGCTTGTTACTGGCTCACTCTTACATTTAAACTAACCCATTTCTATTAATCTGTGTATGGCTATGTGGCTGTGGCTTCACCTGCCCTCTAGCATGTCTTGCTTCCCAGGCAGCTGACTCTGCTCCTTCCCATCATTCTCAGCTTGGCTTCCCCGCCTAACTTCCAGCTATTGGCCTGTCAGCTTTTTATTAACCAATGAGAGTAATACACATTCATAGTGTAGAAAAGGATTGTTCCATAGCATTCCTACAAAGTGAACAAAAACACCTGCCCCTGCTTTGAAATAATCCAAAAGAGATAGCTAGCATGAATAGTTACACTCATAACCTGCATTAATATTAATACATTAATAAAAGACAAAAATCTAAATGTTCCTCCAAATGAAAAAAGTTAAATTTCCTTTTTGTTTCTTGACCACAATCTTTTAAGTGGCGTCTAACTACAGAGCATCCAGTTTGCTACCTGGGTCTCCTATTTCACAGGCTGGAAGAAAAGATTTGAAAAATTGCATCTTGACCTATAGACCTTTATGTCTTTGTCACTCAAACTGTGGTCCACTAACTTAACAGTCTGAATGTCTCAGGACTTCCCAAACAGAAAATTTCAGCTCTTTGTCCATTTGGCTTAATAAAGGCCATTAGTGCCCGGTGTGGTGGTGTCTCTAAGTGGATCTCTGTGACTTCAAGGCCAGCCTGGTCCACAGGGAGTTCCAGGACAGCCAGAGCTAAACAGTGAAACCCTATCTCAAAAAAACAAAAATAAACATACCAACAAAAAAAGGTCCTTATTATAACAAGATCCTGTGCAATATTTATTTACAATTAAATCTAACAAATAATTTCTATTAGGGTGAAAGCAATTACAGTTTTAAATGTGGTTTAGATGATTAAAGCACAGAGCTCACATTAACCATGAGCTCCCATGGCTTTACTGTTATTTCATGCTAATTCTAGGACACGAGGGTTACTGGCTAGTTAGACAATGCACAGTAGATAGCCAAACAATATTTCAAACCCTGATTCACAATGCTCTAATATCTGTGCTCTTCCTATAATGCCTCTTGCTGGCTAAACAGTGTGGTCAAAAACAGAGATGACTATGAGAATGGGAGAAGAATTCTAAATTTGAATCTAAACTAAGAAGACAGGAAACAAGATTGAAGTTTTTTTTTTTCTTAGTTAAGCTCCTCTTAGCTTTCTTTACATTTTTGTTTGTTTTTGTTTTTTGAGACAGGGTTTCTCTGTGTAGCCTTGACTGTCCTGGAACTTGCTCTATAGACCAGGCTAGCCTTGAACTCAGAGATCCACCTGTCTCTGCCTCCCAGGATTAAAGGAATGAGCCACCACCACCCGGTTCCCGTTACATTTTTTAAAGGTTGATTCTTTGTGTGTGTGTCTGTGTCTGTGTGTGTGTGTGTGTGTTTGATATGTGTATAGGTGCTCTGAAGTCAGAGGTCAATTTTGGGGAGTTGGTTCTCTCCTACAGTGTGGATTGAAACTAGGCTGTCAGGCTTAAGAAGAGGCACCTTTACCTACTGACTCAATACTCCAGCCCCTCTTCTCTCTTAAAAAAAAAAAATCTACGCATTGCTAGACCCAGTTGCCCATTCCTGTAATTCCAGCTCAACTTTGAGGTCAGCTTGGACTACAAAGTGAGGCTCTATCTCACGAATCTACTCACTCCATACACCTTCCAAGCACCACACACGAAGGAAAAGGAAAAGAAAAAAATGGCAGTAGTAGTAATAACCACATGCTAATTTGAGTACATAATGATTCTTTACTTTAAATCCTGAAAAAAAAATCATAGCATAAAGAATTTAACTCTGGGGGCTGGACAGATGGTCCAGCAGCTCAGAGCACCTCTGTGCCATCGTGACGGTGAGTTACAGTGACAACACCCAAGTAGAAAGCCAGGTGTCCTGCAAACACCCGTAAACCGTGACTGCTCTAAGAGGCTCAATGCTCTCTTCTCACCTCAGCGCTTACATAGCGTAGGACTTTTACAAAGTAGTTGGGTTAACTCATTGGTCCTTGCACATTGGTATAAAATGAAAGATTATAGGGGCCAGGCACAATGGCATGTGCCTATAATTCATAGCTACAAAAGAGGCTGAGAAGGGAAGGTCCCTTAAGCCTGAGACTCTGAAAGAGGTGGCAGTTCAGTGGTAGCGCAGGCACCGACAGCACAAAGCCTTTACTTGAGCCCTCACCACTAAAAGGAAAAGGCAGATTATAAGCTTCAAGTTAGGGGAAAACTAGCATTCTTGGGGTTGAGAATATAGCTTAGTGATGGACTGCATGTACCCCAGTCCCTTAGGGTCAATTCTTAAAATCAATCAGCACTTATTTATTTCAAACCTCACAAATCAAAAGAAAAGAAAGGAAAACTCGGATGAAATATGACTGTCAGTCTCCTACACGTGGAAAAGGAGAGGTTAAAAACACTCACTTCTTGCTTCCGGGTACTGAAGCTTTTGCCCATGCTGGTGTGCGCCAGCTCCTGGTCCATCTGAGCCATGTAGGACTTGAGACTGCCAAGAGCTCCTTTCAGGGACTCGGAGTCCTCAGTTTCAAAGTCCAAGTCGTCATCATCACTGTCTAAACATCCAAAGTCATCTTCATCTGGATCATCAGGGTCTGACTCTTGAGGGTTTGTTCCTACATTGACCAAGACACAGAAAGAACCATAGAAAGACAGGGTTTCTCTGTAGCTTTTTTTTTTTTTTTTTTTTTTTTGGTTTTTCGAGACAGGGTTTCTCTGTGGCTTTGGAGCCTGTCCTGGAACTAGCTCTTGTAGACCAGGCTGGTCTCGAACTCACAGAGATCCGCCTGCCTCTGCCTCCCAAGTGCTGGGATTAAAGGCGTGCGCCACCACCGCCCGGCTCTCTGTAGCTTTGGAGCCTGTCCTGGAGCTAGCTCTTGTAAACCAGGCTGGCCTCAAACTCACAGAGATCCACCTGCCTCCGCCTCCCAAGTGCTGGGATTAAAGGCGTGCGCCACCACTGCCCGGCAACTTGGTAAAACTTTTTGAGCAAGGTTATATCTCTGGGGACTGGAGAGATGGCTCAGTGGTTAAGAGCACTGATGGTTCTTCCAGAGGACCTGGGTTCAATTCCCAGCACCCACATGGCAGCTTACAGCTGCCTATAACTTTACCTCTTGGGGATCTGACACCCTCGCAAAATACCAATGCATATAAATAAAAAACAAACAAACAACAAACAAACAAACAAATAAATAAATAAGGTTACATCTCTCAAAGGATTGGAATGTTCCACAAGGGCCAAATGAGTTAACCCAACTACTTTGTAAAAATCCTTTCCAAAAAATGATGATTCAGGGAGACATTTATAGAACCATGAAAAGCCTGAGCCAAAAGATTCCACTCGTTTTTAAAAGTAAATTTGATTAATTGAAAGTATTTTTTAAAAAAGATAAAGCCAGACATTGGTGGTGCACACCTTTAATCCCAGCACTCGGGGAGACAGAGGCAGGTGGGTCTCTGTGAGTTGGAGGCCTGCCTGGTCTAACAGAGTGAGTTCAGGACAGTCAAGGCTGTGACACAGAGAAACCCTGTCTTGAAACATTGGGCTGTTGAGATGGTTCTCAAGGACAGGTATTTGCTGTGTGACCTGGTGATCTGAGTTAGATCCCTTAAGGAAGGAGAAAACTATTCCACAGTTATCCTCTGCCTGACCTTGACACCATGTGCTGTTATACATACACCACCCCACTCACATAATGCACACACACTAATAATAATAATAATAATAATAATAATAATAATAATAATAATTTTTCTGTTTAAAAACTGGGTTGGGGGTGCTGGGGAAATGGCTCAGCAGTTAAGAGCACTGGCTACTCTTCCAGAGGTCCTGAGTTCAATTTCCATAATAAGATCTGGTGTCCTCTTCTGGACTGCAGGCAGACATACATGCAGAACACTATACATAATAAATAAATCTTAAAAAATAAAATAAAAACTGAGTTGGAAGTATTTAAAAACTGAGCTTAGTGGTAGAGAACATGCCTACCATGTCTGAGGCCCTGAGTTTGATCTCCAGCACCGTAAAAAATACAGATTAAAAATATGGGAGCTGGGAAGGTGGCTCAGAGGTTAAGAGCTCCTGTTGTGTTGCTGAGAATCTGACTTTGACTCTCAGCATCCACCAGGCAGCTCACAACCATCTGGAACTCTAGTTCCAGGATACCCAACCCCCTCTATGGCCTCCTCAGGAGCCAGGCACACACACGATACACATACATTCATAAGCAAAATACATCTAAAATAAATCTTTAAATTACAGGTACATTTTTTAAATTTAAAATTAGAAAATGACATGATGTCAGCATTCAGCTACTCTCTGAGACATCTCTGAACAGCTGGATGGAGTCCAGATGTCAGATGTAATAAACACAGGTCTGTGCACAGGCACATGCAAAGACAGACATTTCTTTCATTTGTGTGTGTACAGACATATGCCCATGGGCCAGAAGAGGGCATCAGATCCCATAGAGCTGGAGGTTGTGAGCTGCCTGACATGGGTGCTGAGAACCAAATTCCAGTCCCCTAAAAGACCAACAAGCCACCCCAGGGTTTCCTTCTTAACCCAGATGTGCTCACGGTGAAGTGCCGTCTGCTTTTCTACATACTGTGTCTTGTGGGCCTTCTTACAAACTACGCAGATGACATCATACTTTATTATGCTTGTGCAAATTCATAATACAGTGCTTTATTTACCCATTTTTCTCTTGGTCATTATAATTTTGTTGCTACAAAAAAAAAAAAGCACTGAAATGACCATCAGTGACTGTTTATCACGTTCACAGAATAAATCCCTGAAGTGAAATTGCTAAGTCAAAAATAATGGGATTCCTAGATTCTCAAAATGTCCTTAGACTTACTTCTCCCCACAGAGGTGGTGTTCATTTCTCCAACCCTTTAAAATAGCTGATTAATTTTTTCAATAAGGTAAGAAAAAAAATCATGCTTTTATTTTACATTTGCTTGCTTCCTAGGAAGAGTTAACTATTTTCAAAGATGAACTGGTTACTCTTCAGTGCACAGCCTGTTCAACCCTGGGATTTGTTGTGTGCATGTGCACACAAGCATGTGCCAATGTGCATGCATGTGTCTCCTACCACTCTTCACGTTGTACTTTGACACAGTCTCTCCACTGAATCTGGAGCTCCCAGCAAGCTCAGGGATCTGCCTATCTATTTCCGTCCCTGTGTTTCTTAGAGGCACAGAAACATCTGTGCCTAGCTTTTTAAGTTAGCGCAGCGATCTGAACTCAGGTCCTCACACTCCTATGCAGCAAACACTTTATTGACTGAGCCATCTCCCCAGGCCTCTGTGTCGTCTCTTATTTTCTTATTGATTTCTAAAATAGTCAGTGTGAAAGAAAAGAAAAAAAAAATATGGAAGCCAATTAAAATCCTTTTAAAACATAAAATGTTTGTGCACTCAGCAGCTAGCAAGTCAAGCACTAACAGGTCGCCTCTATAAAGTGATTCAACAAGGCAGTAATTTATGGTTAAAAGCAACTCAAAACCATCAAAAGAAAGTAGTATTTTGACTCATAAATGACCTAATGTCCCAGTACTCTAACAGCAGTGATACCTCTTCACAGTTTCAAAATAAAAGTAAACACCACACTGTAACTTACCTAAAATCTTATCAAAATAATTAAGAAAAGAATCTGCATCAAAAGTGATTGGAGCTTCAGAAGGGTCTCTGAAAGATAAAAGGGAAAAGGCCATGTAATTTATCCTGATCACAGTTCTCTGAGACATGTTCTCAGATGGTGCTACACTTAGAGAAACTACCAGAAATATCCAAGAAAGAAACACCTAGAGTAATCGTAGTTTAAATCAATAAGAAAAAAATCCTTGTGCTTGTTTGAGTGGCAACAGAAATACAAAAATCTGGTCGCAGAAAAGCAAAAATTACACCTTGTTATCTTACATTTAAGCATATGCCACGTGGGGAGTAAAGAGCATGATTTATCTGAGTTCACTTTAACGCTTATTCTTACAGGACACCAAGTTTATGTCTTTAGCCCCAGCACATGGGAGGTGTAGTCAAGATGATCGTGATTTCATGTGAATTTAAGGCAAGAAAACAGCAGTAACAAAAATCAAAGCTTAACAAATTGCACTTTTCCCTTACTCTTTCCCTCTTAACAACAAATAATGTGCGTGAACCGTATCTTTTCTTACAGTTCAGGAATAGTAACACTCACAAGGTTTCATTAGCCTGGGGTTAGAAGCTCAGCAAGGTGCACTTCTTAGCGTGCACAGTCCCTGGGCCAATGGTGTGCACAGCCTCTGGGACAATGGCGTGCACAGCCTCTGGGCCAATGATGTGCAAAGCCTCTGGGACAGTGGTGTGCACAGCCCCTGGGACAGTGGTGTGCACGGCCTCTGGGCCAATAGTGTATACAACCTCTGTGCCAATGGCATACACGGCCTCTGGGACAGAGTGTATACAACCTCTGATTCAATGGTGTGCACAGCTTCTGGATCAATCCTATTTCAACCAAAAAGAAAAGAGATATTTGCTGTTCAGGTAACAATTTTACCTACTTTTCCTTAGTTACTTGCCACAAACAGCTTCACAGTTCTGTGAGTCTTTCTGCCTATGATGAGTTCCTTTAAGCCCTCTCTCTGAGTTTCAAGATTTCAGTCTGTTTGTGAGGTAAGAGATCAGAAGCTTGAGCCTGTTGAGAGCTACAAGCGATAGAGTCTACGGGTTCTGAATAAGAGTCTATAGAAGCCGGGCATGGGAGCTCACATCTTTAACACTCTGGGGGCAGAGGCAGGCACACAGCTATAATTCAAGACCAGCCTGATCTATATGCTGAGTTCCAGGGCAGGCAGGGCTCTGTAGAGAGACCCATCTCAAAAACCAAACCAACAAACCACGAGTAAAGTGAAGGTGCTGCGCTCTGCGTGGTGACTGTGAAAGCCACGAGTGCTCCGGCTTCGGGAAGTAAAAGGCTGCTTATGACCTCAGCTAAAGAGGGCGCACTCTATGCACCATATGCACCAAAAGAGTAAGCAAAGCAGGACAGAAACTTGCTCGAAAATAAAACAACAGTTACACACATACAAGAAAAAAGAAGGGAGAGAGAGGAAAAGCAACATGAAAACAATGCCAAGTGTGGTGGCATGTGGCTAGTCACATCTGCCCAGAAGGCTGACACAGAGATAGCTTAAGCTCAGGAATTCGAGACCAGGGCAACACAGGAAGACTCGAACAAAACAAAACAGAGAAAAACCAAAGTGGAAATGATACTTTCTTGAAGCACAATTAATAAAAACTCAGGGTCAGAAATTGGGGTTCAACCTGAAGATCTGAATAGCAAAGCAGCCAGGCGCTGGCTCTTACCTTGACCTCAGTCTGAAATGGCGATCCTGCCTCCAGGAATCTCACAATGAGACTGTGTCTGAGAGCTGTCTCCCCTGCCCCAAACCACCCCCCATCTTATATTCCTTTCTAGGGCTGGGATTAAAGGTGTGCACCACCATCATTAAAGGCATGCTCCACCCAGTTTCTATGGCAACTAGTGTGGCTATGGGGATTAAAGGTGCATGTCATTATGGCTCCTGGGATTAAAGCTGTGCATTACCATAATCTGGTCTGTAAGGCTGACCAGTGGGACTGGTTTACTCTCAGATCTTCAGGCAGTCTTTATTAAAATACAGTTGAAATGCCACTACATCTCCCCTTTTTGACTTTCTGCTTTAGTATAGCTACCTTGGCAGCTCTGCCCCTTTGTGGGTTGAGACTTTGGAGATGAAGGCCTTCACGCTGTCTGAGACCTGCACTACGTCATAGTTCTGCTCCTCCTCCTTCTGGGAAATGGGCTGTGATTCTTCTCTGCCTGCAGCATCTTGCAGCAGCCGGTCCAGCTGGTCTGGTGAGAGGACTAACCACTGATCATCTGAAAAAGAAAGCAGGTGGGCCATGACACAGGACAGGCCCTCCTTTCTTAGCTTCCTGCCTGCTCCTGGCCCATCACTCACCATCCTCAGGAGGAAGATCAGTTCCTTCTTTTCTGAGCTCCTCAACATCAAACGGTAGTGTCTGCAACACGGTTAAGATTTCCTCACCAGGACTCATAGCAAGTGAGCTATAAACAATGAGAGCCATGAGCATTCTTTATGATGGTGACATGACTTACTCTCTACACTGACGGAACCATCTCAACTATTTAGATGAAGCAAATTTAGTAAACAGATGAGTACTTTGAAAAATCACATAAGTAATAAATTATCCCTACCCCATGTTATGCAAACATGACTGGGCAAGAAAAAAATAATAAATGGCAAAACACAGGTGGGTGTGGCAGGTACATCTGTAATCCCAGCACTTAAAGGTGGAGGCAGGAGGGTTAGGACTTCAAAAGCAGTCTCAGCTATGCCGAAGGTTGAGGCAGGCATGGACTAAAAAAAGATACTGAGAATCAACCAACAAACAAAACCCTAAAAGTGATTTTTTTAAAAAAATGGCAAAAACCAGTCATTTTAGAACAGCAAATGCTAAAGAAACATGGAAGATGGTAATTAATTACCTTTATTAGGGTGTGGACAAGATTTTGGATTTTGGTTTTGGTTTTTGAAGACAGGGTTTCTCTGAAGCTTTGGAGCCTGTCCTGGAACTAGCTCTTATAGACCAGGCTGGCCTCAAACTCAGAGATCCGCCTGCCTCTTCCTCCCGAGTGCTGGGATTAAAGGTGTGCGCCACCACTGCCCAGCTATGTTTTTTTGTTTATTTTTTTTAAGAAGAGATAGGACCTGAAACATGGGTCAGTGGGTAAAGGACCTGCACGGTGGAAGGAGAAATCCGACTCCTGCAAGCTGTCGTTAAGCTCCACAAGTGTGCTGTGTCACTCGCACTGACAGTGCGGTGTTAGTGCATCATCAAGTGTATGTGAGGCAATACACACTTTACTTAGATCTGACCATTCTGCAGTGGATATACATTTTAAAACACCACATTGAGTCAGGCAGTGGTGGCGCACACCTTGGCAATCCCAGCACTCAGGAGGCAGAGGCAGGCGGATCTCTGTGAGGTTGATGCCAGCCTGGTCAACACAGACCAAGTACCAGGACAGACAAGGCTACACAGAGAAATCCTGACTCGAAAAACAAAAACGAAATAAAAAAAAAATGACCACATTGCCGGGCGGTGGAGGCGCACGCCTTTAATCCCAGCACTCGGGAGGCAGAGGCAGGCGGATCTCTGTGAGTTCGAGACCAGCCTGGTCTACAAGAGCTAGTTCCAGGACCGGCTCTAAAGCCACAGAGAAACCCTGTCTCGAAAAACCAAAAAAAAAAAAAAAAAAAAAAAAAAAAAAAAGACCACATTATACATGAAACACATGCACAATTTTCTCTGTTACTTAAAAAAAAATCTGAAAAAAAAATAACGGCAATTCATTTATCTCTTTGGATGGATACTTACGGCACATTTTCACTGTTGCAATCTCCAAAGTTTAAGAAATGGGAGATTAGCAAGATCAGAGGTATATTTTCCTGGCTCTAATGGTTGAAGTGAAAAAGTTATTAGAGGTTGGGAACCAAGTTTGGGTATAGACACAGTTGAAGAAATAATGGTGTAGAGGGACAGCAAGGAAGACGGGTGCAGGGCATGGGTAATCAACAGAAGCTAGAGACTGGACCAAAGACAACGAGGATGCTAGTGGTGCTAATAAAAGATTATGACACTGGCTGGCGGTGGTGGCGCACGCCTTTAATCCCAGAACTCGGAAGGCAGAGGCAGGCGGATCTCTGAGTATGAGGCAAGCCTAGTTTCCAAGAACTAGTTCCAGGACAGGCTCCAAAACTATACAGAGAAACCCTGTGTCAAAAAAAAAAAAAAAAAAAAGATTATGACACTGGCTGGCAGGGCAGCACTTGCCTTGGGAGGAAGAGATAGAAGATCAGAAGTTCACGTTCAACCTCTGCTACACAACAGACTCAAGGCCAGCCTAGGCTACAAAAGACCCTGCCTCAACACAAAGACAAAAACGTCATGTTACTGTTTTAAACAGCTCTAAGGATGGGGCTGGAGGAATGGCCCAGAGGTTAAGAGCATTGACAGCTCTTCCAGAGGTCCTGAGTTCAATTCCCAGCAACCACATGGTGGCTCACAACCATCTGTATGTAGTGAGATCTGATGCCCTCTTCTAGTGTGCAGGCAAACACTATACATAATAAATACATAAAAATCTTTAAAACAAACAAAGATGTCTAAGGACTGGAGAGACTGCTCAGTGGCTGGGAGCACTTAGCTCCTGCAGAGCATTGGCTCCCCAGCACTCACATGACACTCAATCACTGGGCTCTCCAGTTCCAGAGATCTGATGCCCTCTGCTGACCCCTGAAGGCATCAGGAACAAACATGGTACACAAAACACATTCAGGCAAAATACTCACAGACATAAATGAAGGAAGACTAAATAAATGAAAGAAGGTGTCTAAGCCTTGGGATTCAAGAATAGGTCTGGAGGGAGACAGGAGTTTAGTTTATAATAGTTTAAAAGGCCAGTCATGGTGGCTCAAGTTCCCAGTTCCAGAACTTGTGAGGAGGAGGCAAGTGGAATAAAAATAAGAGACCGGCTGGGCTACACACTGAGACACTGATTCAAATATCAAAAGACCAAACCAAAGCATATCAAAAGGAAACTGTTGAAAACCAACTAGTTTGAGAAATGGGAGTCTCTCCTGAAACTTTCAAACTCTGGTTATTTTGCTTCTTGAGTCAAGGTCTCTCTTTATAGGCCCAGCTGGCCTCCTACTCATAGTGATCTATAGTGCTATACCACTTTTGTTTTAATAAGTAAGGCTTCCCTGAAGACAAGAACGCAAAGCAGCCACACTAGTCAGCCATACAGGCCAGGCAGTGGTTATACACACCTTTAATCCCAGAAACCACACTATTTAGCCACAGAGGTAGGGTGGTGGTGGTGCACGCCTTTAATCCCAGAACTAGAGAGGAATATAAAGCGGATGAGACAGGAACTCGCTCTCTTTCAGTCTCAAGATTTCATAGAGGTAAGAGCTCTTTAAGGCTTGGCTGCTTTGCTTTTCTGACCTTCAGGTTGAACCCCAATATCTGTCTCTGGGCTTTTATTATTCATGCCACAGTGATCCTCCTGCTTCAGCCTCCTGGGTTCTAGGATTACACCCATGAACCACCACACTTGCTTAAAACATTAGATGTTTAAGCAGCTTGTATATTTTTCTCAGTAACAAACATAGTTGTGTGCCTTATGGCACAGCCATTTCCTTAAATATTGTGTTATAAAGAACTGCAGGGGACTGGAGAGGTGGCTCAGAGCTTAAGAGCACTGGTTCTTCCAGAGGAACTGGATTCAGTTCCCAGCACCCACCTGGCTATAACTGTTCTCAACTGTCTGTAACCCAGCTCCAGGGGATCTAACACCATCTTCTGGCTTCCTTAGGGAACCAGGCATGCATGTGGTGCACAAATGTACTAGCAAAACACTCATATACATAAAAATAGTAATTTCTTAAAAAAGAATTGTACTCAAAGTAAAATGAACAAGTAAAATTATGTACGGAAATAAAAATATCTACAATATAGATACAAATGGTAACAATGTCTAGAAACCAATAAATCAAAATAATAGTGGTCAACTTTGGTATAAATATTTTCCTCTCACATCACTCTGCACTTACACTAGAGTATCTATGTTATTTTCATAGCAACAACAAAAATCTTACTTATGGCAGGCAAGATGCCCAAAGGAACCTGATGATCTGAGTTTGATCCCCAGTGGCAAGTTTGTGTCTATAGCCATACACACATTACATACACATAGTCATGATACTTTTATAAAATAGACTAGTAAAAAGAACTATCCACTCAGCAGTCTTCCTTCCTCTGTGGTGGGTCCTAGCTATAACTCACCTTTCTGGCCGGTGTATGGAGAGCTGGAAGTAATTCTTCGCCATTTCTAGTCTTTCCTGGTACTCCGCAGAACCTTCCATCAGTCCCTTGGGAACACAATACTGGCCATTAGAGCAGCGCTTATACAATATGAGGCTCCATTCCCAGCACAATTATGATTTTGAAACTAGGTCTTGTAAGTAGCTCAGCTGGCCTTAAATAGCTACAAAAAAAAGGCTTTGAACTTAGAATCTCCTGTCTGAGCCTCTGGTGAGCTGGGATTACATACGTGTGCCACCACACATGACCTCAAAATGCATTGATTTTTAGTGTTTCATTACCATATGCTAATTATGTATGATAATGGGTATGATTTTGACATTTTTCGTATGTATATTTAATGCATCTGATCATACGCCTGTCTGGTAAGGCCTCCAGTGACAATGGCAACAGTGATGGACAGGCATGTTCCCTTTCAACTCTCTTCATGGCCATTCTCACATGTCCACACCTGCTACTGGAAGCTCCAGGTTCAGTGAGAACACGCCTTCCACCCACCTCTGCCCCCACGAGTGAGAACACCAACAACACACACATGCATACACACGCATGCTCACACACACATGCACACACACTCACAAGAAGAAACAAGCACCACAAGTCCCACCTTAAAGTAATCATTCCTCTTCAGACTTTCGAGGAAGCTGGCCCAGAGGGGTGAAGCAGTCACAAGGGATTTCCTGGAGTCAGAAAAATGTGGGCTACATTTGGAGCACAAAATCTCAAATCCATGAGCCTACATGAGACAGACAGAATTTTTGTTATGTTATTCTTGTATTTTCTTTTTCTATCATCTTAAATTAATTTCTTTCCATTTAGCCCAAATCAAGAACTAGATAACCGGACACAATGGGATGTGAATACTTAGAACACTTTTTGTTTTTGTGGTTTTTTCAGACAGGGACTCACTATGTAGCCCTGGCTGTCCTGGAATTTAATATCTAGAGCAGGCTGGCCTCAAGCTCAGAGACCCGCCTGCCTCTCCTCCCGAGTGCTGGGATCAAGGTGTCCACCACCCAGCTTCACTTAGAACACTTTTTAAACTTTATGAAAAGTAGAATTTGTTTCTGAGCTGCAAGATGACTCCGTGGATAAAGGTGCTTGCCTTGTGTTCACACAGTAAAAAAAGAGAACCAACTCCCAAAAGTTATCCTCTGACCCCCACTGTGTACCATGGCAGGCTCCCCAACCCTGCCATACACACAAAATAAGTAAATGAAAATGTAACAAAAATGTGAAAGTAAGTTGAGCATATTCTCAGACAAAGGAAAGAAATAATGATTTTGATTTATGATCCTTTGGTTAAAAATTACAGTATTATGGCACAGTAATCCAAACATTACCAACGCCCAGCATCTCCCTTCAGAAGTAATGTGTGCACTCAAGCTGACCCTAGTGCCATCCTTCTCCTCCTCTTCCTCCTCCTCCTCCACCCAACAGCCGCACGTTCTACTGCATGGAGAGAACTTCCTATTGGCACACAGTTGGTCTACTTCGCTTCACGGATGTGCCGTAATTGACCTAGTCAATGCACCTAGGTGTTTTCTAAATTGTCTGTGTGGTGTCTGCACCTGGAAAATGCACTTCCAGAAGCGAAGATGATAAGCAGCACGTCCAGTGCATCTGCAGTGTTGGTGGGCAGTGCAGACTGTCACAGGGACCGCCTCAGTCTCGCTCTGGAGCATGGCCATCCTGGAACTCAAAGGCCCGCCTCTGCCTCCCAAGAGCACCATCACACCCAGCTCGATTTCTATTCCTACCAACACGTTAGAGTATATTTTTCCTTTAGAAATTCTTACCAACTCAGTATATGTTCTCATACATTTTTATACTTGCCAATCTAGTAGTAAAGCTATTTTTGTAGCTTTAAATGATATTAATTCTTAAGAACAGAGGTCAACATTTTTTTTATTTTTAAATTAAAATTCATTTGTACTTCCTTCTCTGCAAAGTATCTGTTCAGCTTCTGAATATTTAAAACTAATCAGTTAGTATTCTTTTCTATAGGAACACTTAATATTCCTTCTCTGGGTTTTCTGATATCTTCTGAGCATATGACATTTTTCTTTTCCATGCAGAACTTCATCCATTTACTATTGCATTGTTGTTTGAGACAGTTTTGCTATCTGTCATCCAGGCTGCATTCTGGCTCCTAGACTCTAAATGAAACCACAGATGTATACAGTGCTTGGCTGGAAATCTTACATAATCAAATTATCAATCTTTCTTTTTTTTTTTTTTTTTTTTTTGGATTTTTCAAGACAGAGTCTCTCTGTAGCTTTGGAGTCTGTCCTGGAACCAGCTCTTGTAGACCAGGCTGGCCTCAAACTCACAGAGATCCTCCTGCCCCTGCCTCCCGAGTGCTGGGAAAAAGACATGTGCCACCACCGCCCAGTCAAATTATCAATCTTTTATTGTTTGCAATAAAAGCAATATTGGTTGCAAGCCACACTTTAAAAGGCCTTTCCCAGTCAGATAATTTTCTATAGTTTTTAATTTAATAGTTTCAATTTTTACATTTAATTATTTAATCCAAGAGGAATTCATTTTGCTCTAAGTGTGAAGGAACTGACTTTCTCAGATGGTTTCACAGCTGTTGGATCACTATTTACTGAATAAATCACTTGATGCTCTGATTTGAATTGATGAATTTAACTATCTTCTCACATACTCAGGACTTTCTAGAGTTCCTATGCTGTGTGTAATTTAAATGTTGATGAATAGCAGGAAATTTTTGCCTATAGGGATTGAATCAATTTATATCTCTATCACTGATGTTTAATGTTCAAGAGTGTCTTTCTTTGTGTAGTCTTTTTTAAAATAATGTATTGTTTAATTCTTTATTCGGTTAGTTAATTATTTATTTATGTGTATGTGTGTAGATGGGCATGCACATGTGAATGCAGGTACTCACAGACGCCTGAAGCCTGGGAACCACTGGTTCTGTAATTACAGGCTGCTGTGAGTCATCAGCTATAGGTGCTGGCAATCAAACTTGGGCCCTCTATATTTCTCCAGCCCATTCATATTAGAGAAAGAAAGGAAGGGAAGGAGAGAAGGGAGGGAGGGAGGGGAAATAAGTTAGGTAGTTTTCTCACTCAGCTTACCAACTTCATGCCCAATTCATGGGCTCGGTACTGGGGATGTGATGGAGGTGGCAGCCCATATCCACTCCGCCGGTCTGGCACAAACTTCTGTTGTACCAGCTGTGCGTAGAGACATTTAGTAAAAGTGACCTGGGCATTGGGATACAAAATGTGTGAGTCTTTTCCTGAAATTGAGTTTTGAATACCATTTCTAAAGTTAGAATAACAGACATAACGGTTGGTCCATTCGTGCACTCCATGTTTATAGACACAGGTGCAGTCAGAGGAGGTGTGGCCCGTTCACTTCCTGTGTTTTCAGAAGCAGCTAGCAAGATAAACATTCACACACTGTAAATTCACACTATTGCCCACTTTTCATTTGCCACTACTGAAATTATCACTAATTATACTACAGCAATTTAGGAGTAGAAAATAATAATTCTTCAGAGATGAAATGTTTTATTGGTAAGAAGGAAGTGATTACAGAAGTAGAAAGAATATGATCAAAAGTAGGTAGTATTAAGCCACAAAATGAGGAGTTTCTTAACACACACACACACACACACACACACGCACGCACGCACGCACGCACGCACGCACGCACGCGCGCGCACACACACGGGTTAAAAAAAGAAAGACAGATGTGCATTGATTATCTAAAAGACATATTAAAATGATAAGAAAGACCAAATGACCAAGAAAGATATATCTCACAGATGCCATTATTCGTGTTTCAGGCAAAAACATCTTGAATGTGCGACAGGCTCTCAAGTCAATTGGGTCGCGTAGATAGAAAGCCTGGACTGCAGCAGACAGCAGTCTGGGTCGTTGTTTGAGCACGGCCACGATGCCAGCTGGAAGGAAGCAGTGTGCCCGATGAAGGGAAGCTTCGATTTTTTCTGGGTACCTGTGGCAGGTAGCATAATGTTTTTATTGTAATTTTTGTAATTATTGTAAATTTCGTAATAATTGTAAATTATTGTAATTATTTAATGTAAATATTGTGGGTTTTTTTTTCAGGGTCTCACTGGGTACTCCTAGCTGACCTGGAACTCACAGAGAGGCTTCCTGCCTCTGCCCCAGAGTGCTAGGACTAAAGGTGTTAGCTAGCATGCCCAGCTTAAAAAGAATTTTAGTATCATTAAGACAATATTGTTGAGAGTCAGGCAGTGGTGGCAAATGCCTTTAATCCCAGTGCTTGGGAAACAGATCTCTGTGAGTTCAAGGCCAGCCTGGTCTACAGAGTGAGTTTCAGGACAGCCAGGGTAGTTACACAGAGCAACCCTGATTCAAAGAGAGAGAGAGAGAATATGCTGAAAAGTGCTATTGGAACTTGTCTTCTCTTCAAAATGAAGCTTAAAGGGTTCCACATAGGTCAAAGGACCTTACAGAAGCTCTAGAATCACAAAAATTTCAATTCTTACTTTATTTTTAAAAATTTATTATTTTATGTGTATGAATGTTTTGCCTATATGTATGTTTGTGCACTATATACATGCCTGGCCACAGAAGCCAGAAGAGGATATTGAATTCCCTGGGACAGAGTTACAGACTGTATGAGTGGCCATATGGGTGCTGGGAATTGAATTCAGGTCTTCAGGAAGAGCAGCTGGTGTGTTTAACCATGAAGCCATCATTCTAGCCCTGATATCAAATTTTTATAGATAACACTTTGATAAGACACCCAAATAAGAAAAGATACTTTGGAGGTAGGGTTTGAGACAGGGTTTCTCTGTGAAGTCCTGACTGTCCTGGAACTCACTCTGTAGACCAGACTGGCCTCAAACTCACAGATCTCCAGTTGCCTCTGCCTCCTGAGTGCTGGATTAAAGGCGTGCGCCACCACTGCCGCCCAGCTAAAAAGATACTTAGAATGGGAAGTAAAACTACACCTAAGTCAGGCACAGTGATACACACCTGAAATCACAGCTACTCAGAAGGTTGAGGGAAGAGGTTAGCTTGAGCCTTGGAGTCCAAAGCCAGCCTGGGTAACATAACAAGACCCTATCTCAGTCAATCAACCAATCAATGTGATTTCTGAATTTAAATCCCATAAATTTAACTGTCAGTTTCATGAATGGTGCCATCAATAAAATGCAGATGAGTATTAATCTAGGTGGAAGGCATTCTGTATGCAAATAAAAACCTGTGTTGCCCTGAACCAAATGTTCCTCAGCTAACAATATCTCTTTCTTACCCTCTGATGCGCCTGTCCACAGCAGCTCGTACAGATTCTGAAGCTAAAACAGCTTCTGGGTGTGCTGAGATAATACTCAAAGCCTGCTGGATTGTTGGGGGTGTAGTGGGTAGCCAGGGTATTCTTCCAGATTTCCTCGGCACAGGAATAATGCACAGCTCCCCATGATGATAAAACACCTGCAAAATGGTATGTCTTAGTCTCTTCTTCGTGGGCCCTGGGAAGCTCTAGGGACCCAGGAAATACCAGGGCATGAATTCACCTCTTGTTCTAGCCTGGGTGTACTTACCCTATTGGCACTATTATCAGGATCCAACCACTTAGGGAGAAAATCAGCAGCTTCTATTAACAAGAATTCACCATCGTTGTCTTCGATCCTAATGAGAGAAAAGACCCTTTTCACATTCACAGAGCGTAAACCAGCTATGATCCAATACATTTTCCCTTCTCCTCAGAAAACACTTGAGTGTACTATGTACAGATGGTCATTTTAAAATACAGTCAAGTAGGACTGGGAAATGGCTCAGCAGTTAAGGTGGTGCACACCTTTAATCCCAGCACGCACAGGGCAATGACAGGTGGATCTCTGTAAATTCAAGGTCAGTCTGATCTACAAATCAAGTTCCAGACCATCCAGGACTATACAATGAGATTGTCTTTAAAATGTGTGTGTGTGTTCTACCAGACTTCAGACAAAAATTAATAAATGAACAAAAATATAATCACTTAAGCTTTAAAATGAGAATTCGTTTAGAACAATTAAAATAATTACATTACCTTGCTACTAACTCTGGAAATGCCTTTGTAATCTCCTTTATTACATAAACAATAAACCATTCATCCTCAATGTTATCTCCAAACTTTGTCATGCCATACATATGGGCAGGAACACCTCCTAATAAACAAGAGAGAAGTGATCACAATCCAGGCATGTGTGACACTACAAGGAACTAGACATAAGTATTCAATAACTAACCACTGACTGCCTTCCAAGAATTATTTGGGGCATCACAATCCCAGACTTCAAACAGAACTACAGTACTGAAAACAGCCTGGTATTGGCATAAGAACAGACAGGAGGACCAATGGAACCTAATAGAAGACCTGGATATCAATCCACACATCTGATATTTGATAAAGAAGCAACAAATATCAAATGGAAAAAAGAAAGCACATTTAACAAGTGGTGTTGGCATAACTGGATATCAACATGTAGAAGAATGAAAATAGACCCAAATCTATCACCACGCACAAAACTCAAGTCCAAATGAATCAAAGATCTCAACATAAAGCCAGCCACACTGAACCTTATAGAAGAGAAAGTGAGAAGTACACTTGAACACATCAGCACAGGGAACCACTTCCTAAATAGAACTCCAGCAGCACAGACACTGAGAGAAACAATTAATAAATGGGACCTCCTGAAACTAAAAAGCCTCTGTAAAGCAAAGGACATGATCAACAAGACAAAACGACAGCCTACAGAATGGGAAAAGATCTTTACTAACCCCACATCAGACAGAGGTCTGATCTCCAAAATATACAAAAAACTCAAGAAATTGGACACCAAAAGATCACATAATCCAATATAAAAATGGAGTACAGACCTAAACAGAGACCTCTTAACAGAGGAATTTAAAATGGCTGAAAGACACTTAAGGAAATGTTCAACATCCTTAGTCATCAGAGAATGCAAATCAAAACAACTCTGAGATTCCATCTTACACCTGAAAAAATGGCCAAGATCAAAAACACTGATGACAACTTATGCTGGAGAGGTTGTGGGCAAAAGTGAACACTTCTGCATTGCTGGTGGGAATGAAAGGGAATGACCCCTTTGGATGTCAGTGTGGTGATTTCTCAGAAAATTAGGAAACAACCTTCCTCAAGAGCCAGTAATACCACTTTTGGGTATATATCCAAAGGATGCTCAATCGTGCCACAAGGACATGTGCTCAACTATGTTCATAGCAGCTTTGTTTGTCATAACCAGAACCTGGAAACAACCTAAATGCTCCTTGACTGAAGAATGGGTAAGGAAAATGTGGTACATTTACACAATGGAGTACTACACAGCAGGAAAAAAATAACGACAGCTTGAATTTTGCAGGAAAACGGATGGAGATAGAAACATTATTTTGAGTGAGGTAACTCAGACACAGAAAGACATTATCATATGTACTCACTCATAGGTGGTTTTTAAACATAAAACAAAGAAAACTAGCTTACAAACCACAATCCCATAGGATTTAGACAACAATGAGGACACTAAGAGAGATTTACATAGATCTAATCTACATGGGAAGTAGAAAGTAGAAAAAGACAAGATCTCCTGAGTAAATTGGGAGCATGGGGACCTTGGGGGAGGATTGAAGCGAGGAGGGAAAAGGCAGGGAAGGAAGCAGAGGAAAATGTAGAGCTCAATAAATATCAATAAACAAAAGAATTATTTGGGAGCTGGAGTTGCAATTCTGAAAAAGATATGAAATGTGAATTTCTTAGGAGCTTGGGTATAAAACAAGGATCAGCCAACCAAACCGGTTGTCTTTGAAAGCAAACGAAAGGTTGTGTGAGTATAAAACTGTGTTGTTGCCGGGCGGTGGTGGCACACCCCTTTAATCCCAGCACTCGAGAGGCAGAGCCAGGCGGATCTCTGTGAGTTGGAGGTCAGCCTGTACTACAAGAGCTAGTTCCAGGATAGGCTCCAAAGCTACAGAGAAACACTGTCTCAAAATAAAACAACAACAACAACAACAAAAAAAAACTGTGTTGTCTGGAGGAATGGCGGCTACAGAATGACCAGAGCTGGGCTTTCCAGAAAAGGCACAGACCCATAGAAGATAAGGAGTATCATGGGGATATAAGGATTCTGCTTTTGGAATTGTAGAACATTTCAAACAAATGTAACATCTGTAAGTATACAGAAGCTAGGCCGTGCGGTGATGGTGTATGCCTTTAATTCTAGCACTCGGGAGAATCTTTGTGAGTTCAAGGTCAGCCTGGTCTACAAGAGCTAGTTCTTGGCCGGGCTCCAAAGCTACAGAGAAACCCTGTCTTGGAAAAAAAAAAAAAAAAGTATACAGAAGCTAAACATCACACTCTTAAACAACCAAAAGTCAGAACAAATGAAAATGAAAATACTACATATGAAAATTTATAAAATTTAGCAAAAATAGTGACAGTAAGTTTACAGTTATGTAAAATCTCAAACCAGCACTCTAACTTTATACTTAAAGAAAACAGAAAAACAAAAAGCAATGCATAAATCTAGCAGGAGAAACAACAATTACAACAGAGATAAATGAAACAAACAGGGATTTTTGTTTTGTTTTGTTTTAATGGGGGAGAAGGCAACAAAATTAACAGACCAATAACAAGATTAAATAAGAGGAGATCCTACAATCAGATATGAAAGCAGGAATGTTATACTCTTTCTATAGAAAATAAAAGATTATCAGGAAATCTATGAATGCCTCACATCAAGAAACTGGGAAACCTATAGGAAAAGGATAAACTCCTAACTAAGGTCTTGACTCAATCATGAAGAAGTAGAAAATATTATCAGACCTATAACTAGAAAAGAATATTGAATCAGTAATCAAAAACCTCTAACAGCTGAGCACAGTGACACACTTGTAATCCTAGCACTGGGGAGGCTGAGGCACGAGGATCAAGAGTTTGAGGCCAAGCTGAGTTACACAGCAGAGCCAGGAATCTGAAACCATAAACTAAGTCTTAAGCTGATTTTTCTCAGGTATTTTTGTCACAACAATGAAAAGCTTACTAATAAAATTCAACAACACATTGAAAAGGTTATAATACTATTCAGTGGGATTTATTCTTAGACTACAAAGATGGTTCATAATACAAAAATCAATCAATAAGGCGGCTGGAGAGATGGCTCAGTGGTTAAGAGCACTGGCTGCTCTTCCAGAGGACCTGGGTGCAATTAATAGCATCCACATGGTGGCTTACAATCCTCTGTATCAGTGGAGGATCTGATGTCCTCCTCTGACCTGCGGGCACTGCATGAACACAGTGCACAGACATACGTGCAGGCAAACACCCATGCACATAAAATAAATAAAAATTTAAGAATTCAATCAATGCAACGTACCACATTAACAATGAACGTCAAGCACTGAGTAGAAAAGGGAACCATGAGTGAAGCAACAGTAAACCTGGACCTGTGCAGTACGGCATCATAACTAAAGTTCACAACAACAGCCACAATCCCCACATATTCTCATCTATATGATATATATTTAAATTTAGGGGTTTGCATGGATATGGGCAAACATCACTGATTTTAAAAGTTGTAAGTGTAAACCTCTTTGACAACACTAAATGGAAGGATTACTTTACCTTTGGCAGGTTTATATTTGAGATTGAAAGGCTGATTCTGCCAGATATAAGGCACCAGTATAGGTGCAAACTGGGTCATTATTCTTTCAATGTACTTCTGAAGAATCTCTTTGAGTTCTTCTGTGTCTCTTGCTTCATCTGGCTTCAGGAACAGACAGTACTCCACAGCATCTTCTACCACTGCAAGCTTCATATTGGCCTCCATTCTTTAAAAATGACATTCAAAGTTTCAGTGATATAAGCCACATAGAAGGATAAATAACAGCATTCCCCAAATGCTTCTATGTGACTGCACTATTTCCCAAAACTTTGATATGCACCTACCTACCATCTTCACGGTTTTGGTATTCATCAGACACCACTTGACTTATAATCTCTGAATGCCATTAATAGGTAAAAAACATGTTCCTTATAGTTAAATTATGTTAACTGGAAACCTTGACATTATAGAGTGAATGGAGACCCAACAATGCACTTCCCAATTACCAAATAAGTATGTAAGAATGAAAATTAAAAATAGCTAAATGCAATGGGTGTGCCTAATGTCTCAGCTGAGAGCCTGAGGTAAGAGAATCACTAGGGTCCAGGAGTTCAAGGATAGCATAGCAAGGCCCTGTCTCACTAACAAATGAAATGTTTTGCCCTTAAATTAGCAGTATGTGTAACAGTTTAAAAGTATTATATTACTATCCACTATTTTCTCTCAAAACTTTCATCTGTGCTTCTATTGCGTACTTTGGGCACTTTCTTTCTTGAGTCTTCTCGTTAATTGTGGAGCAGAAGTATTAACCCATCACTAAAACACCTCATTACTTCAAAACTACGTTATCAAGCCGGGCGGTGTTGGCATACACCTTTAATCCCAGCACTAGGGAGGCAGAAGCAGGTGGAGCTAGGCAGCTAGGGCTGTTACAGAGAAACCCTGCCCTGGGGGCGGGAGGAGCAAGTCTCTTGCTTTACAAAATTTAAGTCTATAGAAGTTTTAAAACTACAAACATTTGTGTGCTACCATTTCGTCCCAAAATAATTTGCCATGGTTCCACTGTCCGCCTGATGCAGCGATTTGTTTGTTTGTTTGTTTGTTGTTGTTTGGGGTTTTTTGTTTGTTTTGTTTTTCAAGACAGGGTTTCTCTGTAGCTTTGGAGCCTGTCCTGAAACTAGCTCTTGTAGACGAGGCTGGCCTCGACAGAGATCCGCTTGCCTCTGCTGGGATTAAAGGCGGTCGCCACCACTGCCCGGTTTGCGATCTGATTCTTTGAACCTGCATCTTCTATGCAACTACCCGCTCACCACGGTAAATTAGAATTATGCTGCCTTTCAACCCGGAGGGTCGAGGAAAAATTCTACCCATCCTCGCTACTAACCCAAGCAGGAGTCCTCATGCAGCATTTACAGGGTCAGAATTGAACCTGAGATCATTCGGGTTAAGGATCACAACACAAATGACAAACCTGAGCGCACAGAATGAAGCAACCGAAGAGCACAAGCTTGGCAAGGTCTTCTAGAACTCTTTGATCAAACTAGACTCCCATCTTCTACCCGACAAAGGCTAAGCAATTCCTTTTACGATTAGAGGCCCTGAGGGCCTCTGCTCTGGCACCTTTCCTTGGCCGCCTTTTCCGCTAGGACACTTGGTCAGAAGATACCATCAATCGCTCAAGTCCAGCCCACGCTGGGTCCCCTCCGCTTGGGCCCTGACCCGCTGCTGGAAACTTGGAAGAGGTGAGTCTATGTGGCCACTAATGCGCATCGGAGCCAGTTTCCGCACCATGCTGTATTAGTCCGTCACTTCCGCTCTTGAGAGGAAGAAGGCAGGTCGGAAGACTATAGAGTGGGAACTCTGGGAAGTGGCGGTCCGGAATCTAGGCGACGGGGCGAGACCGGGCGAGACGGGGCCGGTAGGTGGCAGGAAAGGGCTGGGCCGGAGCTGGCGGGAGGGCCAGGCCCCGAGGCCCCCGCCCTGGCTTGCCCGCCCCTGCCGCGGAGGAGAAAACGGAGGATGATCTCCAGATACACTCGGAAGGCCGTGCCACAGAGCGTGGAGCTGTGAGTGGATTGCTCAGCCCGCCCAGCCTGGGCCGCGGGAGCTCTAGGGACCCTTCCTTGGCCAGTCCTTCTCTCCTTTCCTTTCCCAGGGCTCGCGAAAGAAAATAGTATCCTCTTCTCCCAACCCTGGTGGAAGCTGTCTCTTGTCCTTGGGTCACCAGCGGAGAGTGTGTCATCCATGCTATCCTAAGACTGTTTTTTGGGCTGTTACTACGTGAATTGAGGGAATGGATATCCAGAAGCACTTAATGTTCCCACAGTGCTTCTGGCCCCACTGAAGATAATAGCTGAATGCTACAATAAATTTGAACGTGTCTAGTTCCAAACACTTTGCAAAACTGTTTGCTTGAATGCGTTAGCAAAACCAGGAGACCGACTTGGCAAATCCTGCAGATAAAGAAAGATAACAGATCTAAAGATTGTATTTAGAAGATGGTGCAGCT
Source organism: Arvicola amphibius (assembly GCF_903992535.2). Lineage (NCBI taxonomy): Eukaryota > Metazoa > Chordata > Mammalia > Rodentia > Cricetidae > Arvicola > Arvicola amphibius. The sequence goes on from NC_052059.1 coordinate 71,339,514, forward strand.
GAGAAGTACAAACCAAGTGGCAACCCAGTTCGAAAGCCTGTTGTCAAGACTTTACACACACACTGTCTTCACACCCCTGGCAAATAATGATCAGTTTTGTTTGTGGACTAAAAAGCAAGCACTTGTAGCTTAAAGACCTGCTTTGTATGCTTAGTAAAGTGTTGTAACTTGGCAGGTAACGATAATGCCTTCCTGGCATGTTGCGATTTCAAAAGAATCTTCAGTTTCTTTACCCTTTCAACAATTCTGAAAGATGGCTATAACTAGTTTCTGTTTCTCAGAAGAAAGTAGAAAGGTTCCACATCTTAAGCAGATAGAGTCTGAACTTTTAAAAAGCCAAATCCCATTGTTCCACCTCACTGACCTAAGTAATTTCAGCAGCCATGCACATACTAAATTTTAGCTATGCATGTGAATTTAAAGTCACGCCTGAGATTTTGAATGGACACTTTCTTGCTATGTAGCTTTTGGGCAATTTATGAAATCTGGGCCTTCATGTCCTGTCAATATATACAAATAACACCTACAAGCATACCTAAAATGATGGCATAGGCCTGGCAGCTTCAGGGATTGAGGGAGATCCACAGAGTTGATCTCAATTGACTTTAATATCTGTCTATCTGAGGGAGTAAAACTTAATTCTCTGGGGCCAGCAGGGTGGGCAAAACTTAACTCTCTGGGGCAGACGAAAAAGGAAAACATAGGCACCTCCAACATGTCAGGATCTCACCTAGGGTGCTGATGAATGGCAAGCCTTCAGCAGGTCAGAGAACCGAAGAGGAGATGCAGGGCATGCAAGCTACTGGACAGTCAAACAGCCACACGAGGTCTTTTCTGAGGGCCAACCTTAGTTCTTCATTTTATTATTTTAGTTGTTGTTTGTTCTCTATTTTTTCTGTTCTGTTCTTCTGATTCTCCTGATTTTCCCTTCTGTCTATTCTTATTTTTTTCCTTCTAACTAAATTTATTTTTTTCTCTTACAGCTTATATACCCCAGCAAAATCTTTCAAGCAGTATAAAAATTACAATGTAGTTACATTCTATTTTTTAAGTGAATGATTACAATGAATACAAGTAAAAAAAAAAAAAGCATGTTTCCCTTATATGAGTAAACATTTTACAAATTACAGGTGAAAAACTAGTTGTCCCAAGAACCCACGTACATTCATATTCAAGCAGTTTGTTGTAGATGAACAGCAAGGTATATTTCTTAGTCAGTTCTTTTGCTGCCAGCTGCATTTTGTGGTTACAAAAAAAGAGGGCCATTATCTCAAAAGGTAACCTTATAAAAAAAAACTACAAATATAAACATTTGTATATGAAAAACAGCTCCACTGTAAATCCTCAGGGTACATACCCACTTGTCAACAGTTTTTATTTCAGGAAGCTGAGGGCAGAAATGGGCACAAGGAATTGTTTTGTTTTGTTTTTCGAGACAGGGTTTCTCTGTAGCTGTGGAGCCTGTCCTGGAACTAGCTCTTGTAGACCAGGATGGCCTCGAACTCACAGAGATTCGCCTGCCTCTGCCTCCCAGGTGCTGGAATTAAAGGTATGCACCACCACTGCCTGGCTGGGTACAAGGAATTAATAATCACCTTTGATCACCAACCCATCCTAGCAGGAAAGGTGTGTTAGCCAGCAAAAGCTACGCTGCCATTGTTCCTATTCTCTGACCTCAGCAAGTCCCATGTTCAACTATTAAAAATGTGTCTTTATAAACTTTAAACTGTTCCCCGAGATTTCTGCCTCAAGCCATTAACAAAAACATTTTAACCTAATCTTACTAATCTACATGTCTAAATTCTTTCTAAGGGTAGTGGTTGAATCATTGATCTGCTCCAACAGCAATACTTGGAAAAAGCCAATCACTATTAGTACTAGTAACACTACCCAGTGAGGAGCTAGAAACCCCCTGAAGAGTTTTCATACAACCCATAGATTATGAGGAATATGGCAACCACAAAGGCAGCAATCAGAATTATGCACAATAACAGCATGAGGACCTCAGGACACATAGTCCTCTGGGCTTTGCCTCTCCAAGGCTCATTCAGGCATGGCTTTGCCAACCACCCTGCTGTGGTCCATGAGTTCCAATGCTACTTATTGGTCCCCTTGCATGGCCCCGACAGTAGGTCCTCAATAAGTGGTAATAATCACCTTGCCTCTTCCCACCTTTACTTAGTGCAAGAGTCATACAGAGAAAAGAACGCGAGCCAGGGGTGGTGTGCCTTTAATCCCAGCACTCGGGAGGCAGAGGCAGGCGAATCTCTGTGAGTTCGAGACTAGCCTGGTCTACAAGAGCTAGTTCCAGAACAGGCTCCAAAGCTACAGAGAAACCCTGTCTCGAAAAACCAAAAAAAAAAAAAAAAAAAAAAAAGAAAGAACACCCTGCTTTGCATCATCCGCTGAGGAGTATGTTATCAACACCACAGCAAATCGGGCAATAAACTCTTTAGGAAATAAGAATAAGAAATAGTCATTTCCCAAAAGGATTTGGCTTAAAAATCTGCTTTTAGTTTTTAAAATTCCATTCAGTGTTTGTGTGTGTGTGTGTGTGTGTGTGTGTGCGCGCACGCGTATGTACCAGCTTATAAGAGTCACTCCTTCCATTTTGTGGGTCTTGGGGATTGAACTCGGGTCCTGAGGCTTCGTGGCAAGTACCTCTCCCTACTGCACTATCTCATCAGCCCCAAATTTGCTTTTATAATTAATTCTAACCAGCTAAGTTAAAAAGACATTTTGCAGTTTTGATAGTTCCTAAAAGTAACGTTTCCAAAAGGAGATCCAAGTGGAGTGGACGAGGATTAAATGCATATAAATGATAGTAAATTAAAATGAGTTTTTTTACTTTAGGTGTTACAGTGATAATCCATTTTCAAGCAGTAGCTTCAAACAGCTTTCCAACAGGGTACTAAGTATACGTGTTGGAAAGAGTTTAACAAAAGTACTCACTCACACATACAGCCTTTCACACTCACCCCCTTTCTTTGGTGCTGGGAATTGAACTTAGTGTCTCATATATGCTAGAAAGCTCTACTACTGCTGAGCTACATTCCCAGTTTTGGGAATGAAAAATTCAAAATAAACATCTAAGCCAGGTGTGATGACCTGACATTCATAGTTTTTTTTATCATATTTCCGTTGGACATTGCCCCTCTGGAATCTATATTCTGTTGGTCTTGTCCACTGAAATAAATAGACTATGTCAGTTATTATGTCTTCCAGAACAAATAATCTACAGTAGGCATCATTTCCCCACAAAATACATTCAGGAAACTTGACAGGTTAGAGAGAGTTTTACAAGTTTCTTTACAGAGAATCTTCCCAGGGCTTTTCATGTGCAAATGCACTTCATAATCCCTGGTACCCGTATTTCACTTGAAGCACAGTATTAAATAACTGCTTGTGGGGGCTGGAGAGATGGCTCAGCAGTTAAGAGCATTGCCTGCTCTTCCAAAGGTCCTGAGTTCAATTCCCAGCAACCACATGGTGGGCTCACAACCATCTGTAATGAGGTCTGGTGCCCTCTTCTGGCTTCAGGCATACACACAGACAGAATATTGCATACATAATAAATAAATAAATAAATAAATAAATAAATAAATAAATAACTGCTTGTGATAATACGGTTATTAAGTGGTGAAGCCAGTGTTCAAATCTAAGTAGTCTGGCACCAAGGATTCCCAGGGGAAATGAATAGTTTGGGATTGTAGTGAATCGTACCATATTTGTACATAAAGTTAAGACCCCAGTTAGTGGATTGCACTTTAACTTTTCTCTCTAATGGTGGACATGATATTTGGCTGGCGAGATGGCTCAGAAGTTAAGAGTACTTACTGTTCTTGCAAATGATTTTAGTTTAGTTCCCAGCACCCGTATCAGGGGTCTCAGTTGACTGGACCTCAAGTTCCAGGAGATCTGACACCTGTGTGCACCACAGACTCACACAGGCACCAACACATACACATAAATTTTTTTAAAAAGTGTATTTTTACTTGGGGCTAACAAGATGGCTCAGCATGTAAAAGCAGTTGCTTACCAAGGTTGACAGCAGAGTTCAGTCCCAGGGACTCGCGTGGTGGACGGAAAGAACCAGCTCTCACAAGTTGGTCTCACTCTTCGCATGCACACACACAGAGAATAAGTAATCGTGAGCCAATGACTCTAGGGAATACCAACTATAAAGAGAAGACTGTTTTATCTTTCACAGGAAAGGAATAACAAAGCACGCTCTTAACCATCATCCCCTTCCAGAGCAACTGGATGACATTTCCTCTACCAATGACGGCCATGAAAAAGATACAAGTTCTCAAAGGTACTAGCACAAAGCATGCTTGCTTACTTATTGCACTTGATAATGGCAAGGATTTTGTTCATTAGGACCGCGCCTATGCTAGTGAAACAAAACAAGAATTTTATTTCTATGAGAACCTGAGGCAGGAGGATTGCTGGAGCTCAGACTTGCAAAGCCAGCCTCTCTCTCTCTGTCTCTGTCTCTGTCTCTCTCTCTCTCTCTCTCTCTCTGTCTCTCTCTCTGTCTCTCTCTCTGTCTCTGTCTCTCTCTCTCTCTGTGTGTGTGTGTGTGTGTGTGTGTGTGGTCTGTACAGATGACTGCAGTTACCAGCAGAGGCTAGAGGTCAGGTTCCCCCTATGAGCTGCCTGTCATGCATGCAAAGAACTGAAGTTGGATTTCTTGGAAAGCAGTTCACATTCTTAGCTTCAGAGACATCTCTCCTACCCACCAGAAGTAATATGTAGTTGTTGTTAAGTAATTAGATTTAAAGGGGATCAGACATTTGATTTTAATTCTATTCCTGCCATTTATAAGCTGAGTAACATTGGGCAAATGAGTTAATGGATAATGAAATAGAAAAACAACAATCAGCCGGGCAGTGGTGGCGGATCTCTGTGAGTTCAAGGCCAACCTGTTCTACAAGAGCTAGTTCCAGGACAGGCTCCAAAGCTACAGAGAAACCGTCTCAAAAAACCAAAAAAAGAAAAAAAGAAAAAGAAAAACAACAATCAGAAGTTGGTTTTTTGGAAACTAGTCAGTAAATCTTTCATTGGTTTGACCAAAACAAAACAAAAAAAAAGACATTATCAGCATCTCTCATATGGTCTTGTAAATATAAATCAGATAAAGTATGTAAAATGTCACACAATGTTTGTCATATATGAATACAGAGTAAATAATAACTGCAGTTTCTAAGAAACAGACCAGCTTCGAAGAGGGTGCTGAAGGACAATGTGCTGTCACAGGAAACACTGTAAAGTCAAAATCTAGTTTCAAACCTGGAAATAAAAGTGAGATTCCTTGAATTTTAAAGAGAGTTCATTAGAACTGCATTAGCAGGTTATAGTAGCAAGGGTTTAATGAGGTGGGTGTCTGTGAATGCAGTTGGGGAATTACAGGAACTAACCAAGTTCAGACGTCCTGTCACCGTTTCTGAGCTATCTCCAGCGGTAAAGCATGCACGTCACCGGTGGACACTGAGCAGCTCAGCTGCCGCCATTTCTGTATTGCTAGGTGGGCTTTTCCCATTGCTTGAACTCCAAGTCGATTTGCCTCTGCAGATATATTGTACACGTTTACCACCTGATAAGTTGCTGAGGAAACATGAAATTTTCCTTTTTTTTTCTTCTCCCTTTCTCTGAAATTAACCATTTAGTGAGTCTGACATCACCCAAGAGTCACCGTTTACATCAACTGACACCGGGAACTCGCCGTCTGCTTTTCCAAGCTATGCAGGCACAGGGATCTCCACAGAAGGCAGCTCTGACTTCTCTTGGGGATATGGTGTGAGTTGTCTGCTAATCATTCCCCTGCAGTTCTGGGAAGATTCTCTTGGAACGCCTCAGGAATTGCCATTCCTGCACTCTTCGCACTGTGTGTGCACGTACGCATGTGTTTGCTGTGTAGGAGTATGCTTGCCTTGTTGCCTTGCATGATGTGTGGAGGCCAGATGTCAACATTGTTTTCCTTGATCACTTTCACCTTATTTACTTATTTATTTATTTACTGTTTTTTGAGACAAGGTATTTTTGTGTAATTTTGACTGTCCTGGAACTTGCTATGTAGACCAGGCTAGCCTGAAAGGCACAGAGATCCACCGGCCTCTGCCTCCTCAGTGCTGGGATTAAAGTCATGTGCCCCCACGCCCAGCTGTTTTATTTGTTGTTTTGAGACAAGGTCCCAGCCAGAAGGTGGTGGCGCACACCTTTAATCCTAGCACTTGAGAGGCAGAAGCAGGTGGATCTCTGTGAGTTTAAGGCCAGCCTGGTCAACAGCAAGTTCCAGGACAACCAGAGCAGTTACACAGAGAAACCCTGTCTCAAAAAAAAAAAAAAAAAAAAACAAAATGTCCCACTAGGCAGCATTGGCTAGCCTGGAACACAGACCAAGCTGGCCTCAAACTCATAAAGACCCTACCTATCTCTCAGCCTTCTGAGTGCTGATATTAGAAGCATGTGCCACTATTTCATGGCTTATTTATTTTTTTAAAAATGTTGTGTGTGCATGTATGCATTTTATGTGTGTGGCTGCTGGTATCATGATCCATAGCTGGAGATTATAGGACAACTTTGTGAAGCTGTTTCTCAATTCCATCTTTACGTAGATTCTGGGACTTGAACTCTGGTGCAAAACTTTGGAGACAGGCACCTTAATCTACTGAGCCATCTCTCCAGACCCCGTTGTATTGATTTTAAACAACAGTTAGCTGCTCTCTTTACAGAAAGGCCTAATTGTTTAAACCTGTTATTATTATCATTAATCACTTCCCAATAGTTTTTCATGTATGTATATTTTCCTTGGTTATATGTATGTGCATACTATTTTGCAATCCAATTTCGTCATTGTTAATGGTGATGTTTATTATTACCTCCACATCTATCAACTAGAATAGTGTATATATATATAATAGTTCTTGGTGTTAACCTATCATAATGAGATTGTCCCTGTATTTAATATTTGGATTTTAAGGGTTTATTAGTTTCTTCAAGAATATTTTGAGCATATCTGTCTGTTGCTGTAGTTACTAGAATATGGAGTGAGACTTACATAGTTCAGTAGTCTAGTGAGGAGACTGCACAGAGGATGGAGAGTACAGAGTGACAAAGTGCCCCAGCAGGATATTGAAACAATGTTAGGAGAGGAGTTTCCTTGAGACTCTAGCATTATCTGTCCAGTAGGCTGAGATTTAAGGACTGTGGAGGTTACCGTGTGAAGAAAGAAACAAACACTTCTCAGACAAACAATGGCAGCTCTGCAAGAGCCCCAGAAGTGGGGATAGCAAGATGGTTCAGTGGCTAATGTCATCAGGACCACCAGTGTTTGGATCCCAGCATCCATGTAGCAGTCTGAGTGTCCCCTCAAATGCCTGTGATCTCAACTCTGATAGGGGTAAAGACAGGAAGATTGTTGGGACTTGATAGTTTGCATCTTAGCTGAGATTCAAACTGCAGACTCAGGAAGAGATCCTGCCTCAGGAACAGGCACAGAGTGATGGAAGAGAAAACCTAACACCCTGCCCTCCTGGCCAGTGTGCATGCACAGGAACAGACACATAGATAAAGAAATGATGTTAAAGTAAAGGGGTGCTATGAGAAGAAACTCACATTTCAAAGGGAAACATTCTTGGGACTGAAGAAAAGATGGGAACCTAGGGAGGAAATATAAATGACAGGGGCAGAAGAGCAAGACTTGGCAGTGGAGCCTTGCGGGGGTGGGGTGGGGATTAAACTTTATTCCTAGTGACTTAATCAGATGCCTTAGCAGGAAGTGAGCTGAGTAAACAGTCCTGCCACCCCGTGTTGTGATCAGAATCTCTAGGTTCTGAACGTTGTATACATGTGTCCCATCCCTTGCTTTCCTTTAGGTATTGGTATACAATGAATTTTTAGAATTAATTTCTAAATTACTTTAAAAATGTATTTCTGGCCAGGTGTAGTGGCATACACCTTTAATCCCAGCAGTCAGTAGGTGGAGGTAAGTGGATCTCTGTGAGTTCAAGGCCAGCCTGGTCTACAAGAGCTAGTTCCAGGACAGGCTCTAGAAACTACAGGGAAACCCTGTCTCGAAAAACCAAAAAAAAAAAATTCCTTGAGATGAAAACTCCCCAATTTAACTTTCCTTTTATATAAACACAGTATCTCAATTTGATTGCTTTAATTTTTTTATTTCTCGGTGCTGGAGATTAAAATATTCCCTCTGCTCTTGTGTGTGTGTGTGTGTGTGTGTGTGTGTGTGTGTTTCTCTGTGTCTGTGTCAGATGCACAAATGCCATGGCATGAGTGTAGAGGTCAGAAGACAACTTGTGGTAGAGCTGGGGAGATGGCCCAGTGGTTAAGTGCACTGTCTGCTCTGCCAGAAGACCAGGGGTCAATTCCCAGCACCCAAATGGCAGCTCACAACTATCTGTAGCTCCAGTTCTGAGGGATCTGGCAGCTTCACACAGACATACATGCAGGAACATACCACATAAAAATCAATGAATCTGCTGGGCGGCAGTGGTGGTGCACACCTTTAATCCCAGCACTTGGGAGGCAGAGACAGGAAGACCTCTGCGAGTTCAAAGCCAGCCTGGTCTACAAAGTGAGTTCCAGCATAGCTAGGACTGTTACACAGAGAAACCCTGTCTTGAGAAAAGAAAAAGAATAAATAAATAAATAAATAAATAAATAAATATCTTTAAAAAAATAAAAACAAAGAAGACAACTTGTAGATGCCAGTTCTCTCCTTTCACCTTTGGGTCCCGGGATTTAAACTCGAGTCATTGTGATTGGGCCCAGCAGCAAGTGCTTTTAACCACTAAGCCTAATCACTGGACTGAAATAAATATATATATTATAGCCTTTTTAAGAGCAGCTTAAAATGGATAGAAAATTCAGTGTTATCCACTGGTACTCCTTCTCTAGAGAATTGTACAGATTTTTTAAATTAAAACTTTATTACAAAGAACTTGGCCAAAAGAAAGTCAGACATCAAAATTAATCTGACACAAAGTCGATACATCCCTATGGCTCCTGATTGCATAAAAATGTATTTGATAGGGAAGGTGTCGAATCAAATGTGAAGCACCTCAGGTTCAGAATAGCTAATCTGACTGTACAGAAGCTCACCAAAATACATTCTTAATAGCTCATATAAATGTTGTTTCTAGGAACTTGACCAAAATGCCACTGAGAAAGTGAAGGCCATGTTCACCGCCATCGATGAGCTCCTGTATGAGCAGAAGCCAAGTGTGCACACACACAGTCTGCAGAAAGAGTGCCAGCAGTGGGCATCCAGCTTTCCTCACCTCAGGTACCAGACAAGACCACAGTCTAAACTGTGGGCATCTCAAATCTGGAATTCTGAGCATGTATGAGCTTTGGATTTTATTCTCGTTTTTTTGAGATGGGGTCTCACTATGAAACCCTGGCTGACCAGGAACTCACTGTGTAGACCAGACTGGACTTGACTCACAGAGATCCACCTGCCTGTCTCCAGAGTACTGGGATTTAAAGGTTCACCTGGCCTGAGCACAGTTTTTTGTTTGTTTGTTTGTTTCTTTCTTTCTTTATTCTAATGGATACAGCTTTGATAAAATTATCCAAAGTCATGTTGTATAAAGCCTTAGCTGAAAGAATACTCAAATTGTAGAAGTTTTTAGACTTAACCTAATCACCAACATGCCAACACATTATTCTAATTAAGCACACTTTTTTTGTGTGTGACAAGTCCTCCCTGTGTAGACAGGCTGGCCTTGAACTCATTTGTCTGCCTGCCTCTCTGTCTCCTTGGAACAATGCAAAACTTTTTAAGATCTACTTGTACATGCATGAAACAAAGTCTCAGCCCAAGTTTGCCTGGCCTTGAACTTTTCTTTTTTTTAAAAAAATATTTTTTCTTGGCTGGGTGTGATAGTGCACACCTTTAATCACAACACTCATAGGCAGAGACAGGTGGATCACTATGAGTTTTATGTATCTTGGCCTATACATTAAGTTCCAAGACAGCCAGAGCTACTTAGTGAGATCTTGTCTCAAAAAGAAAATTTCTCGTTTTTCTGTTGTGTTTTTCTTACATGTATTTTATATACTGCACATATGCCTGGTGCCCGTGGAGGCCAGAGCCCTGTATCTGGAGTTACAAACAATTGTGAACTGCCATGGAGATGTTGGACACTGAACCTGGTTCTCTGCAAGAGCAGAAAGTGCTTTTAACCCCTGAGCCATCTCTCCAGCCCCAGGCATTGATCTTTACATGTGAGCTGATGATCTTTAACTTCTGATCCTCCTCTACCCTTCACCTCCAAGGGCCTGGGATTGTAGACATAAGCCTTTCTTTTGAACAAAATGGCCAGAAAATGTTTTTTTTATACCACTGTCTACAAGTAATTCTCGTGTATTTGAAAGGACATACATACACACATTTCCTGAGAAGCCACTATAGTATCATGACTGTATGTACTGAAATTTCTGTTTAATGTTATTAAGAACATGATTCATGGGCTAGAGAGATGACTCGGCGATTAAGAGCACTGGCTGCTTGACCTAGGTTCAATTCCCAGCACCCACATGGTAGCTCACAAATGTCTATAACTCCAGTTCCAGGTGATCCAACCCCCTCACATAGGCATGCATGCAGACATAACACCAATACATGAAATAAAATAACTAATTTTAAAAGAAAGAATATGATTCATAGTTCTCACTAATTGGCTGGCCCTTCATCCTCTCATGGAGTTGGGGAGAGGGTGTGCAGTGCGTGTTGATGATTGAACCCAGGGCCAAGTGTTGTACCACTGACTCCTGGGCAATAGCTTTATCCTTTCCATATATATTCTATTAAAGGGGAATATACCTGAGTCATAATTCACATTTCCTCTCAAGAGTCATTCTTAACCAGTATCTGACTAAATCTGTGGGGTCTCCGTATAGAACCATCAGATGAACCATCAGACTTGGCATGCATGTGTGCCAAGCAAAGGTACTTTACTGTGTCTGTTCTTCGTTGGAAGGATTCTAGGTAGGCAGATAATCACTTCAAGTGAAGGCTATGGATTGTACCCTCGATCACCTTCTGCTGTGTCAACTTCCCATGAAGCAACCTTGTCTCAAGAGAGAGACTCTACCATGTAAGTACGCTATAACGCAAGCACTTGAGTCTCCAGTGCATAGCGATGGTTCCTGTGGAGGATGATAGCACAGAGGAGCAAAGCCAAGATCCTGAAATGTGTGCTGGCGCTGCTGGGTTTCTGAGACAGGATTTCTCTCTAGTTTTTGGTGCCTGTCCTAGAACTAGCTGTTATGGACCAGCCTGGCCTCGAACTCACGGAGATCCACCTGCCTCTGCCTCCCGAGTGCTGGGATTAAAGCTGTGCGCCACAGCCGCCTGGCATATTTTTTAATCTAAATAGAACATAAAATATTTACATGATAACAAAGTACACAAAAAAGCAGACTAATATATAAATTGAGATTATGGTTTCAAACAAGATTGTCGTATAACACAGATAGTAGTGTGTAGGTCAAAATGGTAGTCCAGGGAGTTAAGTATTAGAAAATGGTGTTAGGTTACAGAAGCACAAGCATGAAAACATGAAAAATTGAGTTTGCAGAGATAATTCTTTTGTTTTGGGCTGATTTAAGGGTTGTGTCTAGACAAGGTTTCATTATGTAGCCCTGACTGGCCTGGAACTCACTATGTAGACCAGGATAGCCTCAAACTTAACAGGTATCTCCCTGCCTCTGCCTCCTGAGTGCAGGGATTAAAGGTGTGTTCCACTACAGCCATCTATATTATTTTAAATACATATTTCAATGGATCCTTTTGGGAAACTAAATTCCACCACCTAGTTAATGAAGTCAGCCCCTACCATGGTATACACAAAACAGAAAGCATACAATGAAACACAGGAGATGCTTCCAGGACACAGAGTTGACAGTGATTTCGAGGATGTAATGTCATAGGCAAAAGCAAAAAAAAAAAATGGCCAAATTCCTGTGTACAAATAATCAAAAGAAGAAGAGAATATATACAATAGGATAAAGTGTTCACAAATCATATGCCTAATAAGGATTAATATCTACAGGGTAAATGATTTCTACAATTCAGAAAATCAGAAACAGCCTAACTGCAAATGGACAGAGGCCATGAATAGCTGAGAAGGAAAAAAAGGACTTAAAATCGTTCAGAAAACTACTGCCAGGACAAGGGGGGTTTGTTCCAAAAGTTATGTTATTTGCCATGTGAAAGCTGTTATGTGTTAATATGTCACTAATACTGCTTTTTCTTCCCTCTCCAAGATTTGGTATAAGGGGAAAGAAGTTACATTTTTCATCTTCTTATGCTCATAAAGTGTCTCCCACCACTAAACCCTCTGGCTTGTCCACTGCGGAAGGGGAAGAGGTGGACTGTATAATCTTTTCTGAAGGAATAATTGAGGAGTACCTGGCTTTCGACCACACAGATGCGTGAGTACTATCTTTTAAGACTGTAGCTCTGTTTTGGGTATCAGCGTCTACTTATGAAACTGCGCTAAGCAGGTTTGTAACAGTCTGATACTCGTGTCCAGTCAGCTCTAGCTGTAAGCAGGTTTGTAACAGTCTGATACCCTTGTCCAGTCGGCTCCAGCATGCAGAGCTCATATCCCTTTGCTCCCACACACCAGGCTTCCCTCTGTAGCTTCCTTCTTCATTTAGAAATTGCTTTTTCCTGAGATGAGAGCTTTTTAAATGACTTTCTCTCCATAATTTGATTTTATCATTTTACAAATTTTCACCAGTAGAAACTGAAACTTCAAAGAGTAGTTGAAGAGATGTGAAACTTGGTTTATTTAAAGTAAACTTTCTTGCTTTATTTTTATTACTATTATTGTTTTGAGACAGGGTCTTACTATGTAGCTTTGACTGCCCTCAAATTTATAGAAATCTGCCTGCCTCTACCTCCCACATGCTAGGATTAAAGGTGTGTGCCACCATGCCCATCTGATTCTTACTTTTAAAGGATACATATAGTTTATACAATTAATAATGTGTATTTATATCCACTTATGACAGCAGTCATATAATAGATATTACCTTGACATGGAATAGCTGAGAATCAGAGTGCTTAAGTAATTTGTCTGAGGCAAAGTAAACCAAAACCTTGTTCATCTGTTTCTAAATCCAGTAATCTCATCATACTGCATGCTGCCTCTCTGAAATGTAAACTCTTTTTCTTGTTGTTGTTGTTGTTGTTGTTGTTTTTCGAGACAGGGTTTCTCTGTAGCTTTGGTGCCTGTCCTGGAACTTGCCTTGTAGACCCGGCTGGCCTCGAACTCACAGAGATTTGCCTACCTCTGCCTCCCGAGTGCTGGGATTAAAAGGCTTGAGCCACCACCGCCCAGTGTAAACTATTTTTCTAAGTTCTAGATTTAATTTTGGTAAGTGATATTTATCCAGAAAGTTGTCCATTTCCTTTAAGTTTTCCAATTTTGTGGAGTATAGGTTTTCAAAATATGACCTGATGATTCTCTGCATTTCCTCCGGTCTGTTGTTATGTCCCCCTTTTCATTTCTGAGTTTGTTAATTTGGATGTTTTCTCTTTGCTTTTTGGTTAATTTGGATAAAGGTTTGTCTATTTTGTTGATTTTCTCAAAGAACGAACTCTTTGTCTCATTGGTTCTTTGTATTGTTTTCTTTGTTTCTATTTTGTTGATTTCAGCTCTCATTTTGATTATTTCCTGCCATCTAGTTCTCTTAAGTGAGTTTGCTTCTTTTTGTTCTAAAGTTTTCAAATGTTCTGTTAATTCACTAGTGTGGGATTTTTCCAGCTTCTTTATGTAGGCGTTTAGTGCTGTGAACTTACCTCTTAACACTGCTTTCATTGTATCCCATAAATTTGGGTATGTTGTATGGTCATTTTCATTTAATTTTAGGAAGTCTTTATTTCTCCCTTTATTTCTTCCTTGACCCATTGATGATTCAGGTGAGCATTGTTTAATTTCCATGTGTTTGTAGGTTTTCTGGAATTGGTATGGCTGTTGACTTCTAGTTTTAAAGCATGGTGATCTGATAAGGTACATTGGGTTATTCCAATTTTTTTGTATTTGTTGAGATTTGTTTTGTTACCGAGTATGTGGTCAATTTTTGAGATGGTTCCATGAGGTGCTGAGAAGAAGGTTTATTCTTTTCTGTTTGGATGGAATATTCTATAGATGTCTGTTATGTCCATTTGAGTCATAACATCTGTTAGTTCTCTTATTTCTCTGTTCATTTTTTGTCTGATTGACCTGTCCAGTGGTGAGAAGGGTGTGTTGAAGTCTCCCACGATTAGTGTGTGGGGTTTAATGTATGATTTAAGCTTTAGAAGTGTTTCTTTTACATATGAGGGTGCCCTTGTATTTGTGACATAGATGTTCAATATTGAGATTTCCTCTTGATGGATTTTTCATGTGACTAATATGAAATGTCCTTCTTTGTCTCTTTTGACTGATTTTAGCTTGAAGTCTATTTTGTTAGATATCAGGTTAGCTACACCCGCTTGTTTCTTAGGTTCATTTGATTGGTATATTTTTTCCCAACCTTTTACTCTGAGACAATGTCTGTCTTTGAGGTTGAGATATGTTTCTTGTATGCAAAAGAGGGATGGATTCTGTTTTCATATCCAGTCTGTTAGCCTGTGCCTTTTTATGGGTGAGTTGAGTCCATTTACATTAAGGTATATTAATGACCAGTGATTGCTATCTCCTGTTAACTTAGTTTTCATCGTTGGTGATGTTAATTTGTGTGTTTTTTTTTCTTCTTTGGGATTTGCTGTGATGAGATCATCAATTCTCTGTGTTTTTGTTGGTGTAGGCATCTTCCTTGGGTTGGAGTTTTCCTTCTAATATTTTGTGTAGGGCTGAGTTAGTGGCTAGGTATTGGTGAAATCTAGATTTGTCATGGATTATCTTTTTTTGTCCTTCTATGGTGATCAACAGTTTTGCTGGGTATAGTAGTCTGGGCTGGCATCTGTGGTCTCTTAATGTCTGCATAATGCTTGACCATGACCTTTTGGTTTTCATTGTCTCCACTGAGAAGTCAGGTGTAATTCTGATAGGTCTACCTTTATATGTTACTTGGCCTTTTTCCTTTGCAGCTCTTAATATTCTTTCTTTACTCTGTATTGTTAGTGTTTTGATTATTATGTGGTGAGAGGACTTACTTTTGGATCCAGTCTATTTGGTGTTCTGTAAGCTTCTTGTATCTTCATAGGCATATCTTTCTTTAGGTAGGGAAAGTTTTCTTCTGTGATTTTGTTAAAGTTTCTGTGCCTTTGAGTTGAAGTTCTTCTACTTCTATACCTATTCTAAGATTTGGCCTTTTTATGTTGTCCCATATCTCATGGATATTTTGGGTTAAGCTTTTGTTAGATTTTATGTTTTCTTTAACTGATGAGTTTATTTCCTCTATTGTATCTTCAGCGCTTGAGATTCTCTCTTCCATTTCTTGCATTCTGTTGTTTATACTTGCATTTGTGGTTCCTGTTCTTCTTCTCATGATTTATGTTTTTTTTAAAACTTTATTAATTTTTATGTATGAGTACTCCGCATGTACACTTGCGTGTCAGATGAGGGTATCAGATCCCGTTGTAGATGGTCATGAGCCACCATGTGGGTGCTGGGAATTGAACTCAGGACCTCTGGAAGAGCAGCCGGTGCTCTTAACCGCTGCGCCATCTCTCCAGCCCCATGATTTATGTTTCTATAATTCCTTCGGCTTGTGTTTTCTTTATTTTTTCTATCTCAGTTTTCAAGTCCTAAATAGTTTCTTTTATATGTTTGAGTTCTTTTTCTTGGTTTTCTTTAAGTGATTTGCTGATATCTTCCAATTTTTTGTTTGTTTTTTCCTCCATTTCTTTAAGGTAATTTCTCATTTCATCTTTAAGAATTTCCAACATTCTCTTGAGGTTATTTTTTGGATAATTTTCTTCTGGTTCATCCATATTTGGTTGTTCAGGTCTTACTTTTGTAAGGTCTTTAGGTTTTACTGGTGTTACTCTTTGTGGTGTAGCGTGTGATCTTACCTTTTCTACTCATCTTTTCCTCTAATAGGTGTGGTTGGGGCTGTCTGAGATTCTGTTGAATAATCTTCTAAGTACCAGTGAATCCAAAGCTCAGATGGTTGTTCCTCGTGGTACAGTCAGTGTCACAGTTCTAGTTACGTTGGTTATAGCTCAGTGCTCCTGTGCTTTGGTCTGCTCCCTTGGAGTTTGCTGTCTCAGGCCTACTTTGGCCTAAGCTTCTGGCTTTGATCTGTTTCTGTAAATCTTGATCTAGATCTCCTCTTGCAGATGTCCCTGGCTTGGAGTTGGACCTGTTTTAGTAGAGATCGCTGACTCTGGATCTGGTTGCTGGGTCAATCCTGATCCACCTGTGTCCCGGGACTGGGTTTGCTCCTGGCTTCTGCTCCTGATGGAGCTTATTCTTTCTGTGTCTTAGGTAACTGGTTCAGTCCCACTCTGGTTCCAGTGGAGGTTGCAGACTCTGAGTCAAGTAGTTGGCTCACTCCTGGTCTGCCAGTGTCCCAGGACTGGGTTGGCTCCCAGGGCTGAATTTGCTCCTGGCTTCTGCTCCAGGTGGAGCTTGTTTCCTCCGGCTCTCTCTGTCCTAGGATTCTCTGGCTTTTGATTTTTTTAGAGACTCCTCTTTCCCTAGCCTTTGTCATCTACTTCTTCTGTCTTTTGTTTTTTCTCAGATCAGAAGCCCTCCCCTTTGGTCCTTCATCTTAAGTTGTGAAGAATGAAGTTGACTGAAATAATATAAAATGTGGTACAAATGGCTGACGTGTGCTACCCGGGCACCTTTCCCTTTTTCCGATTAAAGTAAACACAGTGAATTTTCAGGCAATATGGGCAAGATTTCAAAAGGCAGACATATTACAGATACTACCAAAATATCTTCTTGTAAAGTAACTGAGTAGTTGGGCCTTTAGGATGTTCCTAACTAAAGCTGGACCTACTGGACAAGCCTATAATCACAGTTATTCAGGAGGCTGAGGCAAGGAGACTCACAAGTTGAAAGCCAGTGTTGGCTACAAAGTGAGATCAGGGCCGGGCGGTGGTGGCGCACGCCTTTAATCCCAGCACTCGGGAGGCAGAAGCAGGCGGATCTCTGTGAGTTCGAGACCAGCCTGGTCTACAAGAGCTAGTTCCAGGACAGGCTCCAAAGCTACAGAGAAACCCTGTCTCGAAAAACCAAAAAAAAAAAAAAAAAAAAAAAACCAAAGTGAGATCAGGATAGCCTATACAACCTGGTGGAACACTGCTTCAGAATCAAAAGTTGAAAGCTGTGTTGTAGCTCAGTTGTAGAGCATTTGATCCTGCATGACTGGAAACTCCAGTTAAACTGAAAATATCGAAGGTCACAAATAAATGAAAATGCCCACAGGAAATGAGTATATGTGATAACTTAAGCAGATGACTTTGTAAAAGTAGAAAAACCAGGAAAAAGTAACATTCCTAACTTACTCTTTCTATAAAAAGTAAACTTAAATTTCACACATAAAAATTTGCACATGACAGACCAAATCATGTAGGTTTAGAAAGCAGATATGAAAGATTTTTAATTTTTTTGTTTTGTTCTTTTTTTAAGTGCTGGAATTAAAAGCGTGTCACCACGTTACATCTCAAAAGCATTTTTAAACCCTAATACAGAATCTACAAGTCATATGAGAAGTTCTTAAATTATGATGTTAGATGGCATTTCTGCATAGGAACAAGAAATACAAAGTCAATAAAACTAGGCAAAAATATCTGTACCACATTTATAGAATTAATTTTTTAATGTATATATCAATGAGGAAAAGACTAAGGATTAAACAGGAAAAGAACATGAACAGAAAGTTATTATGAGCAGAACAAACATTTTATTTTTTTAATTTATTTATTTATTATGTATAGTGTTCTGCCTGCATGTATGCCTGCCCGCCAGAAGAGGGCACCAGATCTCATAGATGGCAGTAAACCACCTTGTGGTTTCTGGGAATTGAACTCAGGGCCTCTGAAAGAGCAGCCAGTGTTCTTAACCTCTGAGCCATCTCTCCAGCCCCAGAACAAACACTTTAAATATTTGAATTCAACCTTTTTACATTAGAGATAAAATGTCAACCATAATGAGATGTTGTGATCTCCCATCAGTTTGAGAGGACCTCAAGGCAATTGTGAAGGGTTTCTTCTTTACTGTTGGACTGTAGAGCCTCTTGAGAGAGTGGTGGACCTTATCTTTCAAATTGCAGAGTAGATGCCCTTTACCTCACTAATTGTATTTACAGGAATCTATTCTACAGATGTAATCACCCATAAAATGAAATACGGTATAACAATTACAGTACCTACCATAGTCAGAAGCCTGGCTAGTTGGATACATGTGGTGCAGCTGCTGGAATCCTCCAGCTGTTCTCTAAGAGACAAGCTGTGATATGTGTTGATAGGACAGTTGCAGATGCACTGGTAATAAAACATGGGCTACAGTGTAACACGCAATGTAATTATTTCTCTGGAACAGTATAGACTATTTGTTTTTGGTGATGGGGACCAGGAATCAAGAGATATAGGAGACATCCTTTTCATTATGAGTCCTATACATTTTAATTTTTCACCAAATAATGGCACATGCCTATAGTTGCAGCATTTGGGGGGTGGGAGCAAGTGTGATCACACCTGGTCTACATAGTGACTTCTACCCATTCAGGGCTACATAGCAAAATCCTACCTCAAAAATAACATTTAAAAATGATAGAAAGTAAATACAGTTCAGCACAATCATCTGATCCTCTTAGTTCCTACTACTGCTAAGCTCGTTCTTCCTCTGGTAGCTGCTCTACATGACCTCTTTCCTGCCTGTTTTGTTTTGGGGACCTCTGCCTGAGGGCAATCTCCTGTAGAAACGTAGAATATTTCTTCCATTCCTCAGTCACTTCCTGAATTTGCTTTGTTCTATTCTATGGCAGCAGTTCTCAACCTTCTCAATGCCATGACCTTGTAATACAGTTTCTCATGTTGTGGTGACCCCCAACAATAAAATTATTTGGTTGCATCAGGTGGTGGTGGCGCACACCTCTAATCCCAACACTCAGAAAGCAGAGATAGGAGGATATCTGTGAGCTCAAGCCAACCTGGTCTACAGAGTGAGTTCCAGGACAGCCAGAATTCCACAGAGAAACCCTGTCTTGAAAAAACAAAACAAAATAAAATTATCTTGTTGCTACTTCATGAGTAATTTTGGTACTGTTATGAATTGTAATGTAATATCTGACATGCAGCTTGAGCCACAGGTTGAGAACCACTGGTCTATGGTAAATGAGCACACTGTCAGCTGCCCCTCCGCAGCCCCAGACTATTGGTATTCCCCGTAGAGAAGCAGATGGGCTTGACTTATTGGGAGTTCCTGGTTGTAGGCATGGAGTTTCCAGAAGAACATAGAGGACTTCCAGTCTATTTCATTCCCACCTTTCCTTTGTGGGGCACTAGGACAGGGTGCTGATAAAAGAAGGAACTAGTCTCTTCTACTGAGAACTGGCAGCTGCAGGTGCTGGGTGAAGAGGAGGGTAGAGCGGGTACACCATGCACATTTCTGAGTATAAAGGACAATGGTGGGGCTCAGGGAAGAATAATCATGAAATCTTTCCCTCTTGCTTCTATTCCAGGGAAGAGGGATTTCATGGAAACAAATCAGAAGCAGCTACAGAGAAACAGAAATTAGGGTACCCTCCCATTGCTCCATTTTACTGCATGAAAGAGGATGTCCTTGCTTATGTTTTTGACAGCGTGTGGAGCAAGGTTGTGGGCTGTATGGAGCAGTTGACACGTAGTCACTGGGAGGGATTTGCTTCTGGTAAGGATCCTAATGAAACCAATGTGAAAAATAATTATTTATGATTTACAAATCCCAGTCAGTCTCTTTGTGTGTGTCTTTGGTGCTGGCTAAACCTAGGACCCCTAAGTGTGCCAGGCCAACATTAACACCAGGTTACAAGACGGCCTTTTTTTATTGTTTAATTTTGAGACAGAGTCACTCAAGACAGGCCTTGGACTTGTGATCCTCTTGCTTCAACCTCTCAACTGATATTCTGGGGCTTTGCTACCAGGTCTGGCTCTACAAAATCTAGGCTATATGCTTTATTAGTGCAGTACCTGGGTAAGAGAGATAGCAGAAACCAGTATTTTCCTATCTTTACACACACACCACAACACTTCTGAAACCAAGTTTGTAGGAGTATTCCACACATACTTAATAGATTCTCACACACCATGTGAGTGTGTTATGGTTGAATTCTCACACTACCTAGAAGATGGCTTTAGATCCCACAAGAGGCAGTTTCACAGCCTCTCCCACTTTATACCTCACACAACACATTGAAGCTTCATGCTGTGATCTGTACTTCTACCCAAAAATTAGAACTAATGAGTCTCCTTCCTTAGGTTTGATTAATCTGCTAGAATGGTGCACAGGACTCAGGGAGAAATCAGGCTTGCTGGCCTAGAAAAAATACTACAAAGGATGTAGATGAATAGCCAAATAAGAGATGCATAAGACAATGTTGGAGGAGGGAAGGGTGTATCCTCGCCACCCTCTGAGCACCCTCAAGTGAGTAGTCGGGAAGCTCTTCTGAAGAAGACATTTGTTCGGATTCTTATAAAGTCCACATTGTATAAGCATGTAAATAATTGGTTGTAAGCATGATTAAATAATCAGCTCATCCTCAGACCCTCTCTTCACAAAAGTCAGGGGAGTATGGCTAAAAGTTCCAAACCTGACTACATGTTGTTCCCCCTGGCGGTTAACCCTCCTGCTGGCTCCCCTCCTGAAATTATTCAGATTCTCCCAACCACCAGCCCTCTTCTCAGAATGCAGAAAGGCACTGTTGCTTTGAAGGTTCCAAGGGTTTTAGGAGCTCTGTGCCAGATACTAAGTAGAGACCAAATATGTTCTTTATGTTATATCAGAGTGAGTCTGATTAACGTTGGTGTTGTGGACGGAAACTAGCAGAGAACTTAGTAAATATCTGAGAATGGGTGGAGCAGTAATGAGGCCTCATCTGTGGTCATCAGACGAGTACAGAGCTTGTACTTTCTCCTCCAGCTGTGAGAAACCATGTGAGTGGCATATGCTTCTTAGTGTCAGTGAAGAATAATTAACAAACAGATACTTCACATCAGGTGTACAGTTGGTAAGTTCCGTTCTATGTACATGGTCAGTACAGTGAACACTCATCACTCCCACAAGTTCATGCCCTTTACAGGCCCTCCATGCTGTCGTTATATGTCACATCCTTTGCCAAAGATGCTTCTGCTGAGAGAAGCCAGATGAAGTGTGGTGGCCCCGAGGCTCCTAGGGAGTGGTACTGTTTGAAAGGATTGAAAGGATTAGGACATGTGGCCTTGTTGGAGGAAATGTATTTCTGGGGGTGGACTTTGAGGTTTCAGATGCTCAAGCCAGGCCCGGTGTCACACTTTCTTCCTGTTGCCTACTGATCCAGATGTAGAAGTCTCAGCTACTTCTCCAGCACCATGCCTGCCCACACACTGCCATTGTTTCCTGCCTTGACAGTAATGGACTAAACCTCTAAACCTGTATGTCAGCCCCAATTAAATGTTTTTCTTTATAATAGTTGCTGTGGGCCAGGCAGTGCTGGCACATGCCTTTAATCCCAGCACTTGGGAGGCAGAGGGAGACAGGTTTCTGTGAATTCAGCACCAGCCTGGTCTATAAAAATGAGTTTCAGCCAGGACTGTTACACAAACAAACCTTTGTCTCAAGAAACCAAAAAAAAAAAAAAAAAAAGAGTTGCCTTAATGGGCCATACTAGTAGGAACATGGAAGACAGTGGAGCTGAGGGTGATTTGAACTGTGGGGGCCTGGCTCAAGAGGTTTCAGAGGAGAAGAAATTTTGGTAAAGAATGTATTTGGCTGCTTTCTGCACTTGTCTAAAAAAAAAGAAAAGTTTAATGGATTAACAGCTTTGGTAGAGATTTCCAGACTGCCTAGTATTGACTGTGTTGCGTGGTTATCATTGGCCACACTTATACAGATCTATCATGAAAAGGAGCAAGCTGAGCAAGGAAAAATACAAAATGTACAGTTTGAGAAGAAAAGGAGCTCCAGGAAGTGTAAAAAGATTAAAGAAAAGCCTGCTGCTAAGTGGAATAAGGGAGTGGTGACTCTGGACAAGACTCTACCTAGCTAAGCTTTCAGTTTGTGAAAAGGGATGGAAGAGAAGCTTAGAGCGGCTGATGGTGTGGCCACCCCAGCACTTCGGAGGCAGACACAGATAGATCTCTAGTTCAGGCCAGCCTGGTCTACAGAGTGAGTTCTAGCACAGCCCGCAGTGAAGGAAACCATCAGTAATAGAAAGCTGGTGAAAATGAATTTGAATGAGGAGGCCATGTTCCAGTTCCAACAAGCAGCAGAATTTAGCAGCTTAGGCCAAATGGTTCTGGCCTTAGAGTCAAGGAATGACTAAGAAAAGCTGCTGAGGCTGGGCATGTGCCAGGGGTGTCCATGAATGGAGGCCTGGAGAAGCCATTGCATGAAGCTGTGAAGGAGAATCCCGGATTGCCTTGGAGATTCCAAGATGTTGGAGATGCCAAAGCCATGGGATACCTGCTGAAGAGAGCTGCTAACAGGGAGTGGAACCAGCCCAAAAGAGAGAAGTGTGTTGCAGTCAACAAAACTGAAAGGCATTGGAGATCTGAAGAGCAGTTTGACATCAGACACAGAGATGCAGAGTTTGGAGTTTGCCCAGCTGGTTTTAGTCTTGCTTTGGTCCAGTATTTCCTCACTGTGCTCCCTTTCCTCCCTTTTGGAATGGTGATATATATTATGTGCCATTATATGCTGGAATTATGTGATCTGCCTTTTCATTTTGACTTTACAAGGTATAATAGTTTCCTTGCCATGAGTATCAGAGACTTTGACCTATGAATAACGTGAAGAGAGTAGGGGCTTTAGAAGTAGAACTGAATGTAGTTTTGTATTATGAATATGGCTACAAGCCTAAGAGGGCCAGAGAGTGATTGTGGTGACTGAATGAAAATGAACCCTATAGGCTCATAGGAGGTGACATTCTTTGAAAGGATTAGGATATGTGGTCTTGTTGAAGTAAATGTGGCCGTGTTAGAGGAAGTGTGGCACTGGGCATGGGATTTGGGATTTCAAAAGCTCAAGCCAGGCTCAGTATCACACTTTCTTCCTGATGCCTCCTCTCCAGCACTGTATCTGCCCACACACTTCCATGTTTCCCACTATGACAATAATGGACTAAACCTCTGTACCTGTAAGCCAGCCCCAATTAAATGTTTTCCATTGTAAGAGTTGCTGTGGTCATGGTGTCTCTTCACAGCAATAGAACACTAAGACAGAGCACATATGGTCTACTTCCATTTACACCAACATCCTCTAATGTTAACGATCTGCAGTGACAGGAACCAGGTCATTTGCTCTGTCCGATTCTTCCACATGAGCATAATGACTTTAGATTTATCCATTTCACTTTTTATATCTGTAATTCCTTTTATTTCTGGATATTATTTCATGAAACCACATTTTATCAATTCATGTATTAATGGACATTTCAAATGCTTTTCACTATAGCTCTTACAAACACTAATGTACAAGAATTTAGAGGTAAATATTTTCATTTCTCTAGGCAAATCCCCAATACTAAAATGACTGAGTTAGATAGATAGATAGATAGATAGATAGATAGATAGATAGATAGATAGATAGAGATTATAGAAGTATTTTGTTACAAATTATATGTTTTTCTTTAGCACTCAAATTATTCCAGACCTCGCAGCTTTAAATAATACTGTTGTCTCACACATTTGTGAGTCAGAAGGCCTAGAATAACTTAGCAAGTCTTTTGTTTAGGGTCTCACAAGACTGAGGTCAAGGTATTGGCCAGTGCTGGCTTTTTAATATGGAGGCTAAGCTAGGAAAGGGTCCAGTTTTCCTTTTGTGTATGCTCAGAAGTATCTATTCCTTGTGGCTGTGATTTTCATGGCAGCTTTATTTTTCAAAGTCAGCCAGTCAAAAACAATTAAGGAACAGTTCATTTATAATAACATCAAATGACTGAACTGGACTGAAGTGGACTGGAAAGATGGCTCAGTGGTTACCAACAGTGGCTGTTCTTCCAGTGAGGACCTGGGTTTGATTTCCAGCACCCACATGGCAGCTAACAACCTCTGCAGCTCCAGTTTAGGGAATCTGACACCCTCTTCTAGACCCCACGACCCTACATGCACTTTATACATGGATACATAAAGATAAATATTTTCATGTCTTTAATTATCCTCCTCTTCCTTTTATACTGCCAGCTTCCTATTCTATTAAAAATGTTTAGGAATAAAATTAACTCTAGAAATGAGAGACGTGTGCCGAAAACTACAAAGACCATATGAGCTTACAGAAGACCACAACCTAAATGAAGAGACACAGGAAAGACAGCCTGCATGACATGGACTGGAAGACATGCTGCTGAGGTGACAGTACTTCCGAGTAGATCTGTATGATCAGTGCAGCCCCTATCAAGATTTCACCTGCCTGAGCTGGGGATACAATCATGGAGAACATAGTACAGGGCAAAGTCTACAAAAGAAAAAAGGACAAAATGGGAATTCAACTGCATGTTTTGTAGAAATGGGCAGGCGGATCCTAAAAGTCTGGAACTGCAAGGTCCCTCAAAGTTAAAACAGCATTGAAAAGAACGAAACTAGATAACTTCCTGATTTGAAAACTCTTAAAATACTGCTTTGATTAAGACTAGCAAAGGACAGATACATCAGTGTAGGTCAATTTCAGCAGGGCAGCCAAGATTAGTCAGTCAGGTGACATCTTGCCAACAAATGTGGCTAGAGTAAATGGATTTCCACACAGACAAAAGTGAAGTTGGACCCTGACATCTCACCTACAAGAGTCAACTCAAAAGTGGATGAAACAGGCCAGTGAGAGCTCAGTGGCTATGGGTGCTTGCCCATCAGACCGTATAGAGTACTCAGACCCTATAGAGACCCTATAGAGACCCTATAGAAAGAGGAAAGAACCAAATCTAACAAGTTGTCCTCTGAGTTCCACATGCACATGATGGCACATGTACATCTGCACACATACCAATAAATGATAAATGTAAACATTTTAAATAAAATGTTTTAAAAATAAAACACTAAATTTGAGTGAAAATTATGAAATCTCAAAAGAAATCATATAATAGATATTATGACTTTGGATTTAACAGTGAATTCTTAGGACATCAAAAGCATGCATAACAAAAAACTAAGTTGGGTTTCATCAAAATTTATAAGTTTGTGCATCAAGAGACATTCTCTAGATTGTGAAAGACCACACACAGGTCAAAATAATTATAACCACCTTTCCAGCTTGGGACCGGTAGAATGGCTCCCGCATAGAAGGGTGGCTAGAAGGGCCGTTCTGCCATAAACGAGGTGGTGACCCGAGAAAACACCATCAACATTCACAAGTGCATCCATGGCATGGGCTTCCAGAAGCATGCCCCTAGGGCACTCAAAGAAATCTGGAAATTTGTCATGAAGGAGATGGGGACTCCAGATGTGCGGATTGATACCAAGCTCAATAAAGCTGTCTGTGCCAAAGGAATAGGGAACGTTCCATACCATATCTGGGTACGTTTGTCCACAAAATGTAATGAGGATGAGGACTCACCAAACAAGCTCTACACATTGGTGACTTACGTGTCTGTTACCACTTTCAAAAATCTACAGACAGTGAGTGTGGATGAGAACTAACCTACTGAATCTCAAAGTTGGAGAACTGCCTTCAAAAAAAAATAATTGTCATATACCAGAGGAGATAAAGAACTACAATTTAATAAAGAAAGGACACAACCCAGTTTTTAAAACTGAGCAAATGCCTTCAACAGATATTTCTCCAAAGAAGATCTATAAATGGTCAAAAGTCACATGAGAAGGTGGTGTGCAGCAACTCATCATTAGGGGAATTCAGGTTAAAGAGAGAGAGAGAGATGCTGTTTCATGCCTACTAAGGGGTGTGTGTGTGTGTGTGTGTGTGTGTGTGTGTGTGTGTGTGTGTGTGTGTGAAGGGGGTTACTAAAGTGTGGATCCTATTTTTGAGAGACAACAAATGGGAAGGGTTTGCAGAAACTGGAACCCTCATGAATTACTGGTGCAAATGTAAGATGTACAGCCATTGTGGAAAGTTCCTAAAATGTTAAACAAAATTACCATATAACACAGAAACTCCTCTACAAAGTATATACATTACCAAGATTACAGAAAAGAGTTTACACATGTGTAAACATGTGTGGTTATAGTAGTAGTATCAGAAATAGACCCAAAGTGGAAACACAAATTTGATGTGTGTGTGTGTGTGTGTTATGTATGAAATAAATTGTGTGTACTCTAAAACTCCTGTGTTGAAACTATAATCCTTGATATGTTTTGGGAGCATTTAGGGAGGTACCAGCCCCCTGAACTAGTAGATTTCTTCTAAAAAGGTGAAGAAACACCAGAGCTCTTTCTCTTTCTATGCATACACAGAGAAGAGGCTGAGTGAGAACACAGTAAAGTAGGTGGCCATCCATAAGCCAGAAAGAGAAATCTGAGAGGTCAGCCCTGGTGGCATCTAGAACTGTGAGAAAGTAAGTGTTGTGTATGCCACCCACCTGTTATTTTATTAAAGCAGCCCTGACAGACTAATACACCATACAGTAGAATACTATTTATCCATAAAAAAATTAATTACTGAACCATTATTACAACATGGACAAACCTTGAAAATATACCAAATGGAGACAGACACAGAAGGCCACTTACAGAATTATGTATTATTTAATTTATATAAAATATCCCAAGTAAACAAAACCAAAAACAGACACAAAGTAATTTAACAGTTGCCAGTGGATGGAAGAAGACTTGGAGTGGTGGGAATTTTCTGGAATGACACTGTGGTGATGATTGCACAGCACTGAGTGCGGTGAGAATGACATACACTTTAAAGTGCGTTATGAGGCTTACCTCATTCCCAAAACTATAGCCTGTGGCTGGGAAGGTTAAGTTAAGTGGCTAAGAACCTTTGCTGCTGTTACAAAGAATTCAGGCCCCAGTAGCGACAGGGTGGGCGGTTGAAAATCATCTGTAACTCTAGTTCCAGAAGATATGATGCCATCTTCTGGCCTCCATGAGTACTGCATGCATGTGGTGCACACACAGAAATATAGGCAAACACTTAATAAACACATAAAATAAAAAATTAATATAATCTTTAAAAGTCTAGCCTAAAGATTATGTGGGGTTTTTTTATCTCTCACATGGCTTTCTTTTTTTAAAATTGATATTTATTGAGCTCTACATTTTTCTCTGCTTCCCTCCTTGCCTCTCCCCTCCCCCCTTCAACCCTCTCCTAAAGTCCCCATGCTCCCAATTTACTCAGGAGATCTTGTCTTTTTCTACTTTCTACTTCCCATGTAGATTAGATCTATGTAAGTCTCTCTTAGTGTCCTCATTGATGTCTAAATTCTCTGGGATTGTGGTTTCTAGGCTGGCTTTCTTTGCTTTATGTTTAAAAAACACCTATAATGAGTATATGTGATAATTGTCTTTCTGTGTCTGTGTTACTTCACTCAAAATAATGTTTTCTATCTCCATCCATTTGCCTGCAAAATTCAAGCTGTCGTTATTTTTTTCTGTTATGTAGTACTCCATTGTGTAAACGTACCATATTTTTCTTATTCATTCTTCAGTCAAGGGGCATTTAGGTTGTTTCAAGGGTCTGGCAATGACAAACAAAGCTGCTATGAACATAGTTGCGCACATGTCCTTGTGGCATCCTTTGGCTATATACCCAAAAGTGGTATTACTGACTCTTGAGGAAGGTGGTTTCCTAATTTTCAGAGAAATCGCCACACTGACATCCAAAGGGGTTGTGCCAGCTTGCATTCCCACCAGTAATGCAGAAGTGTTCCCTTTTCCCCACAACCTCTCCAGCATAAGTTGTCATCAGTGTTTTTGATCTTGGCCATTCTTACAGGTGTAAGATGGAATCTCAGAATTGTTTTGATTTGCATTTCTCTGATGACTAAGGATGTTGAACATTTCCTTAAGTGTCTTTCAGCCATTTTAGATTCTTCTGTTGAGAGTTCTCTATTTAGATCTATATTCCATTTTTTATTGGATTATGTGTTCTTTTGGTGACCAATTTCTTGAGTTCTTTGTATATTTTGGAGATCAGACCTCTGTCTGATGTGGGGTTAGTGGAGATCTTTTCCCATTCTGTAGGCTGTTGTTTTGTCTTGTTGACCGTGTCCTTTGCTTTATAGAAGTTTTTCAGTTTCAAGAGGTCCCATTTATTAATTGTTTCTCTCAGTGTCTGTGCTGCTGGGGTTCTATTTAGGAAGTGGTTCCCTGTGCCAATGCGTCCAAGTGTACTTCTCACTTTCTCTTCTAAAAGGTTCAGAGTGGCTGGCTTTCTGTTGAGGTCTTTGATTCATTTGGACTTGAGTTTTGTGCATGGTGATAGATATGGGTCTATTTTCATTCTTCTACATGTTGATGTCCAGTTATGCTAGCACCACTTGTTAAATATGCTTTCTTTTTTCCATTTGATATTTTTTGCTTCCTTGTCAAAAATGAGGTGTTCAAAGATGTGTGGATTGATATCCGGGTTTTCTATTGGGTTCCATTGGTCCTCCTGTCTGTTCTTATGCCAATACCAGGCTGTTTTCAGTACTGTAGCTTTGTTGTAGAGTTTGAAGTCAGGGATTATGATGCCTCCAGAAGTTCTTTTATTTACAGGATTGTTTTGGCTATACTGGGCTTTTTGCTTTTCCATATGAAGTTGAGTACCATTTGAAGAATTTTGCTGGGATTTTGCTGGGCATTGCCTTGAATCTGTGAAAAGTATGTTTTTAAAGATTGATTTATTTATTATATATACAGTGTTCTGCTTGAATGTATGCCTGCAGGCCAGAAGAGGATACTAGATCTCAATATAGATGGTTGTGAGCTACTATGTAGTTGCTGGTAATTGAACTCAGGACCCCTAGAAGAGCAGCCAGTATTCTTAACCTCTGAGTCATCTCTCCAGCCCCTTGAAAAGTATTTTTTTAATTCTTTGTACACATTTCTGCTAGTTAATTTGTATTTAAATTTTTCTCTATTCTTTTTTTTTTTTTGGTTTTTTTTTTTGGTTTTTCGAGACAGGGTTTCTCTGTGGCTTTGGAGCCTGTCCTGGAACTAGCTCTTGTAGACCAGGCTGGTCTCGAACTCACAGAGATCCGCCTGCCTCTGCCTCCCGAGTGCTGGGATTAAAGGCGTGCGCCACCACCGCCCGGCAATTTTTCTCTATTCTATCAACAGTTTACCTCCAAGTACTTTGAAGATGTTGTCTCTGGTCCTCTCCTTTTAAATATGTTGTCTCTGGTCCTCTCCTTTGTGTTATTTCTAACAAGAAGCCTGATGCCATTTTGTCCCAATCTATGTTTTTCACTTCTGGCCTAGAACCATCCTTATAGACAAGGCTGGCCTCAAACTCACAGAGATCTACATGTCCATCTCCCTGGACCTGGGATTAAGGACACATGTCACCACACCCAGCCTCCAGCTACATGCAATATTTTCTTCTTATTGCTGGTTTCAAGCAATTGATGATGACTTTGCTGTAGTTTTCTTCCTGTTTTTTCTGGTTGGAGGCAGCTGGGTTTTCTGTCTCTGCGGACCCAGGAAGCTTCGTTTGGAGTTTTCAACCATGTTTTTTCTTCACATGTGTTTGTTTCTTCACATGCTGGTTACTCAGAAATGGGTTTGTCGCATCATGGAGCCTTCAGATAACTTGGGCTTTAAAGAACTTTTTCTTAGGTCATCCTCTCCGAGAAACTCATACCTCCCTGGGTATGTGTACAACTATGCTTTTCTCATGTCTGTCTGTCTGTAATAGCCTCTGTCTCCTCTCCTGCTTAGTATCCATGCTTAAATCTATATTGATAAATGTATTATTTTTAAAAAACTCCAATCTTGATTTATATTTCTTCTTTTTTCCTTTTTATTTCATTTTCTTTTTTGTTTGTTTGTTTGTTTGTTTGTTTGTTTCAAGACAGGGTTTCTCTGGGTAGCTCTGGAATTTGCTCTGTAGACCAGGCTGGCCTCAAAATCACAGAAATCCACCTGCCTCTGCCTCCCAAGTGCTGGAATTAGAGGCGTGCACCACCACCACCTGGCAATATCATCAATCTCTGCTGTGATGTTAAATACACTATTTATCCACTCTATGATCTTGATACTTCAATGCTTCCATTTAGTGTTGTGAAAAAGGGGAGTAGTGCTAGGCATTTAATCACACACCTGCAATGCCAACACTCTAGGCTGAGGTAAGAGAATTCTGAGTTCAGGACCAACCCTGGCCACACAGTAATATCTGACAAAAAGGAGGGATGTAGAATAGCTTGGGAACCTGTTCCTGATTTTGGTTTTGCTTACTGATGCTCTCTTCATTTTGAGTTGATAGTTTCCTGTCTTTGAGTCTTTGATCTTGGAAACAAACTTAGGTAATTGCAAAGCATGTCTCATTAGTTTATATCTCCAGGATTTACTCTTTTATTATCTATTATCCATTGTGTTGAAAGCCAATGTCTTGTAGCTTCCGCAGCCTGAGTATGGTGGTGCACACCTTCACTCTCAGTAGTTAGGAAGTGAAGACAGGAAGATCTCTGTGAATTCAAGGCCAGCTGTAGATAGAAAGTGAACCCTGTCTCAAAAAAATTATAAGAATGGGTTATACACCCTTCTGCATGTTTTCTTTCAACTTTTAGATTACTATATTTGCTTATAACAGTTTTTCTTTTTTGTTGCTGTATAGTATTTGTTATATCTACTGCTGATGACTATTTGGGTAGCGTATGTTTTTCTGCGTAGAGTGCTATTAGGATCATCTCCATGTGTCTTTGGGGGAACATTTATACTGGATATATACTTGCATAGAATTGGTGGGTCATGTGATAAACTATGCCAATGTTAGTGACATCTCCCCCCAAATTTTTCTAATATGACTTTACCTATGTACACTCTCTCAGGTAGCATGAGTTCTAACGAGAGGTTTTTGAGGGCCAGCCCCAATGCTCTCTCAGGGTCCAGAAAGAAATCTATAGCCAGCGAAGGCTAGGGATCTGAGGGTGATCCATATTTCTTATGCCAGTTTTTTTTTATTTTTCTGTTTCTATTCTAATTCTCCTGTCCTTCATCTAATTCTTCCTAGCTTCTCTGTAGCTTAAAAACTCTCTTTCTCCCAGAAGCCTTGAAGTGATAAATAAATTACAAGAGTTGCCTCTCATTGGTCAAAAGCACATTTCTAGAGCAAGTGATAAGGAGCTGAGCTGTTTACCATGGCAACACAAGGGTCCAAGGTTACAGGACTAAGTCCATGACAGAGGGTGGAGGGCACAGTGTCCAGCGAGATAAGTTTTGAGACATAGGTCTTTTGTTAACAGACTGGCAAGCAGAGAATTGCCATGCCTTTCTTAGGGTGCTTTGTGTAATAACCGTGGTTGGATTTCTGAGACTCTGACTTGTGCATAGCTGTAAGGTTTTACACTTGTGATCTATTTTAAAAAAGCCTTTAGTCTAGTTTGAACTTGCTCTGTGGTAAAAGTGGGCTAATTGCATGCAGTTTATGTTAGACCGAGGAGAAATTGTTATTTTTTGATAATAGTCAAAGTGAAAAGGAACAGAGCAGGCTTTTAAGTGTCTACAGTCTTCAGTCTTCATGGGACAAATACATCCAGTTATGAAGTATATCCCAGTAAATATATTCTATATATCAAAATTATGCAGCCAAAATAAAAGTCATCTTTCTGACCATCCACAGATATATGAGCCCATAAAACTGAGATGCAATCATGAGATTACATATACACATCACACGAGATTACACACTACAATGCAGGTATTGGGGAGACACCAGCTGCTTTAGCAAAAATGAGCAACACTAGCCGGGCGGTGGTGGCGCACGCCTTTAATCCCAGCACTCGGGAGGCAGAGGCAGGCGGATCTCTGTGAGTTCGAGGCCAGCCTGGTCTACAAGAGCTAGTTCCAGGACAGGCTCTAAAAAAGCTGCAGAGAAACCCTGTCTCGAAAAACCAAAAAAAAAAAAAAAAAAAAAAAAAAAAAGTGAGCAACACTTTCCAGAGTCGATGGTCCTGCAGGCCTTGTCTGGACAGTGTTAACCTCCACCAGATAACCACTCCTCTGGTGGGCTGACATCTGAACACTAGTTGTCACCTGCAGTAAGTAATTCTCATGGCCCCTGACAGAGTTCTAGTTGCCCAACCTTTGCTATATTTGATGTTGTCTATGTGTGTTCCCTTCTAAAACCCAAGAGAACAGGACTGATACTTTTCATTAAAATTACTTGGTCAGGCCAGTGAGGGGGCTTAACAGGTACAGATGCTTGCATGCAAGCCTGATGACCTTGATTGGATCCCCCAATCTCATGAGGTAGCAAGAAAGAGTTGATTCCTTCAATTGCTCTCTGACTTCTACACACATGCACGTACACACCTGACAGCACATGCTCATATTTGCTTCCCCACCCCCCATAGACACAAACAAAAGCAAAAACCAACTGGGTATCTTGTAGTGGTATACACCTATAATCTCAGCACTTGGGGGAAGCAGAAGGATGAAGAATTGAAGGTCAGCCTAGGCTACATAAAATCCTGTTTCTAAAACCTAAATAATTAATTAAATACAATGAAGTGGGTTGTGTTTATGAGTGTTTTGAAGATATGACAAATGTTAAGTCTGGGGCTAAGAGACAGCTAAGCAGTTAGAACCCTTGTTCTTGCAGAGGACCCAGGTTTAATGCCCAGCACCCACATGATGGCTTACAACCATCTATAACTCCAGTTCCAAGGATCTCACATCTTCTGACTGGTCTTTCCTTTTTGAAAAAAGATTGTTTTTATTTTATTTTTGTGTGTTCACATGTTTGTCTGCATGTCTGTCTGTGCACCATGTGCGTGCAGTGCCTGCAGAGGTCAGGAAGGTGGTGCTGGACCTCAAGACTGCAGTTACAGACACTTGCAAGCCATCATGTGGCTGCTGGGAATAAAACCTGAGTCCTGTAGAATAGCAGCTAATGCTCTCAACCTCCTTTCTTATACAGCCCAGGATCATGACTGCCCTGGGGGTGACACCATCCAACTTGGTCTGGGCCCACCCACATCAAGAAAATGCTGCAAAGCTATGTGTGTAGACCAGACAGGTGAAGGCAGTTCTTCAACTGAGTGCCCTCTTTCCAGGTGGCTCTGTGTAGGCCAGACAGATGGAGGCCATTCCTCAACTGAGTGCCCTCTTTCCAGGTGACTCTAGTGTTGACAAAAAAAAAAAAACCTAACCAGCATAGAAGCCAACCTGCAATTTAGTCATGTGACATTCTGTTATGTTTTGTTTCTCTATAAGCCAAAAGTATATAAAAGTATATAAAACTGAGTAATATTCTTTTTTATTTCCCTTCTTTGTTTGTTTGTTTGTTTGGTTTGGTTTTTCAAGACAGGGTTTCTCTGTAGCTTTGAAGCCTGTCCTGGAACTCTGTAGACCAAGCTGGCCTCAGACTCACAGAGATCCACTGATCCGCCTGTCTCAGCCTCCCGAGTGCTGGGATTAAAGGCATGTGCCGCCACCACCCAGACATACCCGGTATTCTCATCTTTTACAAATGCAGATGTATAAAAAGGGCCTCTTCCTCCTAGGAGCGTCAGCATTTGCTGTGCATAGAACTTATACTCCGAGTCCTCACCTGCGCTCTGGGCCATCTGTGCAAAAGATGCACAGAGCTAACTAGAGATCTCAGAGGCTGTGCAGCTTATGTTGGTGATCATTTTAATTCTCAATCAAGATGGTTTTTGAAATCTAAATTAGGAAGAAAATACTTAGCTTTAAGTTGTTATCATGTTTTTAACTAATGGGAGCCAAGCTTCGCTGTTCACTGTCTCCGAGAAGTGGACCATCTCTGCCTAGACAGTGAGCCAGATGAAGAGAAGGGGGTGGCTTAGGGACTGTGAAGACAGTCCATCCAAAAACATGATTGATCCTCTGGTTCATCCCCCACCCCCCACTTCATTTTCAGTTGTGTCTAATGATAAAAAGCTCAGAAGTCCCAGTGATGAGGCTCAGAGGGTAAAGGAAGCTTGCTGCCAAGCCTGACAACCCAAGTTTAGTCCCCAGAACCCACTTGGTGGAGGAGCAAGCTGTCAAGTTGTCCTCTGACCTCCATACAAGCACCATGGCACATGTATGTACACACATACAAATAAATAAATGTGATACAGAACTTTGAATCTCTCAGGGAAGTGATGGCACACACTATTAATCCCAGCACTTGGAAGGCAGAGGCAGACAGAACTCTGTGAGTTCAAGTTCAGCCTGGGCTGAGGTACAGATCAAATTCCAGGACAGGCTCCAACACTACATGGAGCAACTCTGTCTCAAAACATAAAAGAATTAATCCCAGTTCCATATATACTAAAATTTGACAGTTATGACAGTAATGCTATGAACATTCTTGCATATTTCATGTCATACACATGTTAAGTTTTCTCTGTGCTTACCAAGGTTCACTGTTCACTATGCTGGTCTTCAATTGTTTTGTATACTAAATTGTTTTTGTGGGGTTTTGTTGTTGTTGTTGTTTTGCTTTTTTTGTTTTTGGAAACAGGGTTTCTTTGTGTGGCCTTGGCTGTCCTGGAACTCACTCTGTAGACCAGGCTGGCCTCAAACTCAGAGATCCAGATCTGGGATTGAAGGTGTGGGCCACCTTTGTCCTTTAGAGTTATTTTTATTCGTGCGTGCATGTGTTTGTGTGTGTGTATGTGTATACATGTACCTGTGTATACTGGTGCTGCAGAGGCCCAAGGAGGTTATGGGAACCCTTAGAGTTGTGAGTTCAGATGGTTGTGAGATGCCTGTTGTGGATGCTGGGAACCAAACTCTGAGTCCTCTTAGAGAATAGCAAGTGTTCTTAGCTTCTGAGTCATCCCTGCAGCCCTAGATTTCCCTCCTAGTTCACCATTTCTTTAACTTTACACCAAAGCTTAAATCTCAGTTTAGAGGCTTTTGTAGATTTATTGTGTTCTTTTAAAAAATTGTTTCTTTTGATATTTTGCACTTACTTATATTTTCAGATCTTTAAAGAAAAATGCTAGCTTTACATTCAGTGCCTGTCTATCCCAATTTTGGAAGTCTTTCCAGAACTGGCAGTGCTATTCCACTTGCTTTTTTTCAGGATGCTTGATCTCCATATAGAAACTATGATTTTAATGGTTTCTAGTTTCAGTGCATTGTCTATGACAGTAGTTCTCAACTTTCCTAGTGCTTTGACTCTTTAATATGATTCCTCACGTTGTGACCCACAACCATATAATTATTCTCATTTGCTGCGGTTATAAATCATAATGTAAATATCTGAATGCAGAATGCTTGCTGTGTGACCCCTGTGAAAGGGTTGTGAAGTCAGGATTCATGATCTGAGGGCTCTACAGCTCTGCAGCAATCACTAGCAACATGTGGCTCTTTAACTTTAAAAACTTTGTTCCACAGCTACAGCAGCCACATTTTAAGTGTCCCATCCCTTATGACCACCACATTGGGCAGCACTGATGTAAACATGTCCATCAATTCCGAAGGCTCTGTCATAGATGACTGCTTTTCCTTCTGCTTGGAACCTCCAGACATCATCAGCCTGGAAAGCGCTGTAAACTGAGCTGTCAGCCTGAGGGTTTACAGCTGTGCGGGTATGCAGTTGAGCTGCAGAAGGGAGAAAAGCCTTTCTAGACTACTAGCTGTCGGGAAGACTGTCTCTCAGAACTGTAACCAGAAGAGACCTATGGGTAATAGATCCTTTTCTTTGCTCAGATGATGAGAGTAACATTGAAATTACCAGACTGGATTCGGCAAGTCCCTGTGTGCTGAATGAACAGCACCCCTTGGTTTTACCTCGAGTGCCGCAGTCCAAGGTGCTGTCCATCACCTCAAATCCGGTAAGCCTCAGAGCAGATTGTGAGAAACTGGAACTGTTCTCTTTCCAAAAGAAATTCGCTCAGGTGTTTGCCTTGGTTGTGTTATTTCTGGATTTCTGGCAGGGTTCACAACAACGTAGTCATGTTTTCGTTATAAACTGATTAGCCCATTAGCTCAGGCTTCTTATTAACTGTTATAACTTATATTAGCCCATTGTTCCTGTCTCTGTTAGCCACATGGCTTGGTACCTTATTTGGTGAGGCAGTCGCATCTTGCTTTTTCTGTGGCGGGTCATGACTGCAGAACAAGCTTTCCTCTTCCCAGAATTCTCTTGTTCTTATTGGTCCACCTCTACTTCCTGTCTGGTTGACCTGCCTATACTTCCTGCCTAGCTACTGGCCAATCAGCGTTTATTTAAAATATAATTGACAGAATACAGACCATTGTCCCACACCACTTCCCCCTCTTTTTTTTTTTTTTAAAAAAGAACTCTGAACCTGATATCCTTTGTTTAGCTTTTCTCCTGACCATTAGCCATAACAACTTGTAACCAACATTCTAAACAAAGGAAAATATCCATAGTTCATTTTTTGGGAATGTGGGTGTAGTTTTCCAGGCTACTTCCTGCTGGTTTGGGAACACTGATAATCTTATGGGGACCTAAAGAACATTTAGAATTATGATCAAGTCCTGACCAGTGTATACTATGAGGCTTGATCATCTCAGGCAGCTTCTTGAATCTGTTCTGGATGTAGAGCTCAGACATCTGGGCCATCTGTTCCTACTGGGAGATCTCTCAGATGGTCTTCCTTGATCAAACCTGATTTTTCTTAACTCAGAATAAATTGATAGCCTCTTATTTTCTGTGGAAACAAAAGCAAAACCTCTTCTCCAAAGTAACATACCTTTTGACTTCAATTTTGAAGTCAAGGTATTTTCAAAGCACCTATCTTGGATTAATTCAGCAACATTTATAAGCAAATATCTTTTAGCAGCTGTTGCTCCTTCCTCAGCATTCAAACAATTCAAAGAGAGCATAATAGTATACAGTATCCAGACTCTGTGCGTTTTTCATCTTTACATGGCTTTATTTTAACCTCTATTTCTTTTATTTTAACTTTCAATTTTTGTCTTTTTGAGACAGGTTCTCTGTGTATCTTTGGCTGTCCTGGAACTCCCTTTGTAGACCAGGCTGTCCTTGAACTCACAGAAATCTGCCTGCCTCTACCTCCCAAGTGCTGGGATTAAAGGTGTGTGCCACATATCTTGAATTCACAGAGATCTGTCTGCCTCTGCCTTTCAAGCGTTGGGATTAAAGGAATGTGCCACCACACCCAACTACTCTTTTTCTTTTTTATTTTAAGGACTTTAACCTTTTTCTTTTCTATCCCAAGCCTGTATATATTTTTTAAACACACTGTAAACCATTTAGAGGTTTTCTTTGTCTTTGAATCTATCTTTACTGTATATCTCTCTTTTTCTGACCATGTGAGTCTTTAATTTGCTAAGCAATATGGGTAAGATTAAAGCCGTGGCTTTGACAGCCATATCCAGCCCATTCCTTAGCTTTCTGAGATTCCAGCCTCATGGCAGAGGTACCAGCTGTAGCCATGTTTATTGCCACAACTCTATGGCGTTTCAAGGTCCCTGCCACCGAGCAAGCTGCAGCAGTCTGCTCACAACCACATTCAAATTCTCTGTAGCCGGAACTCCTGGCTGAAAGAGTCAGAGTTTACACTGGCAGGACAGCCCAGAAAGCCAGCATTTTAAAACAGCGTGGCTTTTTTTTCTGTTACAGCTGAAAACCAAAAAGCATGTGATCAGCTTTTCATCAACACCATTTAAGTGTTTTGTGGCAGGGCCTCTTAAAAGAGCTGCAAGGTTTTACAGCTAAAGCTGATCAGGAAGCCTCTCTTAAATGAGAGTGCTTGCCTCTAGCAAGCAGAGGCCACCTGAGAAAATGCTGCCATGCTTGACTCTATTATTTTATGTCTAGAATTACTTCCCAAGCTCTCCCAGGCTTTATGTGGATGCAGTTGTCCACCTGGGCACCATTTGTTGTCTGAGGTTTCCTGTCCTGCCCGGTTCCTGCAGTTGTTAAGTCCCAAAGAAATCACACAGAGTTCTACATTAGTTATAAACTGACTGGCCCATTAGCTTAGGCTTCTTATTAACTATTATAACTTATATTAGCCCATTTTTCTTGTCTATGTTAGCCACGTGGCTTGGTATCTTATTCGTTGAGGCAATCATATCTTGCTTCCTCTGTGGCCAGGTCATGACTCCATTAGTCATGTTGTTAAGAGATGGTTTCACTGTATAGCCCAGGCTGGCCTCAAACTCACTGTGAGTTCAGGCCAGCCTTGAACTCACAATCCCCCTGCCTCAGCTTCTCAAGTGCTGGGATTACAGGTGTATGCCATCTCTTCTATGGCAGAAGAGGTGGTTAAAGGGCACTGAATGATGGCCAGCTCATGTTGGTAGTATTAGAACAACTAAGATTAGCTCCTTATAGAGCCTTTGGAATTTAGGTTATCACATGGGACAGACGTAGGGAGATATACCCCTGTAGTTCCAGCTACTCAGGAGGATGGCACAGGAAGATTACTTGAGCCCACCATTTCAAGGCCAGTATGGGCAATACAGAGAGACAATGTCATAAAAATTTTTTAAATAAAAAAATAAAAGAAAGAACAATGAAGATCAAGAACCAGCACTCTAGGCTAGTGAGAGATGAGTCTGCAGAGCTCAGGATTGTGTGCTAGTGGAAAAGAGCAGTTACTTTGCACTTATTTCTTCCTCTTGCTTCAAAGTTTGCTTGTGACTTTACTATTTAGGGTTTCTTTTCTCTTGTAAGCAGTAATAATGCTTCTCTCTGCCCATGAGAGTAGCCATTAATTTTCATCTGTGTTGATCAGCTGTCACTTAGAAATGCAGAACAAAGAACCCTGTTCTCTCGACAGCGCACCGTGCCGGCCAGTGGTCAGCTGTTGTACAGTTAAGGCACAAGGTTGGGGGGAGGTGTAAAGAACCTAACTGGAAAACTAAGTTTGCAAACTTAGCAAATGGAGCAGGTGTCTTCACCAACCAATGTATGCTTTTGACACATAGATGAGTTTCTGTCAAGCAAGTGGTCACCAGCCAAACGTGAATGGCCTCTTGGTTCACGGGATGCCTCTACAGCCAAGGAACCTCTCCCTGATGGATAAGCTCCTGTAAGAAGCTCGGCTTTTCATTCACTGGAGAGCTTAAGTAGAATGCTGAGAAAGAGAGGAAAGCAACCAGTCACCACCAGGCCACTGAGTGGCAGACACAAGAGAGGATAACAGTTAAGGAGCAAAGTCTCTCTCTGTCCCTGGGAAGGAGACCCAGGACCTGGCCACATATAGCAGTGTGGGGCTGAGTGTCGTGTGTGTGCTGCCCACATGGACTGCTGTACCACCCCAAAAGAAAATCTGTGTCTAGGGATTTAGATAATTACAAGGCCATCCTAGTAAGAAGAACGGTGCGTGAAAAGAGTTGCAGATTAAAACATGTAAAATACTTAGGAAAAAAGGAGATCATTTTGGCATAAAAGTGTCAGATGTCTGAACTTTAATGCTTTTGGGCCAAAGGGATTGCTTAATGGATACATGTGCCTGCTACCAAGCCTGACAACCTGAGTTTGACTTCAGGGACTGAAGTGATGGAAGGAGAGAACTGGCTCCCCAAAGCTGTCCTCTGACCTTCATACATACACTGTGACTGACATGTGCATACCCACACTCTTACAGAAAAAGTTTTTTGGTTTGTTTTGGTTTTGGTTTTGTTTGTTTTTGGTTTTTTGTGGCACGGTCTATGTAGCTCTGGCTGTCCTGGAACTCAACTATGTAGACAAGGCTAACCTTAATCTCTGAGATCCACCTGCTTCTGCCTCCTGAGTGCTGGGATTAAAGACATGTGCCAACACATCAGGCTCACCAAAAAAAGTAATATTTTAGAACTTCAATGC
Source organism: Arvicola amphibius (assembly GCF_903992535.2). Lineage (NCBI taxonomy): Eukaryota > Metazoa > Chordata > Mammalia > Rodentia > Cricetidae > Arvicola > Arvicola amphibius. The sequence continues at coordinate 71,379,518 of NC_052059.1, forward strand.
TTCCAATCAAAGATAATTGACAATATTGTAGAATTTAAATAGTCCATGGTAAAATTAGTGGGAAAGAATTCATGAATAAATGTGATCAGATTGTGGATGGCTATGCATGCAATGTTAGTATTTGTTCATGTAGTTATATATGACCACCATAATTTATCTATGCTGTTGTCCCTAGGTTGTCTTTAGGTGGGGTTTATTATGCAGAAAGGCATTATAAGTATTTTGTATAGGACATTTTTGAGGACATATAGTCACATTTAGGACCCTGTGGCAGATCACACAGCATGAGACAGGAACTGTACTGCAGCAAAAGGAAGTGAGAATAAGCAAGAGCTGTAAGGGTGTGCAGCCAGCACTAGTGCAGGGTGATGGTGCAGCTAGCATTAGCAAAGGGCAACGGTGCAGCCAGCACCAGTGTAGGGCAACGGTGTAGTCAGCAGCAGCCCAGGGGGGCGATGGTGAACAGGACCACAGACCTTGGCTGCAGATACTTGTCTATCGAGTAGTCAATACCCAGCACTCAAAGAAGGAATGGCTGAGCTTAGGGGATATTGTAATAACAAATGAATCAAAGTCAGTTCTGAGATTTCAAGCTCAGGAGGTTCGTTTTCCTTTTGGGCTCTGTTCTCAGTAATGGACCACCTTCAGAGAATGTGGAGAGATCAAGCTTGGAGACTGGCTTAAATGTCACCTAGTAAAAGATGGTAATTGAACTCACCATCAGACAAGAAAGGACTTGACAAAATAAAACACCAGTGGAGAGCAGCTGAAATCCATGACTCTTTTTTGTTTTGGTTTGTTTTTTTGGGGTTTTGTTTTGTTTTGTTTTTAGTTTTTTTGAGACAGGTTTTCTCTGTAGCTTTGGAGCCTGTCCTGGAACTAGCTCTTGTAGACCAGGCTGGTCTCGAACTCACAGAGATCCGCCTGCCTCTGCCTCCCGAGTGCTGGGACTAAAGGTGTGCGCCACCGTGCCTGGCTAAGTCCATACTTTTTAAATTAGAATAGAGTGAGTGAACTGGAAAAAGAAGACATGAGTGAGTGTTACTTAGGAAGACAAGAAAGCTCTCCAAGGCTGGAGCTTGGGCACTCTCCTTCCCAAATCCTCCCAAACACCAAGGCCTGACGGGCTCAGCAGTCATGGCAGGCTCCTCACTTCTTCCACTCTCCTCCATCTTGTCTCCTAGACGTCTTAGAATCGCCAGACTTCCTGGTATCTTCGTAAAACAAAACAAAACAAAACAAAAAACCAAGCCCACTGCGTCTGTAGAGCAGCACTAGGCTTATGGGAGAATCGTATTCTTCAGCTGTTTATGCAGACAGGGGTCTGCTCTGTTCTTACTGCCCTGGGCAGCATGTAGCAGCAATCTTTTGCTCGTTCCCACTAGCCCAGCACTTTAAAGGTTTATTTTTATTTGCATGAGTGCTTCGCTCCCACATGTGTATGTGCCATGTGTGCAGTGTCCACAGAGCCCAGAAGAGGGCGTCAGATTCCCTGAAACTTAGCTCACTATTTCAATAACAAATCAGTACCAAACCAGTGAGGCCACCCTGGTGTCTCAGATCTAACCCTGAGGACGTTTCCTCAGCTCAGAAAGTGCAGGACTGTGCGCAGGACGCACTAAGTACCTGTCAGCCTTGCCTTCCCCACAACTGAGCAAGTGACTGTGGCAAGTGGGCCATGGGCATTTAACCCAATCTTCATTCTAGAAAGGTATGAGTGAAACAGGTCATTGTCAGTTATAATCCAGGACTGGAGAGGCCAGGAGAAGGGTCTCAAACTCCAGCCTGGCCTCTGCTATCTAACAGGGCTGCCCGAATCCTAGGTAGCCTCTGGAAGCCGCTCGGCTCTTCTCTTCCCTGAACGTCTTAGGTTGAGGCTTCTTACCCAGAGCCCTGTGTTCTTTTACATAGAGATTTTCATTGTGGTTTCTGATTTGGCCACCAGAGATCTTGATGACAAGCTACTTATGAGGCCTGGCTCCAGTTCCGTCCTTTCAAACCGAAATTGGCCAAACCGAGCCCTGGACCTTAGTACGTCATCTTTGTCATATACAGCACAGTCCGCCAGGAGACGCAACCCCCCGCCACGCACCCTTCATCCAATCAGCACAAACCACTCACGTGCTGGGACGCCATGGCCTGCAGAAGAAATCCTCAGAGGATCCCGAGTGTAGGTTTCAAAAGTAAAATTTCTGAAACTGGTAAAACTAGTCCCAATAGTTATGTGAATAGTAATAGAGAATGAGTTTGACTATAAGATTTAAGCTATGCCTGGAAACAAATACTCAAGTAGTCATACAATGAATTGTCTGTAGTTTAAGTCCAACTCATTTTTTTTAAGTTTTAGTGAAATACAAATACTGGATGAGATCATTCAGTTGATTCTGCTGAAATTTGATTTGTGAAATTTAAGGGAGGGGGAGAAAACTCTTTCCAAAATTGCTTACCCTTTTCTGAAAATCTAGGTGAGCACATTAGACTTAGCGACTTAATGACTGCATTCCTCATCTATTTGCTTGTGTTGTTACAACTTTGCTTTGCATCTCGGTTTTGCTGGTGGGCTCTGCAGTCCAGCGACTGCAGACACACTCTCTTCTCCCTCACCAATGCCCCTGGGTCGGAACAATCTGCTGCCACCTATTGGAACAGCTGAAGTAGAACGTCTGAGCAACATGGGGTCACAGAGGCCAACAGTAAGTCTCATTCATACAGCCTTCAGGTGTGTGCCCTGTAATCTCTTGGGCAGTGGTAGTTCTGCAGAGTTTATGGTGACCTTAATTCTTCTCTCAAAAATAAGCCTGGCTCTAGGCGGTGGCAGTGGGGTTGGAGCTGTCGGCAGCGGCTACCACCGCTGCTGATGTGGGACAGTGTTGATCTGGCGCTTGCACAGCAGCACCCCCCTCCCGCCACACCCACACATATACTGTTAGCTGTTTCTTCTCTGCAGAAAGTCCACGGTGACTCCAGCAGAGCTCGAAGTGCAGTGGTGGATGAGCCTAACCAGCAGCCCCAAGAGAGGCTCCTTTTACCTGTCTTCTCTAGACCCAACACAACTCAGTCATTTTTGGTAAAGTGCTTCCCATTTATTGCTCTTGGAGGGGGTTAACACAGCGTCTCAGATAGCCCATGCTGCTCTTGAGCTCCTAATCCTGCCTTCCACTCCCAAGTGCTGCAATCACAGCAGATAGCTACCTACCCAGCTCCTATTTGTCCTTGGTAGTTAGGGAAAGAATGGGGTAGGGTATAAGTTAGGCAAACTTAGGGCTTTATCTAGTGGTTTCATTAACTCTAAGGAAAACAGTTGGATGTTCTAATGATAAAAATACTAAGTGTTTCTCTTAAAATTTTCAGTTGTCCCCATTCTCACTTTTTTGGTAGTAAAATGCCCTTCTTCATAACCTGAACATCTTCAGCAACTTCCTCTGAGCATAAACACAATAAACTCCAGTGCACATCCAGTCAGCCTAGCTTCACTGTCTACTCTGCTCTGTGGAAAGTACTCCGAAAAGTGATGTCAGATTGAGGACCCGAGTCTAAGAAGACGCTTTCCCTGATGGGTGTCTGCGCACCTGCTAGCGCTTTTACTTTTACTTTTAAGGGAGTATCTGGTTGTTGTTGTTGTGTTTTTATTTTTTGAGATAGGGTTTCTCTGTGTAGCTTTAGAGCCTGTCCTGGAACTTGCTCTGTAGACCAGGCTGGCCTCAAATTTCATCCACCTGCCTCTGCCTCCCAATGGCTGGGATTAAAGACATGAACCTCTACAGCCAACTGAAGTAACTTTGAAATGTTTGAGTTTCATAAAGCTCAAACGTAAATGGGAAGTCTGATTCCATCTCATGATGATGTCATAGGTGTACTTCCCTCTCACCAAGTGTTGGCTCTAGAAATGGCATTCTCCTGGCAGCTGTGGTGTTGAAAACTGCAATCCCAACACAATGAAGGCAAAATAAAACATCCCTTTTGTCCAACTGCAACATTACACCATATGGATTATTTGTAAATGTTAAGATTTTCTTAAACACATATTAATAAAGTTATAGAACATGCAGTTCTTACAAGTTAGCAAATCGCATTGTGGGCATCTGGCTTGAAACTTTCTTCTTGGAATTTAACATAGTGACCCCGGGTTGGCAGGTGAGTTTTTCATTGTTTATGTCAAGGTTTTCATGTGTGGTTAGAGTGTAGGACATATGAATACTTGGTCCCTAGCAGTGGCGCTGTTTGGCAGTTTAGAAGTATGGCCTGGCTAGAGGAAGTATGCTATTGAGGGTGCGTGGGAGAGTTTGAAGTCTCCCACCGTTGCTAGCTAGATCTCTGGGCTTCCTGCTTGAAATTCAGATATGCACTCTTCAGCTGTTCCTGCTGCCATGCTTTCTGCCTCCCTGCCTCAGACTCACTAAACCCTTCCTTCTGTAAGTTGCCCTGGTTTATGAAAGCAGTAGAAAATTAGCTAATGCACTCTCTAAGCCTCAAACAACCATCTTTGAGGGAAGAAGCTGCATCCTAAGACATCTTTTCTTTTCTTTTAGCCAGACACACAGTACCGAAATTCCTGTGCATCTGAGTATCCTCACCAGGCCCGACCTGGCAGAGGGGCTGCAGGTACAGGTGGGGCTGCAGTTCTTGCTTTTGTCTTTGTTCTACACATCCTCCTTTCCTGCAGACTTTCTATATTTAGCTGTCCCTCATCTGTGTAAATCATCTTAGCATCGTTTTGGAAGATGGGTATAAAAGAAAGGCCTAAAAGCTCCAAATTTCTGTTGTTTTTTTAATACCAAGTAAACTAATCTTTAAGGTAAATTACTTTTTAAATAAAAAATTTGGGGGACTGGAAAAATGGCTCAGTGGTTAAGATTTGCTTCTTCCAGAAAACCCAAAGTTCCCAGCATCCATGTCAGGCAACTCACAACCACCTGTAAGTCCAGATCCAAGAGATCAGACTCCCTCTTCCCGCCCCCACCGGTATCTGCACATGTGTGGCATACACTCATAGGCACACACATATACCTAAGTTAAAAAAACTTTTTTAAAGCCTCCAATCTTGCTACATCAGCTACACTTTTAGTCAGCTATTACTTAGTTTTAACGCTTAGGTTAATGAAATGTGTGTCTTAGGTTCTTCAGCAACTAGGCTACAGTTCCTTTTTTTGTTTGGTTTTGCTTGGAGACAAGAGTCTCTACTGTTCCACCCTGACAGTTCTGGAACTCACTTTACAGACCACGCTGGCCTTGAACTCATGAAGATCCTCATACCTCTGCTTCCCAAGTGCTGAAAGGTATGTGCCACCAAGCCCAGCTTGCTTTCACTTCTTAGGCGATAGTTGTTTCTTCAGTAGACTATTCAAACATGGCTTTTAGTGCCTTGGTGAATGTGTACTTCGCAGTATTTACAGTCTCCAGTTTTAAAGTCCACTAGTAATTTGTGCAAAGGTCCCTAAGATATGAACTGTGATGTTCATTACCAAATATAAACTGTTGACTAATGTCACTCTGCAATTCTGTATCTGACAGGTCCTCAGTCACATGGGTCTACAAAACCTCAAAGCAGAGGTGGACCCATCTCTAGAACCAGGCAGTGACCAAAGGACAAGTGAGAACCCGCAAGGCTGCAGCAGACTGAGAACACATGGAGGGCTTCATGCACCAGTGCTCAGGCACCAGATAATGCACAGCTCCTACCAACAGCAGCTTGGTCCATCTTCAAGGGTTATCTTGGTACAACTGTCCGAGAAACACTAGCGTATGTGCCAAAGACTGCAAGGGCAAGTGTTCCGTGTCCAGTTACTGTCTTCTTTCAGCTATTCCACTGGGTAGGAGAGACTGTACCCAAAGACGTGACAATGAAAAACAGCCCCAAATCACTGCTCATGTTGTCTGCAACCAATCACCAGTCTGATTCTTGTAAAGTTCAGTGAGATTACATACACACGGACGATTCAGATCACTGGCTTCAGAATATTTCTACTTATATTAATTTCTAAAGAACTGCACTGTTTTACCATATTTTTAGAAGAAAGTACTGCCAAAAATCTGATACTCATGAAATAAATGTCATTCCTAAACTTTAAGTTATTACTTTTTTTTTTTTTTTTTTGGTTTTTCGAGACAAGCTTTCTGTTACTCTGGAGCCTGTCCTCAAACTCAGATGCACCTGCCTCTGCCTCCCACGTGCTGGGATTAAAGTGTGTGCCACCACCGCCCGGCTCTATCACATCTTAATTTTTGTGTGAATGCATGTGTGTGGGGCATACATATGTGGTCAGGACCACCTTCAAGGTGACTCCCATCTGAGTCAGGCTGAACTCAGACCATAGTCTCAGGACAGGTGCCTTACCTGCTGGGCCGTCTTGCCAGCCACACTTTCCTATCAGCACTGGTAAAAAGTCAGTTTCTTTCCTAGGACAGCCTCATATGCCTACTTCACATCAGGGGCTTTTGTGTGCGCATGTATGTGGGGGCCAGATGTTGCTGGGTACCTTTCTCGTTTCTCCATCTCATTTTTTAAGACAGGGTCTCTTGCTGAACTTGGAGCTCATGCACAACAGGGTTTTTTTTGGTCAGTGGCTGGGCTCCAAGCTCACTCTTCATGCTTGTGATGTGAGTACTCTACACTGAGCCAGTTCTCCATTCCAAGAGCATTGGAATCGAGAACATCTCAAGGGCACTAGAAATATGAAGGCGACTCTTTTGTTTTTTGAAGACAGGTTTTCTCTGTAGTTTTGAAGCCTGTCCTGGAACTTGCTCTGTAGACCAGGCTGGCCTCAAACTCAGAGATCCCTATGGTATTTATGGTATGTTATAAAAAAAGCTTGTCTGAAGATCAGAGTGCAGAGCTAAAACCCTGGGTAGCCATAGAGGCCGGGCAGTGGTGGCCCACACCTTTAACCCCAGCACTCGGTAGACAGAAGCAGCTCTCCTAAAGGTGATCCCGGCACTAGAAAGGTGGAGACAGGAGTGATATGGCTGGACAGAAAGAGAAATGTAAGGTGGGAGGAGACAGGAGCTCAGGGCAGTCTGAGGATTCACAGCGACAGGATCACCTCTTTGGTCTGAGCATTGGTAGAGGTAAGAACTCTCTAGTAGCTGGCTGCTCTACTTCTCTCTGACCCTTCACCCCTGATAACTAACTCTAAGTTTTTATTAAGAACAATTAGAATTAGTTTTACAGATGCACCTGCCTCTGCTTCCCAAATGTTAGGATTAAAGGCATGTGCCACCACCACCCAGCAAAAGTGACTTAAATTATTCCTAGTTCTTATGCCATCAATTAGATAATATGCTTCAGATATCCCACACTGGATCATATTTCAAATCAAAAGTTCTGGCGTGCTTGTGATCACAAAAAATGTGTGATGTATCTACCTTGAATTATAATGCCCTGTAGGAAGAGGCTCAGTTTCTGCATCAGTCAACAGCAGGACTTGAACAGTCACTACAAATACACCACATACTGTAGGAAATGCCTACCAACCCTGGGAAACCTGTTCTCACGAGTCTGCACAGTGAATCTAAGCAGCTGTGACTCTGAGTACCCTCAGGCCACTCGGCCGAGTTCCTCACCCTTTTCATGTGTATGTTCCCTAAAGTTAGTACTCATCCTTAAAAAAAAAAAAAAAAACCTGAGAATTGGCTGGGCCTTTAATCTCAGCACCGGAGAGGCAGAGGCAGGGAGAGCTCTGTGAGTTCAAGGCCAGCCTGGTCAACAGAGTGCCAAGACAGTCACAGCTACACAAAGAAACCCTGTCTAAACGAAAAATAACAACGAAAACAGATTGAAACACATCCACCAGACCTTTTAAGTTTTTCTTTATTTAGCCATATACAATCTTACAAAAAAAGTCTGCAGTAATATGAACACCCACTTCTCCTACCACAAGGACAGAAGACAAAAACCTAACGGTAGAACAGGAAGAGAATCTGTAGGATTACTGAAACAGCTGTTCAAGTATTCTGAGGGTGTCCTCTGTAGGTAGAGTATTTCTTTTTGTTACATTTTTTAAAATTTCACTTTACATTACCTCTGCAGTTCTCCCCCCCCCAACCCAGGGTAGAATATTTCTTAAGTGCATGCACATCAGCAGAAAACCCATGGAGGCAGATGTCGAATCCACCCTCCCCACCATCACCGCTACACCTCACACAGCGTCAGGTGAACTCTAGGGATGACTCCTGTCTGGCTTAGGCGATCCACGTATTTTAAGCAGGAAAAAACTCTCAAAAGGTTAGGCTAATACCTGCCTTCACCTTGTCTACCATGGCACCACTGACATATGAAGAGAAAAATTCTATTATTTCTTTTCCTTCTTGGGAGCCGTCCTTTTCCCTTTGGAAGGTTTGCAGTATTTTGCTTCCATCTGAGCCAGAAAATTGTCCATTTCCTTTTGCCGATCCTTTTGTCTGCTCTGTTTGAGAAGTTAAAATACATCTTTCAAAATGCAACACTGTCCAATGAGACCAAAGTATTTCATGGTTTGGAGGGTTTGGGGCCAAGGAAGCACTCCAGTGACTAATAATGGATACCGGCTTCCTTGGGAGTGGTAACAATATTCCAGAACCAGGGGAGACAGCTGTACAATGTGGAGGGGGAATATTACTTCATTGTACACATGGTACAAGTTATGTGTAATTACGCCTTTAAAGAAAACAAAAACAAAACACACTGGAATCCATTCCAAAGAGTATACACACACAAACAATAAGAGACCATGAGAGAAGCCTGCCACGTTTACCTGGATGAGTGCTTTCAGGTTATCCACTCCTTCCTGCAGCCCCAGCTCCTTTCTGGTCATCTCTGCCTCTTTAGCCTCTTCCTGAGCCTGAACAGAAACTTTCATCAGACTCCATGGCAACCAAGAAATAACAGATTTACACCTTTTTCCCTTAAAGAAAATGTTAAGCCAGGCAGCAGTGGTCCACACCTTTAATCCCAGCATTTCGGAGGCACGGATCTCTGTGAGTTCAAGGCTAGCCTGGTTTATAGAGCAAACTCCAGGGCAGCCAGGACTGTTAAACAGAGAAACCCTATTTCAAAAAACTTAAAAAGAAAAAGAAAAAAAAATGTTAAGACCCCTTCTAGAGCTGGGGATACATGAATAAAATCACACACGGTTTTCAATAGAAAGCAGCATGCACTTCTGGTTCTTGTAAGCCTTTCTGTTCTGTCCTAGAGAGCACAAGTAATCTAGCATCACAAACCATATGGTGACACAAAGGAAAACAATGTACTAGGTGGACTGGAGGGTCACATAGCCAGGAATGGCTTCAAAGGGTAGGCCAGGTATCAGACACTTCAAGATCTTTGTCTGAAACCCAATTTTGTACAGAGCACTGGTGGCAGTCTTGTGAACCATTGTGGTTCAAAGGCTTTCTCAAGCAGCAAGCCGGCTTAGTGGTTAGCAGCACTTCTTGCCCTTTGAGGACACGCCAGCATCAGGTTGCCTGCTGCTCCAGATCCTGGAAATCAACAGCCTCGTGGGCCTCTGTGAGCACCCATGCTCATGCGTACACAGTGCACCAGCAAACACGCACAAACACACATAAATTTAAAATGTTTTCTGAGTAGAGAAAACATTAGGAAATTCAGTTTTAGCTTTTTTTTTTTAACTTGACTTCAAAGCTGCCTTCACTTAACAAAATATGCCAAAATACCACAAGAACATCTAAAGGCAGTAACTGTAATAATATGTGGCCCTCATCAGACAGAGGTCTGATCTCCAAAATATACAAAGAACTCAAGAAATTGGACACCAAAAGATCACATAATCCAATAAAAAAAAAATGGAGTACAGACCTAAACAGAGAATTCTCAACAGAGGAATCTAAAATGGCTGAAAGACACTTAAGGAAAGTTCAACATCCTTAGTCATCAAAGAAATCCAAATCAAAACAATTCTGAGATTCCATTTTACACCTGTAAGAATGGCCAAGATCAAAAACACTGATGACAACTTATGCTGGAGAGGTTGTGGGGAAAAGGGAACACTTCTGCATTACTGGTGGGAATGAAAGCTGGTACAAATCCTTTGGATGTCAGTGTGGCGATTTCTCTGAAAATTAGGAAACAACCTTCCTCAAGAGCCAGTAATACCACTTTTGGGTATATATCCAAAGGATGCTCAATCGTGCCACAAGGACATGTGCTCAACTATGTTCATAGCAGCTTTGTTTGTCATAGCCAGAACCTGGAAACAACCTAAATGTCCCTCGACCGAAGAATGGATAAGGAAAATGTGGTACATTTACACAATGGAGTACTACATAGCAGAAAAAAATAACGACAGCTTGAATTTTGCAGGCAAATGGATGGAGATAGAAAACATTATTTTGAGTGAGGTAACCCAGACACAGAAAGACAACTATCACATGTACTCATTCATAGGTGGTTTTTAAACATAAAGCAAAGAAAGCCAGCCTACAAACCATAATCCCAGAGAACTTAGACAACAATGAGGACACTAAGAGAGACATATATGGATCTAATCTACATGGGAAGTAGAAAGTAGAAAAAGGCAAGATCTCCTGAGTAAATTGGGAGCATGGGGACCTTGGGGGAGGATTGAAAGAGGGAGGGGAGAGGCAGGGAGGGGAGCAAAGAAAAATGTAGAGCTCAATAAATATCAATAAAAAAATTTTTTAAAAAATAATACATGGCCCTAACTCCTTGTAAAAATTTCTAATTAGCAAAGAACTTTACTAATGGGAATAATAATAAATTGGATCTTGTTATTCCAGAACAAAAACAAGCTTTGTTTTCCTCTCACCTCTCAAATGCAGCATCTCCTAAATCCCCTCACTGGTAGGCAGTTTTCAAACTGTCTTTCCGCCATCAAGTTTCTCAAACTAAAATTGCATGTTCGAGTACAGCTGTCCCAGTTTTACCTAGAAAATGATTAAAACGACTAGCGCGGAGAGCACGACACAACACAACGGTGCCTTCTCATTTCTTCCCTCCGAGCAACAGAATCGGCAGTCTCTTATTCCAGTAAAGCAGGCCCTAAACTCACCCCATACACAAAGGTCAGTTTTTCTCTGCAATTCCATGCATCCAAAAGCTCCAGCTCTTTGCCCATCTACTTGAGCCACACAGAAGACAACTCAAGTGCCCACCAGACCCCTAAAATCTTAAATTGCCTGCTCCCAGGAAGCTCTCGCTGTGAAAGCAAAGATGAAGCAGCTGTTGCTTTAATAGCAGTCCAAGGTCGCTTTTCCAAAGAGTACAAACACAGATGCTCTACCTTGAATTCCTATGCTATCATTTGTAACAACCCTGGCTTAATCACAAGTCCCAATCCTCAGCTCTCAGCAGTCAAGTGTTTCTGTCTGAGTGGGCAGAAAGACTCACTCCAAGCGTGCTTTAAAAAAAAAAAAAAAAAAAAAAAAGAGCAGATGGGGTCTGGAGAGACCACTCAGGGATTACACAGAGACCAGACCAGAAGGGTCAAATCCCTAGAAGCCGAAGTCATAGACAGTTGTGAAGCACCTGACTTTGGTGCTGGAAATCAACTTGGGCCTCTCTGTAAGAGCAGTGTATGTCCAGAATCATCTCTCCTGCCCCTTAGTTTACAATTTTTAATAACCATATGCATTTATAGAATTTTAAAAAATCAATCTTTGTTTTTCTCTGCCTCTTCTGAGCCATTTTGGAGACTTAATTTGGGGGCTACCACATACAAGACAAGCAATCCAGCACCAGCCTGACCTCAGAAGCGGTCATCTCTTCCGTTAGCCTCGGTGCTCCAGGACCACCACACTCCAACACCTTCTCTCTGTCCACCAATCACATGAGGACCACAGCCTCTGTCATGTAACCAGGCTCCAAACATTTCCTTCCCTAAGACAGCAAAGCTACAAGCACTGCCCCATGTGAAGTGTTTCAGAAGCACTTTAGGGTGATTTCAAACAATCTATAAAGTAAAATCATTTTCAGCATAACATACGGGGGGGGGGGGAGGGGAAGCAAAAACCAGGGTTTTCCTCATGATCTGCCAAGCCTGCTAGATGAGTGCCAGGTGAGCCCCGTGTCAGCAGTCCTGATTCCCATCGTCGTTAATATTCCACAATCCCTTTCTGGAGCAGCTGAGATATGCTACGAATAGCATTCAGACTTACCCTCCTTTTCCTTGCATTCATCTTTTGTTTAGACTCTTTGACAAAGGCATTGTACGATGGGACCTCCTTAGCATCAATTGCTTGTTGAATGATGTTCCTTAGCCTGGGTTCGTCTGTGTATTGCACACAAAGCACAGACTCCATGATCTGATCCATGTCGCCCTTGAAGTCCAGATAGGCCTGCTTAATATCGGCTAGCTCTTCTTCTGAACCTTTGTACGTCTCTTCAAAAGCTTGAATGTCTTCTAGCGATATCTAATAACAAAGAAGATCGCTTTAACTTCGAGGACTGTACTTATGAACTGGACGGTGGAGTTAATCAAAGCCCTGTTACCTTTTTAAAGAGTAACCTCCAATACACATCCCAGTCCCGGTCTTGGTTGAGGCCACCAGAGTCCTCGTCCACTGTCCCCTGTTCATCGTACACTGCTCTCTGCTCCTTGTCACTCAGGATCGCATAGACTCTTCCCAAGATCTGCAGGCAAAGAGCATCCAAAAGTCACCCTGAACCTCCCGCTGACACCGTGCGGCTAGAAAGGCTTAAAAATTCCAGGCCGGGGATCAGCAGTGCGCTGTACCGGGGATGGTGTCGCCGCGGAGCGGGAGGAGTTCGGGTGGCCGTCCGGACGCGGGCCCACATACCTGGAAGCGGCGGGTGGCGTCCTCTTTCTGATCCTCGTCTACGCGGTCGGGGTGCACTTGCAGGGACACCTTGTGGTAGCCGCGTCGGACCTCGCTGTCGGAAGCCTCACGCCGCACGCCCAGCACCCGGTAGAGGTCGGCGGTGCCGAACACCTGCTCACAGAGCTCCAGCAGCCCCATGGCCGGGAAAGGACGGCTCCGCCAACGCCGAGGAAATCCGTCCACAGCCGCTCCGCAGCCCCGCGGCCTCTACCCACCCACCGCCTTTTTCCCGCCCAAAACCTTGGTCGTTGCGTCACAGGCGGTGCACCGGGGGCGGGGCCAGCGCGCTTTACGGCAGCCGCAAATCTCGCCAGCCAAAATGCGGCCCTCTGCGTGCGTGGAGAGCCTCGTCTGGTGAGGAAGCACGCCCGCCCCGCTTCTCACGCCAGCACTCCTTCCTGCCCCGAAATCTGCCTCCAGGATTCTTACACAGAAGCTCACTCAATGACACGTGAAAACATTTAGTAGTTTCCCAATAGAAAGCGGTTACTCAGCCATACCTGATGACCCCCAGCACAGAACCCATCAAGTTGTCTTCTGACCTCCACACACACAAATCACATAAAATAAGTAAATGTAATACGAATGGTCATGTATTTGCGTTGAGAAATTTAACATGCTCAACCCAAAGGTTAAAGTAATGTGTTTTTTTTTTTTAAGATTCTCGAAACAGAACTATACAGGCTCAAATGACATCATCTGGGATGAATCCCTCAATCCTTGACACAGGAGAAAACCTGTGTCAAACAAAACGCACAAAGCAAGTTTTTAAGGACACCTTTTATCAGTCAGGCAGTGGTGGCACACACCTTTAGTTCCAGAACTTGGGTGGCAGAGGCAGGCGTATCTCTGTGAATTTGAGGTCAGCCTGGTCTACAGGACCAGTTCCAGGGCAGCCAGAGCTTTTACACAGAGAAATCATGTCTTGAAAAAACAAAAAATACCTTCTCTATTCCAGGCAGGACCATATATATTAGACAGCACAGAACTAATTCTACTTGCCTGCTCCAGTCACCTGACACTTTTGGTGGACATAATATTGACTCAACCTCTCATTTTAAACATTTCAGTGGTTTCTCAGCTTTTCCCATGCCTCATATCTAATAATCAAAGACAACTAAAGGCAGTCCCTCTCTATCTATTCTCAAAGACCCCTCATGCCAACTGAAGGAAAACTAGCAGGCACATTGGAGAGCCTCAGTCTCAGAAAGTGCATTTGCTAGTAGATGTTTCTAGAACCCAGATAAGACAAGTCAGAGCATGAGCAGACCTTGGAACCTTCCAGTACTTTAGCCTTACTCTAAATTTGAAGCCTACACTATCCAGCTTGTGAAAAACAAGTGATTATGTGAAGGAGACCCCCCCCCCATGCACAGCAGAAGCTCCCTCCAGACTCAGGATTAGGCACAAACCACACCCAAACATCTATTTTCCAGAAAGATCCTTTATTATGTGGGAAGAAAAGTTAAAGTGGCTGCTTTCTGACTCAGGCAGCAAACAGCAGCAAATGACCTTGAGAGAAATGGAGAGGTCTGTGTGAGGATTGCCGTGGATATACTGACTGGGCGTGTTAGTTGGGTAAACCAAAGGGGGCTTTTGATTGCTGAACTTTAACACTGGGATAGCCGGACCTGTTAGTCTCAGGAGGATGAGGTAGCCAAATAAGGAAGAAATGCTGGTGGCTAACTTTAGGGATTTGATCTAATGGTTTTTAGCAAGGTAGAGGGAACTGGGAGAAGGGCAAGGCCTGCCAGAGCTACATGCTCGAGTAGGCCAGTGTCCCTTCAACAAGTAATTCATGCTAATAGCTATATAATCCTATTGTTCTGGTGAAGCAGATTTGATTTCATAAGCCTCTCATTTACATACCAACCTCAGGATGCCTAAGCACAACACTTCTATCACTGACTTTCTTCTGTTTATGTGTGTGTGTGAGTTAGGTGGGCATGTGCCTGCTACAGCACACGTTTGGAAGCCAGAGGAAGACCTCAGCTGTCAACTTTACTTTGGACCTTTCTTGAGACAGGGTGGCCTCCTTTGTTTGTCCACTGTGCACACCAGCTGGCCTGTGTCTGGAGATTCCTTTGTCTTTCCGTCCCATCCATGTTCCTGTAGGATGCTGCTATTGCAGACTCTTCCACTTCCTGATCTGAACTCAGGACCGCAGAACTACATGGCAAAGCACTTTCCCCCGGAGCCATCTCCACAGAAAAGCCCTATCACTGCTTTCCCTCATATGGGCAACAACATGTGTAGGAAGACTTTGTAGGACATATGGAGTCTATAAAAGTTTCCTGCTCTTGAGGTACAGCCTCTCTCCTCATCTGTGAACATGGATATAATTGACCTAGAGTTGTAATACTTGAATACACAAGTAATTTCTCAGTACAGAGCCGGCTATACGAAGGGGCTTTGTATTAGCTTCCTTCTAACTACTCTCTTAAAAGGTAGCAGCGCACACCTTTAAGCCCAGCATTTATTTGGCAGGCAGAGGCAGGCAGATCTCTCTGAGTTCCAGGACAACCTGAACTGTCACAAAGAGAAAGCCTAGCTCTAAAAAACAAAAACAAAACAAACAAAAGGTAGGTTATTAAAACCCCAAAGCAATTTTAACAACCCGTCTGTGTAAACCTGGGATCATATGTCAAGAAAACAATAAATCTTCACCAATACAAACAATAAACAGGTAACTTCTTGAGCTTTGGGATGATCCCAAGTGATAAAGGAATCATTTGGGCCAGGCAATAGTAGCTCTACCTGTAACCCCAGCAGGCAGGAGAGAGGGTCAAGAGGCTGCACGCTAAAGGCCAGTCTGGTCTATGTATCACATATAACAAGCTCTACACCAGCCAGGGTTGCAGAACAAGACCCTGTCTTAAAGAAAGCCTTTGAATGGGCAAAGCACATTCTAGTTGAGGGCTTTGAAGCAGGAAAGGGCTAAAAGGCAGCAGATCATAAAACTGCCCATGTGACCAGGGCCTAATCCCAAAACCAAACCTCCCCACACCCACTGACTCACAGGTAAGGCAGGAGGCCTAGCAGGTATCATACACCCAGCTCTAATGTCAGACAACAAACTTCTGACTGATCCCTGCTCAGGCTACGTTGGAAGACTGGGACTTGAAAACCTCCATTTATTGATCCTCAAACCCAACACAAAGCTCTGCGCAAGAGCTGTGAAGGCCCCTTGACCTTGCAGCCACAACTGTGTGCACTGACGTCAGCTTGCTTCTGTTTCTCCAGGCTCTGATTCTGTTTTCTGGGACGCTAAGAGGACTTCTTGAGCTCTCTTCCTCCGAAGTCTCTCAGCATTTGTAATCATCATCGGATGCAGGGGGTAAAA
The DNA here is from genome assembly GCF_903992535.2 of Arvicola amphibius. NCBI lineage: Eukaryota > Metazoa > Chordata > Mammalia > Rodentia > Cricetidae > Arvicola > Arvicola amphibius. The sequence continues at coordinate 71,395,653 of NC_052059.1, forward strand.
GCCAGAAAGACCTAAAAGCAGCAGGATTTTCTCTGTAATATTGCACATGCCAATGTTTCCCAGAACTAAGATGCAACGCCTGACCCGCGGCACAGACAAGAAATAGGCCAAGCCTACTGTCTGCTTCCTAACACTGCTCTCCTTACTTTAAAGGGGAAAAAAAGGAAACTGACAGGCACCCAAGACACACTAGCTCCATTTTTATCCCCACAACATCCCAGTCACTCCAAGTGTTCTAAAAAAACTGGCAATTACATCACCACAGCTTTCTCCTGTCCGGAGCAGCATGGATGGAGTGAAAATCATACTTTGTTTCTATTATCCTAGAGCTGACTCCGGTATGAAAACCTCTTAAATTATCTAAGCTCAGAGATGTTTTACCCAGAAGTTTCTCCATAGGCTTAGAGAGGTGAGCCCCACAGCCAATCCAATGCCGGATCCGGTCCAGGTTGAGGGCAACCAGTTTTTCTCCATTACTGTTGGGCAGCGGATCGTAGGAGCCCAACTGCTCCACAAAGCGGCCATCCCTGGGGCACTTGTTGTGAGCAGCCACGATGCGGTAAAAGGGCCGGTTGGTGCAGCCACCCAAGGCGAGGCGGATGGTTAGGTGGCCCCCACGGTACGCTTTGCAGAGAAAGGTTGCTGTAGAGAAATAACTGGTTAGGACGCAAAAACAGAAGACACAAAATAAGTCATATACGGTGAAGGCCCAATTCCTCTTTCTCCTGCAATGTTCTCACTTCCAATCTATTCCGTCCGGCTTAGGTACCAACTTATCTGTAAAACTTTCCCCCTTCAACATTCCATCTCGGACACACCTCCATACCTGCCATTTACTAGGTTGCGACCTTGTACCCTTAGCTACCTCATCTGCAAAACGACTACTACGACAATTTTTAGGAAAAACTGAGAAGAGAGTTCGGGAGCGGGGGAGCACGCCTTTAAGCACAGCACATTTGGGGGCAGAGACAAACTATGATTTTGCTGTCTATGAGTTCGAAGCCAGCCTGTCTTTACCTAGTGAGTTCTAGGCTAGCCAGTGCTACCCAGTGAGACCCTGTCTAAAAACAAAGTGGACTGAGGCGATACTGCACTGTAAGGCAGTGCTGCCGCTCCTAACCCGGGTCCCCGCTTCCCGCACGCGCCCCAAAGCCCAGCGCACTCACTAAGGTGGACCATGGCGCAGCGACGCGTGTCCCCGCGGCTGTCCTCTCCGCATAGACCAGCGGCACACAGCCTGAAGCCTGGAGGAGCGCCCCAAGCGGCCTCGCACGCACCTTCAATATCCGGAGCCCACTGCGGAAGCGGTTGGCCGCTCGCCCCACCTCTTCCGCTTTCTCTTTCTGCGTCTACCGGAAGACAACAAGGCGACCCAGACCCTGACTTCCTTAAATGACGCGGAAGAGCTGTGTTTGTAGGCGTGGAGCTGCTCGTGGGGCTGTCATTGGCGTGATTTCCTGCGGCAGTCGGGGGAGTATTGCGAGACTGCGGGTGTGGTCTGCAGGGGTGCTGCGGAGATTCCCACCCTGGTTAGGGCGGGTGGGGTCCCACCGGAGAGCCCGGGCGGTCCGGACACAGCAGGGGATGAAGTTGGCTTTCCTTTCCTCAGGAAGACTTCATAAAGGACTGAGCGATGAGCAGGATTAAAAATAATTCATTCTGTTTATTAATATGACTTTCACTTTCAAACCTCGTATTCTCCCACCCTCACAGAAGAAATCACTCCATTGAAAAATAAGGTGGGTGGGGAGTCGGGCGGTGGTGGCTCACGCAGAGGCAGGTAGATCTCATGAGTTCAAGACCAGCCCTGGTCTACAGAGCTAGTTCCAGGACAGCCAGGACTGTTACACAGAGAACCCCTGCCTCGAAATAAATGCTAAACAACTAAATAAATAAAGGGGGAGAGGGCTTTAATTTCTCCCCTTTACTGCAACGTGTTCTAAGAAATTAAGGGTATGATTTCTTTGTCCTCTCAAGACCTAGAATTACGGCTTCACTAGTGAATTTTGCATCTCTGATCACAATGGTGTATAAAAGCCACTCCTGATTTACATCCATGAAGATACTGGTTGATTTAAAGAAATTAGTGTGTCTGTATTAAAGACGTTTTTTTCAGCGCTCCCAAAAGGCTTAGCCCCAAGAATATCCTCTTCTCTCTTACCGAGTGATGTAGCACGACAGTGTTCTAAGCTCACCTTTGAAGATGATGCCTTCATTGCCAAGCCCCAGTAGCTGAAGCTGGTCAAGAACCTTGACAATTGATGATAAGCTTTCATCAGAAATTGTAATGGTCACACCATTATGCCATATAGCTACCCACAAAATATATTTATTAATTAGTTACATAATTATATAAACATATGAAATATATAAGACTCAAAAAACAACACTGATAAATTTGAGTTTTCCTTTTTAATTGTGATCTGATTATAGTTAACAGATAAGGGGGGAAGAGGTCAGGTTTCATCTAGTGACAATTTGGGAAGGAAGATGAGATGCTTGTGGTCCATATTGAATATCCATTTTTAAGGATGTCAGAAAGATGGATCTCCAAAGCCAACCATTTCCTGAACGGTGTGGATTTCTGTAAGCAGAGCCTCATCTTTGAGTTTCAGCTGCAGAAACAAGATGGGGAAACTGCAGGTAACTCCAACACCATGAAGCTTTGAAAAACCCTAATTTGTGAGGCTCCAAATTTGCAGGGATAGAATGGGCTTTTCCTATATTCTCAATACCATGGGAGCTCCCTTAAAGACTTAGAATGTTGTGTTATTTTCATAGGTGTATGTTTCCCTCAGCGGAAATCCATCAAGCACCGGGGCTCACAATCTACATTCTGGGTCTTACAGCCATCTGCCGCATACCTTCATTGTGTACTTGTAGGCCTGCTCAGCTTCCAGCTGTCGTCCAACCTGAAAGAAACACACAGAACATGTGAGTTAATGATTACTAAGCATAATCATTTCAAGGAGGGACTGCCTAAGATTGACATTTCCATTGTCATCAGTACAGTGACCAAATCCAGAGCTAATCAAACTTGGGTTATTATGTGTTAACAGCCATCTTACCTTTCTTTCTTAGTTGGGCCCTTGCCTGTTCCCTGAAAGGGCTTTGTGAAGGGACAATAAGAAACACTTACTTTCAGACAGACCAGAGTCAGATAAGCCCATACTTCAGCGTTGTAGTTATTCAGTGCATTGGCTTCGGAGAGAGCGTCCTCAGCCTCGCTGAGCTCCTCCAGCTTGGCAGAGAGGGAGAGAGAAGAGACACAGTCCAGAGTGCTTTTCACTTAAGCCAACTAGAGTCAGCTTGGGTGGAACCACTACACAGCCAGTAGATGTCCATGACCTATACCAGTGCTCTTCCAAACAAAACCTCAAAACCCTGGAGTAACATGCAGCATATATTTTACATGTTCTTATATAATTTCATAACTATTAATAGGTATTATCCTCCCCATGATAAAGTAACTCTTCTTTTTTATCTATTTTGTTTTAAAATTATTTATTTAGAGACTGGGCTTTCCTGTGTAGAGAGACTCTCAGCAGGACTGGCATGATGAAACGCATGTAGTCCAGACTGGCCTTGAAACTGAAACTATCCTTCTTCAGCTGACCAGGCATTGGGACTATAGGCATGAGCCACCAGTCCTATTCTGAAAGCCAGGCAGCAGTGGTGCCCTCAGAAGGCAGAGGCTAAGGCCAGCCTGGTTGACAGAGCGAGTTCTGGGACAAGTAGGACTGCACAGAGAAGCCCTGACTTGAAAAACAAACAACGCAAAGAGAGAGAGAGCGAGTTTCTAAGCCCAAGGAAAGATGAAGGGTCAGCAGCCTTTCAGTCACGGCCCTGTTTCGCCCTACTCGTCAGGGCTCTCGGGCGTTGATTATTCGGTCACTCTACATTTGTAGAGTGCTTGATGCTGGGAAAAAAACGTGTGCGCGTATACCGCACCCTACCGTCAAAGACCTCACTGGTAGACAAAAAACAAAAAAAGCAAAAAATAAATGAAAAATAAAATACATAAACAGTTCCATTACAAAATAAAAATAAATATTTCTATAGTAAAAGCACACTTGCGATCTAGAAGTGGAACAAAGAGAAACAGCATCAGATCTACCCTAACACCGAAGACTAGCCTCAGAGAGGAAACATCACTCCTGTGAACCGTGAAGTTTGTTAGACACACAAGGTCAGGAGAGATAAAGGGACTATCTACAAAGGTGTGGGGCTTGACTGAGTACACCATGCATATAAAACTATCTTCTTTTATTTTTCCGAGACAGAGTCTCTCTGCAGCCCTGGCTGGCCTTCACCCCATAGAGAACTACTTTCCTCTGCCTCTACTTCTACCTCCTGAATGATGGAAGGTGCTGTCCCAGCCTCAAGGCAGGGACTCTGGACATGATAGACATCAACAGCCTCACAGCCTTGGTGGAAAACATCTGTCTACAACCCCAGCACTGGGTGGGTAAGGGGAAAAGATGAGGAGTTTAAGGACATTTTTGGCTAAACAGTGAGTTTGAGGCCACCCTAGGTACATGAGAATCCCATCCCTGGCACTGGGCAGGACGGGACTTAGTCTGCTGACCATGTTAGCAGATTTGCAGATGAACTGCGCCATGTCTAACAGGTGCTTTGAAAGATGCAGAGGAAAGAAATGCTGAGGCAAGGATGAAGACAACGGTCACCTAAAGTTAGTGACCGCCAAAGCAGGGGAGAGTAGAAGGCATTTTCTTCTCTTTACAGACTAACAATATTTTAAACTGTCCATGATAAAAAGCTAAAAGAAAACATTGACCCCGTAGCTGGTTGTGTAGCCCTGTGAGCTCACTTTGGTCTATTTATATCTCAGATTTCTCAGGCTAGGTTTGCCTAAGATTTTTTTTTTTTTTTTTTTTTTTTCGTTTTTTTTCATCTAGTTTAATTTTATTTCATGTGTATTGGTGTTTTGTCTGCATTCATTGGATCCCCTGGACTTGTACTTACAGACATTGGGCTGCCATGTGGGTGCCAGGAATTGAACCCAGGTCCTCTGAAAGAGCAGGCAATGCTCTTTTCTCTTTCTTTTCTTTTCTTTCTTTCTTTCTTTCTTTCTTTCTTTCTTTCTTTCTTTCTTTCCTTCTTTTTGTTGTTGTTGTTTTTTCAAGACAGTGTTTCTCTGTGTAACAGCCCTAACTATCCTGGAACTAGCTCTGTAGACCAGGCTGGCCTTGAATTCACAAAGATCTGCCTGCCTCTGCCTCCTGAGTCCTGGCATAAAAGGCGTGCGCCACCACTGCCTGGCCTTATGATAATTTTGAAGACTTATTTTCATTAGAGTAGACTGCCATTCCACCATCATTACAACTCCTACCCCACCCCACCCCACAGTATGCTCGGAGGACCAAGGAATCAGGGCCTGGTATTCAGACTCTGTTTTCTTACCCTGTAACAGGCAATTCCTAGTCCTAACCAGGTCAGGCATGAAGGCGATCTCTTACAGGCTTGCATGTAGGTTCTCTTTGCCTTTTCATACTGTTGAAAGAAAGCACCATTAAATTTCAGACACCATGTTGTAAGGTAACTGTTATCTTCTTGACAGTTTTGCTCCAGAATATTCTCAAATTGAGTGACTCCTTGGATTATATTTTCTTTCTTTTATTTTTCCTTTTTTTGGGGGGTGTGCTTTTCAAGATAGGGTTTCTCTGTAGCTTTGGAGCCTGGAACCCACTCTGTAGACCAGACTGGCTTGAACTCACGGAGATCCGCCTGTCTCGGCCTCCCCAGTGCTGGAATTAAAGGTGTGCACCACCACTGCCCTACTGGATTATATTTTCAGGGCTCCTTTAGAGGAGCTGATGCAAGAGGACTGAGAGAGATGAGGAAGCCAAAATGAAAGGTCAAAGGGTGAGAACCTGGGAGCAGATCTGAAGACGAGAGAGGGACTTAGGCTGGACATTCTGGCCAGGCACAGTGCTCATCTGGATTCTGTCTAGACTTTATGGACTAAATCTTTTCCCTTGGAAGTGGCATCATGTGGAAGGATGATAGACACTGAGCCTCTGGTCCCTCCGAGAACCTGGTCTCCTATCAGAAAAGTCTAAATGTGCCACAGAAGATATTTAGAGAAATTCAAAGATCCAACTTCCATTCAGATGCAAAGTCTATATTCCAGCTACTCAGTGTCTAAGAGCCGAGAGAAGAGGATTAGTTGAGCCCAAAAGTTCAAAGGCAGTCTTGGAACATAGTAAGACTCCATCTCTTTTCTTTTAGTGTGGGTGAAGCTGAGACAGGTATAGTGAGATACTATTTGTGGCTTAATAAATAAAGTGTGCCATACTAGTCAGCCATACAAGCCAGGCAGTGGGTGCACACACCTTTAATCCCAGCAGCCACACTAGTTAACCATAGAGGCTGGGTGGGGGTGGTGCACGCCTTTAATCTCAGCACTAGAGAAGAATATAAAATGGGAAGAGACAGGTCTCAGGCTCAGTCTTCAGTCTGAGGACTCGTGGAGACAGAATCTAGAATCTCCCATTTCAGTCTGAGGTAGAGGTGAGAACCAGTGGCTGGCTGTTTTGCTTTTCTGATCCTCATCTTGAACCCAAATATCTGTCTCTGGGTTTTTAATAGTCATGCAACAGGGTCTTATGCTGTAAGGAGGGCTGCTTGTTCATTTCCAGCTGCTCAGCCCCAAAATGATCACACAGAAACTATATTATTTAAAACACTGCTTGGCCCATTAGCTCTAGCTTCTTATTTGCTAACTCTTACATCTTAATTTAACCCATCTCCATTAATCTGTGCATCGCCATGAGGTTGTGGCCTACCTGCAAAGTTTCAGCATGTCTGTCTCTGTTGGAGGCTCCATGGCTTCTGTCTGACTCTGCCTCCTTTCTCCCAGCATTCAGTTTAGTTTTTCCCCACCTAGCTCTGTTTTTCTATAGCTCTGCTATAAGCCCAAAGCAGTTCCTTTATTTATCAGTGGTAATCACAGCACACAGAGGGAAATCCCACATCAGTCTCATAGCCCAGACTGGCCTCAAGCTTGCTGTGTAGCCCAGGATGACCCTTCAATGTCTGATTCTCCAACCTCTACCTTCTGAAACCTGAAATTCCAAGGATGTGCCACCACACCCAGTTTTATTTGATCCGAAGGCTGTATTCATGATAGACATGCATTCAACCAACTGCACTAAGTCCCTAGACCATTGTCTCTTTTTTGTTGTTTGAGACAAGACCTCAGTATTTTCCCCAGGGTGACTTCAAAGTTCTGTGCTCAAGCAATCCTGTGATCTAAGCCCTTGAGCCCTGGGACCATAGGTACACACTGCCACACTCAGCAAGACCCTGTCTGTCTCTTTACAAAATGAAACTTCCAAAAGAAGTACGACCCAGTGGCTTATTTCTTGCCTTGTATCCACAGCTGACCTTGAATATTTAATCTAGGAACTGGTTGCTTAGTAACTATAAAGTCAGTAGTGCCTTGAAGATGCAGCTTGCAATGACATCAGAAAGAAAATGTCAGCCAGGCAGTGGTGGCGCATGCCCTTAATCCCAGCGCTAATAAGGCAGAGGCAGGAGGATCTTTGTGAGTTCAAGGCCAGCCTGGTCTACAAGAGCTAGTTCCAGCCAGGACAGGCTCCAAAGCTACAAGAAACCCTGTCTCGAGAAAGAGAGAGAGAGAGAGAGAGAGAGAGAGAGAGAGAGAGAGAGAGAGAGAGAGAGAGAGAGAGAATGTCTCATTTACTTCACTGCAGCAGGGCTGTGAATTCTCTCAGCCCTGGCTCAGCCTTCCTGTGTGCCTTGTCCAGCACTGTGACGTCATGTTCCTGTTGGTTAATATAGTAAATAAAAACTGACATTTATGGGTGAAGAAGGAAAAGGAATGAAGACAAAACAACCATCGAGCCATCGCTCCAGCCCCACAACTTAGTTTTTACACTCTGATTTTTAAAAACTTGCTTAATCTTTAAAGCTCCTCTTAAATTACAGCTCACAATACCCATATGACGCTATCCAGACTGATCTCTGGAGAAGCCCACGCCCATTTTGGATGTGTATTGCTTTTACGTCAGTTTTACTCCCTCCTCTCCCAAACGTGTTTAGCTAAATGGTGTGTTATTCTGTATCTCTACTTAATAAATTTCAGAACTTCTTTCTGACGTGTCCTGAGTTCTTTTCTGCAGGGTAGATTTACCAAAATGAAGGTCCCTAAAAAACAGGTGGGGTGGGAGGACAGAGGACGGGTTGCTCTTCGGGTTGCTCTAGGTTTCTCCATCGCCCCGGACAGATCCTGGGTCATGGCTTCCCAGCCTTCTCTCTCCGTTACCTCCTTCTCCTCCAGGTAGATGTGTCCCAGGCGTAGGAAGATGAAGTGCATCTCAGAAGCGTCAACAACAAAACTGATAGTTCGCTCATAGCATGCCTTGGCCTCTGCATGGTCTCCGCTCAGAAAATAGAGATGGCCCTTCACACCCCAGACGTTAGGGTTCTGAGGAAGCAGAGAACATGCAGGGTGACTGGTAGTTAAGTCTCTAATGAATTTTATTTAACATTTAAAGTTAGATTGGTACATTTCTCTTTTTTGTTTGTTTGTTTGTTTGTTTGTTTGTTTTTTCGAGACAGGGTTTCTCTGTGTATCCCTGGCTGACCTGGCTGTCCTGGAACTCAAAACTCGCTCTGTAGACCAGGCTGACCTCAAACTCACAGAGATTTGCCCGCCTCTGCAGTGCTGGGGTTAAAAGTACAGTGCCATCATCACACGGTCTCCTCAGCACTTCCTTTCTCCAAGAGCACACACAGAAAGAGCTGTGTTTGTCATGCTAGGGGGTAACACCCTAGGTCTGTCCTCATTTTCTGATTCCTCAAAGCCATTTGCTCTTCAGGGGTGACTATTAAGACAAACACTCAGCTGTAATCAGGATAATCCTATTTGGAGCAAATAGAAGTCTAGAAACTTGAAATAATGAGAAATTTCTGCTAAATGCCCACTTTATCTATTCTCTTTACCTTTTGTAAAACTCATGCTCACTTAAGAAAAAAACCACAAATGTAAATGTTACACACACACACACACACACACACGCACACACGCACGCACGCGCAAACACACACATCAGAACTCTCTCCATGGTATGGTACCACTACTCTGTTTTGAGACAGTCTCCTCATGCTGCCTGTGCCCTTCTCAAACTTCTGGGCTCAAGCCCAGTAGCTGCTGAGACCCACTCTATTGTGCCTGTTCACACCCCTCCTCCCATTCAAGAGGCTTTATCTAGGAAAATCAGTACCAGATAGTCCATGTGGGCTGCTTGCTGAAGGTACTCCTCTGTCTTAGCAAAGTCCTTCTTGAGAAGATGTGTCTGGGCCAGAACCAAATAATATTCACAACTGGGTCCTCCTTGAGGGCACAGCAGCTCATGTGCCAGCACTCTGTGCACAAACTGCAAGGAAACCCAATGATCAAGAACATAAAAATGACTACATGTGTTAGCCGCATAGCTTTACAGGAAACAGTTGAGTAAAATGAGCATCTTTAGTGGCAAAGGGACAAGAGCAAATCATAAGCATTCAGTACTTCATGTTCTAGTAACAGCTATTCAGTCAGTAAATATCAACATTTTCAAGTGAACACCCTGCAGCACTGCACAGTGCTAGACTAGCCCTGGTAGCCACCAGACTGGGAGTTAGACCCTGCAGCACTGCACGGTGCTAGCCCTGGTGTATGTAGACTATATGTACTGAGTACAGGAAAAGGCTTCAGTTGTCTGCTTACAGGACGTAACATTTTCAAACTGTTGACATTTTAGGGAAACTTATAGTGAGGCAAGCCCCACCTCTCTGAAATGCTAAGACTTGGAATTTCACAAACATAAATACCTGCTTTTGCCACACCACTAAACATCTATGCTTACCAGTGCATCTGAGGCTCTTTCCCCCACCTCCTCAATTTAAATGACCTGCAAATCTGGTGCAGTCAGATGTGCTTGCAAAGCACAAGTGGAGCCTCCTCAGTTTTTGCAGTCCATTCTTAGTGTTTCAGCCCTTGATACAGAAGCCTGTTAGCTCTACCTGCTGTGGGTACTCTGACAGGGGGAGATGGGATTTACTCACTGAGGAGAGAGCCTGTTTCTACTGGGAAGACTCCCCTGTGTGAAAGGCTCTTGTTTAATGTGGTCCAACCCATCCTTTCGTGAGACTGCATGCTCTCCCGTGAGGTATGTGGTTGCAGGATCAGGGCCAACTCCACCAGTCCTAGATTTCACTCTCCCTCCTACCGCCTGCTCTTGAGCACCCCTCGTGCGGTCATGTGCTTATTGGATAGACTTTCTTTTGGGGAAGAAGACCGCATCCCCAGCTGCTCTGCCTGTGACTATGAGGGTAAGTAAATTTGGAAATAATGTATGTGAATGCATGTTTGTAGGGGGACAGGGGCACGTGTGTACTCTGTTGTGTATGTGGAGGTAAGGAAATAACTTTCATAGGAGATGGTTCTCTTCTTCCATCATGTGTGTACCAGAAATCAAACTCAAGGCCTTACCCCTTTACCCACTAAGCCATCTTGCCAAATCTATAGCCTAGTTGTACCGTTAAAATAATTTAATGTTTTTAGCCCTCTCTCACATAGCACTGTGTATCTGTTTTCAGGAATGGATGGTAAAAGAGGTATAATCAGGTGCCTATGAATCTCCAACATTTATAAGTTCCTAAAAGAAAAAGTGATATGGGATTCCCCTGTGTATGCTATGAATGTTTTATTGCCATTGGTTAATAAAGAAGCTGTTTTGGCCAATGGCTTAACAGAATATAGCAAGGCTGGAAGATGATAGATAGATAGATAGATAGATAGATAGATAGATAGATAGATAGATAGATGATAGATGGATGGATAGATAGATGATAGATAGATAGATAGATAGATAGATAGATAGATAGATAGATAGATAGATAGAGAATAGGCAGCCCCACCAGAGATAGTCGCCAGATGAAGGACAGACCTTCACCTGCTAAGCCACAACCACGTGGCGATACACAGATTAATGGAGATAGGTTAGCTTAGGATATAAGAGCAAGCTAAAAATATGCTTAAGCTATTGGCCAAACAGTATTGCAATTAATACAGATTTCTATGTGATTGTTTCGGGAGTCTAGGCGGCCAGAAGACAAACGAGCAGCCTCTGCCAACAAAAGAGCTCAGGAACTGACAAGAACAATCAGTGGGTAAAGGTGCTTGCTGCCAAAATATCTGAGTTCAATCCCCAGAACTCACACAATAGGAGGAGAAGACTTATGCAAATTGTTCCCCGACCTCCACATGCATGTATCTCCTCCAAAAGAAGTAAATGTAAAAATATTTTTAAAAGAAAGAGGTCAGGTGCAGTCAAATGTAGAGCCTGACTTTGTTCTGGGGCATTCTATGGGAACAGACTTCAGCAAGGGCTGCTGACAGCATCTGCAGAGAGGGACAGTGTTTGCAGAGTCCTCACATTTGGTAAGAAATGCCCTTAAAAGTATGCTTGAGGAATTAGCAAGAGAGCTCAGTGGCGGAATATGTGCGTAGTTTGTAGGAGGCTCCAAGCTCAATCCCCAGCACCAAAATTATCTTTGGTTTCTGTTTCACACATATTTAAATTTTCAAGACACCCCTATGGATAGAATTCACTAAACTCTTCCATCTGTGCCCATTCCCAACATTCTGACCTGCACAGCATTGACCTTCATCAGAAAACGAATGGTCTCCATGAAGATTGTGGCAGGAGCTTGGGGGATAGCATAAGGAGTAGAATGCAAAAAGGCTGAGGAATCTTGACATTTTGATGTTTCTGGAAATAGATTAACAGGATAGAAGACCAGATGCAAATAGGGAATGCCAGAAGCTCAGACATATTTAATAAGATATGGAGAAAAATATTCTGATCTCCAATGAGATAAAGATCAGACTCTGGGAAGCAATAGACTATTTGTAGTTATGATGCAGAAAGCTGACTCAAAGGCCTTCAAGATAAATGTGGTTCTAAAGGCCATTCACAACCAGATGGAGGGCCAATCACAACCAGATGGAGGGCCAATCACAACCGGATGAAGGGCTTTTGAAACCATTAAAGGGCCTAGAGAGCTGCATCAGTCAGTAAAGGCATGAGTTCTGACTTCCATCTCCCATGAGAAAAGCCAGGCACTGGTGTGTCACCGAAGTCCCACCAATGACAACACAAGCCCAGCAGATCCCTGTACTCACTGGCCAGTCAAGACAGCTGAAACATCAAGACCACAGAATCACACACTGTTGGGAAAAGTCATCCAAAGTACCATTGCATAGGGGAAATTGTGCCCACTGAAAGATAAACACACTGTAGTACCATGGGAAGAATCCCCAAACTGTAATCTGAGGGAAAGAGCTCTTCACACAAGAAGTCTGCAACAGAGGCAGCTAGCACATTCAGAAGGCAATATTCCTTATCGTCTTGGAGACAAGGTTAGTGAGATGTGCATCTCTGCTGATAGAACTCCTCATCCCTTGCCAAATGATGTGTCCAACGGGAGATAAAGCATCTCTCATGAGCTGACCCTGAAGGTCAGCTGTGTGTACTCTTCCTGCATAATTCTGTGGTCTGTAGCAGATGACTAAGGCCAGACACCTAGTGTTGGCCTCTGACCTTCACAAGTGCGGCACACACACACAAAATTAACCAATTCATTTGAAGAAGTATTCTCAGACATCCTTGGGTTTTAAACACAATTTACAGATATTCTGAAAATGAATACTCATTGGAAAATTACAGTTTTGTTAGATACTTGTGTGAACAAAATTAAAATCCATACTTATCTAGGAGTTCCAACATGGGGTTTGGATTTCAGACCCTGGACTAATGTGAAGAAGTGTGGTCAGTAAAACTTCATCAGAACCCACAGTCATAATCCCGAGAGTCCTTGTGCTCAGTTGGTTTGTTTACAGCCCTCTTTCCAGGGAAAACACTGACTCCTACTTACCTTTTTTCACTGTTAGCTCTTTTAATAGCACATTGGATGATTTCTGGGCAAGAGAAGGTTCCAGAGGCTGTAAAGTCATTATTGGTTCCTGTGACTCGGAATGCGCCTTAGATGATTCTTCAATAAACTCGTCTAGACTGGACAACACAGTGCTTGGTCCTAAACAGATTAGATGTTGATGAAAAGGAGCTTCCTCCCCAGCTGGAAGGTCACAGGGGTGAAGATGTGCAAACGGTAATGGGCTAATGTGTGGGCATCGTGAACGAAGACTATAAACGCCTCTCGCCTCGTCAGCCCCAGGCATGGTGAGGCCACACAGCACAGGTACAGCAGTCATTGGCTAGGTCCACAACCTCAAGAACTCACAGGCGAAGAAAAGCACAGCACAGACAACAGCAATGCTCTCAAGGGACAGGACCTCTTCCCCCTGTGCTCAGCAGGAAGTGGGGGAGAGGAACAACTCACAGAAGCAGACAACGAACTGAATGCGTAAGATCTGGGAAGACATGAACCCAGCAGGGAAAGGCGAGTGAAGGAAACACACCTCCCACAAAATACCTCCAACTTTGAAGGGGGGGGGGGCACACCAAAGACACAAAAGATGATGATACAAAGAATAAGAAGTAAAACAACAAGAACAACCTTGGGGCTGCGGCTGCATCTCAGCAGGGAGATGAGGACTCAGCATGTGGGAGCTCCTGAGTTTGATCCCTGAATAACAAAAAACTCTTGGTAATTTTTCAGAGGAAAATAACAAAAACCAGTAATTTCAGACATAGAAGAGATGAAAGCTGAGAAATTACACCAGAAACCGCAAAGTAATGAAAGATTAAAGTTTAAAAAGAAAAGGGAAAATTATGACAACATTGGAGGAAATAACAAGATAATGTAGGGGCTGCAGAGGTGGCCCAGGGCTTGATCCAAAAGGGCCGGAGCTTGGCTCCCAGCATCCACATCAGGGGGCTCCCAGCTGCCTAGAACTCCTTCCTGCTCCAGGGGATCACAAGCCTGCACAAACTCCTGACTCAGACACATATGCACACATAAAATTAAAAATAAAGCAAAACATTTTTAAAAGGTATTTGACACGAACATTGGAAGGGAGAAGACAAAACTATGTCAACTGGTGGGTATCAGTCATGTTTATCTGGTTGGTTGGATGGTTTTTCAAGACAGAGTTTCTCTGTGTGGTCCTGGCTGCCCTAGAACTCATTCTCTAGAATGAGATCTACCTGCCCCTGCCTCTCAACCACTGGGATTAAAGGTATGGATACCATGCCCAGCTCATAGTCATATTTTAAAGAACCAATAAAAATCACTAATTCATTAGAGTGAGTAAGAGAGAAACAAGGCTTCTACATACAAATTCAATAAAAACTATCTGGAATCTAGAAATAACTAGAAATTTTGTTTACTAAACAGGGTCTTATTAAATAAAGTGTTAAATTTTTAGTAAAAGACAAGAAGCCAGGTGGTGGTGGTGTACACCTTTAATCCCAGCACTCAGGAGGCAGAGGCAGATGGATCTCTGTGAGTTCGAGGCCAGCCTGGTCTACAAGAGCTAGTTCCAGGACAGGCTCCAAAGCTACAGAGAAACCCTGTCTCAAAAAAAAAAAACAAAAAAAACAAAAAAACAAAAAACAAACAAACAAAAAGACAAAGAAGAAAACTTATTAAATTGAGACATCATTGCCACACAGGACAGATGCGGCTAATATAAACATTAATTATCCTTCAAATAATCTCTAATTTGAATACAGTTCAAATAAAGATTAAGCAGCTGGACAATGGTGGCACAATTCTTTAATCCCAGCACTAGGGAAGCAGAAGCAGGAGGATCTCTGTGAGTTCAAGGCCAGCCTGGTCTACAAAGCAAGTTCCAGTACAGCTAGAGTTGTTACACAGAAACCCTGTCTAAAAAACTGAAAGAAAAAAAAGAAATAAAATAAAATAAATGTAGCTACACTTAAAAAATACACTTACTATATTCACTATAAAATCCATACAGACAAATAAAGGTCCATACATAGCTAAGTGATACAATCACATGTGCGAACCTGATATGCCAGATATTAAAGCACAGGTCAAAACCATAGCCATAAAAGACACGTATTCAATGCATATACATATATATATGTATGTATATATATATATATATGTATGTTTACATCTGACAAATATGACAGGATGACAAGTCAGAGTTTAGGAATATATATACCTTACCTCAAGGGGGGAAACAATGAAGTTAGTAGAGATTGCAGAGAAAACTATATAGCTATCTGGACAAAAAAATAAAATAAAATGTACTGCCCACCTAGCAGAATATTTTAAAATGGACTCCCTAAAGATCTAAAGATCTAAACATGAGACAATTATAAAGTTAGTTGAGGAAAATATTCTAAAAAAAAAAAACTCCACCCAGGTGTGGTGACCCATGTCTATAGTCTTGGGAGGTGGGGCTGAATGACAGCAACATCAAGGATAGCCTGTGCTACTAAGGGAAATCCCATCTTTAAAACTATGCCCAAACTGACACAGAACTGAAGCACAACTGCTAACGACTTCATCCACATCTGCAGAGCATTGTCTTCATCAAGGATATTTATCAAGACAGACTATTTGGCCCATTAAAAACAAGTTTCAATAATTTTGAAGAATTCAACTTAAAGAAAGTTTATTTTCCAGTCACAATGAGATAACAGTGTGAGTAAAAAGCAAGCAAGTGGGCTGGAGAGATGGCTCAAAGGTTAAGAGCACTGGCTTCTGGCTGCTCTTCCAGAGGTCCTGAGATGCTGAGTTCAATTCCCAGCACCCACATGGTGACTCACAGCCATCTGTAATGATATCTGGTGCCCTCTTCTGGTGAGTAGGCATACATGCAGACAGGACACTGTATATATAACAAACAAATCTTTAAAAAAGGAAGCAAGTATATCTTGAAAACTTCCAAATATTTAGAAAATATAAACCAAATTACTTAATAACGTTTGGTCTGAGCTGGTGAGTTCCTAGGTGTTGACAGGCGCAGCATGAAAGTCCATCTTGTCCCAGCACCTCCACATCTCCCAGCCTCCTTTCTTTTAGCCCCTTTCCATAATCTTTGGTTTGTATGTGGTTTCCCAGTTAATACATAGCTAATAGCTCTTATTTTTCTTATTTTTCGACTGCTTTGGGCCTATTTCAATGTAAGGGTGAAAATTCATTTGAGACTTGTGCGTATTTAAAGACCCAGTTGCTCCTCTGGAGCTTGTACGTTCAAGAATGATTAATCTATGAAATAAACTGATTACTACAGTCCAAAAAGAGTCTGTCCTGCAAAAACTGGAACCTAATGTCGGTAGCTTTAGCTCAGTCACCCCAACAGAGCAGCAACCAAGCATGAAGCAACAGATAGGCATACAGTGTTCTCTCTACACTGGGATGCAGCGTGGCAGTAAAACCAGGGAGCTGATAGAAGCAGTACACCATGGTTCAATCTCAAAATTTTTACAATTGGTAAAACACCATATGAAAAGCACATACCAAATAACTCTAGAAGTTCTATTTAAAAATCTAGAATGTTCCTAGAATTCTAAAACTTAAAAACTAACAAATGTGGGCTGGTTATACGGCTCAGCGGATGAAGGTACCTATCATCAAGCCTGAGTTCCACACCAGGAAGTCACATGGTGGAAAGACAGACCTGACTCCTCAAAGCTGTTCTCTGACTGCTGCATAGGTGTCAGGGTACAAATGTCTCCCAACCCAATGCATAAATACATAGATGGAGCCTGGCAGTGGTGGCCCACACCTTTAATCCCAGCACTCTGGAGGCAGAGGCAGGCGGATCTCTGTGAGTTCGAGGCCAGCCTGGTCTACAAGAGCTAGTTCCAGGACAGGCTCCAAAGCCACAGAGAAACCCTGCCTCAAAAAACCCAAAATAAATAAATAAATAAATAAATCTTTAAAAAAAATCTTTAAAAAAAATCTTTAAAATATACAGGGATAGAGAACAGGGTAGGGGAAGTGGATTAGATAACACATACATTTAAGAATTACATGGTAGGGAGAAAAGGACACAAGAAAAACATTTTAACGTATTCAAACAGTACCCTTTTCTTCGTTTTTTTTTTTGTTGTTGTTGTCGTTTGTTTGTTTGTTTTTGGTTTTTTGAGACAGGATTTCTCTGTAGCTTTGGAGCCTGTCCTAGAACTTGCTCTTATAGACCAGGCTGGTCTCGAACTCACAGAGATCCACCTGCCTCTGCCTCCCCAGTGCTGGGATTAAAGGCACGTGCCACCACCATCCGGCTTCAATACCTATTTTTTGTTTTTTGTTTTTTGTTTTTTTTTTTTTCGAGACAGGGTTTCTCTGTAGCTTTGGAGCCTGTCCTGGAACTGGGATACCGATGAAGGGAGTAAATTCTATATGATATGAAAATCAGCATCAGCAGATGCTTCTGGCCAGTTCCCTGATGATGAGTTATTAATAGGCATGGTGTCTCCCGATACTGCTGAAATGACTGAAACTTTCAGTATTTGTTGAACAAACACTGATTCCGCCTACTTTGCGCCAGGTCCTACTCCCAGGCCAGTACGTTTCCGATGAACACTTCCCATCTCCACATCCCACTCCCACCTGTCAGGCCTTCTGACTTCATGGCTGTGGCAGAATCGTGTATGGCTCCCCAAGGACCAAAACTGTGCTCCGTCTTCACTCCATCGTCAATGTTCTCTATGGTGCCAGCGCTCCTCAGCTTTGTTTGGAGGGTTCGTGCCTGAAGCTGCTTGAAGGCCTCGTGAAATGCCATTTCCATTCGAATGTCATTATTCTGAATTTCATAGAACAACCCTGAGGAAATAAAGAAGCTGAGACAGAGGGCTCAGCTCCCACCGTGTGGGTGACCTTTCATTTCTCTTTGCTTTGTTTTCCTAGAGTTTAAAACCACATCCAGCTGTGTGCACCTTTAATCCCAGCAATTGGAAGGCAGATGGAACTCTGAGAGTCTGTGGCCAGCCTGGTACAACCAGGGCTACACAAAGAAACCTTGTCTCAAACTCCTTACTCCTCTCCCCTAAAAAAAAAAAAAAAATCCTACATCTTCAGTCACTAAATAGGGAGAAAGAATCTGGTGATGGAGGAAAGCCCACATGTGCACCAGGGCAACAGCCTACCGAGTAAAGTCCAGGCGACAACACTGCTAGGCTCCAAGCACGTAGCATCCTCAAAGAAGATTTCTGCTTGCTCATAGTTCTCGGTCAAGACAGCCAGGACACCGCACAGCAACAAGCTGGGAAGAGAGCCGCTAGCACTGGTTAGCAGTCTGGTCCTCGGTCACGCTGTAGTTTATCCTACTCATTGTTCTCCGTTTCCCCTCTACCTGTGAATATGATTCTCATTCAGGGAAAGGGCTTTCCGGAAACACTCCTGTGCTTTCGTGATGTCTTCTGTGAGGAGGCAAAAGGCACCATAATCCAGCCAGTGATCCAGGTTCTGGGGCTCACGGACCAACCTCTAGGTGCACAAAGTGTCGGGAGGGACAGGGTTATTGTGACGCTATGCCCCACTTTTTGTGTATGCTACACAGTAAATGTCCCAGAAATACCACGTTATGAAAGTCAAAACCATCACTTTTCTTTTGCTTACACAGGACCCAGAGGACCAGCTAGAAGTGCTGTTCTAGCTTTGAGAAGGTCAAAAAATTGACATGACCTAAAAACGGAATCCTCAAGAGATTTATTCCTGAACTCCATCAGTGCCTCAGGAACTAAGGACTTACTTGAATAGCTAATAATACTGCCATAATCTTGAGATGGAAAATATATACAATTATCTATAAATACAAGGAAAATGATACCTCGTGTAATTGAAAACTATAAACATGGTTTAAAGAAATGAAAGAAAACTTGAATAAATGGAAGAACACCCTGAGTTCAGGTCAGGACGGGGAGAGTTGATGCTAAGATTCCAATGCTGCTAAGAGCAACCTACAGATGAAGACCAATCCTGTCAAAATCCCAGTGGAAATCCTTCAAACGTTAAACACAGAACCACTGTATAGTCAGCAATTCCACTCTTACGTATACCCAAAATAATTAAAACAGACACTAACTACTTTTATAAAAATGGTGCATTTTGAGTCTTTGGTTTGTTTGTTTAGAGACAGGGTCTCACTATATAGCTCTAACTGGAACTCACTGTGTAGATGAAGCAGGCCTTGAACTCACAGAGATTCACCTGCCTCTGCCTCCCAAGTCCTGGGATTAAAGAAGTGCCACAATGCCTGGCTGCATTTGGAGTCTTAAATTATGGATAAAAGTTGTTTGAAAAATATATGTTCTGTTTCTCCTAGTCTGTATTTTTGTAGCCCTGGCTAGCTTGGAACTTGTGATATAGCCCAAGCTGACTTCCAATTTATAGCAGTCTTCCCGCTCTGCCTTCTGGTGCTGACCTTCTGTCCTTTGGTCTTCTGTCAAGGGACCCTACAAGACCTGATCAAGGAGATTTACTACTATGTTTCTTTTGAACGATCCATGCTTTACATTTAGATTAATTATCCATTTATCATTGATTTTTGCAAAATGTTTAAAGTCAGATCAAGGTTCATTCATTTTGCATGTGGAGTGCCAAATGTTCTCATTTGTTGAAACAACTCATTTCTACATTGAATTTATTGTACAGTTTCATCAAAAATCAAATGACCTGGCTGCTGGGGAGATGGCGTTCATCATGCAACATGAGGGCCGGATTTCAGATCCTAGCACTCAAGTAGAAGCCAGATAGGTATGATAGCCTGTCTGTAATCTCAGGATGAGAGACAGAGACATAGGAGGTTGAAACAGGAAGATCTCATAGGTCAGCCTGAGATATACAGAGAGACCTTGTCTCAAAACCCCGAAGCCTGGACTGGGGATGCAGTTTGCCTGGTGCAGTACTTGCCTAGCATGCTCACGGCTTGTGTTGCATCTCCAGTACCACATGAACTGTAAGTGCTGTAGGTGCTGTGATCCTAATACTGGGGAGGTAGAGGCAGGAAGAAGAGAAGTTCAAGTTCGTCCTTGGCTATATATAGTGAGTTCAATTAAGGTCAGCCTTGAATAAATGAAACCAAACCAAACCAAAACACCAAATGATCTTATTCATATGGTCATATTTTTGGTCTCCCTCTCTGTTTACTGATCTGTGTCACTGGGCAAGTTTGATGCTCATAGCAAACTACTGTTTTACATATATTCACAAATAATAACAATAATCATCACTGAGATATTTAGCTACCTCTTCATAATAGACTGCTGCCATTTCAAAATTCTCATTGACTTCTGCCTCAAATGCGAAGAGTCGAAGCTGTTCACTGCTGGTGTGAATCGTTGAGGCAGTGCCTTGCATGGCATCTGGCATGGACTTGTCATTGAGATGGTAAACAAACAGAATGAAACAATTATACGTGAAAAATTATGAGAGTAAACTGGATGTGAGATCCAACCATCACATTAAATGAGACTGTAGTGTGTGTGTGTGTGTGTGTGCACATGCATGTGCAATCATGTAGGAATAGAGGAGTACACTTGTCTTGAATGTACTCGGTAGACCATGCAAATCTTTAACTTTCAATCCTCCTGTCTCAGTCTGCTGAGTAACTGGTATTTCATGCTCACAGCTACTAGGCCAAGTCCCAACACTTCAGTAAGGGGCTATTTCAGAGAAGTAATAGAAAGGCTAGGCTAAGCACAGTGGGCCCTTGAGAGGGGGCAGAAAGATCAGTTCAAAGCCATCCTTGGCTACATAGCAAGTTCAGGGCTAACCTAGATTATGTGAAACATTGTCACAAGGAAGAAAGAAAAGAGACGTCATTAGACAAGCAAGCCTTAATTTTTTTAAGGTAGTGGAGATTGA
This sequence comes from Arvicola amphibius, assembly GCF_903992535.2. NCBI lineage: Eukaryota > Metazoa > Chordata > Mammalia > Rodentia > Cricetidae > Arvicola > Arvicola amphibius. The sequence continues at coordinate 71,416,494 of NC_052059.1, forward strand.
ACCTAGGACCTGGCACATGCAAATGCTCTGCCACTGAGCTACATCTCCAGGCTAAACCCTTACCTTCCAGCTTCCCACCTAAGTTGTTTCCCTCTGGGCTCTGTCCTATGATCTCAAGGAAGAGTCACCCAACGCTTTCTCCTTTTCACGTCTAATCCTTCCATTTCAAACCTAGGTTCTTTCATAGTTGTATACCTGGGACTTCCCGACAATAGTTTCCTGCATTTACCTGATTTTTTTGTTTGTTTCCTTGATAGAGCTTTTCTGTACAATATTAATACAATCAAACTATATCCCAGTATGAGAAATTCAATTCATTGCTTCTGTTAATGGGAAAAAGGAAAACTTTAAATTAAAAAATTATTTTATGCCTATGGGTGTTTTGCCTGCTAAAGACTGTTCACCATGTGCATACATGGTACCCGTGGAGGCCAGAAGAGGACATCAGATGCCCTGGAACTGGACTGACAGGTGGTTGTGAGCCACCATGTAGGTGCTGGGAATTGAACCCAGGTCCTCTTGGAGAGCAGCCAGTGCTTTTAACAGTTATTGAGTCACTCCTCTGACCTTGCGAATGTTCTCTGTATAGCACTAAAGGCCTCCCCTCCATACCCCAAAGCCCTCATCAGGAATGGATCCCCAACTTCAAGTCCTGCTTCTCCAACTCGAGACAACTTCAGCCTCTGTGCCCGAACTCTGTGAACTTTCTGTATATGCTGCATTCTTCTACTCTTAAGCCTTGTGATGGACCTGGTGATTCACTGCTCTTGAGCCACCTGGAGATGTCTGCAACTTTGAAGGCCTGGCTCAAGCCACATTTCTTCCATGAAGCCTCCCCTGAAAGATCCCAGCATCACACAGGCTTCTGGCATGCTCTGTGGAGATATGCTCCATCCCATTTATGTTTTGTGCTTGTCTCCTCTCCTAAACAAAGGTTCCCTGGGGACAGAGGCAGAAGCAAATCCCATCTCATGTCAATGGTCAAGAATTTTCCAAACAAACCCTATATATCACCTGAGTCTGTGTCTAAGCGGGACTGTCCTTTCAGTCCCATATGACTGTACTCTCCTGCCTACCTATCCCAGGAAGACTGAGGTTGTGAAGTGGCGCGGCCAGCCAGAGACTCCCTGGCCATGGTAAGGTTTGATTCTGTCACTGCTCACATCAGTAACACTAACTACACACAGGAAGTAACAACTAACTACACACAGGAAGTAACAACTAACTACACACAGGAAGTAACACTAACTACACACAGGAAGGCACAACAGCCGGCAAGAAACCCAGGCACAAGCAGACAAGTAGGAAGAAAGAGGATCACCAGCCACTAAAATGGATGTCCTGAGCTTCAAGATGGCTCAGCGGGTAAAGGAGGCTGCTGCTAATTCTAATGACCCGAGTTGAGTCCCTGAGACCCACACAATGACAGGAGGAATCTCGACATGTGCACAACATGGCAATACACATACAAAATAAATAAAAATGTATTAAAAAATTTAAATGTGTATTTAATTGCTACCGTCATCTTCATAGTAACATAACTTTAAAGATACCCAGATGCAGCTTTCCCTTATTTCTGTTATCCTGAAGAGAACTGAGACTTGTGCACATTAAATAAAATAATTTTTTGTTTCACAATTGCCATAGCTTTTATTTAACAATTCTGCCACATTAAAAAATCTTTTATTTTATTTAGGTACATGCTTATTTTGTTGCCTGCATGTCTATGTCCAAGGCTAGCTGAGGGTTCAGAAGCCTGGGCGTTAGACTTATAGTTGTGAGCCACCACCATATGGGTGCCAGGAATTAAATTTGTGTCCTCTGGAAGAGCATTATATTCCTAACTGCTGAGGCATCTCTCCAGTCCCATGTAACATTTTTGAAATCTAGAGAACCAGTTTTTCTTTCTTTTTTCTTTTTTTAAAGATTTATTTATTTATTATGTATACAATATTCTGCCTCTATGTATCCTCGCACGCCAGAGGAGGGCACCAGATCTCAGTACAGATGGTTGTGAGCCACCATATGGTTGCTGGGAATTGAACTCAGGACCTCTGGAAGAGCAGCCAGTGTTCTTAACCTCTGAGCCATCTCTCCAGCCCCAGAGAACCAGTTTTTCTAGGGAACTCAAAGAGCAGGCATGGTCAGTACCTTGTATAGAACAGACTATCTCATCAGCATCTGCACACTAAAGGAAGGAAATAAACCAAGAAGAGAGCAGTGTTTCAAAAGAAGCCCTGCTCTTCTCCACCAGGAGCAGGCTCTGAGCTGTAAACACCTACCTGGTTTAAGGCCACATGCATTTGATCTACCAAGAACACATAAAGCTCACTGATAAATGTCTGCAGTTCCTCCTGGCTTTCAAACGCTGTTGTCTTCAAGTATTTCTCTCTTACAATCTTTACCACCGCATGCTGCAAGACACACACAATTCCCTTCCGATGACGCGATGCAGCCGTGTACCCCCACCCACTCTAGGACATCAGAACATCAAGCGATGGTCACTTTCTCCCATGTTAATCATAGGGCTCTCAGTTCACTAAGAGCTCCCCAGTCAACATGGCCTGAATGGCTTTATTCATTTAAAGACAGAGTCTCACTATGTAGCCCAGGCTGGCCTGGAATGCACTATGCAGCCCACAGTGCTGTTGAACTCACTTCTCCTGCCTCTATCTCCCAAGTGCTAGCTTTGAAGACATTGTGCCTCAAGCCTGGGTTGTAAGAAATTCTTTTCTTGATTCTGCAACATCACTAACAGGGAAAAGGCAGTGCTCACGCCATGGGAAGAGGATCGTGGAGCTGAAAAACAACTTTGGAGTAGGTTTGAGGGCTGTGACTCCCACTGGCTGTGGTGTAAGGGAGAAAGGGGAGAACTAAGGCCTGAGAGACCGGAGGATGGGGTTCTGCTTTAAATACTGTCACTGTGCAACCTCTTATGCTCTATTTTGTACCTCAGTTTCCTCTTTGTTAAGTGAATACATAGCTCCAGTATTGCACCATACTTTAGGTGGTGTCTGAGCAACTGAACAAAGTAAACAGAAGTTTGAAATGTCACATAAAGCTGTGTGTGGTGGCATGGGTCTATAAAGTCAGCACTTAGGGTGGCAAAGTCGGAGAGAGCCATTATTCAAGGCAGCCAAGGTTGTATGCCAGACCCTGTCTAAAAGCAAAATTATACAAATACAGTAGTCTTTCTGTATCCACAGTTTCAGTTATCTCTGCTCAAGTCCAGTTTGAAAACAAGTGGAAAATTCCAGAAACAAACAGTTCATAAGCTTTAAGTTGAGCTGTGCTCTGGGTAGATGCAGAAGTCTCATGCTAGATCTAGCTCCTTGGATCTGAAGCTCAGCACTCCATACCCATGTCCTAAGCATTAGATTCCCTGAGACTAGAGTTACAGATGGCTGTGAGCCTCTATGTGGGTGCTGGGAACCCAATGTGAGTCCTCTAGAAGGGAACTTAGTGTTCTTAATCGCTGAGCCATTGCTTCAGTTCCTTATCCAAAGTTCTGAGCACCTACTGGGGATCTCAGATCTCAGTTGGTGGGGATAATAATATTAATAATATATAAGCACAGCATTATGGTACAGTCTAGCAGTTACTGTTCCCGCCCTTAAGTCAGGTTATATATTGAACACCTTCATCATATTAATACTAATAATAACCCCATGTGATAATATTATTATCTCTTGTTGATCAGAAACAACCCATCTCCCAAACTAAAAAATGCTCTAGAATGAATAATAGCCACTATTATTTAATAAACTATTTTGTTTGTTTTGATTCACCTTCTGAGAACCAGGATTACGGGTGTGCAGCACCAGCTCCCAATTCTTAATTCTGTCATCAAGGAGACTTAAGTGAAAGATATGTAGAATTAGTGTCAAGAACGTAATTTCTTCTAGCGGGCAGAGGGTGGCGTCTGGTCTCAAGGCCAGCCCCGAGTGAAGATGAGGGCTTACCATCTCATTTGGAATAAATACTGACATTTTCCCCCTGAGGACTCATCTGAGCAGAGCCAGAGCAGAAACTACTGATCAAGTACTAGAGAAGGGGCTCCCGAGGCTGGTCACATAACCAAGGAAATGAGTGTTTCACCTTGAGCTGTTCTTTGAAAGCAAAGTACTTTCCAGAGCAGTTGAGCTCATAATTGAGTTGGCACTTCTGCTCCTCCAAGGTTTCACTGTCTACGTCACTTCCCACTTTGATCACTTGCTTTCCAAACATTCGGTGGTATTCATCCAGAATGGCTCTGGAAATGCTCTTGATCTGTGTGTGGTAGTCACTCACTGCCTGGAAGACAACAAACGGCAGTAAGCAGGCCTCAGAGATGCCCAGGTCACAGATGAGAAGTCCTACATCACAGCAGCTATAAGACTGTCCTTTCCGCTGGGCCAGAATCACACTGTCCATGATTCACTGACCACAGAATCACACTGTCCGTGATTCACTGACCACAGAATCACACTGTCCGTGATTCACTGACCACAGAATCACACTGTCCGTGATTCACTGACCACAGAATCACACTGTCCGTGATTCACTGACCACAGAATCACACTGTCCGTGATTCACTGATCACAGATGGAACTGAACGAAAACCTGGGAAGCCCCAAGAGGCTCCTCTCCTCTGGAAGCCTCTGTTCACACCACCTCCAAATGCCACAGCTCTGCCCAGCATTAACACCTACCTTCTGAGCTCCCCCTGTCCGGCGGGTCAGAGGTGGCCTTGGGGGTATCATTTCTTTGACCCTGTATTGTGAAAAAACAATAAAACCTTTATTATTGGCAGGCCTGTGTTCTTTCCTATTTCCCCCAAGTCCATGTGGAGGAGATCTGATATCTGTCTCTCCAGTGCACTTGAGCATTGCTGTGCTCTCTCATATAGAGATCTGAACCCTAGTACAGTATAGAAGATGGTGCTAATGGAGCCCTGGCCTTATTCTCACACTCTTTCTTAAGGTATTGCTAAGTGGCCTCTGGACTAAGGGTTGGGAAATAATGGGTATTATATCTATCTGTGTTTCTGAGAGGACACAGATTTGTAAAACTAAAAGTTTCCTTTTCACCTAGAATAAAAAGCTTGTGTTTTATTTTTTATTTATTTGTTTGTTTGTTTTGAAACAGGGTTTCTCTGTAGCTTTAGAGCCTATCCTGGAACTAGCTCTATAGACCAGGCTGGCCTCAAACTCACAGAGATCCTCCTGCCTCTGCCTCCCGAGTGCTGGGATTAAAGGCATGAGCCACCACCACCTGGCTTTGTGGTTTTTTTTTAAAAGATGTATTTATTTTTTTATGTATATGAGTGCTCTATCTTCATGTACACCTTTATGCCAGAAAGGGGCATCAGATCCATGGATCTGTGTATGTGATGCATGTATGTATGTATGTATGTATGTATAGATTTATGCTGTATACACATGTATTCATGCATGTGTATTTGTATATTCACCCATGTGTGTGTTGTGTGGGTATGCATATTTGTGCTGTATATTTCTATGTGCACTTATACAACCATGTGGTTGCTGGGAATTGGACTTAGACGCTCTGGAAGAGCAGCCAGTGCTCTTAACTGCTGAGCCATCTCTCCAGCCCTAAAAAGTATGTTCTTAATCATAATTTATAGAACTGCTTTATTAAATTACAATAATGCCATCAAACTCTAAGAGACCTTTTTTTAAGATTTACTTGCTTGAATCAGGTTATGGTAGTACACACCTTTAATCTCAGCATTTGGGGAGCAGAACTAGGGGGGGGTCTCTGTGAATTCGAGGCCAGCAGGATCTACAGAGTGAGTTTCAGTATAGCTAGAGCTACACAGAGAAACCCTGCCTCAAAAATAAATAAATAAATCAAGAAAGAAAGAAAGAAAGAAAGAAAGAAAGAAAGAAAGAAAGAGAAAAAGAAAAAGATTTACTTGTTTTTATTTTATTTGTATGAGTGCTTGGCCTACAATTATAAATGTGCACTGTGTGCTTGCCTAGTATCTAAAGAGACCAGAAGAGGGCATTGGATCCCCTAGAACTGTAGTTAAGAGCAGTTGTTAGCCACCACGTAGGTGCTGATAACCAAACTCGGGTCCTCTGAAAGAGTATCCTCTGTTCTTAACCACTGAGGCATCTCTCCAGTTCTGCAAAGGATCTCCTTTTAACTTTGCTGTTAGTCTCCTAGTTTCCACTCCAGAGACGGTGTTATCAAGTCATTGAAGATATGTGGTGAGTTCCTACTGTCCGTCAGGAGCTTTTCTAGGCCTAGGGATGGAGCCAAACAACATAAAGATCTTTGCCCTTGTGGAGTTTACTTTCTGGTTGTGAAAGAAAACCACTGAGATAAACACAGTATAAGCATGGGCCTTGGAGGATGATGCAAGGAGGCCCAGGCTGGTGGAGCAGATGAGCAGCAGGAAAGGCCACAGAAAATAATGCTCTCTGGGCAAAGACCCAAGGCGAGGGAAGGGCAAATTCATGTGATATTCAGGATAGGGGTATTTCAGGCAAAGAAGCAGACAGTGTAAAGAGCTTGCAACAACAGGAGCTTCAGGCTTGGTGAACGCCTTTAATCCCAGCACTCAGGAAACACAGACAGGTGGATCTCTGTGAGTTCAAGGCCATCCTGGTCTACCTATTGAGTTCAGAACAGCCAGAGCTACATAATGAGACCCTGTCTCAAAAACAAAACAAACAACAACAAAAAAATGAGCCTCACATGTGAGCAAAAGATATTGGTCTGGTTGGACTGAAGAAGCAAGGGCAAAGTACAGGCAGAATATATAGACCATAATGTTAAAAAAAAAAAGGTAAAAGTGCTAGAAGAAGACAGCTAACACTGCCCTCTGGCCTCCACACATACACACATGAATATAGAGACATAAATGTGTGTATAAGTGCACATAGAAATATACAGCACAAATATGCATACCCACACAACACACACATGGGTGAATATACAAATACACATGCATGAATACATGCGTATACAGCATAAATCCATACATCCATACACACACCCATGCACCTAGCACACATGCACACATGGCTGAGTACACTGATACACATGTGTGCATACAGGAGTGCACAGCACAAACATACACGTACATACCTGCAAAATCAAATAAAAATAAGAGGTCAACATTCCAAAACTGATGGGCTGTAGGGAATATAGTTCCCAGACGAGAGTTTCTAATTCTAAATAGGTAAATTTAAAAAAGAAGAAAGAGGCTGGGGACACACACAGTTGGTAGAATGTTTGCTTAGTATGCAAAAAACCCTCTGTGCATAAAACTAGGTTTGGTGGTGCACACCTGCAACTGAGGAAGTGCAGGCAGCAGGATTAGAAGTCAGAGGCTGCCCTTGGCTACACAATCCAGGACACAGGAAACTCAGTTTTAAGACAGAACAAAAACAGAAGAAAGCCCACAAGGCATTAACTTAATTGTACTCCTTCCAGAAAGAGAAAAAGAGAGCAAAAATTGTTCTATGTTTTAAGGAAGGAAGGAAGGTTTTAAAAAAAAGATTAGAAGAATTGATTTAGGCCAGCCTGGTCTACAAGAGCTAGTTCCAGGACAGGCTCCAAAGCTATAGAGAAACCCTGTCTCAAAAAACAAAAACAAACAAACAAAAGAAGAAGAAGAAGAAGAAGAAGAAGAAGAAGAAGAAGAAGAAGAAGAAGAAGAAGAAGAAGAAGAAGAAGAAGAAGAAAAATTGATTTAAAAAATAGTGAAGAGAAAAACAATAGAGGAAAACCACCAAGATTAAAAATAAAAAGATGGTTCATTTTATTTTAAAGAGCAAAAAACTGAGGCTGGAGAGGTGACTGTGGTTAAGAACACACACTGTCCTTGTGGAGGACCTGGATTCAGTTCTCAGCGCCATGCCAGGCCTCTCACAGCCACCTGTAACTACAGCACCAAGAGATCCAACACCTTCTTCTGGGCTCTGCAGGCACTTGCAACTCGTGTGTGCGCACACGCAGACACACACGCAGACACACACGCACAGACATGATACACACTTGTGCGCGCACATACACACAGACACATGTAAATTAAAACCCTAAAGATAAAAGCTGAGAGTAGTAGTGCGTGACTTTGACCTCAGTTCTTGGGAGGGAGAGAGGACGCAACTCTGAATTCAAGGCCAACCTGGTTTACATAGCAAGTTCCAGGGCTATAGGTCCTATCTCAAAACAATTCAAAACAACCAAACAGACACATAGACACACAGACAGACAGATGCATGAAATAGAAAATAATTAAGGAAAAGAAGAAAGAAAGAAAGAAAGAAAGAAAGAAAGAAAGAAAGAAAGGAAGGAAGGAAGGAAGGAAGGAAGGAAGGAAAAAAGGAAGGGAGAGAGAGAAGAGACAGAAGGAGAGAGGAGAGGGGAGAGAGGGAGAGAGAGAGAGAGAGAGAGAGAGAGAGAGAGAGAGAGAGAGAGAGAGAGAGAGCGCACGCCTGATGTGGGATTCCTCTCTGTATGGTGTGAATATGTTTTATTATTATTAATTTTTTTTTTGCTGCTTTGGCCTGTGACAGGGCAGATCATAGCAAGGCGAGAAATTAAGCAGAAATAGAGGAGGAAAGAAAGCAGAGTCTGAGAGATTCCATGTAGCCACCCAAGAAACAAGAGGTAACAAACCATGAGCCTCATGGTAAAATATAAAATAATAGAAATGGAGCCAGGAGGTGGGGGTGCACAACTTTAATCCCACCACTTGAAAGGTCAGGTAGATCTCTGTGAGTTTGAGACCAGTGTGATCTACAAGAGCTAGTTCCAAGATAGGCTCTAAAGCTACAGAGAAACCCTGTCTGGAAAAAGAAAGAAAGAAAGGAAGGAAGGAAGGAAGGAAGGAAGGAAGGAAGGAAGGAAGGAATAAATTTGGAACTGAGATTGGCTCACAACCATCGTAACTCCAGTTCCAGGTATTCTAATGCCCTCTTCTGACTTCCATCTGCACACACACACACACACACACACACACACACACACACACTGCACACACACACACACTGCACACACACACACTGCACACACATACACTGCACACACACACACTGCACACACACACTGCACATACACAGACTGCACACACACACACACACTGCACATACACACACTGCACACACACACACTGCACACACACACACACTGCACATACATGCATGCAGACAAAATATTCGTACATATAATAAGTTGAAAAGAGAAAAACTGACAAAACTTTAGCAAGACTTACTATGAAGAAAGATAAATACAGAGATAAAATGCTGATGAAATAGTAACATATTCTGGGACTGGAGAGATGGTTCAGCGCTTAAGAGCACTGACTGCTCTTCCAGAGGTCCTGAGTTCAACTCCCAGCACCCACATGATGGCTCACAACCATCTGTAATAAGATCTGGTGCCATCTTCTGGCCTGCAGGGAGCACATGCAGGCAGAACACTATATACGTAATAAAATATAAATCTTTTTTTTAATAAAAAAGAAAGAAACAGCATTCAGGAGGCAGAGGCAGGCAGATCTCTGTCACAGGATTTCAATCCCTTCAGCCAATGACTTGGAGCAATGGAGCAGCAAGCTCTCAGGCATGGTCTTGTCTGCCGCTAATAAACTGAGGGCAGGGTCTCTCACTCTCTTACTCTCATGACAGAGCGAGGTATACAGTGGGAGCAGAGCAGGCGGCTTGCTGTTGGTCAGAACAACTGCAGTGGTATCTAACCTGTCCTGTATCAGTGCGTGTTCACCCCTACTTTGAACCTCTCCCAGACTTGTGGATTCACACTGCAGAGCTCTGTGAGTTCAAGGCCAGTCTGGTTGGTCTACAAATCAAGTTCCAGGACAGCTAGGGCTACACAGAGAAACCCTTTCTCAAAAAAACAAACAAAAAATAGTAACATATTTCATATGTAATATACATAATATAATAACACATAAACAAAACATGATGATAGGGGATAAAAAACAGTTTTCGAGAATTACTGTATATGCACATGCACTACATGTGCATGCGTTTGTAGCACATGGCTTTAAAGCAACTCCCAGAAAGATCCAAGGTGGGAAAATACTGCAACAAAACAGTAGGAATCTGAGTGCTTTATACTTTCTTGCTCATGTCAACTAAAAAAATTTAATGACACTTTGCAATGAGGAAACAATAGTAGAATAAACTCTATCTGTAAAAAACAAAAAACAAAAACACTGTTGCTTAGGACAAGGGAAATACATTTGTTGGGACAAACTTCTTCATTCCTAAACTGCCAAATGCAGTAAGTGTCCCACACCTTCTGGCCAGTTCTTCTGGCATCCGCTTTGGAACTAAGGCTTTGTCCAGCTGAATCTCCAAGACAATGTATGTCCCCGCTTCCAAATATTGCTGCAAAGACATTGTTTGTTATTGGTAAATCTCATAAATAGACAGTAATGAATCACTCTTAGTAATATCAGGAACTACTTAATGAACCGCATATGAAGTGTGGTCTCCATGGCTCTAATGTTTTACAGGGGATAATAATTTGACAGAAATATAGCAATAGGGGTTAGCTCATGGAAGAAAGTGTTTTCCTGTCTGTTCTTGGAAATTTCCACTCCAGTGGATCTTACTGAACCTTTAAAAATTTTTAACACCCCCCCCCTCTCGGTTTTTTGAGACGGGTTTTTCTGTGTAGCTTTGGTGCCTATCCTGGAACTCACTCTGTAGACCAAGCTGGTCTGGAACTCACAGAGATCCACCTGTCTCTGCCTCCCAAGTGCTGGGATTAAATGTGTGTGCACCACCTTCCAGCTCCTTATTTTCTTTTTGAGACAAAATTTCACTATGTAGCCCTGGTTGGCCTGGCACTCTCTGTGTGGACCAGGGCCCAGAACTCACAGAAACCTGACTCTCCAGTATTAAAGACATCTACCACCATGCCTGGCCAACTCCTTCACGTTTGTCTGGAACTCTTTTAAATGCATGCCACTCTTTCTTCCAGCAGCCCTCTCATGTTTAAGCTTTGTCTTCAACTCCTTATATCTGCCTAGTCTTAACCACCCACAACTCTGACTGCTGAACGCATCTACCCAGACTTATTTTGCCAGCATCCTAAATACAGCTCTCTGAGGTATCTTGTTCTTTTTAAAGCTTCTCTTAATGATGGCAACCTTCTACAAAGCAACACCTGAAACCTGAGCTGTCTTTGACTTTTCTTCATCAATCTCCCTGTCCCCACAAACTTTCCAAGCCCAAAACCTGGCCCCTGTAGGCCGCTGACTTCCTTTGCTTCAACTCCTTTCCCAAATCCAACTGTCATCAGTGCACAAGTGTACGGTAAGAAAGACCCGCATGACCCCACCCCACCTTCTGTATGAAACCTGGACAAGAAGTCTGGGGTACGCCTTTAATTCCAGCACTCGGGAGGCAGAAGCAGGTGGATCTCTGTGAGTTTAAGACCAGCCTGATCTACAGAGTGAGTTTCAGGACAGCCAGGGCTATGCAGAGATACCCTCTCTTGAAAAACCAGAGAAAAGAAGGAGGAGGAGGAGATGGAGGAGGAAGAAGTAGCAGCAGCAGAAGCAGCAGTAATAAAAGTAATAGTCTGGCTTGCAACACACTTTCTAATTCACCATCCTTCACAATCCTAATGTCTGTGAGTCAAACCTTTGGCGCAGATAGTGCAGAGGGCTTACTGAGCTCTCTTTAGGCTCTGTATCCAGTGCCAGCTCAGAAAGAGGCAAGCGGGAGCCCAAGAGTCCCCTGCAGAATGAAGCTAAGCACCACGGAAAGCCGCTCAGGTCCTCCAGATTCTGTATCTCCCTACCTGCCACTTCTCTCTACAGTGCTTCTCAGTCTTCCTAATGCTGCAGCCCTTTAACACAGCTCCTCATGTTGTGGGGACCATAAAATTATTTTCACTGCTACCTCACAAGTGTAATTTTGTTACTGTTACGAATCATAACGCAAGTATCTATGTTTTCTGATGGTCTTTGGGGGTCACAACCCACAGGTTGAGAACTGCTGCTCTTTTCATTCCCCCTGTATCATACCCTGGGTTCATTGATTTAATTTTTCTCTGTGTCTTCACTCGAGCTGTTCTCTGACCATGGAGTGCCTCTCTCTGTCACCACTGTGTTTGGGTTCACCTTCTCTGTAATGATTTCCCGGGGCTATTCCCTCCTAACATCGTCTCCTCTGAGTCTAGCAAGAACTTTCTTTCACTGTGTCTGTTACAGCAGCCACCAACGCTCTGAGTCTCAGCTGAGGAGATAGATCGGGGCAGGAGAGCAGGGTCTTGAGGGCAGACGGACTCCTGGTGCTCCATGTAGACTTAATGAAACACAAAACTTAATTTTGGAAAAGACGTTAAACACAATCCGGGTACCAACTTACTTTAAGGTCTCAGTGAACAAACTTGCCCAGGGTCCTAGGCTACTCGAGGTGACTCATGTCCTCTAAAGCCGTCGTGCTCAGTGAAGGTCTGGCGAAATGAAATGAAATTTCATCTCTAAAATGTTGAGCATACTTACCTGTCCTTCTAGATTGTGGCTCACAGGGGTTTCGCCTTCCAGAGGAGTATCTGAGCTCTGGGATTTTATGCTAGGTGCTTGCTGAAACAAAAAGAAACATCAAAACTTGGACTTTTTTGTGGCCTTCATAGCAGTAGGGACATTAAGATGCAAAACACATCAATACGATACACCAAATGGGAAGTGGATGCAAGCGTCTACTTAAAGTCTAAGAGCCTACCAAGTCCAACACATCAATACGATACACCAAATGGGAAGTGGATGCAAGCGTCTACTTAAAGTCTAAGAGCCTACCAAGTCCCCAGGCCGAGCCCGTCCATCTATCTCCTTGTCTTTCACTGCTTTCTCTTCTTTCAGATTCTTGGAAACAGGTTTCGACAGTGGGGAGTTAAGACCCCCTGCTTTATTATTGTGAGCCAGATGGTGCCCAGTGTCCCTGAATAAGCTGAACAAACATTTGGTCTGAAAGGAAAGAAAGGAACAAACACAAGTCATAGGTAAAGGGGCCACCCAAAGGGGCCATTTTCTTCAGATCAGTTCAGTGTCTAGAACAGAGACCCGAAGAACACCGTTACATCCCTCGCTTGTAGAACATAGAAAACCACAGAAAATCAGGGGCCTCCCTGCTATTTAAAGTGGTAGGAGGAGACCTCACAGCTGCACTTGGTGTTGATACACTGTTCTGCCTGCAGCCAGAAGAGGGCACCAGATGTCGTTACAGAGCCACCATGTGGTGTTGGAGTAGGGCCCCCTGCTTGTTCATCCTGGCTAACTTAACCCCAAAATAACCACACAGAAATTGTACTAATTAAATCACTGCTTGAATCATTAGTTCTAGCCTCTTATTGGCTAACTCTCACATCCTGATTTAACCCATTTCTATTAATCTGTATATTGCCACGTAGCAATGGCTTTATGGGAAAGATTCGGCATGTCTGTCTCTGGCGTGTCCATGGCGTTCCTCTCTGACTCTGCTTTCTTCCTCCCAGAATTCCATTTAATTTTCTCCACCTACCTAACTTCTGCCCTATCAAGGGCCCAAAGCAGTTTCTTTATTAACCAATGAAAGCAACACAAAGACAGAAGGACCTCCTACACCATTGTGGTTGCTGGAAATTGAACTCAGGACCTGTGGAATAGCAACCAGTGCTCTTAACCTCTGAGCCATCTCTCCAGTCCCTGGAATCATAATTCTTATCATCAGAAAAATTTTAATCTTTGACACACAATTCTGAATTACTTCAGTAAATAACTCATTTATATAAAAGAGATAATATTTGTCTAATTGCTATTCACTAATTAATTTATAATTGAAAGAATGAGGCAAGTTTAAAGTTCACAATAAAACCTTGGTATGGTTCAAACCACAGTTGAATTTGTCATGTTTTCTAGGGGAAAGTAACCCCTGAAAAGTTTAACAACAATGTATTAGGTAATCATTGTAAAGACAGGTGTTTTTCTCATACAATACATCCCTACCACAGTTCCCCTCACTCCAGCCTTCCCTCTGCCCCCACACACACCTCCTCTCTCTCCCTGATCCACTCCCTCTCCATTTCCTCTTTAGAAAAGAGCAGGCCTCATGGGGACCTTGGGGAAGGGCTAAAGGGGTGAGGGAAGAGGCAGGGAGGGGAGCAGAGAAAAATGTAGAGCTCAATAAATATCAATAAAAAAATTAAAAAAAAAGAAAAGAGCAGGCCTCCAAGAGACAACAGTCAAACAGGACAAAACAAGATACAATTAGACAAGGCAAAAGCCCTCATATTGAGACTGGACAAGGCAATCCAATAGGAGGAGGAAAAGAGTCCCAAGGGCAGGCAAAAGAGTCAGGGATATGCCCGCTCCTGCAAAAACACCAAGGCAGCAGCCACAACACATATACAGAAGTCCTGCACCAGTCTGCACCAGATCCTCTGCATATATATATCATGGCTTCCAGTTTAGTGTTTTAATGGGATTCCTGAGTGTGTGAACTAGTGGGTTTCTGATTCTTATGCCTTCTTTTGGGCTCTTTTCCTTCTGTTGGTCTGTCCTGTCTAACTTTGATATGATAGTTTTTGTTTTATCTTATTATACTTTATAAAATGAATGAATGAATGCATGCATGAATGACAACCTAGCCACAAGGGTAAATAAATGTTATTTATAGCTGCTGGGAGAGGAAAAGTTAGTTTTCTCCCATGGAGTGACACTGGGAATATCACCCACTCCAGGGTGGGCCTCAGTGTCCAGAAGTAGCTGACCAACATAATGGACTCCACAGTTTTTTGTGCTTTTATTTGACAGCAGTTTGGTGGTTTTGTTTGGTTTTCCTGTTTGTGTGGTTTTTGTTTTGTTTTGTTTTACTGGTTTTGGGGGTTTTATTGTTGTAGTTGGGCTTTTGTTTTTTGAGAAAAAAAAAAAACAAAGTTGGGTGGGTAGGGTCAGGGAGAAGATCTGGAAGGACTTGGGGAGGAAAAGATTATGACCAAATATATTTAAATTTAAAGACTGTTTTAATTAATAAAATTAATTTTTTTTTGAGACAGGGTTTCTTTGTGTAATAGCCCTAGTTGTCCTGGAACTAGATCTGTATAACAGGCTGGCCTTGAACTCACAGAGATTTGCCTGCCTCTGCCTCCCAAGTGCTGGGATTAAAGGCATATGTCACCACTGCTCAGCAATTTAAATTTTCTTAAGTTTTATTTGTGTGTATGTGTGTATGTTGTAGAGGTCAGCAGACAACTCTGAGGAGAAGGTGACTCCCTGCCATCTTGCAGGGTCTGGGGATCAAACTCAGGTTGTCAGGCTGCCTGCAAGTGCCTCTACTATCTGAGTTATTTTTCCAACCCAAGTAAAAATAGTAAGATAAAAATGCCCATGTTCAGGCCTGCCATAGTGGCATACATCTTAAATTCCAGCATTTGGGAGGCAGAGACAGGCAGATCTCTCTGTAAGTTGGGAGGCCAGCATGGTCTACAGAGTGAGTTCCAGGACAGTCAGGACTACACAGTGAGACTGTATCTCAAAAGACAAAGTTCAAACTCTTGAAATTTTGGAGGAATCTAAAACTGCAAAAAATAAAAAAGTATGGTGGCATGTCCTGTCACCTGGAAGGCAGAGGCAGGAAGGTTGCAAGTTCAAGAACAGCCTGAGCTATAGACTAGAAACTGTGTCTGTTATTACAAACACGGTTAACAACCAGGGCATGGGGAAGATGGAGACCCTACTGGAGTAACTAAATTGACTCAGCACCAAAATGACTTATAGATGTGGTTGATTATACCCAAAGACACAGGCTTCTCTCAGCCTTAAGCAGAGGGGGTCATTCACAGGACACAGTGTTGAATGCCATATACTGACTGGTTCTAGATGTCAGCCTCACAGACGTGACCAACACACATATGGAGGAAACATTAGGATGACACCCTTTATTAAATTTATTCTTACCTTTTCAAAGACTGTACTATCCAGGTAGGGATAAACATGAAAAGCCCCCCTTATCCTCTTCACCCCCGGATACAAGAGTGGGACCATGTTGACGTACGCCACACCATGAAACGAAAGCTGATTTTCATCATCGGCCTAAGGGGACAGGAGCAGAGGCATCAGAGCACAGAGCAGCAGACAGTGTGGAGGCTGCCCCACGAACAAGCTCTGCCTGTAGTCAGTTGTAGGTCTTGGCTCAGTCACATAGACACTTGGGACCTGGCTTCATTTCCACTAAGACGTCGGGTGGTAGTGGCGCACGCCTTTAATCCCAGCACTCAGGAGACAGAGCCAGGTGGATCTCTGTGAGTCTGAGGCCAGCCTGATCTACAGAGTAAGTTCTAGGACAGGCAGGGTTATATAGAGAGACCCTATCTCAAAACAAAACAATTTTCATTGTACACATTCATTGTAGATGGCACTGTGTTACACAAGGACATGTTTAGTCAGGTATGAATATGCACTGAGCACAGTCTTCCACACACCCTTCCCCTTAATTCCTTTGGTTCCCCAAAATGGTGTTGTTTCTACTCTCATGTCATATGTACAGATGTTAACTGTAAGTATCTGTATTAAACTCAGAAACTCTAAATGACAGAAAATAGGTATTTGTCTTTTTGAAACTGACTTACTTAATCAGTATTTTTTGTTCTTTTCTCTTGCTTCTTTCTTTCTTTCTTTCTTTCTTTCTTTCTTTCTTTCTTTCTTTTTTTTGAGATAGGGTTTCTCTGCATAGCCCTGGCTGTCCTGGAACTTGCTCTGAAGACCAGGCTGACCTCGAACTCACAGATATCCACCTGCCTTTGCCTCCCAAGTGCTGGGATTAAAGGCATGAGCCACCACCACCCAGCTGACATTACTTTATTCTTTATGGCTGAAAAAATTTCCTCATGTATTTAAAACCACGTTTTCAAAGCCATTTGTCTGTGGTTGAGTGCCTGGGTTGGCTCCGTAACTGCTACTGTGTACAGTGATGTGCAGTGTCTCTGTGCTGGCTTGCAGTCACTTGGGCAAATACTCAGAAGTCATACAGCTACAACAGATGTTAGATGTATTTTTAGTTTTCAAGGAACCTCCATACTGAATTCATTGTAGAAAGAATACTTTCCATTCCTACCAGTAGTACCATAAGGCTCCCTTTTGCTCATTGTGGTGGTAACATTTTTGTTATACAAAAGAGCCTTTTTCAAAACCAAATCAAATGACTTAGATGTTTGTTAGGTGCCTGTTATAAGCTGTGTGTCATGTTAGGTTCAGTGCAGGCCATAAACAGTATGAGCCCACCCTCACAAAATTTATATATACACAAGGAATAAAGATGAGACACATCCAGGAAAATGACAGAGAAAAGCTCACAGAGCTACGTCTTCCCAGAACTGTAGCTTATCCACGAGTCTAGAACATTCCGTAGGTAAGACTAAACTTACTAGACTGAATTGGACTATTCATTTTGACCTAGATAAAAATGACTATTTTTTTATGGTACCTATGGTAAGAACATAGCAAAGGGTCAAGGGGAAATAAGTATCTGAAAGTAAGGCTTGCACAAGTATTTGTGAGCAGCAAGGAACTTCAGTGGTCAATCATCCAGGTTTTCCTGGAACACACCAAGAAAGTCCAAGGCAAAGAACCACAGATTGGTTGCATTAGGAAAAACAGTTGCATAAAATCAGATTAGACAGAGTAACACATTTAATTTGATTGGTCACTTCTTTTTTTTAAGATTTATCTATTATGTATATAGTATTCTCAGTACTCTGCCTGCATTACAGACGGTTGTGAGCCATGATGTGGTTGCTGGAAATTGAACTCAGGACCTTTGGAAGAGCAAGCAGTGCTCTTAACCACTGAGCCATCTCTCCAGCCCCCTGATTGGTCACTTCTAATCTTAAAAACTGAGATGAAGGCTGTCTCTGTTGCCTAGGCTGTTCTCCAGCTCTGGAGCGCAAATGAGCCTTGTCTCAGTTTCCCAGTTGCTGGGAGTCATGGACAGAAGCCTGCATACCAGCTTTATTTCGGTACACGTTTACCTTCTCAAGTTTGCCCGGTTTCCCTTTAGGTACAGTAACCAAAGGCACTCTTGTGATCTCCACAGGCCAGAGCCGGCAATCAGCGATTCGCTTCTGGAAACTGCAAATGGAAAAACCAGCCCATCAGCACCACACTGCAAACACTGGCCATTATGGAAATATTCTTCTTCTGTAGAAAATAATGAGGACAAGGAGCTGGGGTACGACTCAATAGTAGAGAAAGTCCTAGTCCTAAGTGTAAAGTCTATCATCCAGAAAGTAATGAAATACATGTGCGCGCGCGGGGGGGGGGGAGGAGGTGGGGTGGGGGGGGAGGGAAGGAGAGAGTGAGGGAGAGGGAGAAGAATGACTGTCTTATTAGGCAGGTGATTTTTCATTGGTTTTTGCGACAATCTCAGTACTATAGCCCAGTGTGGAGGCTGGAAAAATGTAGGCTCACTTCCACCTTATCTGAGAGTTTGGAGCTTGGTTCTTTTGAAATTAAGATAGCTCATTGTAGTAAGTCCATGCCATCCTGACAGGTGGTCAGGATATGCAAATGTACTTCTGCTCCCTTCTTTAAGGACAGTCTTCAGAATAGTGACCTAGAACACCTTAGCTACCTAGACAATAGGATGCTAATGATTTCATGTCTCAGAGTGATAAAGCCATGGACTGTGAGTTACCCTTTGTGTCCTTGTTAATAAAGTCTTCTGTTACTGTCTCCCCCCTTCCCCATTTATGTTGGGTATAAAAGCTGTGGAAAAATAAACACAGGTGAATTTCAGGATGTCAGTCACTGGAATGCCTTCCCAATACTTTCTATGCTTTTTGTTGTTGCTGTTTTTTTGTTTGTTTGCTTTTTTGAGACAGAGTTTCTCTATAGCTTTGGAACCTGTCCTGGAACTAGCTCTTGTAGACAGCCAAGGCCAGCACAGTAACCAGGATAAAACCTAAACAGCAATTTTGACAAATTACTGGAGACTAACAATTGAAGACATTCTCGGGAACCCTGGAGACTAACATTCTAGGGAACCCAGATGTAAGGGTTGCCTCTTCTTATGGATGCTAATTGCAGGAGCCCTGCAGGGCCCCAAAGAGAAGAGAAATTTAATGCTTCAGGGAGGGGTGGAAAGCAAATGTTTTGAAATATCCCTGAGTATTCTTCCTTCCTTCCTTCCTTCCTTTCTTTCTTTCTTTCTTTCTTTCTTTCTTCCTTTCTTGTTTTTTTTTTGGGGTGGGGGTGTTAAATTGGGGGGGGTAGTCCCCAGCCCCCAGGCCTGAGAGTTGTATTGGTCCGGACTCCAAATCCCAGCATGCCAGGATTTGGGATTTTTGCGTTGGCAAAGAGCTTGTGTTAGGAAAAATTCCTAACGGGGTTATTTTATTTTTGAGATAGGGTCTCGATTATATAGCCCTGGCTATGTATACCAGGCTGGTCTCAAACTCACAGAGTGAGTTCTATCAGTGTTGGCTGGGATTAAAGGTATGCACAAACTTGGTCTTGTTATTTTTTTTTTATAAGTTGGACAGCGGTGGCAGAGGCATGCAGATCTCTTTGAGTCTGAGGCCAGCCTGGTCTACAGAGTGAGTTCCAAGACAGCCAGGGATGCACAGAGAAATCCTATTTTTTTTAAGATTTATTATTTATTATGTATGCAGTGTTCTGCCAGAAAAGGGCACCAGGTCTTGTTACAGATGGTTGTGAGCCACCATGTGGTTGCTGGGAATTGAACTCAGGACCTCTGGAAGAGCAGTCAGTGCTCTTAACCTCTGAGCCATCTTTCCAGCCCAAAAGGTCCTCTCTTTAAGGGCCACTACCAGAGCCTTATGTGTTCCAAGAATAAAGTCGGCTAGACAACTCCACCAACGTCCAGACTCTGTCTCACAACAGGCTGAGAGGGAGGAGAAAGGACTACGAACTCCTGAGAACAACAGCCTGAACCTGAAACACAGAGAACTCATTCCCACCCCTCCAGCAGAAGCCTGGCAGCAGCCAATGACACTCAAGGAGAAGCAAGATTTCAGTGGAGAAAGCAGCAGAACCGAGTTCCCTCTTAATAGGGCTCTTAGGACAGCCCAGAGAAGACAAGGTAGGAGAAATGAGCCAGAAACCAGGGGCACAGCTATGACAAATGTTCACCATATTCAGCTCCTAAACAGATCAAGACCAAACCTCACACTAAAAACCCTAGTCCCGAGTTCCTATTTCCCCAAACCTAATGCCCAGATACAAATACAAGATTAAAAAGGGCCAGTGGCAAAAAAAAAAAAAAAAAAAGGGCCAGTGGCTCAGTGGGACGCTCATGATGGAAGAAAATAGATTCCAAAAAATTTTCCTCTGAAAACTTCCTCTGATGAAGTGGGACTTCACAAAATTCGAAAGATATGAATTTGAAATATGGTGGCTGAGAAGTAAGCCACTCAGTGATGTCTGTGGGGTCAAATAATCCCCAGTCATAAACTACTGGACAAGTGGCAGGTCCTGTGTTTCTCAAGTTTCTACTGTCCCGAGTGTCGCGCCCCGCTGTCATGTTCACTAATCTCGTCTCCAGCCAAAAATTATCGTGTAGTCAGTACAATTATCCAGAAGAAGGAGCCCTGTCTGGTGAGGAAAGACTGGAACCTCGGTTCCCATCCAAGTCAACAGCACCAAATGTTATTTATAGCTTAGTGGTGCGTGAGAATGGTTGGCAATATACGACAAACAACCCACGTGGGCGTTGATGGGGTGGGGACAGTGAAAGAGAAAGTCCAGCGGATGGCCAGGAAAGGGAAGTGAGGCAGAAGAGAGTGAGGAGCTGACTGAGCTTGGCGCATGCGTAAAGAGCCTTACAGCAGTCTGGCAGCCCTGATGTAGTGACATCGGCCATAGGCGGGCTAGGCCTTTGCCTGAAGACAGAGAAGCCCTGTGCTGCCGTGGGAGCCTGGGGCTGGCTGGGCCTGTGCTGATTACAGACAGGTGCATCTTTCTAGGTGGCAGCAGACAGGCCAGTATAATGCCTGAATGTTAACAACATGAGCAGGTAGGAACCAGAAGCACACCTGTGAAATACCTACCCAATGTTTCTATAAATGTAAAACTATTCTGAAAAAAATCTGTTTTTAAAAGTCAGAGCTGAGGGCTGGAGAGATGGTTAAGAGCACTGCCTGCTCTTCCAAAGGTCCTGAGTTCAGTTCCCAGCAACCACATGGTGGCTCACAACCATCTGTAATGGGATCTGGTGCCCTCTTCTGGCCTGCAGGCATAGACACAGACAGAATATAGTATGCATAATAAATAAATATTTTTTAAAAAGTCAGAGCTGAGAACTGGGCTTGCAGCCACACTGGTGGTCCTGTGTTTGTCATCTGTAACCAGCTCTCTATGGCAGAGAAAGTTATCTGGGTCTCCTGTCTTTCCAGAATGACGTCCTGATTCATGCTGGGGACAATGTGTCCAACTAAAACAATGTACTTTCTAGAGATGATCCATGAGACATAAATAGAAGTTATTAGGTTCCTGTGTGGTTCTGAGGGAGAAAATTCCTAAGTATATCTACCACCGAAAGACCCGGATAAATCCAGACCCCTCTAGCAGAAAGAGTAGAGCCCAAAAAATCTAGCAGGGAGAAAAGAACCAAAAATCTAGGTTAGCTGGTTCAGAGACTCTGTTCCAGGAACTAGCTGACCATAAAGTTAGATTATAATCTTGAGAACAATCTGGAGAAAAAGGGAGTTACCCCTAGTGATCATCACTGGTATTTTTGGAATTTTCTATGACACCCTCCCTACCCCCTTTGGGTTATTGGGTTGTGGTTTCTTCCCTTAAATACCCCTTCTCCCAGCTATTCGGGGTCGAACTCCTCTACCCCTGTGTGGGAAATGAGTTTCGGGCCCCAGTGCACTGGTTCCTGTCCTGTCAATAAACCTCATGTGATTGCAGCAAGGACGGTCTCTCGTGAGTTCCTGGGGGGTCGTGTTACTTGAGTGAGAATCTCCCCGCTTGGGGGGGGGGTCTTTCACCACTAGCAGTGTGTATGCTTTTAAATCCACACACACTTCCTTCTCCCACTTTCTGCCAGCAATGGAAAGTACAAGCCAGGACTTCAGCAAACATTTTTTCATGTGTCTGTGTATTTTGTCTACATGTATGTATGTGTGCCACATGCATTCCTGGTGCCCATAGAGGTCTGAAGATGGCACTGGGACAGGAGTTACAGATGGGTATGAGCTGCCATGTGGATACTAGGAATCAAAGCCTGGTGCTCTCCAAGAGCAGCAAATACTCTTATCTGCCCAGTCAGCTCTCTGGTCTTTGTGCTCACAGATGTGCCCTAGGGGAATCTGGAATGTTCAGTTCCAAAGAAAAGAATTCAAACCCCCTTTCCACCAGGAGGCTACAGGGACATTTTTTTTTTTTTCTAGCCTGGTGGCCTTTGCATAATCTGAGCAGCCGGAGTTAGCTTGGAACCTTCTTCCAGATCCATTTCATAAACCTGTTTTTCTCAGTAAATCTGTAGATCCCATCTTTGCGGAAGGTGTCACATGGACTTTACAAAGAGTTTCAATGTAGTCACCTCTCATCTGTGTTAAGCTTACTTTGTTCCTCAAGTAGATCTAGCTGTGTTTTGTTGTGTGCACAGGATTGAGTTAATCATCACAAGAATAGTTTTTAGCAGATTATGCTGTATTTAAATAAGCCCAAACTAGCCTGACAGTGGTGGCACACGCCTTTAATTCCAGCACTCAGGAGGCAGAGGCAAGCGAATCTCTGTGATCTCAAGCCTGGTCTACAGTGTGAGTTCCAGGACAACCAGAGGTACCCAGGGAAACCCTGCCTTGTCGGGGAGGAGGGACAGTACCCAGCCTGCAGGCCTGGCTGGTTAGGTGTGCGTTTTTTTGTTCCCACCTTGCAACAGCAGAAGGATCAAGGTAGCAGCGACTCTCCAAGTCCCAGACGATCCTCTTCTTCATGCATTCTGCTTGATTCCTAAATTCCTTGTCCTATGAAATAATCAGAGGGAATTTTCTGCTTATTCTGGTGGTCTGTGAGTGTTCTCATACATGACAGCTACTGCGGCTACAAGTCTAAGATAATCTCCTGTGATAATGCCATGTTTATATCAACCCATTACTAGGTGCCAAATGTTTATACACATAACCTCAGTCAGAGAATCTCAATTCAGAATATACATAAAAATCATGGAGTTTAAAAAAATGATCTCCTATTGAGTGGCAGTGTATACTTATTTATCTAATTTTATTAGGGTCCTGAAAGCAGCTGGCACAGGCTGTGTGCACGAATTCATTGCTGTCTGCTCTTGAATATAGCTGGGACGTGACCAGTAGTAGTTCTCTGAAATGACAGACTGTCACCTGGTTCTGTGAGCCTTAATTTCTTTCTTTTTTTTTTAATATTTATTTATTTATTTATTTATTATGTATACAATATTCTGTTTGTGTGTCTGCCTGCAGGCCAGAAGAGGGCGCCACATCTCTTTACAGATGGTTGTGACCCACCATGTGGTTGCTGGGAATTGAACTCAGGACCTTTGGAAGAGCAGGCAATGCTCTTAACCTCTGAGCCATCTCTCCAGCCCCGAGCCTTAATTTCTTACGTCAGAATATTTTTACCACAGCGACAGGAAGGGAAACTAATACACCACCGCCATTGTTTTGAAAAGGTTTCCAGGGCTGTTTGGAGTGGGACATCTCTGCACTCCTAGTTCTGAGGAGGGTGAGGCAGGAGGATGGGGTCAAGGCCAACCAAGGGCTCAACAAAAGCTTTACAGATTTTAGTTTGGTTTGGTTTTGGAGATAGGGCCTAAGTAGACCAGGCTGGCCTCCTGGCAGGCCTGGAACTTGCTACTTAGTCTAGGCTGGCTTTGAAGACCTTTTGCTTCCTGAGTGCAAAGATCGCAGGTATGTGGTGTCACACCTGGCTCCCTTGCAGCTAATTTTAAGGTGCAATCATGGCTGAGAAACAGTTATGTATACTAAAACATATGATCCAAATATATAAAATAAAATATAAATCTAAGGGAAGCGTGAATATCCACTAAACAAAGATGAAAAGATATTTCAGATTTTTAAATGTCGTTACCTTTATTACTAGCTTATTAGAGCCAATGAAAAGAACAACATCCTCATGTCGCTAATTTTTCTGAATGTTCCTACTGATGTTTGTCAACTAGTACAAGAATCATTTGCAATTACTTTTCTAAAAAAATCTTGATTATCATTAGTAAGGAAATGAATAAGTAAATTAAAGTATGTGTTGCTTTTTAAAAAATGCTTTAAAGTCCCAGGCAGCAGCTGTAGGCAGAGGACTCTGGGAACAGTCAGTCCCAAGGCAGAGACGACTGTGGGTCCCTGCAAGACCCCCGGGGGCCATGTGAGCAGGCGGTGAGCTCACAGAGCAGCCGAAGCCCAAGATCCCAGGGCGGTTCACGAGCGGTGGCTCATCCTGGGCTAGCTGGTCCCGCCATGTGGCAAGCAGGAAGAGACAGCTCGCGGAGGGAGAGCCACCCAAGCGGGCGGTGTGGACATGCGGCCGGCAAAAGGCACATAGACACAGTAGGCAGACACAGAACTGGACACTGGACATTTATGAGAGAGAGAGAGGTGGGGGAGGAGAGAGATAGGGAGAGAGAGAGAGAAGAAGGGAGCGATGAGAAGTAAAAGAGAGGAGACAGAGAGAGAGAGATGAGGAGAGAGAGAGTAGAGATATGAGATCTAGAGAGATCTGACTCGATGATATGAGATAGGCGAGAGAGAGATGTACAACTCAGAGAAGAGAGGAGGGTCAACGCCAAGAAAAGGGACAGGAAGAGAGTGATCCAAGATGGCGGCAAGAGGTCAAGGGTCACTGGGAGTGGGCGTGGCTTGCCCCTCAAAGGGCCAAAAGAATAACCGTATGTCTACTCAATGTCGTGTCATATAAGCAACCACAAAAAAGGAAAACAAATGAACATTTTTTAATGTAGTAATGTGAAAAAATACCCAAGGTACACTATAGTAAAACAAAGCAAATTGCAAACTAGCCTGTAAAAATGATGGGGACAGTATCAAACGTGTGCACTAATGTCTACAAATATGTGAAGCAAAGCTGACATGTTTCCCTGCTCCTCATGTAAGCAATACCATGAAATAAACAGAAAAAGACAAGCGGCTTCTTGTTTGTTTCTTAGAGACGGGTTCTCTCTGTGTAGCCTTGGTTGTCCTGGAATTTGCTCTGTAAACCAGGCCTCAAACTCAAGAGATCTGCCTGCCTTTGCCTCCTGAGTGCTGGGAGTATGTGCCACTACCACCAGGAGTAACTTCTTGATATGTTCTAGTTCTAGAAATACAACTGAATACTTCCCCAAAGTCTAGATTACCAAAACAAAAACAAAAACAAACAAACAAACAAAAAACTTTGTTTAAAAAAAAGATGTTCATGGGTTCCTTGCCTATAGGTAAAGATGGTTTGCTGTGCATCATGTGTGCCTGGTGGCCAGGAAAGCCAGAAGGGGGCATCAGGTCTGCTAGAACTGGAGTTATAGATGGTGGTGGTCCTCCACATGAGTGCTGAGAACCAAATCTGATTGTTCTGGTTTTAGCGAATATGTATAATTCCCTTATATTTATAATTTATTTTATATATTTAGATCTTATGTTATATATCTTAACAACTGAGTCATCTCTCCAGTATCAAGAATTTTTTTTTTTAATTTTTAAAATTTTTTGGAAACAGGGTTTCTCTGTGTAGCCCTAGCTGTCCTAGAATTTGCTCTGCAGACCAGCTGGTCTCAAATTCACAGAGATCTGCCTGTCTCTGCCTCCCAAATGATGGAGTGCTGGGATTAAAGTCATGAACAACCACTGCCAGGCTAAAGTGAAGCCCTGTCTTGAAAAATAAAAATAAAAAAAAGAAGAAAAATCATTCTTTCTATAAATCTTGCTATAATGCTGTCTGAATGTTATTTCACAACCTTTGGAATCATCATCAAATGGAAGGCTAATAGAAATATAGCCCTAGGAACCTTTTATTGTTTTCTTTTAAGCACTTGTTTTTGATTGGTAAGTCTGTCCTGAAATCTGACCCCCTTCCTGTCTTTCCCAGGAAGGGACTGGGCTGTCTCTCAATCTCCCATGGTTGTGCTTATTATGGGAGAAGCCCTGACAAAACAACTGTTAGGGAAACAACATGGGAACGAATTAGGAAGGAGACACATACATGGAAGGACTTTTACTGTGTGCGTCTTAACTTCAAATCTTGAAATGCATTATTCTTGCTATAGTTTGGAAGCTGAATGTCTCTGTGTTAAAGGCCCCACAAGTGGTACTACTGGTAGATTTGGAGCCTTTAGGAAAGGAAGCCGAATAGAGGCTCCTTAGGTACAAAACAGAGGGTCCAACCCAACACAGAGCCGAAGCTCCAGTGAACCAAAGCAGACCTTTTCTCTTTGTAAATTATCTTGTGTTCATTATAGTAACAACTGAGTAACACACTTATCTACTCAAAAAGAAATAAATGCAAAAGAAAGAGTAAATTGGATGTAAATTATTCTATTTGCAGAATTAGATATTGATTTTCACATGTAACCAGTTTCGACAAATGCCAGGTGTGTGTGTGTGTGTGTGTGTGTGTGTGTGTGTGTGTGTATACATTTCAGATTCACAAAGGGCTTATAATCTGTTAATGCACGGTGTTTAGCATGAAAATTCTCTCTCACCTCAGGGTGGTTGAGTTCTCCTTCCTCCTCCTCATAGGGACCACCCACAATGAATGCGTCAGGAATGTTATTAGCTCCTGGAGCAAGAATGTTAGCAATAGGCCATTTTTTAGGCCGGGGAACGACTTCTCTTTCTCCTCCAAGTTTCAGATTTCCATTCTTGAATACCATAGGGTAGTCTTTCTAAAACAAGAAGTGCCAGATGTGAGGACACTGGGAAAGGGCTTTGGAAGCTAGTCTTCTAACGCTGGGCGGTGACCGTGCACGCCTTAATCCCAGCACTTGGAGACAGAGGCAGGCAGATCTCTATGAGTTCTAAACGAGCCTGGTCTAGAGAGTGAGTTTCAGGACAGGCAAAGACACACAGAGAAACCTTGTCTCAAAACCAAAAAAAGAAAAAAAGTTTGCTTACTACTTTTTCCAGTAGAATTCTAGGTATTATCCCAATGATTACCTAATAGGGCCTATGCCCTTCACTCTATCTGTGCCAATGTATAACTCTGTGAATTATAGAAAACAAGATAAAATGTAAATTACTCCTTTAAAACATGTTTTACACATTAACTTATATGTGTGTGCATGCATGTGCACGAATTTGGGAGCTGGTGTTTTCTTTCCCTATGTAGGTCCAAGAGATTAAAGTCAGGTCATTGGGCTCAGCAATATACCTTTACTCTTTAAGACATCTCACCAGCTCACCCCCCAAAATTAGTAGAAACCTGAAGTTGGAGCTGAGCAATACATAGATGTTCCACACACAGTCATGGGGTTGTTCCTAGACAGGAAAGCAAACATCCGGACTCACCTTGGATTATTCCAGTTTCAGAAATGGAAGTCAAGTGTCCCTGGGACCCACCTAAATCCCCAGCACATGAGTGGTATGATAATTTGCATGCACAAAGCTGTGCCAGCAGCACGGGTGAGGTCATTAACTTACTGCACCGTGGGCCTTTCCAGCAGGAACCTTATGTGTTCCTGTATCTAGAAATCTGAGCTAAACAATACCTGTAATTAGGAGGAAGCAGTGCATAATGAGATACTTACACACAACCCATAAAATAATCCACGTATAAGCACACCAAGAACTGGCAACTTTTAAACAGTGTACATTCTTTGGACCATAACTATATGGTGATTAATATAAATTACATGCAATATATAGATTGTGTAACTGCATATGGTTATGAAAATATACATGTAAAACAAAAAAATCAATGTTAGTTTTTAAGCCTAAAATCTTTGCCATTGGTAGAGTGGGTCTGAGTGCAGTCTTGGCGGGGAGGAACATGGCCGTGAGTGTAGGCTGGCTTGTACCCATGCAGACATTTGGGAGCAGGGCTTTACCTCTCCAACTGATGGAACTTGTAGCCCAACCATGTAGTTCTGCTGAGGCCCTATGGGCATAAATGACTCGGGAACGGAGTAGGCGGCCTCCAGTGTGACCTTCAGGAGATTGCTTGCCAACACCTGGGCTGCCGTCAGTAGCGGCTCTGTCACAAATACCTTCACATCAAGACTGCACTGCTATAAAACAAAATTACGCAGCATTCAGGAAAATTCCCCTAGGTCTTCATAGTCTTTACTAACATTATTTGCTACTATTGTTTAAAACGAGGTTAAACTTAATTATTTCCAAACAGAGGACTTCAAATTTATTTTTCCCCAGGTACCAGGAGTTGAAGAGTCAAAAGGAGAACTGGAGAGTTTTGCTGAACTGGCGTCCTTTTCATTCTACAACAGTGAGGTGAGAAACAAACACACAGGCTGGGCCGAGGTGGCGCACGCCTTTAATCCTAGCATTCAGGAGGCAGAGGCAAGCCAGTCTCTATGAGTTCAAGACCAGCCTGGTCTACAAGAGCTAGTTCCAGGACAGCCAGAGCTGGTACACAGAGAAACTCCATCTGGGGTGAGGGGGGAGGAACCAACAAAACAAGCACACATGGAACAGGAGCTAGATGGCTCCACACAGAGCATAACCAGTAGGCACTCATGAAGTGGGTGCTTTTATTTTGCTAGCCTGTATTTTATGATTATGTGGGATGTGTTGCATGTATGATGTGTGTGTATGTGTTCGGGCACATATGTGCCATGGTGAGCATGTGGAGGCTAAAGGACAACCATGGATACTGGTCTTCACTTTCCACTGGTCTGGCTTTACATGGACTATGGGAATTCAAACCTAGGTACTCACATTTGTATGGTAAGTGCTTTATACCTAAGCTGTCAACATCACCGTCACCATTGCTGTTATTATACAGGTTCTCGCTGAGTGGCCCTGGCTGGCCAGGAACTTTACCTGCCTCAGCCTCCCAGGTGCACACAAGGGTGTATATCACCACATCCTTATGGTATTCTTATCATTTAAATGTAGTCATTTATCATAAGGTATTTTCAGTCAGGCAGTGGTGCTGCACGCCTTTAATCTCAGCACTCTGGAGGCAGAAGCAGGCAGATCTCTGTGAGTTTGAGCCAGCCTGCTCTACAGAGTGAGTTCCAGGGAAGCCCAGGCTATGTAGAGAAACTTTGTCTTGAAAAAAAAGACATTTTCAAGTATTTGTGTGTGTGTGTGTCTGTCTGTCTGTCTGTCTGTCTGTCTGGTCTGTCTGTGTTTTTTATTTATGTGAATGGGTGTGGTCGGAGAACAACTTGTGAAAACTGGTTCTCTCCCTCTACTGTGTGGTTCCTAGGACTGAACTCAGCTCATCAATGTGACAGCCAAGTGTGCTCCCCATGAAGTCATCCCACTGGCCCCTTACATGTGTATTGACTGCTAATAATATGCTAATAAAACAGACAAGTCCCAGCCAAGCAGTTGTGGCACACACCTTGACGTAGACAGATCTCTATGAATTTGAGGCCAGCCTGGTCTATAGAACTAGTTCCAGGACAGCCAGGGCTACACAGAGAAATCCTGTCTCAAAAAACCAAAAAAACAAAAGGGACATGTTTCCTTTCATTATTCGTATCATAGCTTTATGAGTTATGACAAACCCTGTACAAAATACTCTCTTTGAGAAGCACCAAAGAAGTGAATAATTAATTATTGGTCTGGAAGAGAGTAGGAAACAATGACAAAGCCTTTTTCAGGCTATAAAGGAGTTTGTGAGTTGGATCAGCAAAGGACATAAAAAATAATTCTGGGTTCAAAGAAAAGCTAATGTAAGGGGACTAAAGAAGTGTGCTGTCTTCTACCCAAAGATAAGTAAGTGCCAAGATTACTCATAAGGAGCCAAGGAAAGCTGAGGTAGCTTGGAGCAGGAAAACCACAAAAAAAAGTCTTTAGACACTTAGGAAGGAGAATCAGTTGGATTTGGAAACTGGCTGTAGTTAGGATCCATGGGTGTAATTTAGGAAGGAGCATAGGTGTGTAAGCCCTGGTCTCTAGCCTCCATCTTTGGAGGCCCCATCCCTGTTCCCGCCAAGTCTTGACCCCTCCCTGGAGGAGGGTCAAGATGAGCTCAGCAAAATCTTGACCACTCCCCAGTTTATTTAAACTGCTTACCTGGAAAGTTCCCATGTGGTTGTTACCACCCCCTCCCATGGTGGTCGAGTTAGTGGCCTGCTTGTTCCACCCGAGAGTGCAGGAATCCCATTAAACCTGGATATTTTTAATTTGGTTTGTTATGATTTGGCTTGATTGGGATTTTTGAATAGGCAGAGAGCTCGCATTAGGAAAAATTCCCAATATCTGGAGGTCCCACCGGGGAGAGTGGCCTTTCCGTGTGGCCCTAGGCCACGCATCAAAAGCTCCCTAGTCTACAATCTGATCTCTCTGCACCACACTAAAACTCCTGGGCTACAGCAGCTGCGTCTTGGTGAGTCCCTTTTTCTTGTCTATGCTATAGGGTTTTGGGGGGACCCATTGGCACTTACTTTTGTCGACTATTGGACTCTTGTTGAAGCCACAAGCTCATGCCAAGAGTTTGATCTCAACAGCGGCTAGACCCCGGCAAGACCGGGCCTGGCTGAGGTGGGCTTTGTTTGCTCCAGGGACGCCTAGCATTCAATTTCCACGAACCTGTTAGGCCTGAGAGCTATTTTAGCAGATGCACTGTAATAGACTTAGGCCACGTGGTTGGTCATAGACTTTAAAATGGGCACATACAGTTCAAAGCCAGATCCGCTGTGGCCCCTGGGATGCCTCTTACAAAATCTTTATAAATTGAGCCTGTCCAATAAAGATAAATGAGCAGAGCTTACATGTCCATGGTTTTAAGAGCTCCGCGTTCTTGCCCTTCCCTTAGTAGCCAGTGTCTTGCAGCACCATGCAGTCAGAGGCACTGGTCCCTCCCCAACTCCCTCAAGTCCATACTACCCAACCCCCTTCTGTGGAGCAACATTCTCCACAATCCTCTCCTTCCCTGTCTACCTCTTCCCTTCCCAACATCTGGAAATTCCACACCCTCTACCATCCACAATCCTCCAGAAAGGTGGAGAGGGCCAATGGACTCAACAAACAACAACTAACCAAGCTCTCCATTGAACTCAGGTTATCTTGGCCCTCCCTTCTCCCCATTGCTCTTACTCGCCTCAGGGCCACCCCACATTCCCCTATGGGCCTGAGCCCTTTTGAGCTGCTTTATGGCAGGCCCTTTCTCCTTAACCATCACCTCCCAGTCCAAGCTCCTCCACTGGTGGAGTACCTACCCTACCTCTCCCTCCTAAGGTCCTTTCTCCATTCACAGGCTGACAGTTGTCTTCCTGCCCCCACACTAGGGGACCCAAATACCCCTAAACCTGCCCCACTCTCCCCAGGGGACAGAGTACTCCTCAAACAGTTAACTCCTAGGTTTGAGAGCAAACCTCGATGGACAGGACCTCACATGGTAATCCTCACCACCCATTCAGCTGCCAAGCTCTTGGGACACCCATGCTGGTACCATCTCTCCAGGCTCAAGCGGGCACCTGCTCAGGACACTTGGTCTGTCCAGCAGACAGAACCTTCCACCCTCTGGTTTTCCAGGATGCCACAATGAAGGGCCTACCTGCTCCTCATCCTGGCACACTCATCTTTGGTAATAACAATATTTTCTTCCTAGACACCTGCCTTCTCACCTCCCCCAAGAAACAGATGCCTGACATCTCCGGGATGACAGTACATGGGATGCCTTTCCAGCCACACCTCTTGTTGAGCATGGACCCACCAACACCCAGCTCTCCCCTTCCCCACGTCGCCCCATGCCTGCAGGAAGTAGCCAGACTTGAGTCAACACCCCTTTTTCCCAAGAGAGCCTAAATGTTAGTCAAAATATCACCTCAGCTTCCTGTTATCCCTTATACAAACAGTCTGGAATGTAAGCCCCGTCTCTGGCCTCCATCTTTGGAGGCCATGTCCCTGTGCCCGCCAAGTCTTGACCCTACCCCAGTCTATTTGAACTGTGGCCTCCCCGGTTCCCCCTCGGGGCTACCTGAGAGTGCAGGATTCCCATTAAACCTGGATATTTTTAAATTTGGTTTGTTGTGATTTGGTTTGATTGGGATTTTTGCGTCAGCAGAGAGCTTGTGTTGGGAAAAATTCCTAACAGGTTGGATTTGGTGAGTGACTGTAGATGGGACCCATGGGTGTAACTTAGTCCTATGTCATGCCATTTCATGGACGGGTACTGTCATCAGCCCAAGGCACTAAGATTTTTTTTTAAAGGATAAATTTTAGGGAAGATGCTGAGTTCAGTTTTAGAATGGTGTGTCCAGATGTTTACAGGGAGTCACTGAAGAGAATTTCAGCATGCTGCAAAGGCTCACATTTTGGAATTCAGGATAAGGTATTGGCTGGTACTGTTGAATTAGGAGTCTTCAGCCAGAGGCAGGCTGCCATGCCTAAGTACATACTGTCATATATAATTTAACCCATTGGCACCCAGCTCAAGAAGCGTTTCCATAGTTAAACCTTACCTAAGTTACTTGCTGAACTGCACAAAGTAACCAATAACTGCTCTTTGCCATATTGATTCACCACAAAGGGTTATAATCCACATGGTGGGACTTAGCCTTACTCATGCCATTTATCAGAAACTAGCACTGTCGGTGTTGTGAGAGGAAGTGCCCAATGCATTGTGCTCACCTGAATGTGACCTTAATAGCTGGATTATGAGGCGGCTGAAAACACTAAGACTTAAAACTTGGGTTACCTTAGAGCCTGGCGAAGGAGTTTCTAAAGGTGACCCCTGCACAGGGTGTAACGGGACCGTCGTTTCAAATGAGTCCTCTCCTATAAGGTCAAGGTGAGCCAAAGAAGAAAGGGTCAAGTCAGAACTAATGCAGGCACAGACACATGCCATTGTTTCCCACAAAAACCTTTTAAACCCATGGAGGCTGAGTTTCACACATTGTTAGAAATAGGTTTTATGCATTTTGTTATTTTTCACTTTTGGATAAATTACACATCTGACCTTCCAGTAAAGGAAGTAGGTCCACCACAGCTTGGCCCAGAGTTAAGGTCTTCTCATCCTTCTGTTTCTTTTCCTTTGGTAAAACCTCAGTCACGGTTACTAGAAGAGTCAAAGAAAATGAGAACGCTTCTAACAACTGCATCAGATGGCAAAGCCATGGCAAGCAAAGTCCAAGTTAAAGAAAATGAGTTCTGACATGGGGGTCCATAGCTCAATGGCAAGAAGGCTTGTGTGATGCTTCAGTTAAAATCTCAGTAGAGACAGCAATCACAGCAACATCAACAATTATCCTGAAACCCAAGGAGGCACATCAGTGAGAAGTCCCTAGCTCAGTGACTTCCGCACTTTTTGTCTGTAACACATAAATGTAGAGGCATTTTGCTCTACTTCCTGTCTGGTTGTCTCACATATACTTCCTGCCTGGCTATGGGCCAATCAGCATTTATTTAAAATATAATTGACAGAATACAGACCACTGTGCCATAGACTGTTGTGTGTGCTTGTTTTCACCATGAAAAAATTGCAATCAACAAGAAGGCAAGCTTCGATAATTAATAAGAAGTCTCCATGTGGTTATTTAGGAGCTGTCTGGCAGGACAGAGAAAGACTCACTACACACCAGGCTGGAAGTACTCAGGACTAAGTCTTTTGGACTATTGGATGTTTGGTCTTTACAGTGTGAGGCAGTCATTGGTAGACTACCTCAACCATATCAAGGAACTCAATCTAATAAATAACTCCCTCTTAACAAACATTCATTTAGTCTGTTCTGTTCCTTTAATAGTGGTTCACAACCTTCCTAATGCTGTTACCCTTTAATACAGTTCTTTATGTCATGGTGACCCCAACCATAAAATTATTTTGTTGCTACTTCATAACTGTAATTTTGCTACTGTTGTGAATCATAATGTAAATATCTGATATGCAACCCATTTGTTTAGACCTACAGGCTGAGAACCACTGCTCTAGAGACTTCTGACTAATACAAAGACTACAGACTAAAACACACATCAATGAAGTGTCTGCAGTGCAAGCATGAGAACCCGACTTTAGAACTCACATAAATGTGGGAGCCTCTAGCAAGCATATGCAATCCCAGGTGTTGTGGGGTGAATAGGAAATAGGAATGGCCCCCATAGGCTTATATATTTGAATGTTTAAGGTGGCACTAGGAGGCATGGCCTTGTTGGAGTAGGTGTGGCCTTCTTGGAGGAAGTGTGTCACCAAGGGGTTTCAAATGCTCAAGCCAAGTTCAGTGTCTCACTTCATGCTGCCTGTAGAACTCTGAGCTACCTCTCCAGTAGTGTTTGCTTACATGCTTCTTGCTTCCCATCATGAGATAATAGAATTACCTCTGAATTTAAGCAAGCCCCAGTTAAATACTTTCTTTTATAAGAGTTGCCATCTCTTCACAGCAGTAGGACAGTGAGTAAGACACCAGGTTAGGGTGTTGGTGGGGTGGGCAAATCTTGAGATAGGTAGATTCCTGGAGCTAATGAGTTAACCGGGCAGAGACCCTACTTCAAAAAACAAACAAACAAACAAGGTGAACAGTAATATGGGATCAATATCCTGATACTGATCTCTGGCCTCTGCACATATGCACATGTACATGAACACACAACAAAATACATGAGCACGTATCTCACTGAACACACACATGTACATACATATACACACACATACACACACACACTACAGATCAAAACAAAGTAAAAGAGCTAGCACACAAGTGTAACAAATTACATCAGAGATAAAAGAATGTTTACTTGGAAACCATAAGATATAGATGCAGAAAACATCCATCTATCCATCTAATTCACTTAACAAAGACTCTTCAAGCATCTGTTATGCTACAGATATTTCTCTGAATTGGAAATTCTGAAATAAATGAAATCCAGACTTGATTTTAAGAAGAGCATCTTTTAGCAGCAGAAGCAAGTGAAAAATGGCCACTTAGGATGGTGCATATACAAAAGCACAGATAACACAGGCTACCCAGTGAGACCCAAATGTCAGATAAACAATGGACAATTTTAAAATATGTATCAAGTTCTATGGGCTTTTTTTAAAAATCATTTTCCCTAAAACCTGACAACCATAATTATTGGAATACAAATGAAACTTCCAGAAGAAAAAGTATGAAAAACTGATAAAATTAGCATGTCATGGTTTCAGATGCAGGAAGCAGACAAAGCAAAGTCCACTGCATTACCCTCCATGCAGTGTGAGGAACATGCAACCCTCCATGCAGTGTGAGGAACATGCAGCTCTCCATACAGTGTGAGGAACATGCAGCTCTCCCATCACAGTGCTGAGTACTCAGAATCTCTGCACGACATCCTTGAACCATGAGACTTACGGAATAAAGGTTTGTGGGCGAGGTCATCTAAAGTGATTCCTCCATCCGGACTGAGATCAATGCTGCTGGTAAAATTGTACTTAGCAGTTCCTTCTGGAGAGACAGTGATTTTGGAAGAGTCTCCAAGAACTGCCTGGTTGAATTCTGCACGAACAAAAGTAACTGGGGTGTCTCCTTTAAAGCCTTTCTGTGGGCAGAAACATCACGTTACAATTTCAAATGCATGACTTTTCTGCATATCTGGTAGCCTATCTTATCTTGAACCAAACATCATTTTGTTTCTTCCCCAACAAGCTACACCACAAATACAAATGGGACAAGTAGAAAATCATTAAACAAATATAGTTCAAGCTAAATGCAACATTCTACTTAAGAGTCATTTTCATTAAAGTTTAAAAAGGTATCACTTTTTGTATTATCTGATCCTAAAAATATATTGCTATATATCTTTAAAATTTGAGAAAAAATATACAGGGAAATAAATTTCCTGTGGCCTTATTCTAATGTGTAGGCACTACTAACATTTCAGAATATAATTTTATGTTTCATTGTGAATATGTATGCAAGTGTACATTTTGATATACACATTATTAAACAAACAGCTCATTAACTATGTCCTTTTAAAGAATCCTTCTGTAAACTTCAGGGCAGTGAATATTTTCCAATTTCAGTATTTACCTAATTTTTAGTAGTTATTGCAGGTCTCTTATTTGAAATCCTAAAATGAAATTAATCACTGAAAGAATTCACAAAGTTTAAAACCTTTTCAGAAGAATAGGGTAAAATTTATAAGCCAGACGTGGTATAATTTCAGAGTCTAGGAGGTTAAGACTGGAGGATTGCTCTGAATTTGAGGCCAGCCTGGGATAGTGAAACTCTGCCTCAGAAGAAAGAGTAGGGTGAGGAAATTACTCAGCAAGGCAGAAATGACTTTGTGGTGGTGTGAATGAAAAGAGCCCCCACAGGCCCACAGGGAGTGGCACTGTTAGAAGGTGTGGCCTTGTTGGAGGAAGTGTGTCACTGCACTGGGGGCAAGCAAAGGTTTCAGATGCTCAAGCCAGGCCCAGTGTCTCTCTTCCTGCTACCTTAGAGACTGGATGTAGAACTCTCAGTTCCTTCTCCAGCACTATGTCTGTCTGAATGCCACCAAGCTTCTTGCCATGATGACAATGGATTTAACCTCTGAACTGTAAGCCACCCCAGTTAAATCTTTTACTTTATGGTCATAGTGTCTCTTCAGAGCAATAAAAACCCTGACTAAGACAGGTTTGTTTCTACCTGCTAAGTTCAGCATTCAAAAGGCCAGATAGTTTAGACATTTGCCATTACAACTTGCTCAGTATAAACTAACAACATGAAATAATTGGGAGGAGTAAAATGAGGTACAGCATCACTCTTCCCCCCATGCCCCTACATAGGGGCTTTGTGGGTTCCCAAGAATCAGTTTACCAAATCATATGCGTTTGTCACAGTGATGTGCACCGTCCTGCCTGTGGATGACACCTGATCCATGTCAGCACTTGGTCACAGTCTCTTTGGCCCACTTTGGCCTCTGTAAAGATAACAAACAGATCTGTTTTCTTGTCTACCACATCACATCACACCCAGGACCGCTGGAGCTGCAGGCTCGCTATAGGCGAGCATTGCAACCTCTGCTGCTGGAGGGGAAATACTTTGAGGATTGTCACAAGCGCGGCTCCACTAACTGATGCTAAAAGTCCCTAAATATATACATCTATGACATACAAATGATCACAAGACAGGTTCTCCTCACATTTCCTCCACAGTCTGAGAAGTTCCCTTTGGGTGTTATGTCTGCTTTATAGATTCTTGAAAGCAACAACAGCATATGCCCTTATTTTCAAATAATTTGATAAACAATTTCAAAAGTAAATTGTTCGGGGCTGGAGATATGACTCAGCAGTTAAGAACGTTGGCAGCTCTTCAAGGGGTCCCAAGTCCAATTCCCAACAACGACATGGTGGCTCACAACCATCTGTAATGGGATCTGATGCTCTCTTCTGGCCTGCAGGTGTATATGCAGATAGAGCACCATATACATAAAATAAATGAATCCTAAAAAAAAGTTATTAAAAAAAGTAAATTGTTTGGGTGTGATGGCATACACCTGATGTGGGATGTCTTTCTATATGTTGTGACTATTATTTATTATTTATTTTTATTATTGGTTGATGAATAAAGCTATTTCAGTCAATGGCCAGGCAAAATATACTTAGGTGGGAAATTGAAACAAAGATAGGGAGAAAGAGAAGGTAGAGTCAGGCAGATGCCATGTAGCCCCCAGGAAAGTGAGATGCCAGGGCATCACCGATAAGCCCCAACCACATGGTGACATATAGATTAATAGACATCGGTTAATTTATAAGAAAGAGAGTTAGTCAGTAAGAAGCCTATGCCATTGGCCAAACAATTGTAACTGATATTAAGTCTTAGAGCTTAATATCATAAGCAGCTGCAGGGACCCAGTGGGCAGAAAGAGACTGGTTCAGTGGGATTGGAGGGACAGAGAAAATTTCCATCTACACACACTCTGTATCCACAGCACTTAGGAAGCTGAAGCTGGAAGATTTTGAGTTCTAGCAAACCTGGTTTATAGAATTTAAAACCAGTCACCCAGGGCTGCATAGCCAAACACCTTCTCACTTAAAAAAACAAACTAACAAATAAATAAATGTCTGTTTGAGATAGGATACCACATAGCCTAGATTAGGTGTGATAATTACTACTATCAACTAGGCAAATCTACAATCTTCTGGGACTGTAATCCTGTAGGGGATTGTCTTGGTCATGTTGAGGTAAAAAGACTGACTTACTGTGGGTGGCACCATTCCCTGGGTTGGGGATCTTAGATTGTATGAGTGGAGAAAGCTAACTGAGCTGGGTGGTGGTGGCACATTCCTTTAATCCCAGCACTTGGGAGGCAGAGGCAGGCAGATCTCTGTGAGTTCGAGGCCAGCCTGGTGTACCAAGTGAGTTCCAGGACAGCCAGAGCTGTTACACAGAGAAATCTTGTCTCAAAAAGCCAAAAACCAAGAACAAAAACAGCAACAACAAAAAAGGATAATGCAAAGGAAAAAGATAAACATATGTCCCCTCTCATATGCAGAACCTAGGTTTAACCAAACCCATGACATGAAAGCAGACATGTGAAAACCCACCTATTTGCCTGCAATCTCAGTGGAACTCTGAAACACAGCTTGCTCCAGTACTGAGGGGACCTATGAAGTGAGTAAACAGCCACATGGCTAGGAACTCCCCAGCAGAACAAAACCCTGGGCCCCTTCTCCAACTCCCTTGGCTTTTCTAGCCAGCCAGCAGGGAGTTTCCTGTGGCTAGGCTCCCTCCCCGCCTCCCCCCCCCCCCCCCCCCCCCCCCCCCCCCCGGCCAACCTATCCAGCCACTATCCAAACTACTAGATACACCCCGCCCCCAAACCCACCTATTTGCCTCAATCTCAGTGGAACTCTGAAACACAGCTTGCTCCAGTACTGTGGGAATTTAATAGGTAAGTGAACAGCCACAGGGCCTGATGCCCCACTCTCTAGGACCTCCCAGTGGGACAAAACCCAGGAGCCCTTCCCCAACTCCCTCAGCTTTTCTAGTCAGCCAGCAGAGAGTTTCCTTTGTCTAGGCTCCCCCAAAACAAAAAACTATCCACTGGACCCCCAAGCTACTAGCCACCCCCTGACTAAGAGCTTGGAACTTGCTATGATACTAAGGGGACCAAGAACTTGCTACAACACTGAGGGGATTAAGAGAGAGCACCAAGAGTGAACCAGGAGAGAAGACCAAGATAGCAGGTTTATAGAGACCTCAGAGGCTTTCTGAGACAGACATTGACAGTACAGAGCAGACCAAGAAAAACTCCCAAATACTCAGATAGCCACAACAAGGATTGGACCAAGATGCAAAGACACTGCTGGCCTCATTTGAAGGAAGAGATGGGCAGGTGCCAATGAAAGAATTCCTCCAGCATTCTAAAAAGCAACATGGTAACACATGTACCCAGCGGTCACACAAGAGGAAAACTTGATCATCTTAACCCAGAAGAAGTAGAAGAAAATGACTTTAAATGTAACTATATGAAAATGATGGAGACCTTTAAAGAGGAAGTGAAAAACTCCCTTAAAGAAATGGAAGAGTGCCCATCAAAATCCCAGCAAAATAGAAATAAAGAAAACAATACAAAGAATCAAAGAGACAATGATAGTTCTTTGAGAAAATCAACAAAATAGACAAACCTTTGTCCAAACTAACCAAAAGGCAGAGAAAGAATATCCAAATTAACAAAATCAGAAATGAAAAGGGGGACATAACAACAGACACAGAGGAAATGCAGAGGCTCATCAGGTCATATTTTGAAAACCTGTACTCCACAAAATTGGAAAACTTAAAGGAAATGGACAACTTTCTGGATAAATATCACTTGCCAAAATTAAATCAAGACCAGATAAGCAAATTAAACAGACCTATAACTGCTGAAGAAATAGAAACAGTCATCAAAAGTCTCCCAAATGAAATAAGCCAGAACCAGATGGTTTCAGCTCAGAATTCTACAAGACTTTCAAAGAAGAACTAATACCAATATTCCTCAAATTATTCCACACAATAGAAACAGAAGGAACATTGCCAAACTCTTCTTATGAGGCTACAATTACCCTGATAACCAAACCACAGAAAGACGTTACTAACAAAAAGAACTACAAACCAATCTCACTCATGAACATTGATGCAAAAATACTAAATAAAAATACTAGCAAATTGAATCCAAGAACACATCAGAATCATCATCCACCATGACCAAGTCGGCTTCATCCCACAGATGCAGGAATGGTTCAACATACAAAAATCTGTCGACGTAATCCACCATATAAACAAGCTGAAAAATAAAAACCACATGATCATCTCATTAGATGTCCAAAAAGCTTTTGACAAAATACAACATCCCTTAAAGAAATGTCTTGGAGAGAGCAGGGATACAAGGAACATACCTAAACATAATTAAGCCAATATACAGCAAGCCAACAGCCAGCATCAAACTAAATGGAGAGAAACTCTCAGCGATTCCACTAAAATCAGAAATAAGACAAGATTGTCTACTCTCTCCATATCTATTCAATATAGTTCTTGAGGTCCTAACTAGAGCAATAAGACACCAAAGGGAGATCAAGGAGATACAAATTGGAAAAGAAGTCAAACTCTCACTGTTTGCTGATGATATGATAGTTTATACAAGTGAGCCCAAAAATTCTACCAAGGAACTTCTACAACTCATAAACACTTTCAGCAGTGTAGCAGGATACAAGATTAACTCAAAAAAATGAGTAGCCCTCCTGTACACAGATGATAAAAGGGCTGGGGAAGAAATCATAGAATCAACACCCTTCACAACAGCCACAAATAGCTTAAAATATCTTGGAGTAACTCTAACCAAACAAGTGGAAGACTTGTATGACAGGAACTTTAAATCTTTGAAGAAAGAAATTGAAGAAGACACCAGGAAGTGGAAAGATCTCCCATGTTATTGGGTAGGCAGAATCAACATAGTAAAAATGGCAATCTTACCAAAAGCAATCTACAGATTCAATGCAATGCACATCAAAATCCCAGCAAAATTCTTCTAAGACCTTGAAATACGGTACTCAACTTCATATGGAAAAGCAAAAAGTCCAGGATAGCCAAAACAATCCTGTACAATAAAAGAACTTCTGGAGGCATCACAATCCCTGACTTCAAACTCTACTACAGAGCTACAGTACTGAAAATAGCCTGGTGTTGGCGTTAGAATAGACAGGAGGACCAATGGAACTGAATAGAAGACCTGGATATCAATCCACACATCTTCAAACACCTGATCTTTGATAAAGAAGCAACAAATATCAAATGGAAAAAAGAAAGCATATTTAAAAAGTGGTGCTGGTATAACTGGATATCAAATGTAGAAGAATGAAAATAGACCCTTGTCTATCACCATGCACAAAACTCAAGTACAAATGGATCAAAAACCTCAATATAAAGCCAGCCACACTGAACCTTACAGAAGAGAAACTGGGAAGTACACTTGAATGCATTGGCACAGGGAACCACTTTCTAAATAGAACCCCAGCAGCACAGACACTGAGAGAAACAATTAATAAATGGGACCACCTGAAACTGAAAAACTTCTGTAAAGCAAAGGACATGGTCAACAAGACAAAACAACAGCCTACAGAA
Source organism: Arvicola amphibius (assembly GCF_903992535.2). Taxonomy (NCBI): domain Eukaryota; kingdom Metazoa; phylum Chordata; class Mammalia; order Rodentia; family Cricetidae; genus Arvicola; species Arvicola amphibius. The sequence goes on from NC_052059.1 coordinate 71,458,151, forward strand.
TGGGAAAAGATCTCCACTAACTCCACATCAGACAGAGTTCTAATAGCCAAAATATACAAAGAACTCAAGAAATTGGTCACCAAAAGATCACATAATCCAATTAAAAAATGTATTCCAGACCAAAACAGAAAACTCTTGACAGAGGAATCTAAAATGGCTGAAAGACACTTAAGGAAATGTTCAACACCCTTAGTCATCAGAGAAATGCAAATCAAAACAACTCTGAGATTTCATCTTACACTAGTAAGAATGGCCAAGATCAAAAACACTGATGACAACTTATGCTGGAGAGGTTGTGGACTAAAGGGAACGCTTCTGTATTGCTGGTAGTAATGCAAGCTGGTACAACCCCTTTGGATGTCAGTGTGGCAATTTATCAGAAAATTAGGAAACAACTTTCCTCAAGAGCCAGTAATACCACTTTTGGGTATATATCCAAAGGATGCTCAATCGTGCCACAAGGACATGTGCTAAACTATGTTCATAGCACCTTTGTTTGTCATAGCCAGAACCTGTAAACAACCTAAATGCCCCTTGACTGAAGAATGGATAAGAAAAATGTGGTACATTTACACAATGGAGTATTACACAGAAAAAAATAATGACAATAATGCAGGCAAATGGATGGAGCTAGAAAACATTATTTTGAATGAGGTAACCCAGACACAGAAAGACAATTATCACATGTACTCACTCATACGTGGTTTTAAAACATAAAACAAAGAAAGCCAGCTTACAAACCACAATCCCAGAGAACTTAGACAACAATGAGGACACTAAGAGAGACTTACACAGATCTAATCCACATGGGAAGTAGAAAAAGACAAGATCTCCTGAGTAAATTGGGAGCATGGGGACCTTGGGGGAGGACTAGAGGAGGAGGAGAGAGGCAGGGAGGGGAACAGAGAAAAAGGTAGAGCTCAATAAATATCAATAAAAAACATAAACCATAAAAAAGAAATGGATGAGAAGACAAACAAAAATTGGAAGAATTCAATAAATCCCTCAAAGAAACGCAAGAAACCTAAGAAAAACAACCAAACAGGTGAAAGAAACAGTTTAAGACTTGAAGACTGAAATAGAGGTAATAAAGAAAATAAAAACAAGGGAATTCTGGATATGGAAGATCTGGGTAAACCAACAGGAACTACAGAAACAAGTTAAACCGGCAGAATACAAGAGATTGAAGAAAGAATCTCAGGTGCTGAAGATACTATAAAGGAGATAGACTTATTAGTCAAAGAAAACATTAAATCAAACAAATTCTTAACACAAAACATTCAGGAAATCTGGGACATCATAAAAAGACCAAACAAGAATAACAGGGGTAGAAGAAGGAGAACCCCAGATCAAAGGCACAGAAAATATATTCAACAAAATTATAGAAGAAAACCTTCCCAATTTAAAGAAGGATATGCCAATGAAGGTTTAAGAAGCTTAAAGAACACCAAATAGACTGGATCAAAACAAAAAAAAATTCCCTCATCATATAATAATCAAAACACAAAATATACAGAACAAAGAAAGAATATTAAGAGCTGCAAAGGAAAAAGGTCAAGTAACATATAAAGGTAAACATATCAGAATTATACCTGACTTCTCAATGGAAACCATGAAAGCCAGAAGATCCTGGATAAATGTGCTGTAGACACTAAGAGACCATGGATGCAAGCCCAGACTAGTATACCCAGCAAAGCTTTCACCATTGATATTCCATGACAAAAACAGATTTAAACAATACGTATCCACAAACCCATTAAGGAAAACCCCAACCCAAGGAAGCTAACCACACCCACAAAAACCCAGACATCTTATAACCCCCCACCAGCATAACACAAAGAAGGGAAACACACTAACATTACTACCAAAAAATAATCAGAGTTAACAACCACTGGTCATTAATATCGCTTATTATCAATGGACTCAGTTCACCTATAAAAAGACATAGGCTAAGAGAATGGATACAAAAACAGGATCCAGCCTTCTGCTGTATACAAGAAACACACCTCAACCTCAAAGACAGACACTACCTCAGAGTAAAGAGTTGGGAAAAGGTTTTCCAATCAAATGGACCTACGAAACATGCAGGTGTGGCTATCCTAATATCTAACAATATAGACTTCAAACTGAAATCAATTTTGTTAAATATTAGGATGACAATTCATCAAGATGAAGTCTCAATCCTGAATATCTATACCCTCAATACAAGAGCACATATATAAAAGAAACACTACTAAAACTAAAATCGCACATAAAACCCCACACACTACTAGTAGGAGACTTCAAAACTCCACTCTCACCAATGGACAGGTCAACCAAACAGAAACTGAGCAGAGAAATAAGAGAACTAACAGATGTAATTAATCAAATGGACTTAAGAAATATCTATAGAGCATTCCACCCAAACACAAAAAGAATATACTTTCTTCTCAACATCTCATGGAACCTTCTCTAAAATTGATCACATACTCAGTGGAGCAAACCTCCAAAGATACAAAAAATTGGAGTAACCCCCTGTGTCTTTCCAAATCACTAGGGATTAAAGGTTAGAATTTAAAAACAATACTACTCTCAGAAAGCCTACAAAATCATGGAAATTGAACAATCAACTACTGAATCACCCCTGGGTCAAGGAAGAAATAAAGAAATAAATTAAAGTCTTCCTTCAATTCAACAAAAATGAAGGCACAAGATATTCAAACCTATGGGACACTATGAAAGCAGTGCAAAGAGGAAAGTTCATAGCACTAAGTGCCCACATAAAGAAAAGGGAGAAAGCTTACATTAGTAACTTAACAGTACCCCCGAAAGCTCTATGAAAATAAAAGAAGTAGACTCAGCTAGGAGGCCTAGAAGACAGGAAATAATCAAATTGAGGGCTGAAATCAGCAAAATAGAAACAAAGAAAACAATACAAAGAATCAATGAAACAAAGAGCTGATTCTTTGAGAAAATCAAGATTGACAAACCCTTATTCAAACTAATCAAAAGGCAGAGAGAGAACATCCAAATTAACAAAATCAGAAATGAAAAGGGAGACATAACAACAGACAATAAGGAAATTCAGAGAATCATTAGGTCTTACTACAAAAACCTGTACTCCACAAAACTAGAAAAAGTAAAAGAAATGGACAATTTTTTTAGATAGACACCATATACCAAAGTTAAATCAAGAGCAGATGAACAATTTAAGCTGCGAGGAAATAGAAGCTGGCATTTAAAACCTCCCAACCAAACCAAGCCCAGGGCCGGATGGTTTTAGTGCAGAATTCTACCAGAACTTCTGAAAAGAGCTAATAGCTATACTCCTCAATGTGTTCCACATGATAGAAACAGAAGGGACATTGACAAACTCTTTTTATGAGGCTATATTTACCCTGGTACCAAAACCACACAAAGACTCAACCAAGAAAGAGAATTACAGACCAATCTCATGATCATCGATGCAAAAATTCTCAAGAAAATATTGGCAAACCAAATCCAAGAACACATAAAAAAATCATCCATCATGATCAAGTAGGCATCATCCCAGAGATGTAGGGCTGGCTCAACATATGAAAATCTATCAATGTAATCTATCATATAAATAAACTGAAAGAAAAAACCTTATGATCATTTCATTAGATGCTGAAAAAGCATTTGACAAAATCCAACACCCGCTCATAATAAAGGTCTTAGAGCTATTAGAGATATAAGAATCATATCTAAATATAATAAAATCAATATACAGCAAGCCAACAGCTAACATCAAATTACATGAAGAGAAACTCAAAGCAATTCCACTAAAATCAGGAACAAAACAAAGCTGTTCACTCTCTCCATATCTCTTCAACATAGTTCTTGAAGTTTTGGCAATAGCAATAAGACAACAAAATGACATCAAGGGGATTCAGATTGGAAAGGAAGAAGTCAAACTTTCATTATTTGCAGATGATATGATATTGTACATATGTGACCCCAAAAACTCTACCAGAGAACTCCTACAGCTGATAAATACCTTCAGTGAGGGGGCAGAATACAAGATCAACTCAAAAAAATCAGTAGCCCTCCTATACACAAATGATAAAGGAGCTGAGAAGAAAATCAGAGAAACATCACCTTTCACAATAGCCACAAATAACATAAAATATCTTGGGGTAACACTAACCAAGGAAGTGAAACACCTATATGACAAGAACTTTAAGTCTCTGAATAAAGAAATTGAAGAAGACACCAGAAAATGGAAAGAACTCCCATGCTCTTGGATAGGAAGGATCAACATAGTAAAAATGGTATCCTACCAAAAGCAATCTATAGATTCAATGCAATCCCCATCAAAATCCCAACACAAATTTTCTCAGACCTTGAAAGAACAATAATCAACCTCATATGGAAAACCAAAAAAAAAATCCAGGATAGCCAAAAAAATCCTATACAATAAAGGAACTTCTGGAGGCATCATCATCCCTGACATCAAGCTTTATTACAGAGCTACAGTCATGAAAACAGCTTGGTATTGGCATAAAAACAGAGAAGTCGACCAATGGAATTGAGTTGAAGACCCAGATATTAATTCACACACCTATGAACACCTTATTTTTGACAAAGAAGCTAAAATTATACAATGGAAAAAAGAAAACATCTTCAACAAATGGAGCTGGCATAACTGGATGTCAACTTGTAGAATGAAAATAGATCCATATCTATCACCATGTACAAAACTCAAGTCCAAATGGATTAAAGACCTCAATATAAATCTGACTACACTGAACCTGATAGAAGAAAAGGTGGGAAATAACCTTCAATGCATGGGCACAGGAGACCACTTCCTAAATATAACCCCAGTAGCACAAACACTGAGAGTAACAATAAGTATATGGGACCTCCTGAAGCTGAGAAGCTTCTGTAAAGCAAAGGACACAGTCAATAAGACAAAAAGACAGCCTACTAAATGGGAAAAGATCTTCACCAACCCCACATCAGAAAAAGGACTGATCTCCAAAATATATTTAAAAAAACTCAAGAAATTAGACATTAAAATTCTAAATAACCAAATTAAAAATGGGGTACTGAACTAAACAGAGAATTCTCAACAGAAGAATTTTAAATGGCAAAAAATACTTAAGGAAATGTTCAACTTCCTTAGCTATCAAGGAAATGCAAAACAAAACAACTCTGATATACCATCTTATACCTGTCAGATGGCTAAGATCAAAATCACTAATGATAGCTTATGCTGGAAAGGATGTGGAGTAAGGGGAACACTCATCCATTGCTGGTGGGAATGCAAGCTGGTACAACCCCTGTGGAGTAAGGGGAACACTCATCCATTGCTGGTGGGAATGCAAGCTGGTACAACCCCTTTGGATGTCAGTGTGGTGATCTCTCAAAAAATTGGGAATCAACCTACCTCAGGATCCAGCAATATCACTCTTGGGAATATACCCAAAAGATGCTTAATCATACTACAGAAGGATTTGTTCAACTCTGTTCATAGCAACATTATTTGTAATAGCCAGAACCTGGAAACAACCTATATGTCCTTCAGCTGAAGAATGGATAAAGTGTGGCACATTTACACACTAGAGTACTACTCAGCAGTAAAAAACAATGACATCTTGAATTTTTTTAAATTTATGGTTTATTTAACTTTATTTTGTGTGCATTGGTGTGAAGGTGTCAGATCCCCTGGAACTGGATTTTCAGACAGTTGTGAGCTGCCATGTGGGTGCTGGGAATTGAACCTGGGTCCTCGGGAAGAGCAGTCAGTGCTCTTAACCACTGAGCCATCTCTCCAGCCCCAACATCTTGAATTTTGCATGTAAATTGTTGGAATTAGAAAACACTATATTTGGTGAGGTAACACAGATCCAAAAAAATGAATATGGTATGTACTCATAAGTAGATACTAGCTATAAACAAAGGACCTTGAACCTATATAGTTCATGATCCTAGAGAAGCTAAATAATAAGGTGAACTCAAAGAAAAACATATATGGACCCACCTGGAAATTGGAAACACATAAGATTGCCTGACAAAATTGGGAACATTGGGACGAGGGTAGAAGGAAGGAGAGAAGGGGAACAGGAGGGAAGAAGGGGAGGATTGAGGAAAACTTGAGGGAATGGGATAGTCGAGATGGAGGAAGGATAGATATGAGAGCAAGGAAAGAGATATCTTGATTGAGGGAGCCATTATGGGGTTAGCAAGAAACCTGGCTCTAGAAAAATTCCCAGCAATCCACAAGGATGACCCCAGCTAAGACCCTAAGCAATAAAGGAGAGGGTGCCCAAACTGGCCTTGCCCAGTAGTCAGACTGATGAATATCTTAAATACCACCATAGAACCTTCATCCAACAACAGATGGAAACAGAGACAGAGACCCACATTGGAGCGCTGGACTGAGCTCCCAAGATCCATTTGAAGAGCAGAAAGAATGAGAATATGAGCAAGGAGGTTAAGACCATGAAGGGTTCATCCACTAAAACATTTTACCTGAGCTAATGGAAGATCACCAACTCCAGCTGGACTGGAAAGGAACAAGCATAGGACCAAACCAGCCCCTCTGAATGTGGTTGACAGTTGTATGGTTGGGGCAGACTGAGGGGACACTGGCAGTGGCACTGGGATTTATCCTTACTGCATGTATTGGCCTTTTGGGAACCTATTCTCTTGAATGTATACCTTGCTCAGCCTAGATGTAGTGGGGAGGGCCTTGGACCTTCCACAAAGCAATGTGCCTTACCCTCTCTGAGGATTAGAGGGGGGTGGGGTGGGAGGGTGTGTGGAGGGAATGGGAGGAGGGAAGGGAGTGGGAATTTGGATTGGTATTTTATTTAAAAAATCTAATAAAAAATGAGAAAAAAGGAAAAAAAGAATATTATTCTGCCCAGTGTATTATATTAAAGCAAAATACATAAATAGCTCTCCTGATCAATTTATCAAGATCATGTTAATGGTTTTTCAATCATTAAAAGTTTTATTGGCAAAAGAAAGAAAGAGAGAGAGAGAGAGAGAGAGAGAGAGAGAGAGAGAGAGCAGACATGTAAGTCTTTCCAGGTAAGAGTAGAAGGGATGAGTCAGGGCCTACAGGGACAGTGGAGGGAACCTAAGTACAATGACAGACAGATGGATCTGTCATAAGGACATCCATTGTTTCATAATTAAATTTCATATTTTATACTGAAATTTTATATATTTTATACTGAAAATTTAAATTTAAATAATTTAAAGGCAAAGGAAAAGTCAGCTGTGAGGACACACTGCTCCAAGTCTGTCTGGGGGGTGATCTATAAAGAGGGCAGCATTTGCAGCCTCCAGGCTTACAGTCTGGGAGCTGCCTAAGAGCCCCACTTCTCTGCTGCACCCAAATGCTTGCAGGCGCTTCCAGGGCCTCGGTGGCACTGGCAATTTCCTTACCAAATGTAGGACACAAAAGGAATGCCTTTTTATGTCAGCCCCTTCTGGTAAATTAGTACCATACGAATGAGTTCATTTGTGCTCCCCTTGCTAGACTAGCACACGACTTTGAGTCTCTTTGATTCCTTTTTATTCAATTCATTCCATTTCTGTCAGAATCATTAATCGAGCAAACTGTATTAAGTTGGGGACAGGGGTAACTGCTGGGGATGGGAGACTATGTAAGCCCGTTTTCCTTGGGGATTTAAAGTCTACTGAGGAAGAGAGACGTACAAGTAGACCAAGACGGATCAGCGCGGTGACTGGTACCCTAGCAGGGGATTGTGCAAACTAACTTTCCGTTATGACTTGGTGGTACGCACTAAAGCCGTTCTTTCTGTATGCCATACAGGAGAGAAGAAAACAGTTTCAGACAATTTGTTATCTTACCAGGCCATCACTGAGCAGGGACATGTGAAGCTGGGACCTAGCCGGGTCTGAGAAGGCATGTGTGTATGGGCATACCAGGAAAATCTCCTCAAGGATAATTTAATATGAAGGCTGTTCCAGGCAGAAAGGTTCAAAAAGATCAAAAAGCAAATCAAATACTTCAGTATGTTTGGATCATAATGTGAGAATAAATCGAGATCAAAGCAGAGGAATACACAAGAATATTCTTCAGCTGTATTACTACTTCGGGCTCCAGCCTCAGCATTGAGGTCAACATCTCTGGTCTATGATCTGGCTTAGGCTGGTCCCTCCCCAGTGTGTACGCGTTATCACTTTGGAACCTTCGCTTTCCTATTTGTTTTTCTTCTGTCCTTTCTAAGACAGAAACCAAAGCTATTCATTCACTTTAAACATTTCCTATCCACGAAGATTCTCTCCATTCGGGAACAATCACCGCGCCTGTGCTTTCAGCCACTCCTCATTCCGGGGACATTTGTTTTGTTTATGAGGAGGGGGGTTTCGTTGGCTTTTCTCACGGTGCTAGGCATACAAGAGTCTCAAGCACTTCACTGAACTGACTCGACAGTCCCAGAAGTAGGACCATCTCCCACTGAGTAAGCGTGACCTTGGACAAAAGCTTAAGTTTGGCTCTCAACAAGGCGCGCATTTCTTGTCGTGCACTCGTGGTGGCAGTGCCTGCATTCTGGGTGAGGCGGGATGGTGGACGCAGCTGGGCTGGGTGGGAGAGGCCTTGGCAGCACGGGAGTTTCAACCTGGCCTTGGCCTGGAAGAAAAGATCTGGGGAGGAGGAGTAACCCAAGGCCCCTGAAACGGAGGAGCTGTCTTACCTGAGGCAGAAGCTGGTTATGTTTTCTGTAACTATAGCAACCGGCTAGCTCTCGCGAGAACTTGTTTTTCCCGTCGCGGATGACAGCCCAAACTTGTGCTTTGAAAACCACGCCTCTTGAGTACTGTGTTTTGGTTTTTTTTTTTCTTCCCTTTTGCAAGTTTGGGTGAAAGTACAACTTTCCACCCTTCGATTATATTTTCTCGACTCTTGATTTCAATATACCAACAGACACACACACACACACACACACACACACACACATACACACACATACACACGCACGCACGCACGCACACACGAACAATAAAACTAAAAGGAACTTTTGTTAAAGAAAAAAGTCCAGTGAGACCAGGCCAAAATAGCAACCAAACAAAGACAAAACCCCACAAACAAAAACCAAAAAGAAAAGAAAAAAGCCTTTACTAAATATATGTGTGAACACATCATTTTAAAGGATGCCCAGGCTCTCACTTCTAGTTCCAGCTATTTGGGAGGCTGATGCAGAAGGAAGGATCGCTTGAGCAGGCATTTGAGGCTAGCCTGGACAATATAAAAGTCTTCCCTTCAAAAGTAAGTTAATAACTTAGGTCTTTTCTCAAAATGTCTGTATCTTAAATGCTTACTGTTGGATCTAGAGAGATGATTCAGCAGTTAGCCCTGCCTGTGGCAGGGAGCAGGTGGCACACACCTTTTTAATTCCAGCACTGAGGAGGCAGAGAGAGGGGACTCTCTGAGAGTTCAAGGTCAGCCTGGTCTACAGAGAAAGTTCCAGGACATCCAGGGCCACACAGTCAAAGTCTGTCTCAACAACAACAACAACAACAACAACAACAACAACAAAAGAAGGTGCCCCTCCTGCTGTGCTAGAAGCCCCAAGTTTGATTCCCAGCACCCACATGGGCAGCACAAGTGCCTGTAGCTGCAGCATCAAGTAATGCAGAGACCTCTTCTGGCCTCTGTGAGTGTCTACACTCAGGCAAAGGTAAAAGTGAAAAATAAAATGTTTAAGTTCTCAGCTGAGACCGGGCAGTGGTGGTCCACACTTTTAATCCCAGCACTCGGGAGGCAGAGGCAGGCAGCGAATTCGAGGCCAGCCTGGTTTACGAGAGCTAGTTCCAGGACAGGCTCCAAAGCTACACAGAGAATCCCTGTCTTAAAAAAATAAATTCTCAGCGGGGTATGCTACCAAGTTCCACATTAGCTAGGGCTACATAGCCAGATGCTTCTTGTGCATTCCAAGTATACTCTATACCACCAGCGTGGCCTCCGCACTGACCATGCCTAGCAGTATAACTGCAAGGAAATGGACAGGGTCTAAGCAATTGCTATCAAAATCACAACTGACAAGCAGTCCCAAGTTTATGACTCCAGCTCCAGGGCACCTACACCCATGTGCACATACCGCCCCCCCCCCCAATTTGAAACATAAGATAAACCTTTTTAAAAACCACTGCTGACTTTGTCAGAAACTAACAAGAGGACTAACGCTTCCCATTTCATAATAATAAAAGTGCTGGTTTAAAAGGTATTAATCCAGGCTTACGGACAGACAGTCCAGAGCAAAGGAAATGAACTGAGAGTTAAGAAATATGCACTTAGCTGTTATGACCAACAGATTTTGAACAAGGTTGCCAAGAAAATCCAAGGTGGTAAAGAACACTCAAGTCTACCAAGTCTAGCTTGGTGAAGCGATGTGCTCATCTAGACAGACGTCTAGCAGGGACAAGAATGACACAGGTGCTTGTGTCTAAATGTGAGGATCTGAGGTCGAGTCACAAGAGTTCATAATCCCAGTGCTCCCATGGAAAGATGGGAAGTGGAGATGGAAGAATCTCTTGAAATTGAGTCAGCTAGAAGCTTGCATAGCAGTTAAAAAAAGGAACTGCCTCAAAACAAAGATGTCTTCTGACTTCTACATGTTGTGCTATTTACAGACACTTACATGACTGTATACATGCACACACACACACACAATTGTGATATGTAAACACATGATGAAAAGGGAAAGGAAATCCTACCATTTACAACAATTCAGATGAGCTGAGCATGGTGATGCACACCTTCAAACCCAGCACTAGGGAGGCAGAGGCTGCCAGGGCAGTGTCTAGTCTATACAGCAAGTTCCAGGCCATCCAAGACTCACTATAATACCCGGTCTCAAAACAAACAGGCACAAAAACAAAAATGCTAAGTAAGTCAGTCATTTATATTACAAGTATGTGGAATATAAAATAGTTGAACTCATATTAACAGACTGATGGTTACTAGGGGCAAAGGCCATGGAAATGGGAGATGTTCAAGGGCATAAGCTATCAACTTTAAGTTCTAGAAATGTGGTGACTATAACTCATAATGATGTATCATCTCACACCTGAAACTTAAATGGTAAGTTCTCTCTCTCTCTCTCTCTCTCTCTCTCTCTCTCTCTCTCTCTCTCTCTCTCTGTATGACAGTTTGAATTTGATTATGGAAGACACTACACAAATTAGTTCTATCAAAGATCATACTGTGAGGCTTAAATTAAGCAAATTTAAATTTTGTCAATTACATGTCAACTAAGCTTAGGGGCTAGATATGGTAGCATATGCTTAGAATCTCAGAACATAAAAGGGTTAAGACAGGAAGATTCCAAATTCAAAGCCAGTCACTACTTTGAAACAAGACTGTCTTTAAAAACAAAATACACAACTGAGGAAAAACAAACTTGGGGCTGAGAGATGGCTCAGTGGTCAAGTGCACTGCTTGCTCTTCCATAGGCCCTGGCTTCAATTCCCAGTGTCCACATGGCAGCTCACAACCATCTGTATCTCCATTTTCAGGGTATCTGCTGCCCCCTTTTGGACTCCTCAGGCCCCAGGCTTGAAGGGTGTACAGAATGATACACATAAAGAATAAGTAATTTTTTTTAAGCCGGGTGATGGTGGTGCACGCCTTTAATCCCAGCACTCGGGAGGCAGAGGCAGGTGGATCTCTGTGAGTTCGAGACCAGCCTGGTCTACAGAGCTAGTTCCAGGACAGGCTCCAAAGCCACAGAGAAACCCTGTCTCGAAAAACAAAAAAAAAAAAAAAAAAAAAAATAAGTAATTTTTTTTAAAGATTCAAATTACAATTACCACTCTAGGTCAAAAGAACTGTGGTTTAAAAAAAGTATTATACCATTTTACTGTTTCTGTAAATCATTGGGACAAACTTATTGCTTAAATGTTTATCTTAAAGATCAGACCATAGCTTTCTACTTTTCCAGTCTAATAAACTTGTAAGATAAAAATCTCAAAGATGTTGGTCATGCAGAGGGCGTTTAGGAGTCAGCACTCACAGGACAACTCACAAGCATCTGGAACCTGTTTCAGGGTTTCCAACCCCTCTTCTGGCCTCTGCCAGCAATGTACGCAAGTACACAGGCAAACACACATACATACAAAATCTTTCTTAAAAAGATGGGAAGGAAAGCAGAGGCTTACATAATTGAGGTGATTTTCCCTGCGACTATTAAACAGAATGGCACTAGCTTTGCTCCCCATCCACTGCGATCAGGCAGGAACACAGAAATGATTCTATTAGGGCGGAAGTGACTGCACTGTGGAGGGGAGGCAGCTTTCCTGTGCTTCAGCTAAGCTCCTGAGAGCCTTGGGAACATTCTGGTTACTGAGATAATGTAACAACCAGCCTTGCACGGGTCACCACCGTCAGAGCTGTGTGGTGTTCAAGGCACTCCTCCCATGCAGTGGGAGTCACTCCTAACAGCTGGCCTTGGGATAGAAAAGGAGTCTCAAGAACACCAGTGAAATCTCCAGAGTTAAGAGATTTCCCGGACAAACTGTGTTATCTGAGTGGACGTCAGGCGGCTCTAAAGCTCTTCAGTACTGCCAGCTGAAACTGACACTCTACCTGTACCAGGGAACCTCAGCCGTCAGATGGGACTTACTGTGGCTTCTAAGTACTTATGTTCCTGAGCTGAAAATCATGCTCTGAAATCAAACCAGACCGGCATCAGTTTTAAAAAACACCATTCTCATTCTCTCAGTTTTTGAACTACAGGTAATGAACATTTTAACATTACACAGAATTAGATTGTTGTGATTTTTATTTAATAAATCCTGATTAAAACAAAAGCAGTGAGAATAAAGCTTTACAAATGGCACAAAATTACTGCGTCATTGATATGGCTTTTACACTGATTGGATATACAAAGAAAAAAAGAACATTGGAATTAAGGCAGTAACAATGTGTGCAAACCAAGCACGTTACCCTGACACAATCTTTAGTAAAAGGCTACTCTGGTTAAGTGGTGCTGACATTTCTGCATGCAGGTCTCATGGTTTGCAAGGATAAGCTCAGAATAGTTTCATTCATTAAAGAAACAAAAGTTTCCCTCACTGACCAACGATGGCCAACAGCAGCTTTCTGTAGTCCCCGCTTGTGTCACTGGCAATCATGGTGCTTAGTGTCTTCTGATACATCTGGGTGAACATCTGCTTTATCTGAACAAGGTCAATCTGTAAGAAATGGTAGGTCAGAAAAAATCTGTTCAAAGAAAATGCATTTTTGTTGTCGGGTTTCATTTTGCTTTTTTGAGACAGGGTTCCTTCGTGTAAAACCCTCGCTGGAACTTACTCTGTAGACCAGGGCATTTATTTGTGTAATAATACCATAATAATCAGAATGGGAAAGGATAAACACCAAATGAGCAATGTTCCAGAATTATCATTCATACTAGTGCCACCCTTGCTTACATTATCAGGGAAGATCTCATTTGCTGCTTTAGAAAACCCTGGATGACAAGACACCAGTTTCATCTGTTAGCCCCAAATACTGTCATTTAAAATACGCATTACCTGACAACAGGATAGCTGTACAAAACCCTGTAATACAGTAAGTGGTGGTAAGGGTGCCAAAGAGATGATAGCACTTTCACATTCCCGGTGGGAATGTAACATGCAGTGGTTGCTGTGGAAAACAGTATAGTGATTTTTATTTTTTTTAAATATTTATTTATTTATTATGCATACAATATTCTGTCTGTGTGTATGTCTGCAGGCCAGAAGAGGGCACCAGACCTCATTTACAGCTGGTTGTGAGCCAGTATGTGGTTGCCGGGAATTGAACTCAGGACCTTTGGAAGAGCAGGCAATGCTCTTAACCACTGAGCCATCTCTCCAGCCCCAGTATAGTTATTTTTAAAAGGATCTACAGAATTACAGTATCATCCAGCAACTCCATTTCTTGCTAAATCCCCAAATGAAGTAGCAGGGACTTGAAGGGATCAGCGCACACCATGCTCATAGCAGCGTTATTTACAAAACACAAAAGGCAGAAGCAAACCAAGTATGTATAAACAGACGAACATCAGTCAACATGGGTTGTTATTCAGTCTTAAAATTATGCAGTCATGATGAGTTCCAAGCCGAGGCTAAGCAAAGAAGCCAGTCTCAAAAATGCTGTACGATTCCAAGCACACGATAAATCCAGTGCCATCAACACAGGACAGAAAGCTGTGTGGCAACTGCTGACAGCAGAAGGCAGGGGTGACTGTTTCCTGAGTATGGATTTTCAGTTCTGCAAGATGTAAAAATTTCTAGATGGTGTGACAGTGCACAACGTGACCATACGGTTGCAACAGTACACTTAAAAAATGGTCAAAATGGCCCAGGTGGAGGTGGTCAATGGCTTTAACCCCAGCTGGGAGGCAGAGGCAGGCAGATCTCAGAGTTCTAGACCAGCCTAGTTTACAAAGCAAGTTCTAGGACAACCAGGAATACACAGAGAAACTCTGTTAAAAACAAACAAAAACCCTAAATTTTGTCTGCCTTTCTAAAAAAAAAAACTACCTTCTATAGTATTATTTAATAATGTATACTTTCAATTAAAATATAACTGGGCAGTGGTGGCTCAGTACTTGGGAGGCAGAAGGAGGAGGAGCTCTGTGAGTTTGAGGCCAGCCTGGTCTATAGAGGGAGTTCCAGGACAGCCAGGGCTACACACGGAGAAACTCTGTCTTGAACCCCCCTCCCCAATACACACACACACACACACACACACACAGAGAGAGAGAGAGAGAGAGAGAGAGAGAGAGAGAGAGAGAGAGAGAGAGAGAGAGAGAATATCAATATATTGAAGTAAAAACTGATGAATTTAAAGATTATTTTATAATTCACAAGGATGCTAACATTGATATCCAAACAGATAGGTATTTTTACTTTTAAAAAAGGACAAACTGGAACCCATACTTAGTGTGCACAAGTACCTGGGTTTCAGTCCTAGCACTGCAAAAATCAGTCAGTAAATAAGCTGGGTGGTGATGGCACATGCCTTTAATCCCAGCACTCAGGAGGCAGAGGCAGGCGGATCTCTGAGTTGGAGGCCAGCCTGGGCTACACGAGCTAGTTCCAGGCCAGGTTCCAAATCTACAAAAGCAAGTCAGACACAATGGTGCATCCTGTAGTCCTAGCCAGCCTTGGCAATCTAGTGAGACCCCAGTCTCCTTAGAAATTTAACAAACAAACAAACAAACAAACAAATACACCTTGCAATTTCCCATAAACCTGTATTCCTCAGTGGCCTTTTCAAGTAGGAAAGCTTTTTTGCTGTCTTCACTGAGGGGCTAATGTTACTGAAAACCTTCCTCACATGGAGGGTATGTCATTCCTAAGGGTTTTATAATCACGAACATTGATTCTTCAGTCCGACAGAGAAAGTGTCATCTTGTCTCACCTCACTGCGAGTGACCACGATCCTGACCAGGGTGGAGTCATCTGTGCCAGCGCCTTTCATGGAACAGTAGAGTCGCTCAGCAAAGAAGGCGGGGCGGTTTAGGGCGCACTGCACTGCAAGGCAGACATGCTTCAGAGGAGGCCGGCATGGCCAGCCAGCCTACCTCTGTGGATTCATTTAAACCTGTTTGTGATTACTTTTTACACAGAAATAAGAAGAGTGTGAATGGTCTTCTGCCCCTTGCTTTTCTCAGCACGTATCAACCTTTGTAGCTGAATCAGACAGGCAACTTTCATTTCTAGGGGGTTCACTCAAGCCGATAAATCTATTTTCTCTTTATTGATGTGCTAATGTAGATTCTTTACATTTTCTTTATATATGAAGATCTATAGCAAGTGAGTCCCAGATTAAGTAATAGCTTATTAAAAGAAATGACAAAAATCTGAATTCTTTACATTAAGAATATATTTTTGAGGGCCAGCTAGAGCAGGAAAAGCACTTGTAAAAGGCCAGTTGCCCGAGTTCAATCCCCCAAATGCAAAGCACCTAAAAGTAGAAGCTAGAACTGCTTCACCGAAATATCTTCTAGTCTCCATACGTGTGCCGTGACATGCATACGTCTGTAACATATATATCACACACGACGGCTCAGTGGTAGAGTACTTCTCTAGCATGTGTAAGTCCTAGGTTCAATCCCTAGCACCATAAACACACGAAAACAACTGCCATTTGACTGAGAAAAAACTATGATTATCATCTAAGAGAAAACAGATTGACAAAGGTTTGAAAACAGCATTTGGAACTGGGCCGCTGGAAAGTCACTTAGCAAAGTGAGTTCCTGCAGATGGCAGAGGGTGCACATTGTACGTGACTGTCACTTTAGCCATGCTTATTACATTAACATTTTCAGGCACTCCATAGCTAGTAATAAGGAGTTCGTAATACTCTCCTTATTTCTGTAGTATCCGTGAGGACAGAATTCCCACACACCGAGGTGTCAGATCACCACAAACACATTAACTCCAAATAGTCTCACTGTGTTAAGAACTTGGATGTGTGTTCTGAGGGCTCAAAACAATGTTTTGTGTGCTATATATGGAGATACAATCAGGAGGTAGAGGCAGCTGGATCTTTGCGAATTCAAGGCCAACCTGGCTTACACAGTGAGATCCTGTCTCAATAAATAAATAAATAAACTAACTAAAAAAACCACGTCTTGGGGTAGTACTCACAGTCTTTAGGGCTTCCTCATTTGTTAAGAGGAAGAACTACAATACACGAGGTCTTCTTGCAGTGCTCAATAAAGATATACAAACAAAGCCAAGTACTCTCAAGCAAACAAACAAAATATCCTTCTGATTACACCATCAACATTCAGAGGACTGTACATAAAATATAGGGTTTACTTGGTTTCTGCCTAAACAGATTCTAGGGACACTACATTAACTGTAATCACTCAATTAAAAACAAATTAAGGCAAAGGACAAAAATAAAAATCTTACAGATGGTCTTCAAACCACTTTCAACATATCCAGAAAACTCTCGGCTTACACTGCTTAACAAATCTCGATTAGCCATCTGCAAACAAAAGTTACAGAGTTAAGCATTTTCAGATCTTAAGACAGACACACAATCTTCAGAAGAGTTCATACCCTGGAATAAGCCTCCATGGTAGCTTTCAGCTGAGGGAAACTTCTCGTGGCGAGGATCATGTTGAAGCAGGATTCATCTGTCCCTAACTTCCCCTCACCAGCCTGATAGAGGCGCTGGGCATCGTCCTGAGCCATCTGGTAGTTTACACTCTGGCTCTCATCACGGTTTCCCTGCGAGAGAAAGACCGGAGTCAAGTGAAATCCTTTCCTCGGTGCACTACTTTGAATTTATAGGGAAACGTATTGAAGGTGAATGCATCAAGTCTGCCAAGTCTTTCCTTCCAAATCAGTATTACATTATAATTAGCTTTGGATTTTTGTCATGGTCATGGCTTAATAAGGCTAAAGCAAGGGGTTTCAGGGCTTTAAGTACTAAATTACAACTAAATGTCTCTAACAATGGAATATAAACTATCACGTAAATGAAAAAATACTATAACTCTCTTTCGCTGGGATTTGAGATCAAAACACACTGTAGATTTATATTCCTATACAACTGTAAAATACCAAGCTTCTGTTATCTTTGTACCAGGCATTATGTGGAGTTACAGGGACACCAGAGACCGGGTCTCTGCCCTTAAGGAATTTCACTCTAAGAAGGGACAATGTAAGATTTCAGATGCAAGTATACTTCAGTACACACATATTTATTATGAGGGCTGGGGATATAGCTTAGTGGTAGACAGTTTGTTTGCCTTGCAGGTATGAACCCCTAGAGTCAATCTAAAGGAAAAAAAAAAAAACCGAAAAGCTAAAGAAGTCTCTTTTGAGGAGCACTTGGCATGAGGAACGGTATAGTCATATTACAAATGGGTAAATAGACATAACTCAGGAAAGTGTGTTCAAAAGGGGCCTAAGCTCACAGGCAGCATGCCTGCCTACTGGGTCCGCAAGACTGCAGCCTCTAGCACTCCCTCCAAAACACAAATAATAAAAGAAATATTCTTTTAAAAGTGCTCAGGAAAAATTTTAAATTATTTTTTGGGTTTAAGTAATTTCCTGTTTTCTAAGAATTAACGTCTGAGTAGTGATAGTTCATTCGCATTTTAATAAATAAAGCTTGCCTGAAGGTCAGTGCAAAGCATCCACACTAGTCAGCAATACAGGCCAGGCAGTGGTTGCACACACCTTTAATCCCAGAAACCACACTAGTTAGCCACAGAGGTAGGGTGGTGGTGGTGCACGCCTTTAATCCCAGCACTAGAGTGGAATATAAGGCAGGATGAGACGGAAACTCGCTTTCTTTTAATCTCAAGATTTCAAAGAGGTAAGAGCTCTCTAGTGACATGGCTGCTTTTGCTTTTCTGATCTTCAGGTTGAACCCCAATATCTGTCTCTGGGTTTTTATTATTTGTGCTATATCTCTTCCCACCTTAGAAAAGTCAAGGATGGGTCATGGACCCTGCATAAAGATAAACCCAATTAAGAACCATGCATCCCTTTTTAAAGCACTAAACATATATACCTGTCTTCCTCTCTTGCTGTTTTTAAAGCTTGTTAACTCTTTTGCTTTGCTCTTCAAATTTAGCTCTTCCGACCATTTTCCTCTCATTTTTGTATCTCCAGCCTTTGCACACCGCTCTACACCCGCCATACTTAATCTAACTACCTTCCGATGGTCCACACGAACTGACAGGACACCACTAAGCTGACAGGGACTTTCAACTACACCTCTGCCACAGAGCCTCAGGCTGGTTCTGATTTCATGAAATCTGAAAGAAGTTATTTTCTAATTTCTTACAAAAGTCAGATGCACAGAACAGTCTCAGCAATAACTACGAAGAAATCTGCTCACTGCACTCTGTGCTGTTCCTGTTAGTGACAGCAATAATTCAGGGAGCTGACTATTAATGAAGTGTGCTCACGGGCACATGCTCAGATAAAGTCTGGTCCCTCCACTAACATACAGACATTTATACCACACTCACCTGGCACATGGAAACGAGGAGACGTTCAAAATGTCCTGAGGTATCTGACTTAATGTCCTTTTCAAGATCTCGTCCAAATTCTGATTGATAACATCTAACAATGTCTCGAATTTCTTGATTTGTTCTTGTGCACAAAATCTCTATTAAAACACGTTCTTGAGTTCCTGCTCCCTACATGAAATGAAGGGAGGGGATTACACAGAAGCAAAAGATGGTCTCTAAAGATGATCAAGCTACATTTCTGAGGACGCAAAATAATGTTTTGCCTCAAACATCACTACAATTCAGAATTATCAAAATTTGTGAGGCTTTATATATTAAGCAACGCAGAATAGTTATAGAAAATAAGGTGGAGTACCTGCATTGCTTTCCGTAAACTCCAGGCATCATAGTAAGTAGAAGGCATGAACAGGGCAAGGATTAATTCTTCCATATTTCCACTCAACTCTGACTTGAGATCTTTAATTAAATCCTGTTTAATAAGATATGAAAATTAAGTACATAACATTGATTTCTTTTTTTTTTCTTTCCTTTTTTTCTAAAACAGTGTTTCTTTGTATAGCTCTGATTATCCTGAAACTTGCTCTGTAGATCTGCCTGCTTCTGTTTCCTGAGTGCTGGGATTAAAGGTGTGTGCCACCATTACCCTGTGAATATATAGGGTTTCTATATCTTATCTCACATGAGGCTCTTTTTTTAAAATAATTTTTATTTTAGGTGTATGGGTGTCTTACCTACATATATGTCTGTGCACCACATGCCTGCAGCGTCTGTGGAGGCCAGAAGTAGGCACTCCCAGTTACAGAGGGTGGTGAGCTGCTGCGTGGGTGCAGGGAACAGAACCTGGGCTGTCTGGAAGAGCAGCCAGTGCCATTGAGCCACCTGTTAAGCCCCTCACTTGAATCTTATGGAAAAATGGAACTGGCAGTATGAAAGTCAAAATTTCAAATCTGAATGTGATATATGAAACAATGAGTATTACATTTAGTGATGAATTCACTGTTTAAAAACACATAAGTCCTTCCTGCAGTTCTTCTACTGTACCAGATACAAAGACAGAAAGTATGATTAGAAAAGAGTAATTCAAACCAACAACATGAGGGCTGGTGAGACGTTGAGTGGGTGAAAGATTTTCGTCAAGTATGAGGGTCTGAGTTCAAGCCCTGGGTCCCACGTGGTAGAAAGCGAGAGCCGGCTGCTGACCCCCACACATGTATGACAGCATGTGCACACCCACGCACACATACACGGACTTGCACAAAAATAAATGAATGTTTAAAAAATGATTGTTAAGTTGGGAGCGTAGCCCCCTGCCCCCAGGCCTGAGAGTTGTATTGATCTGGACTCCAAATCCCAGCATGCCAGGTCCTGACCCTCCCAGGGTATTTAAGTGAACTCCCAAAAGAAGAACACGTGGTCTCTTTCCTCTCCCCCTGGTAGTCTCATTTGCAGCCTCCTGGTTCTCCCTCAGGGCTACCCGAGAGGGCAGGAATTCCATTAAACCTGGATATTTCTTAATTTGGCTTGTTGTGATATGGCCTGATTGGGAATTTGCGTCGGCAGAGAGCTCGCGTTAGGAAAAAATTTCTAACCTAGGCCAGGCTGACCCTGAACTCCTGGTTATCCCTGTCTCACCCACTTGAGTATTGGAATTATAAGTGTGCACTACCACACTCAGAGTTTTACAAGAAGTCTGGGTTTTATGTTGCGTAATTAATCTTAAGAATAAAGAAACAAGGGGCTAGAGAGATGGCTCAGCAGATAAGAGTGCTGGCTGCTCTTCCAGAGGACCCAGGTTCAATTCCCAGCACCCACATGGCAGCTCACGACTGTCTGCAACTCCAGTTCCAAGGGATCTGATACCTTCACACCAGTGCACATAAAATAAAGTTAAACAAACTATTAAGAAATAACAATTAAAAAGAATAAAGAAATCAGGCTCAGTAGGTGTCATTTTAGTTTTGTTTTTTGTTTTTGTCAACTTGATACATGGCAGGGGTACTGAACGAGGAACCTCAGTCGACACAATGCCCCCATCACAATGGCCTGTAGGCAAGTCTGGAGGGCTCACTGGAGGTGGTGCCACCCCGGGCAGGTAGTTGTGGGTAATGGGAAGCAAGCCAGTAGAATTCCTCCATGGTCTCTGCTTCAGTTCCTGCCCTGCCTTCCCTTGATGACAGATTACAACCTGTGATCTCCCAAAGTGCTTTTTGGTAATGGTCTTTATTGCAGAAGGAGAAGGAAAACTAACAAACAGAGTAGCTAAAGCACCTGCTGTTCGGCCTGGCAACCTCAGGCTTTTTTGCTTTGTTTTTTTCTCTTGAGAAAGGTTTCTCTGTGTAGCCCTGGCTGTTCTGGAACTCACTCTACTGACCAGACTGGCCTCAAACTCAAAGATCTGCCTGCCTTTGCCACAATGTGAGTTATTAAGTCTGACAACCTGAGATCACTCTCTAAGACACACACGTTAGAGAGAACCCATTCATAGAACATGACAAGAAAGCTCAGTGCATACCCATAACACATACACACACGCAATAAAATTTAGTAGTAGTAGTAATAATAATAATACAGAAAAGTAGGCTGGGTGGTGGTGGCGCACGCCTTTAATCCCAGAACTCGGGAGGCAGAGGCAGGCGGATCTCTGTGAATTCGAGGCCAGCCTGGTCTACAAGAGCTAGTTCCAGGACAAGAGCTGCAGAGAAACCCTGTCTCGAAAAAAAAAAAAAAAAAACCCAGAGAAGTATGTCTGAACTGAGTAGAGGAAAACAGGCTAACATTCTGAAGAAAGTAAACACACTGCAGAAGATGTTAGGAAAGTTTAGATTCCTATGTAAATGACAAAGATGTGCTAGCCACTTTTCTCCATCACGTCTAAGGAGCAAGGGCAATTTTGTCATTATTTGGCTGCATTAGTCACTGATCATCCATTCGACACTCACTACACACCTCCTGCTGGAGCATGAAGAGGAAGTTCTGAGAGCCGGCAGTGCACAGACTTTTAAAAAGTGCTATGCGACCACAGTGGAAGTGTCAGCCAAACCTGCCTCACGTGATACAGACAGAGTAGCTAATACTGAAGAAGTTGTTAGCCACACAAAAACAGGAAACAAGCACACAGAAGCACAAAACACCAGCCCCACATAGCACAGGACATGTTCAGAGGGAGAGGGTGGAAGATGACCAAGAGCTGAGAAAAAGCAGGGCTAAATAAGGAGGTCTCAGCGGGGGCCATATCCACTGTTTCCTGAATGACCATCACATACAAGGTACAGTATGAGGGGAGATGGGGACTGCTCTCAAGTTAAAAAAAGGTGTTGAAGAGATACTAATTCTGGAATCTCTGAAGTCCATTTATCTGTCCTGTCCCCCACAGTATTAGTAAAAATATAGTGCCCAATCTGACATGGATGCAGACCCTGTAGAACAGACCCCACTGCTTCTTGCTAAAAGGAAAAAGACATACCTTGCCATACATGGTCTTAAAAGCTGCTTTAATTTGTTGCCTCTGGTCATTGGAACGACTGGACACAACATCCACAATTGCTTGCTCATCTGTCCCTGGAAGAGTCACAAATATATTTATATAAGGACTAGAATGCTTCCAAGGCAGTAGGCACCAAATGATACTGAGGTGTAAGTTGACACAGGACTTTGTTTATGACTTAGGATCACTTTCCTATAGCTGTAAAAAGACAATCCATTTTCCTTACCAAAACCCTTCATTGCTTTGCGAAGAATTTCTGCATCTCTCATAGCATCAAAGTTGGAGGCTGGTCGGATTGTTCCTTGGGTGCCCTGAGTCATCACAGCAGGCTGGTAACAAAAGGTATATAAAGTTCAAGTAAGGATTTTTGCTTGGACAATAAGGCAACTTCACCAGATACCATGTGTATACAAGGATTTAGTACAAGAATACGAGCATTGTTACCAGGCCTCATTTTGAACAGACAGATCTAGCCCCTTCCTAACATATTAGTCTCCTACTAAATCTAAAATATTTTCTTAAACAATAGAAAAACGGAAGGAAGAAAGGAAGAAAAAAAAGAAAAAGAAAATGTAGGGCCATATTATACAGGCCCATATTTCTACATTGTATGGCGGCCAGACTTTCAGGCCATAGTTTGCACTGGGCCACATAGGAGGTGGTCACCTAGTCTTTCCAGACAAACTGAATCCTAAACAAAGGGTCAGGATATGCTAATGTCACTCGGATCCTTCTTTGTATTTTGGAGACGCCTGGGAAAGAGATGTTAATTCAGTCTACGTGACAGAGCAGGTACGGATAGGAAGAGGTGACAGAATGGGCATAGAAAAGTGTGGCTGTGACCATAGTCATTCACTTGGTTACCTAGGAAACAGAATGCCAATGAATTTTCCCTTCAGTTTACATTTTGGTATGAAAGCTGTTTGGAGAATAAATGTGGGTAATTTTCAGGATGTGAACTCAGGATTTCATGAGAGATTCCTGAAAACTCCCTTCCAATAAAGTCATGTGAGTTGTCTCTTTTATTCCCACGCCTCCCTTCTGGTCAGAGAAATAACTGATGGTCCACAACAGAAAGAGAAAGAAAGAAAGAAAGAAAGAAAGAAAGAAAGAAAGAAAGAAAGAAAGAAAGAAAGAAAGGAAGGAAGGAAGGAAGGAAGGAAGGAAGGAAGGAAGGAAGGAAGGAAGGAAGGAAGGAAGGAAGGAAGCAAGGAAGAGAATAACCCAGTCAGGTGGTAGTGGTGCATGTCTTTAATCCCAGCACTCGGGAGGCAGAGGCAGGCAGATCTCTGAGTTTGAGACCAGCCTGATCTAGAGTGAGTTCTAGGACAGTCAGGGCTACACAGAGAGATCCTCTCTCAAAAAACCAAGATTAAAAAAAAGAAAAAACCCAACACTTGTTGAGGGACAAAAAATAAAAGAGAGAAAGGGACATGGGCAGCTCAGCACTCACAAGAGCAAGAACCTTTCTCTGACAGTGGTGGGAACTGAATCCAGGCCCCGTGAACAATGGGAAGCATGCTTCCACCAAGCAAGCCTTCCAGCTTCAAGGAAAGGTCTTTATTATTAGGAATTCCTCCCACTTATACATATTCATACCCTAACATTTTGCTTTGCCAAAACAGGCTTAGCAGTTACTCCCCATTAATGTCCAAGCCAGAAATATAAGCAAAGAACAAATATTTCCAAAGTAGTTTTAAGGAAAAATTAAAATTATTCTACTTGTAACAAATACGGCAGCAGTCATGTGGTGGTGTGGGAGGGTCTCCTGTCTTTGTGCTGCTTTCATTGGTTAAGGAATAAAGAAACTGCCTTGGCCTGATAGGGGAAGAACTTAGGTAGGTGGAGAAGACAGAACTGAATTCTGGGAGGAAGAAAGCAGAGTGAGAGAGCTGCCATGGAGCTGCCAGAATCAGACATGCTGAATCTTTCCCGGTAAGTCACTGCCACATGGCAATATACAGATTAATAGAAATGGGTTAAATCAAGATGTGAGAGTTAGCCTGTAAGAGGCTTGAGCAAATAGGCCAAGCAGTGTTTTAATTAATATAGTTTCTGTGTGGTTATTTCGGGTGTAAGCTAGCCAGGCAGCCGGGACAAACAAGCCTCCTCTCCTTGTAACAGGGTGGTGCACGCCTTTAATCCCAGCACTAGGGAGGAAGAGGCAGGCAGGTCTCTGAGTTCAAGACCAGCCTAGCCTACAAGAGCTAGTTCCAGGACAGGCTCCAAAGATACTGAGAAACCCTGTCTCAAAAAACAAAAAACAAAAAACAAAAGTAATAAAATAAAAAAAACTGTTTTCAACATATTGTTTATATATAAACCTCTTCCAAGAACTAGAAAGAGACCTGTGGGACTGGGAAAGAGAGGCTTTAAGGGCAAGGGTAGAAAAGACCATGGAACACAGTAAATGAAACAGCAGGGACAAGGGCAGGGAGGTGTGTGTAGACCCCCATATGTTACTCTATACACTAACAATAACAAAACCTCTTAATGTATCAAGAGACATGAATAAAGAGACCTTAGGTGAGGGGGTGGAGGAGAAGCAGAAGATAACAGAAAACATGAGGCACAAAAGCAGAAGAGGTTCTACACGAACAGGAAAGAGATCACCAGATCACCATGGAGAATGGGAAGGGTGGTGTGAGGGCAGTGGAGGAAGGGAATGAATAAGAAGTAAGATCACACACACATATATGTATGTATACATATATTATATATAAAAATTATAATGAAGCCCACCACTTTACATGTTAACTTAAAAATGAATAATTAATAGGCTATCAAACAAAATGGCTCATTGGGTGAAGGTGCTTGGTGCTAAACTTGACAACTTGAGTTCATTCCCAGGGACACACATGGTGGAGGAGAAAACCAACCTCTGCAAGATGTCTTCTGATCGCCACATACACTATGGTACCTGTGTCCAGACATGTGCCTCACACATGAACACATACATGAACATAAACAAGAACACACACAATGCTTAAAGGAAAATCAAAATTCTCTTTCACAATTAATTACAGATTTATAAGATGACTAATTTTGAAAGAGTTAAAACAATTCACTGTGGTCTTAGAGGAATCTCTCTATGACTCTGCCAGTCAGAAGAACTATGACCTAGTCTCACTTTAGTCTTTCATTAGCTGTGCAGTCCTGAACAAGGTTCTCAAGTCTCTCTTCATCTCAAATTCAATACATCCCCATTGTGAACAAAACCCAACAAGACCACTGAGTGGTCCCTCTCCCATGTCCACAGCCCGTTCCCTTACTTTGACAAAGGCAAGCTTGGAAATGCCAGACCTCCCTTAGTATGTAACTCAGAAATAATTTCTAAGAGTCAAGATAAAGGCAAGGATCCAAGCTTATCAATCTTATTACAATAACTGGCAGAAGACATAAAAGAATAAAAGAATAGAAAAATTAATAAAATAGTATGAAAATGGGGAACTATATATAGAGAAAGGTAGGGGAAACTTCAAATATGGGAAATCTTATATGACTATTGAGAAATCAGTTCAACAGACTTAACCAGCTTCCATGGATAAAGTTGTGCCAAGCAGAGGGTGCGGTAAAGGGGCTGTCTGTAGGCACCATATCAGCAGGGCAAGGAGGTGGATGGGAAGACAAGGCTTTCAAGCAGAAACAGAGAGGAGCAGACAAGACTCAAGAGAGCTAAAGTCCAGGCCACAGGGAAGGGACCCCCGCCATGGGTGGAATTAAGAAATTTGGCAAAAAGTAAGCTGTTTCTCTTATTTGAAATGATGGTAGCCTCTTCCATTCCTATATAAACATCTGGATTCCCTGTCATAACATCTTTGCCACCTATAGCTAGAAGGAAGTGTTATCGTGGAGCCTGTTGTACTTTGTAAAAAACTTTTGTAAAAATCAATCAATAAATAAAGTTCTGACAAGCACTGAGGGGAAATAAAAATCCAACACTAGAAATCAGAAACAAGGGCAGACATGTTGGTGCACACCTTTAATCCCAGCACTCAGGAGGCAGAGGCAGCCAGATCTCCGTGAGTTCGAGGCCAGCCTGGTCTACAGAGTGAGTTCCAGGACAGACTCCAAAGCTACATAGAGAAACCCTGCCTCAAAAACAAAAACAAACAAATAAAAACACCAAAAAAAGATGAAGAAGAAGAAGAAAAAAAGAGGCAGAAGCAGGCATCAGCACAGTTTGACACCAGCCTGGTCAACACAGTGAGTTCTAGAAACAAATGCTGTCATATATACAGGACCTAGCAATTAACGAGTGCTGGCGGTCCTTACTCACATCACTGCTATAATCCAAAGAAGCAGGAGAGAAAGCAGGATAAGAAGAAAAGGATTCTGTATTGATCTGAAAGGAAAGTGGAAAATTATAAAGGAAAAACAGAAAACAACCACCCCTAAGTCTGAGAAATAGCACCCACCCACCACCCAAGTTCATAGTCACAATTACTGCTGAGGGCAGAGATGCTATGACCGATGTTGAGAGCACACCACACACATTCACTAGAACAGAGGGAGAGCATCACCACCTGTGAGGACGACGAGGCTGCTCGGACACTCCTTAAAACAGATGGGCCAAGGACCAAAGTGTCCATCGAAAGTGAAGTTTACCTCTCCCACTACTGTGACAGACCATGTCCTCTGCCTCACAACGGAGTGACACCCTTCCTCAGTATGATGAGTCCCAGGTACCTGCACTAAATTTAAAGAGTAGAAGCAAAAACTTAAGGAGACAAAGCGAACATACCTGGCTAGGGTAAGGAGCTTGTCCCCCAGGGTACTGAGAAGGCACCTGTCCTCCAGGAAACCCACCTGTGTATTAAAAGCAAACAAGAAAAATAAGCTACAGCAAACTGTTTATATTAATCACCAGGAACACAGAAGCACACGTTCATGCTATGCTACTCACTGAGATGAGAAGCATTTTGTTTAAGGTGCAAGACAGTGGGTTTCAGAAATTTTTTTCACATATAGTTATTGTTCTTTGTTCATGCCTGCATCCCCATATCTTTTCTTGTGTCCCTCAAAACTGCCACCCTCTGTTTTCATTTCATATACATTCATATACATTATTCCCTTCTGTTCTTCCTTCACCCTATGCTTCTAAACCTCTTTCTCGGGTTTGGTACCTCATACCATTAACCTCAGACACTTCCTGGCTGCCCAGGACTAAGTGAGGGAGTCTTACAGTTTTTACAACTTTGCTGCAGTTTTCTCACCTGCAAAAACAATGATACCTCATGTAATTTCTTTAAAGTTAATATTTTGGCTGGGAATGGTGATAGACACCTTTAATCCCAGAACTCTGGAAGCAGAAGCAGGAGGATCTCTGTGAGTTTAGTGCCAGACCATTCTACTAAGAGCATTTCAGGGCAGCCTGGGACATTCCAGAGCATTCCAGGGCAGACTGAGACCTGTCCTCTTCCTAAGCCCATAACCTTCACTAGGACAATCTTTTATGTTACTATTGTTTAAAATTTTTTTGAAAAATGTAACTTAATTATTTTATTTCGTGTTTTGTGTATGGATGTTTTTATTACATGTTATGTCTGTGCACCACATGCAAGCCTGCTGCTACCAGACGTTAGAAGAGGTGTTGGATCCTCTGAAACTGAGTCCCATGTGGCTACTGGGAAAGAACTTGGACCTTCTTGAAGAGTAGCCAGTGCTTCTGCCATCTCCAGGATAATCTTTTAAATATTGATTTAATGAAAACCAATTTGGGTGACATACATCTTTTAAAAAGACATGTATGTATGTATGTATGTATATGTATGTGTACTTGATAGACTTATTTTATTTTTTAGACTGTGTATGTGAGTGTGCAGGTGCCTGAAGAGGCAAGATGTGTAGGATGCACTGGAATTGGAGTTATTGGCTGTACGCTGCCTAATGTGGGTGCTGGGCACCAGACTCAGGTCCTCTATAAAGACACTACCTGGAGGCCAGGTGGTGGTGGCGCACACCTTTAATCCCAGCACTCGGGAGGCAGAGGTAGGCGGATCTTTGTGAGTTCGAGGCCAGCCTGGTCTACAAGAGCTAGCTCCAGGACAGGCTCCAAAGCTACAGAGAAACCCTATCTTGAAAAGACAACAACAAAAAAGAACACTACATGGTGTTAACTGCTGAGCCATCTATCAAGTTCCTCCCCACTTTAAGAACAAACAAACAAACAAACAAACAAAAATCTTGAACTAGCTTCAATTCTGATTCTACCTGGAATGGTTGTCAGGACACAGTCCTGAGGGTGGTTCCTTTAAGAATTGGCTTCTGGCTTTAGGACAGACACGTTAATAGAAGAAAACTATTCTTCATCTCCATTTTACTGATTATGCTCTCACATCAAATTGATACTCCATGATACCATATACTTAACATTCTTTATAGAATTATATAAATATTCCCTAAAGACTATCTCAAATACAATTTAAGTTTGCCGACAACTGAAAAGCTCGTAGAATCATAAGTTTCTCACTAGACAGCTGGAACATACCTGGTACTGGAACCTGGGCTGGTCCACCACCATAAGACTGTGCAGGTGGCTGTGGATAGCCAGAAAAGCCTGCTCCACCAGGTGGGGCCCCAAAGCCTTGTCCTTAAGGGATTAAGAAAATAAACAACATTTCAATAAGCTGCACGTGGAAACTCATCCCTGTAATCTTAACACTCAAGAGGCTAAGCCAAGAGGACTGCCAGGAGCTGGAGGCCAGTCTGAGCCGCACAGCGAGTTCCAAACAAGCTTGGGCTACACAGTGCGTTTCAAGTCAGCCTGGGATGCAGAGTAAGACCTTGTGTCCAAGAAACCAAAAAAACAAAAAACAAAAAATTCAAGTCTTATAGAGAAAAATTTTAAAAAATCTCTATGGCACTTATGTACACACACATACACAGATGTAACATAAAAATTTTTAAATTGAGTTTTAAAGTTTTAGTACAGGACAGAAATTGGTGATGCACACCTTTAACCCCAGCACCCAGGAAGCAGAGGCAGGCAGATCACTGAATTCAAGACCGCCTGCCTGGTCTACAGGGTGCGTTCCAGAATAGTCTATACAGATAGGGTGATACAGAGAAACTCTGTCTTAAAAAACCAAAAGTTTTAGTACATTTAGCTTCTTTAGTAACTTACAATACAAATCACTGTGGTAGGTTTTTAAAAATTGTGTTTAAATTATATTTATTCCTTCTGTTTTATGTGTGAGTGTTTTGCCTGCATATATGTATGATGGAGGAGTGATGGAGGAGTGTCTATGTGTTACTTTCATTATTAATAAAGATACTGCCTTAGCCCTTTAAGAGAACAGAAAATTAGGTAGGTGGAGTAGACAGAACAGAATGCTGGGTAGCAGGCAGTGGGGAGACGCTTCAGGCAGTTGCCATATGCAGTCGCCATGCTTCTCCTCTCTGAGATGGACGCAGGTTAAGATCTCTCCTGGTAAGCCACACCTCATGGTGCTATATAAATTACTAAATATGGGTTAAAGCAAGATATGAGAATCAACCAATAAGAAGCTACAGATAAGGGGCCAGGGGCCAGGCAGTATTTAAATGAATACAGTTTCTGTGTAATTATTTTGGGTAAAGCTAGCCGGGTTGCGGGACACAGCCCGCTGCTCCATTCTACAGAGGAGAGTCATCTGTCTATGTGTTACTTTCATTGGTTAATAAAGAAACTGCCTTGGCCCTTTAATAGGACAGAAAATTAGGTAGGCAGAGTAGACAGAACAGAATTCTGGGAGAGAGAAGGCAGTCACTTTAGGGAGTCGCCATAGTCAGTTGCCATGCCTCTCCTCTCCAAGATGGATGCAGGTTAAGATCTCTCCTGGTAAGCCACCCCTCGTGGTGCTACACAGATTACTAAATATGGGTTAAGCAAGATATGAATTAGCCAATAAGAGGCTAGTGCTAATGGCCAGGCAGTGTTTAAATGAATACAGTTTCTGTGTAATTATTTCGGGTGTAAAGCTAGCTGGGTGGCAGGACGCAGCCTCGCCACTCCATCTATATATGTATGTGCACCACATGTGTGCTTGGTGTCCTCAGGGTCAGAAGAAGGCAGTACATCCCCTGTAAATGCAGGTATGGATGGGTGGTAAACCACCATGTGGGTGTTGGTAATTGAACCCAATTCCATTGCAAGGGCAGTAAGTACTCTTAACTGATCAGCCATCTCTCCAGCCCCTATATTGTTTTTCTTAAATCTGGATAAAGTGGTCCTAATGCATAAAGGTACCATGTGATGCTAACTAAAGCCTCTGTTGCTTTTTTAAAAAGATTTATTTATTTTTATTTTATATATATGAGTGTTTTGTCTGCATATCAATATGCCACATTCATGCAGTGTCCTAGGAACCTCTGGAAATGGAGAGAGAGATAACTGTGAGCTGCCATGTGGGTGCTAGGAACCTAAGCCAGGTCCTCTGGAAGAGCAGTCAGTGTTCAGTCTCCCCAGGACAATGGTTTTCAACCTGTGGGTCACAGCCTCTTTGACAAATGTCTATCTCCAAAATACTTATATTATGGTTCATAACAGTAACAAAATTATACTTAGGGAATAGCAACAAAAATGATTCTATGGTTGGGGGGTCACCACACCAGGAGGAACTGACTTAAAGAGTTGCAGCATTAGGAAGGTTGAGAACCACTGCTCCAGGCCCTCTCAATCAGTTAAGATTACTGATAATTAAGTGGCATATTCTACAAGAGCCTCTCATAGCAAGAACAGTACTATGTTCCCTTCACAGGAGAATATCTTAAGTCTTTCAATTCTCCTAACCTTGAGAATTTTCACTCGAGCTTGCTACTGAAGTCTTAGCTGTCCATGGTTAACTAAGAGTAACTCTGAACTCTCAAGGATTAAGGATGAAGGTAGGGGAGGGACAAAAAAGAATGCTTCAGCAAATCTCAAGTCACTACTAACCTCATGCCCACATGACTTACCTGCAGGATAGGCTGGAGCCCCCCCTGGGTGTGGGGTAACTGGATAGCCCCCAGCGGCTGGATAGCCTCCAGGTGCAGGGTAGCCTCCAGCTCCTGGGTAGCTGCCACTTGGTGCTGGTGGGTAAGCATTTCCTCCCATTGGTGGAAAGCCACTAGGATATGGATATTGACCCGAAGCGGGGAAAGATGACTCCTGACCCGCAGGCTGGAAAAATCAGAAACATGTCAAGGGGACATAATCAAAGAAATATATGCCCATTCCAAAAGAACAAAGAATACTATTCAGGCATTTTTTTAAAACTTAAAAAAAAAACAAAACTTATTATTGGGGCTGAAGAGATGGCTTAGTGGTTAAGAGCACTAACTGTTCTTCCAGAGGACCCAGATTCCATTCCCAGCACCAACATGGCAGGCAGCTCACAACCGACTGTAACTTCAGTTCTAGGGGCTCTAACATCTTTATGCTAAAACACATGAAATAAAGTTGAATAAATTAAATGCTTATTATCAGCTCTGGTCTCATATTACTTATCAATCCTACTCTACTTTGCTAGGATTCTTATCAGAACTCAGTTAAATTTAATTTTATGTGAGGTGGACAAAAACATCCCCATTTTTCTATGGGAATCAGAACCAGCTCTCTCCTCCTTCCTCCCTCTTTCCCTACATGGCCTGACGATATGGCCCAGGCTCCCCTCAGACTCCTACGCCTCTTGCCTCCACTTCCTAGTGCTGTGATGATAGGCATGTACCTTTCAAGTGCTAGCCAACCTCACAGGTCCCTGCACTGTCATGGCATATGGGAATATATCATAGCTCCTCCCCTCCGTCCTCGAGAGGAAAGTATGGCTTCTGCAATGCTCTTGGACCTACTGTATAAGATTAAAGGAAAAGGTAACTAAGTCACACACACAGTCTAACATTTTAGATCTTAGTTGAGACTGACAATGTTTTTCAGTTTTACTTAACTTATAGTTTTTAATTGAACTATACATTTTTTCTCACTCCCCTTCCTTCCTTTCCTCTCCACCCTATATTCCCAATTTACTCAGGAGATCTTGTTTTTTTCTCCTCCCTAGGTGTATCCATGTATGTCTCTGTTAGGGTCTTTTTTGTTGTCTAGGTTCTCCGGGGTTGTGGACTGTAGGATGGTTATTCTTTGCTTTCTGTCTAAAAGTCACTTTTAAGTGAATACATATGATATTTGTCTTTCTGGGTCTAGGATACCTCACTCAGTATGGTTTTTTTCTAGTTCCGTCAATTTGCCTGCAAATTTCAAGATTTTTTTTAACCACTGTGTAGTATTCCATTGTGTAAATGTATATTTTCCTTATCTATTCTTCAGTTGAGGGGCATCTAGGTTGTTTCCAGGTGCTGGCTATGACAAATAATGCTGCTATGAATAGAGTTGAGCAAATGTCCTTGTGGTATGCATGTGCATTATTTGGGAATATGTCCAAGAGTGGTATTGCTGGGTCTTGAGGTAGGCTGATTCCTCATTTTCTGAGAAACTACCATACTGATATCCAAAGTGGTTGTACAACTTTGCATTTCCACCAGCAATGGGGAAGTGTTCCTCCTACTCCACATCCTCTCCAGCATAAGTTGTCATCAGTGCTTTTGATCTTGGCCATTCTGACAGGTATAAGATGAAATCTCAGAGTTGTTTTGGTTTGCATTTCTCTGATAGTTAAGGATGTTAAACATTTCTTTAAGTGTCTTTTGGCCATTTGAGATTCCTTTGCTAAGAGTTCTCTGTTTAGGTCTGTACCCCATTTTTTATTGGATTATTTATTCTTTTGATGTCTAATTTCTTGATTTCTTTATATATTTTGGAAATCAATCTTCTGTCAGATGTGGGGTTGGTGAAGATCTTTTCTCATTTTGTAGGCTGCCATTTTGTCTTGTTGACTGTGTCCTTTGCTTTACAGAAACTTCTCAATTTCAGGAGGTGCTATTTATTAATTGTTGCTCTCAGTGTCTGTGCTACTGGAGTTACATTTAGGAAGTGTCTACTGTGCCAGTGGATTCAAGGCTACTTCCCACTTTCTCTTCTATGAGGTTCAGGGGTGGTTGGTTTTATGTTGAGGTCTTTGATCCACTTGGACTTGAATTTTGTACACGGTAATAGATAAGGATCTATTTGCATTCTTCTACATGTTGATATCCAGTTATGCCGACACCATTTGTTGAAGATGCTTTCTTTTTTCCATTTTATAATTCTAGCTTCTTTGTAAAAAAAAAAATCAGGTGTTCATAGGTGTGTGGGTTGATTATCCAGATCATCAATTTGATTCCGTTGGTCCTCCTGTCTGTTTTTATGCCAATATCTGTTAGGAGCTGCAGACCCTCTGACCCTGAACTTTCTATAACCTCTTGCTTGCCAAAGTAAACAACTTGTTTTCCTATGCTTGCAGCTGCTCTGAGCATGAAACCCTCATGAGTTCCTGATAACAAGGAAGTGGTTTCTGGTGGGTTTGCAGTAGAAAATCCCAAGAGCTAGGATGTTGCCACTAATCAAGGAGAGCCCTTGATTAAGCTGCCTTGGGACATAATAAAATTGGCATTCTTGTTTCAAGAGTGACCCTCATCTCTGTGCGTTCTTTAATCCCCAGACCCTTGCCCAACCATGGTTCCAGGTGGTGCAGGCACCACAAATACCAGACTGTTTTCATTACTGTAGCTCTGTAGCAGAGTTTGAAGTCAGAGATGGTGATGCCTCCAAAAGTTCCTCTATTTCACAGGGTTGTTTTGGCTACCCTGGGTTTTTTTGTTTCTCCATATGAAGTTGAGTATTGTTCTTTTGAGGTCTGTAAAGAATTTTGTTGGGATTTTACATTGATTCTGTAGATTGCTTTTGGTTTCTCTGATTTCTTTTTTCAGCCTGATTATCATCTGTACATAGGAGAGTTACTGATTTTTTTTTTTTAGTTAATCTTGTATCCTGCTACATTACTGAAGGTGTTTATCAGTTGTAGGAGTTCCCTGGTGGAATTTTTGGGGTCACTTATGTATACTATCATATCATCAGCAAATAGTGAAAGTTTGACTTCTTTTCCAATTTGATCCCTTGATCTCAGTTTTTTTGTTTGTTTTGTTTTTTTGTTTTTAGATCATATTGCTCTAGCTAGAACTTCAAGTATTATATTAAATAGATATGGGGAGAGTGAACAGCCTTTTCTTGTTCCTTATTTCAGTGGATCACTTTGCGTTTCTCTCCATTTAGTTTGATGTTGGTTGTTGTTTGCTGTATATTGTCTTTATGATATTTAGGTATGTTTCTTATATCGCTGGTCTTTCCAAGACCTTTATCATGAAGGGATGTTGCATTTTGTCGAACAATTTTTCAGCAGCTAATGAGATGGATTACATTTTTTTCTTTCAGTTTGTTTATATGGCAGATTACACTGATGGATTTTTGATTAAAAATTTCCATCTCCTCCCCCTCCCCTCCCTTCCACCCATACCCCCACTTCCTCCCTCTCCAGGCCAAAGAGCAATCAGGGTTCCCTTCACTATGTTAAGTCCAAGGTCCTCCCAACTCCCCCTAAGTCCAGGAAGGTGAGCAACCAAACTGACAAGGCTCACAGTGAGCCCGTCCATGCTGTAGAGTCCAAGCCCATCGCCATTGTCCTTGGTTTCTCAGTCAGCCTCCACCGTCAGCCACATTCAGAGAGTCCAGTTTGGTTGCATGTTCCATCAGTCCCATTCCAACTGGACTTGGTGATCTCCCGTTAGTTCTGTCCCACCTGTGTTGAACCATCCCTGCATCTCTGGGATGAAGCCTACTTCATGGTGGATAATTTTTCTGATGTGTTCTTAGATTTGATTTGCCAATATTTTATTGCGTATTTATACATCAATACTCATGAGGGAGATTGATCTGTAATTCTCTTTCTTAGTTGTGTCTTTGTGTGGTTTGGCTATCAGGGTAACAATAACCTCATAAAAAGAGTTTGGCAATGTTCCTTCTGTTTCTATTGTTTCGAACAATTTGAGGTGTATTAGTACTAGTTCTTCTTTGAAAATCTGGTAGAATTCTGTGCTGAAACCATCTGGTTCTGTTTTTTTTTTAGGTTGGGAAACTTTTGATGACTGTTTCTATTTCCTTAGCAGTTATAAGACTATTTAATTTGCTTAGCAAATTTGATTTAATTTTGGTATGTGATACTTATCCAGGAAATTGTCCATTTTCTTTAAGGTTTTGTGAAGTAAAAGCTTTTGAAGTATGACCTGAGGATTCTCTGTATTTCCTCTGTGTCTGTTGTTATGTCCCCCTTTTCATTTCTGATTTTGTTAATTTGGATATTTTTTCTGCCTTTTGGTTAGTTTGGATAAAGGTTTGTCAATCTTGTTGATTTTCTCAAAGAACCAACTCTTTGTCTCACTCTTTGTATTGTTTCCTTTATTTCTATTTTGTTGATTTCAGCTCTCAGTTTGATTACTTCCTGTCAACTACTTCTCCTGGGAGAGTATGCTTCTTTTTGTTCTAGAGCTTTCAGAAATGCTGTTAATTCCCTAGTGAGAGATTTTTCCAGCTTCTTTATATGCGCACTTAGTGCTATGAACTTTCCTTCTTTGTGTCCCATAAGTCTGGGCATGCTGTGTAGTCATTTTCATTGAATTTTAGGAAGTCTTTAATTTCTTTCTTGTTTCTTCCTTGATCCAGGGGTGACCGAGTTGAGCACTGTTTCCATGACTTTGTAGGCTTTTTGCAATTAGTGCTGTTGAATTCTAACTTTAAGCCATCTGATAAGATGCAGGGGGTTATTCCAATTTTTTGTATCTGTTGAGGTTTGCTTTGTTATTGAGTATGTGGTTGATTCTGGAGAAGTATCCATGAGATTTTGAGAAGGTATATATGGGTGAAATATTCTACAGATTCTGTTAAGCCATTTGAATCATAATGTCTGTTAGATCTTTGTTTCTCTGTTAAGTTTGTGTCTGGTAGACCTGTCCAGTGGTGAGAGTGGAGTGCTGAAGTCTCCCACTATTCCTGTGTGGGGTTTAATGTGTGATTTAAGTTTTAGTGATGTTGCTTTTATAAATGAGCATGGCCTTGTATTTGGGGCATAGATGTTCAGAATTGAGACTTCATCTTGATGGGTTTTTCCTGTTAACTATTTTGTTAGATATTAGGATAGCTACATCAGTTTGTTTCTTAGGTCCATTCGATTGGAAAATCTTTTCTCAACCCTTTACTCTGAGGTAATGTCTGTCTTTGAGGTTGAGGTAGGTTTCTTTTATGTAACAGAAGGATGGATTCTGTTTTCATATCCAATCTGTTAGCCTGTGTCCTTTTATAAACGAATTGAGTCCATTGAAATCTGGTTTTGTAATGGAATATCTTGATTTCTCTGTCTATGTTGATTGTAAGCTTTGCTGGATATAGTAGTCTGAGCTGGCATCTGTGATTTCTTAGTGTCTGTATAATGCCTGAATAGGACCTTCTGGCTTTCATTTCTATTGAGAAGTTGGGCATATCTGATAGATCTTCATTTATATGTTACTTGCAGCTCTTAATATTCTTTGTTTATTCTGTATGTTTAGTGTTTTGATTGTTATGCAGCAAGGGGACTTTCTTTTTTAGTTCAGTCTATTTGGTATTCTGCAAGCTTCTTGTATTTTCATAGGTATGTCCTTCTTTAGGTTGAGAAAGTTTTTTTCTATGATTTTGTTGAGTATATTTTCTGTACCTTTGAGCTGGGCTTCTCCTTCCTCAATTCCTATTATTCTTAGGTTTGGTTTTTTCATGGTGTCCCATATTTCCTGGATATTTTGTGTTAAGAATTTGTTGGATTCAACAATTTCTTTGACCGATGAATCTATTTCCTTGATTGTATATTCAATGCCTGAGATTCTCTCTTTCATCTCTTGTATATGTCGTTTATGCTTGCATTTGTAGTTCCTGATCATTTACCCAGATTTTCTGTTTCTAGATTTCCCTCGATTTTATTGCCTCTATTTCAGTTTTCAAGTCTTGAACCATTTCTTTTACCTGACTGACTGCTTTTTCTTGGCTTTCTTTAAGGGATTTGTTGATTTCTTCCAATTTTTTGATTGTCTTTTCCTCCATTTCTTTAAAGGAATTTTTCATTTCCTTTTAAGGACCTCAATCATTTTCATAAAGGTATTTTGGTCATTTTCTTCTGCTTCATCTGCCTTGGGATGCTCAGGTCTTGGTTGTTGTAGAATCACTAGTTTCTGGTGGTGCTGTATTGCTTTTTAAGTTGTTGAATGTATTCTTAACCTATTGTCTATACATGTCTTCCTCCAATCAAAACAGGTGGGACCTGGGTGGGGGCGCTTTTTTTCTCCAATTGCTGTGGTTGGAAGCTATGGCTCCATTGATTGCTCCTTCAGGATTAGGCAGAGGAGAGCTTTCATTGATTGTTCCTGCAGGTGCCTTTGGGCCCAAGGCTCAGATGGTAGTTCCACTTGGTAGTGGAGGGGACAAAGCTGAGGCTCCAATGGTCAGATAATTTCTGGAGGTCACTGCAGTCATTGTGGCCCACTGTGCTGCTTGCTGCTCACAGTTCTCCTCTGTGCAGTCTGGCCTGGTCCCTCATGCTGCTGCTCATGCTTCTCCTCCCAGTGTTTACCACTCCCTAGAGGCTAGCACTGCAGTGGACCCGCAGTTACTAGAGACTGATAATGTTTTAAGAGTGGAGGAGATTCTTTTTTTGCTCAATAAACTTTCTCCCCAGCCACAAGGCTGGACTCAGTTACTCAGCCCCGCCCCCCCCCCTTTGCTGTTGGGCAGGACAACAGGACTGGAAACCACTGAACAAACAGACAAAAGAGATGCCCACCACTTTAAGCCTGGTTCATAAAGTCCTTTGCTTAAGCCGCCATGTGATGGAGGACTCTCATTGGTTAATACAGAAACTGCCTTGGCTTTTTGATAGGGCAGGATTTAGATAGGTGGAGTAGACAGGACAGAATGCTGGGAAGAAGGGAAGTTAGTCAGATGCCATGCCTCTCCTCAGTGAGAGAGCTGCCATGGAGCCAGCCACCAGGTCAGACATGCTATATCTTTCCCAGTAAGACACCACCTCGTGGTACTACACACATTACTAAATATGGGTTAAAGCAAGATGTGAGAATTAGCTAATAAGAGGCTGAAACTAATGGGCCAGGCAGTGTTTAAATGAATACAGTTTGTGTGTTGTTATTTCAGGTTTTAAGCTAGCCTTGCGAGAGTTGGCTGGGACGAAAAGCAGGCCTGCTCGTCTCACCACTACAGCCATGCTCTCCCTCTTGCCACCTGCCAGCCAACTCCAGAGGACTCAGCAGTGGACACTAAGAGCTGTACAGTCAACAGTGAGCCAGAGCTTGTGAGCCCAGAATCCTGCACAAAACAAGACCCCTTTCTACTGAATCCTACTCCACAGCTGATCTCCAAGAGACTTGAAGCAAGCCAAAAAATACATTTTAATTTATTGTCTTACATCACAGAGATGCTAAACTTGTCTATTTCAGCAAGCATTCTGAT
Source organism: Arvicola amphibius (assembly GCF_903992535.2). Taxonomy (NCBI): domain Eukaryota; kingdom Metazoa; phylum Chordata; class Mammalia; order Rodentia; family Cricetidae; genus Arvicola; species Arvicola amphibius. Next base: position 71,497,038 of record NC_052059.1, read on the forward strand.
TGGAGTGGTTGCCATGGTCCAGCTTAATAAACAGGGACTTGGGAACACATTCGTAATTCTCCTGTAAATACACAGGAAAGCTATATATTTAACTTGCACGAAGACCTACACTTTATTATTCACCTAAAGAGGCCTTTCTTTTATTCCCCCTGATATACTATTTGTGAGTCTCAGTTATGAACTTAGCCCCCAATAGTATAGTCCAGGTGTTGTAATTCTGGAATTTAGCCAAGCCATGTTTTCCTTAGTTTTTGTGTGTGTGTTTGTTCCCAGGACCTTGCACATGCTAGGCAAGCACTCTACACTGAGCTGCCTTCCCAACACACTTAGTTATTTTAAGTCTTCCAACACAAAGGTGAACAGTGATTCCTGGGGTGGATTTTGTTTATGTGTGTGTTGTATTGGCTCAGAAAGTAATTAACGTTTTTAAAAACTAACTTTCAAGTTTTAAAACAGGTCTTCAGCTAGGTATGGTAGTACATACTTTCAATCCCAGAACTCCAGAGAAGAAAGAAAAGCAGTTGTTCTCTGTGAGTTTGGGGTTAACTTGGCCTACATATAAATCTAGGCCAGTTGGGACTACACTGTGAGACCTTGTCTCAGAAAACAAACAATAAGGGCTGGAGAGATGGCTCAGAGGTTAAGAGCACTGACTGCTCTTCCAGAGGTCCTGAGTTCAAGTCCCAGCAACCACATGGTGGCTCACAACCATCTATGAGATCTGGTGCCCTCTTCTGGCCTGCAGGTGTGCATGCAGGCAGAACACTGTATACATATCAAATAAAATCTTAAAAACAAAGAAAACAAACAATAAAACCTTGGACCATTTCACATAAAATGCAGGTTTCTAGCTTTCCGTGAAAAGCTAACCTACTCCAGCAACACTAAGTGTGCTCCCTGCACGGCACACTGGACTTGAGCTAAGCAGCCTCCGTGTGTCCATTTCCAGACAACACTAGCATTTTCTCACTGATTTATAGCTCTGGACATTCGAGTTCATAACCTCTGCTCTAGGGCAAGGCTACTTCTATATAGCAACTGCATGAAAGAGATGAATTATTTTAGTATTTTGACAACAATACTTACGGGATATCCAGGAAAAGGTGGGTAGCCTGTAGGGGGATAGCCTGGATATGACATTTCTGTAAAAACAACAACAAAAAGTCCTTTATAATTTCTTACACATCTTAAGGTCTTTGAAAGAGATACATACACATATACACTGTATTATGGTGCACATTAAAATGTGAATAAGGGGGTCAGAGAGATGGTTCAGAGGCTTAAAGGCACTTGCTTCAAAATGTGATAACCTGAGTTCAGTTCCTGGAATCTACATGGTAGAAGAACTGACTTCTTGTTGTCCTCCAACCTTCTCACACTTGGCTGAAGCACGCACATAACCTCCCTACCACACAGAGCAGAGATAATCTATTAAGGGTATATGCAAAGCTTATTGAATGCTTCCTTCTTACCAGCTATACCATATAGTTTATTATCCTCCAGTTGCAGCCTGGTGAAACGATTATTGTGGAATTTGAGGACCTGATTTCAATCCCCAGCATCATGTAAAAAGCCAGATGTGGTGGTACACACTTGTAATCTAGTCAAGGGAAAATGGAGACATGCAAATCCCAAGGGCTCACCAGCTAACCAGCCTAACCTAATTGCCAAGCTTCAGATCTCTGTGAGAAACCCTAATGGCATCCAAGGTTGACTTAAGACACTATTATAAATGAATAGTAAATTAATGAGTAAAGGTGAAAGCAATGTTCTAAAACGTGTTGAACACAGATTAGCAAGAATGTAATGTCAAGTACAAGAGAAGGGGGGTCACTATGATGGATCTCACAATAAAATGAGATACTGAGAGATGTAGTCAGGTAGTAGACTGTGTGTGTAAAGTCATTTAAAAGTCAGGTATAGTAACTCACACCTATAATCTCTGGGCATGAAGCTCTGGGTTTGATGCCCTGCACCATGAGGAAAACAAAAAGCAGTCAAGAGCCTTCAAGTCTGGTATGGAATTGCATACTCCCTCCAGCAGAGTATATCCATTCCTTACCTGTTAGCAGAGTCACTACTTAAATTACCCAATATTCTACCCATCTGTGGAAATGACCCTCCTCATCTTCCGGCATTTCTATTTCCATGGCATGTCCTTGTAGCAGGTCTCACCACAGCGGTGACTGGCTCACTAAGATTACTAGCCCATTCATGCTCTTGCTTATACTCCTGCTTCCCAATCTCCCCGGGCGTCACCATTAGCTGCCCTTTCCACAAACTATTCCTAAGATCCCAAATCCACAATGATTTACTTATTGCTGAAGTATCAAATAAAACTCACTGAGAGAGTCTTACAAGTAACAAGTGTGCACTTACATAGTCCAGTAAAAATCAGGGAAAAACATGACTGGTCAAGTCAGGTGGTGGTGGCACACATCTTTAATCCCAGTCAGTACTCAGGAAGCAGAGGAAGGCAGACCTCCTGAGTTTGAAAGTAGACTGGTCTACATAGTGAGTTCCAGGCCAGCCAGGACTGTTACACATTTCTCAAAAACAAAAACAAAACAAAACAAAACAAAAAACAATAAAAAACAGAACAACTACAAACAACAACAACTGCCCAAATTACTGGTCAAACATTCAGTCTCCTTGGTACTGACTCCAATTTATAGTCAACAGATTTAATTGTTTTTATATGCATGTGTGTGTACCACATGCTTGTCCAGTGCCTGTGGCATGAACACGCCAGGTCCTCTGGAACTAGAGTTAATAAAGGACAGTTGTGAGCTGCCACATGGGAGCTGGGATTAATCTTAGGTCCTCTGCAAGAACAGCAAGTGCTCTTATATGAGCCATACTCCAGCCCCAACACCCATTCCCCAGTGTGAAATCTTTATGACTCCAATCATGCTTATGTGTCCTACTGTCCTCGACCCCAAGCCTGTGGTCACGCATCATTTCTTACTTCAGTTTAAAGCTTTTCTCCTTTCTTTAAATAATACAATGAACAGAAGGTGGGATCCTCGGACTTTATACATCTAAATCACCCAGGAATTCACTGATCCAAAAGTGAGAGCCTGCTCCCACCCCACGTCCTTTTTTGAAACAGGGTCTCACACTTTAGCCAACTGAGGGAGCAGATTTTCTCCTTTCATTATGTGGGTTCCGGGGATCAAATTCAGATTGTCAGGCTTGGCAGGGAACACACTGTATTGGTTATTTATTTGTCAACTTGACACAGGCTAGAATCATCTAGAAAAGGGAAACTCAGCTGAGAAAATGCCCCCATCAGACTGGCTCAGAATGAAGAAGGAGAGCAATAGAGAAGCACATCTGATGTCAGTTTCTGGTCTACGTGTGTGTGTGCGCGCACACACATACACACACGTATACAGAAACATGAACACATACATGTGACCACACAAAGACAGTAAGATAACAAGAAAAATGACTCAGTCTGGTCTCAATTACTTGGAAGTCAAAGACCTGTGTATAAAGTGGGAAGAACCTAATTTTTTCCTTTCTTTCCTCTTCTCGGTCCTTGGCTGCCAGAAGGAGGAAGGGCAAGGCTGAAGTCTCTGAAGGACAGTCAGTGGGCCAAATGGAAGACCTCAGGATCAAAAAGGGAAAATCAGAAAATAATTCGTGAAATAATGTTTAGGGTCACAAAAACAGACTACATTAGCTACTTACAGCTTTAGGGTTAAGAAATTCTCCTTCACTCTGGACTAGCAGTTAGGGAGCCTGCATGGACCTAGGCCCTCTGTATGTAACTTGGTCTCCTAGCAGCTTAGCTGGCTTTTGGGAACCTGCTCACCTTGCTGGATTACCTTGCCTAGCCTTGATGAAGGGGAGGAGCTCAGTCCTACCTCTGTTCAAGCCCATGGGAGGCCTGCCCCTTTCTGAATGGAGAGGAGAATAGGGACTGGGAGGAGGAGGGAATGGGAACAGAGGAAGGAGGGGAAACTGTGGTTGGGATGTAAAATAATGGAAAAATGTTAATTAAAAAAAGAAATTCTCCTTTATGAGGAAGAAAAATAGTTTTCTTTTTTTAAAATATGCATGTAGTACACTTAGGTATGTGTGTGTTCAAATGTGCATGCGTATGTAGACCAGATATTGACGTTGGGAGTCTCCTGATCATTGTCTGCTTTATTTACGGAGGCAGGGACTCCCTCTGAATGCAGAGTCGTTGGATTCAGCTAGTCTAGCTAAATCAGACTGCCTGGCCTCTGTCTCCCTTAAGCAGGGATTATGGGCATCCAGCTGCAGTCCTCACACTTGCAGTAAGTATCTCCTTTCCCATTCGCTATCCCTAGTCCCCCAGGCAGAACTGTCCTTGCTCTTCAAAAGGTGAAAGGGCTGATACTGTAGCTCACAGGTAAGGAGGGAGGGAGAGGAGGAGGAAGAGGCAGTGACAGGGAAGGATGGAGAGGGAGTGTGAGTGAGAGCACCACCACCACTACGGAAGCCTGAAGATCTGAGTTCAGATCCCCAGAAACTGGGCACAGTAGCTCAAGTCTCTAGCCCCAGCACCCCTATGGTGAGATGGGACATAGAGCCAGAAGAATTCCCAAAAGTTTCAAGGCCGTTGTCTAGCCTGGTATATGTGACTGGAAAATCACACCCAAGATTCTCCTCTGGCTTTCACCATATATATATATATATATATATATATATATATATATATATATATATGTATATATATACACATTGTGGCATGTGCTCCAGCCCCACAAACTTGCACACATATGCATGTACATACACAGACAAAAGAATGATCTATTCAGATCAAAGAGTTCCAGCTCTATATTTTTAGCTACTATACTATCTTCCCTTTAAGGCCTAGAGGAATTATATGAAGATTACCAAGATTTTTTTCCCCGAGACAGGGTTTCTCTGTGTAGTTTGGAGCCTGTCCTGGAACTCATTCTGGAGATCAGGCTGGCCTCGAACTCACAGAGATCCATCTGCCTGCCTCTGCCTCCCAAGTGCCTGGCCTTTCGATTTTCAAAACGAAACAAAAATAAATTAATTAATTAATCAAAGACTATTTAGGTACCAGCACATGAAAAATTGAAACAATAATTTCAGTGCATTTTAAGGAATATTAAACACTAGAATGAAATTCCATCTCTGTATAGGTCATAAAAATACCTTCACAAATGCATTCACGTATGTACTAGGCTGTTCATTACAGTATCATCTGTAATATGAAGAGCTGTCAAAAATGTAAACACTAGAAGACAAGTAAAGCACATGAATAGTCAAAGTAAAGTGCTATTCAACTCCTAAAAATGCAGTAGCTTTAAAAGTTCATCTATAAAGCCATCTACCACACAAGTTAAGGGAAAACTGCAGAGGTTGTTTGTGAGCATCTGGGTAAAGAAACAGAGCCATTTTCTTCTGTATGTGGACAGTCTCACTGAAAGGACAAACACTGAAGCAGAAAAGGGTGGCAGCATCCTTGGGAGAGCTGGGGAATAACAACCAAGCAGTTTGCTTTTTAATGCCCCTTTCAACACTGTTCACGTGGTCACTTCAAAAGATAGACTTTAAGGTTTTTGTAAAAAGCTAAACAAACCCCAGGGTGACTCAACAAATCAACTCCATTCTGGACTCTAGCTAGTAAGTAAACTAAAGCTTTTATTTTTCCTTTAACATTCTATGTTACAAACAACCTTTGGAAACTTGGAAAATTCATTCTTGTTTCTCCAAACCATCTCCACCCAGTGAGTCAGCTAGTGAAAGGGTGGGTCTTTCAATGTGAGTGTCTCAACTGGCAAGAGGCCTAGGAACACAAGAAGCTGGGGGGCAGGGGAGGGCGCAAAGAGGGAGGAGGAGAAACAGGAAGTGTGACTTAGCCGAGAACAGATGTAGTTTTCCAAAAGCTGCTTCTAGGTTCCAGAAGGGTCATTTAAAGCAATCACTGACCAAGAGAAGTAACGCCGAAAGACCACTAGATCTCTGCAGGGGTAGGCAGCTCCCTACTCAACCACGAGGACTGACGAGAGGTGGCTTGTTTCCAGAGGCAAAATTATTTCTTCTACCTGCTTCTAATGTTTTCCTTGCCTAGTGGTAGGTAGCTCATTATACTTGTACCGTAATTGGGACAGATTACCTTATCAGAATGGCTCACTATCACCTGACAGCAATTAGGAACTGTAATGGGTAGTAGTAAGACACCGCACGCAAACCTGCAACTTGTACCTCCGTGCACTTCTGTATCCCCCCCTCTGCACCTCGGTTTCCTCGGGCTGTTACAAGGACACATCTGATGCGGGTCAAGGACCAGGGATGAAATCTAGAATGTTATTTCCTAGAATAGTTTCTAAGAATTGTAAGCCCGAGCTTATATCTGTTTGTGAATTCTGTCCTAGGTGTCATTAAGCACAGCATAAATTTCCCAAGTTTCTCTAAATTTGCTGTGTCATCAAAAAGTCTGGTCCCTAGCCAGACCCCGACAGAGAGGCGGCTCACCAGGGCCACCCTCTGGCCTCAAGTCCTGCAGTCCACGTGACCCAGAGCGGGGTGCCATTGCTCCCTGGCATCCCCACTCTGCCAAGCCTAACAGAGAACCGACCAACAGGCCTTCCCGGTCCTCCCGCAGGCAGGACAAGCCTGCCTAACCCACCCCAGCACCCGAAACGCGTCACCCGGAGGCCCAGTCCGCTGGTAACGCGAGCAGGCCTTCACCATTCCCGCACGAAGGTCAGACCTAGAATGGAAACAAGCCGACAGACGGGCGGGAAAACCGCAAGGGGAGGGGGTGCGAGTCCTCACCTGAACCAGGAGCTGAGTCGCAGCCCTGACGGCTTTCCCGCAATATGAAGCCAGGAAGAGCCGAAGGGCGTGGCATAGGGGCGGGGCAAGGATGCTGGCCTTCGGGACCGCCCAAGCTCGGGCGGGACTCAGCGCCCAACAGGTGGCTCAGCTGGTTGCGTTTCTGAGTGTCTGCTCCAGGCAGGGGTATTTCGAGGACTCAAGGCATATTTGCCTCCAGTTATAAGGAATTCTGGGTAGACGGAACTGGAGCTGAATTAGGCAGAACTAAACAGAGGGGAGTTGATTCAACCTTCTTATTCATTAGCGCGTTAAACTCACTCTACAACTAAATATTTGAGGCAGCTTTATGTAAAGAACCTACATACTCACACACACACAGTGACAAGGCGAGTGGAGGCTAGAGGTTAACCAACCTTTTGAAGGAGCCAGCCGTGATAAGCCGTGATATTTATGAACAGATCACCCAAAGGAAATTCTTTACTTTCAGCCTTTATCACCAGAGTAGGACTCAGCCATCGATAAATTTAATAGAGGCCTGAGTCTCAGTAGTTTACCCTGAAGCAATACCTGGTTGCAGAAAAAACCACAAACTGAGATTACCAGAGCACCACCCAAAAGAAATGCCTAACATTCCAACTGCTGTAGATAGAACCACCTACCAGCACACACTCACCAGGACACCCCTAGACAAATGTCAGCCAATAAGGGTCCTGAACCTCAGAAACCCCTTATCCCCACCTTCACTACTATAAAACCCTATTCTAACTGAGCTCGGGGCTTTCTGTTTATTCCAGTATGTTGGACATGCCCAGAGTTTGCAAACTTGCATAAAACAAAGGCTTTTTTGCTTTTACATACTGGGGGGAGGGACGGACTACAACTGTCTCCCTGTTGGCTTTTGGGGACTTCGCGGATTTGGGCATAACACCTTTCATCTGTTTTTTTAAAGAATGGTCACACTGAGACTTCTGAAGTTAGCTGGATAGTGATTTGCATCTCTGCATTCTCAGGGCTTGCATTTCCAAATGACTGAGCTATCTCCTCAGCATGCCCTTCACTTTTCACAACGAAAGCATGTTTTGGGGTACTTAGGCCTGAGCACAACTTGCAGGAATTGGTTCTCTTACTCCACCATGTGGTTCCCAAGGATGAAATTCAAGTTAAGTGTGAGGTAAGTGTAATGGATTATTAAAAATTGTTGTAGATCCCCGGCGGTGGCAGGCAGAGGGTCCTGAGGACAGCCAGTCCTAGGCAGGTCTAGAGCATGCTGCATAAGACCATGCTGCAGGTCTCCAAAGGTGGCTGGTCCCCCAGGTGGTGGTGTCCCAGGCGGTAAGCCATGTGGCAGCGGTGGGCGAGACAGGAGGCGGCACGCCATGCAGAGTGAGGTTGGATATTTATTTAGCAGTTATGGAAGGGAAGGGAGAAGGGAAGAAGAACAGAGATACAGAGGCGGAAGCAGAGAGGGAGAGGAGAGACTGAAGCTGCCTCTCCAAGACAGAACTCAGGTAGGAAGCTGAAGATCAGCCTGACTCAGCAGATGGGGGAGTGGGCGTGCATTACAGTAAGCACTCAGGTCAAGTGTGGAGGAAGTACCTTCACACCTCAGCACACTCCAACTCTACTACACACACAAATGTTTATTTGTGTAAGGTAAATGTATTTGTATGGACACGTAGAGGTCAGTGGACAACTTGAGGGAAACATTTCTTCCTTTCCACCATGTAGGTTCTGAGACTGCAACAATGTTTTTCAGGCTTAACCACTGGGCCATCCACAGGCCCAAGGCATTTTCACTTTCTTGATGATATCTGAAACATAAAATTTAAGATAACCCTATGTTTGTTTTTGTTGTGTTGCAGCTCTGAGGTAGAGGTATGCTGGCAGTTGAGAGCCAAGGAACACCACAAAGTCACATTGCACAACAAACCTCACACAAGAGATTTATTCAGAAAGGCACAGGAGAAAGGGTGGCTGTTTCTACTCTGGTGAGCAGCAGCAGAGAACTGAGCAGCAGGCAGGCTTTATATAGGGTTTATTGGGGGTGGAGAGGGGTCAAGGAGCTATCCAGGGTAGTCTGGAATTAGAGGGGTTATTAGCCTGAACTTGGGCACTTTTTTCTGTAATGAGACCTGGGCACTCTTCCTCCTCTAGGGGCAGAGAAGGCCATTACAGGCCTGCTGCCAGAGTAGTCTGAGGGTGGAGGCTAGCAGCTGGAGGTCTGGAGTTACAAGGGGAGTCTATGCAGGTCACAGAGAAAGCAACCCTTTCCTCACCCAGCGCCTGAGTCAGCACGAATAGCCAACATTTGTGTTTCTGGTATAAGAATCTAAGAAAACATACAAGTTTATGAAGATTTACTTATATATTTTCTTCTACACATGTAAGTTCTTTAGCTCTCTGAACCTTTTTAAGAAATGTCTGAGGCTAGGTTTTCATTATTTATTGTTCAGCTGACCTTTCTTGTCACCTAGGTACTCTGTCCCTTTAAGAGACAAGCTTCGCCCACCCCACTCTCCCCCCTCTTCCTACCAAGGCAAGCTTATCTTGTGCCTTCTTTCCATACTAGCTCTGTCCCTCCTTCTTCTGATGAGGCAACCACTGCCTCTCCCTTCTACCCACCCATCTCTTCCCTCCACAATCCCTTACCCTTATACCCTTTCCATACCCAAGCTCTCTCTGCATGGTGTTATCTGTCTGTCTCCCATCCACTGTTGTCTCCTACCTGCTAGGGGACCTGCCAGGGTCACTTTGCCTTAAATCTTTCAATCATAGCTTAGGCTGCACTCAAACTTGCTATATCACCATGACCTTGAACTGATTTTTCTGCCTCTACACCTCATGAGTACTGAAGCTTCTTGTCCTTAGTCTTGCTATGTATCCTTGACAGCCTCATATTGCTGAACCTCCTGCCATACCTGCCTTGTACTGAATTAATGCACATCCCACATCAATCTGAATTCACTTTATATCATATGGCTTGGGGCTCCAACGTTCTTCTTTTGCATGTGGCTATCCAATTGTCCCAGCAACATTTGTTGAAAAGTCTCTTCTTCAGCCTGTTCTACAGAGATCCACTTACCTCTGCCTCCCCAGTGCTGGGATTAAAGGTATGCACTACCATGCAGGTAGATCTTAAAGTTTGAGGCTAACCTGGTCTACAGAGTGAGTTCCAGGACAGCCAGGGTTATACAAAGAGACCCTGTCTCAAAAACAAAACAAAACAACAAAAAACCCCAAAATCAACAAAAAAGTGCAATTGTCTGTTGGGAGAAGCAAAGTTGTATGTGCACCTAAAGGTCATGACAAGGCTCTAAAAATGAACAGCTATTGATTTCCCAGTCCTGGGGATGATAAGGAACTGACTGTGCACTGGTATGGCAGTCCAAACAGATCTGATGCTAATCATTCCCTTGGCAAGAAAAACATCCTCTAATTTTTAAAAAAAGATTTGTGTATTTATGTACATGGTATTTGTCTGCATGTATGTCTACACCAGAAGAGGACACTGCCTTCCAAGGGACTACAGTTACAGACAGTTATGAGCTGCCATGTGAGTGCTGGGAATTGAACTCAGAACCTCTGGAAGAGAAGTTGGTGCTTTTAACCACTGAGCCATCTCTCCAGCCCCCAAATCCTCTAATTTTAAGGTCTTTTTTTTTTTTGTGCAGGTGAGTAATATGTGACTGTAAATAGAAAACAAAACAAGTGATTTAAGAAGCCCCAACATACCAATGTGCAGTGCAAATGCATATATAGTTCCGACTTTGTTGAAGACTACCAAAAACAAAACAAAACAAAACCAAAAAAGTGAGACATTCACACTTACACACACACACCTATCATAGCTAACTTTTTAGACACAAGTTAAATCAAGCTTGTACAAGGCTTCTTGTACAAGCTTGTACAAGCTTGAAACCCCTCCTACTTGTGAGGCTGACGCAGACCTTAGTAAATTCAAGGCCAGTCTTGGCTACTTCATGACAGCCTGTCTCAAAACAAGCAAACAAAAACAAATTACAACAGACGGCTGGGAACATAACTCAATGGTAAAGCACATGCCTAGCATGTACAAAGCCCTGTGTTCAACTCTCAGGACTAGGGTAACATCAGAAATGAGTCTTGTCATACTGAGCGTTCATTGGTATAGAATCTTTACTTGGACTGAACAAGGTTTAGCATTCAGAAGATTTCAAAGCTGGCAACAATTCGACATCAATGTGGTAATTTGAATAAGCTTCCATTTTTCAAGTTAGGATTTGGTTCAATTATTGAAAAGCCATCTGCTTTTTCTTCTAATTGCTTCTCTAGTTGGCAGGAGGAACTTCCAAGAAACAAGATGTAGTAAGCACTGCTGTAAACTGGCTGCTTATTAGGGTTAGAATAAACCTGTTCAGGTTTGAGGGATGTGAAAGGATTAGCTCCACAAGCAATGATGTGTGTATCCAAGTTCACCAGAATCTGCAAAGAGGCTTCCAATTCCTGTTGGCTGCGGAAGAGAAAAGGAAAATCCCTCTGGTAATTAGGAACGAGTAGAAATTGCTCAAGTGTATGGCAATTCATGACCAATACCAAAAATTTTCTAAAGCTGTACTAGGCAAGGGTTAGTCTTCCCTTCCAAATGTCTCACCAAATCCCAGATTATGTAATAAAGGACACTTCCCAGAAATTTTTTTTTTTTTTTTTTTTTTAGAGCCTCATGCAGGAAGGAAGAACACCTTCCTAATGGGCAAGATGAATCAAAGTGGGTTCATCTGTGCACAGGAAAAAGTCAGTCAGGAAAGATCAGAAACAGAAATAGGTAAAAACCTGTAAACAGTAATCAACGTTGGAATCTCATGGTCACGAAGTAGCAGCAGGGTAGGTAGCCAAGCTTCCATCAAGATTGGAGAGGCATGAAAACCTGAAGAACAAGAATGGAAATGAAGAGATGAAAGAAAGCCTGAGATATATCCTAAGAGCATGACACTCCTTTGATTATCTACTAAACCCTTATGCTGTTCATCTCCAGTTCTCATCATCATGAGCTACACAAGCTCTTCAATAAAGGATATATGAGAAATAATCAACCAAGCTCATCATTATATTGTATTTAATGAGGACAACAAAGAAACAAATAAGGACCAAATGAAAACAGTTGTAAGTTCTCCTGGCTAGTTTAATGTCAACTTGACACAAGCTAGAGTCATCTGAAAGGACGGAACCTCAATTGAGAAAATGTGTCTATAATATTGGGCTGTAAGGCATTTTCTTAAATACTGATTGATGGAGGAAGACCCACCCCATTGTGGGTGGGGACATCCCTGAGTGGGTGGTCATGGGTTCTATAATAGAGCAGTTGAGCAAGCCATGAAGAGCAAGCTAGTAAGCAGCACCTTTCAATGGCCTCTGCATCAGCTTCTGCCTTCTGGTTCCTGCCCTGTTTAAATTCCTGTTCTGACTTCTTTCAGTGATGGACTACAAATGCACAAGTATGAGCCAAATAAACCTATTCCTCTCTTTCTTTTGGTCATGGTGTTTCATCATAGTAATAAATACCCTAACTAAAACATAAGCACAGAGTAGAAAAATCAGCTCCTCAGTATTTCTCTGAATGAACAGCTCTTACCTGGATGGAATGCAGCCACCAAATCTGGATGGGCTAGATTCCCAGTCTCTATCTGCTCCTCCCAGAAGTCATGATACAGAGCCTTGTGGCCACTAAGCTGAATTGTTCCAGGCTCCAGGGGTGAAGGTGAGGAACTCTGTAAAAGGTTAGCACCCACATCCACACCCACCATGATCACACGGAGGCCAAGATGTTCAGGAAACATATAGCCAAGCTCATCATAATCTCCAGAACGAATGAGAAATGTCTCCACGTGGGAAGCACCAACTATATGCAATGTGCTTCCTCCAGCCTTCCCAACATCTATGGCCAGAGTCCGAAGCCCTAGGCCCAGGGTCAAGGGCCGTGACAGAACATCTGTTATCAACCGCTTCAAAGAGCTGTACAGAACATCAGGTTCTGGCTGTGGCCTTCCCAGATTTGCCCAAAGCATGGTCATAGCATCGCTACTTAGAACAGTATTCAGTGTAGACTCTAGCTGTAAACCCCTCATAGTAAACCAGGTATCCCAATCGTGTATATCTTCTGCTGGACATGGCCAAGGTCCTGAGGGTAGGACAAAATCACCTGTAGGGTAGAAGGAGTAAGTGAACAGGGCTGGAAAGAAGAGGACACACTGCTTTTGGAAACGAATGAGTTTGGTTCCCACCAACCAAATTGGGGAGCTCACAATTGTCTGTAATTCCAAATCTAGGGGAGGCCATGCCTTCTTCCAGCCTTGAGGGACACTGCATGCACGTGTACAAACACATATTCAAATATTCATAATTTAAAAAATAATAAATAGCAAATCCAGCTGAACGGTGGTGGCGCACACCTTTAATCCCAGCACTCAGGAGGAAGAGGCAGGTGGATCTCTTTAAGTTTGAGGCCAGCCTGGTCTACAAGAGCTAGTTCCAGGACAGGATCCAAAGCTACAGAGAAACATTGCCTTGAAAAAACTAACTAACTAGCAAATAAATCTTTGGCTTTAAAATTCCTTCCTCAATAAGTCATATTTATTTTGCCACCTAGTAACTACAAGTATCCCATTCCTTGTCACGTTTCTCATTTTCCCCTTAAAACAACATGCTTTTATTTTTGTCCAACTATATTCAACAATTATCACTAAGATACAATTTCCTAATATCCCTACTCTACCTGTAACCAGAAGCCATTCCATGACACGATCCACAGCCACAAGATGGAGCACTTGACAAACCTTCCTATGTGCTGGCCAATCTGACCTCTGGCACTCTGTATCACAGTAATAGACATTTCTGCACCTGAGAGAATGAACCAAAGAAACATGTCCCTCTATCACAAAGGTGACTGTGTGTGTTCAGGGGATACCTATACCTTTGAAGACAGGCCAATGAATTGGTGAAGATGATATGGAGGAAAATGACAGGTGGGGGGCTGGAGAGATGGCTCAGAGGTTAAGAGCACTGCTGCTCTTCCAAAGGTCCTGAGTTCAATTCCCAGCAACCACATGGTGGCTCACAACCATCTGTAATGGGGTCTGGTGCCCTCTTCTGGCCTGCAGGCATACACACAGACAGAATATTGTATACATAATAAATAAATAAATATAAAAAAAGAAGAAAAATGACAGGTGAAAATCCAAATGTGGGAGCCACACTGGCAGGTGAAGCAAAAGGAATGCAATTCTCAATAGAGTGCTGCCCCATCTCCACCTATCTAAAATTTATGTTTTTCACTCTTTCCGGGAGGCAGGAGTGAACTAAAACAAAACAAAACAAAACAAAAAGCCGAAAAAAAAAAAACAAAACAAAAAACCACACACTTTACTCATGCTTTCTTTTAACAAGAGTGACCATCTCAACTTTCTTGGAACAGATGTGATCTTAGCCCGTGTGTACTCAAGAAGAAAGTAGAAGAGCATCTGCTCTTTCATCTCCCACAACACCAAAAATAAACAGGATTAAAACTGGGGCCACACAAAATGAGAAACTATGAATTCTGAAAAAAAAATAAGCAAAAGAAAAACAAAAAACCCTTACGGTTGTTCCTCTAGTAATGAGCACTTAATATAGGATTATTTCTGAATGTCCCCCTACTAGCACCCCACAAGTCACCTCTTACAGTGCCGGAGAACCTTGTGATCTGGAAGTCTGCAAGGGAGTGCTTTACAGTAAGCACAGAATCGAAACGTGTCCTCCATCCTCTGGAACATTTCTCGTGGACACTGAAATCCAAAGCTTGATACAGGGGTTCCCCCATCTATTACCAACCTGTAGATACAGTAGGGAGAAAGCGCAACAGTGAGGACTATCTCCCAAATCTCTTCTGTGCTTCCTCCACCTTATACAGACTTTTATGTACTCTTAAATGTATCCCACTCTCATTTTTCTTTAGCAATTATATTTCTTCTAGCATAAAGGAAGATTGTGGAACCTTGGGTATGACAATAAGACAAACATCTAAGACTCCCCAGGATAGAAACAACTGGAGAACTGCCATAAACAGGATGCGCATTCATGCTTAAACATTGCCGGGGCATAGATGATGACAATGATGATACTAATGCAACTGATAGAGGTCAGAATGAGAAAATTCCCTATTATACTTCCATCTTCTGATATGCAGCACCAAAGACACTAAGCCCCCTTTCCACAGACTGATTACTCACTTGTATTCTTCATAGCTTTTCATGTTCAGCTTTTGAAGTATCAACTGGGACAGACCTGGTACATTATTATCCAAGGAAATGAAGCCAAGTGCATCAATGCTAGGGTCAGCTTTTAAGAGGGTTGAAGGTTCCGGAGATATTTCTGTGGGTGGGATTACAACCATGGGAGTCACAGGTGGGGGTTTCTTGTGCTTTCGCCGTTGTGAACGTGGAGCCATGTCCAGTGAACTTGGGGACTAGATGCTAAACAGGGATGGAATTTGACAAAATGAACTCATGTATTCAGATGCCTGACCCTTTTACTTCACATTCAAGTCTCTGAGGCATGGCTATGAGAAAATTTCTTTATTAGTTATGGAGTGGTTATTGCTATAAGCAGTTATAAAAAAACAGAGGAGACCACTAGGCATGTGGTGTCTCACTTCTATAATACTAGTACTCAGGATGTAAAGGAAAATGCAGAGTTGCAGGCCAGCGTTTCCTGCTGCACAGCAAGACCCGCTCTTAAACAAAAACAAGAGAATAATTACATATAATATATGTATGTTGTGAAATATGAAGTTCTATATAAAGGTAAATAAATGTACAATGTAAGGAATTACAAAATCTTTAAAGAAGCAGTGGATAGGAACTGGTTGAGCAAAGTAGCCTCAAGCCTTGTCAATGTTTGACTTTTGGGGGAAGTGGGAGGGGACAGGTCATATAGACCAGGATGGCCCCTAACTCATTATATCTCTGAGGATGACTTTGAATTCCTGATCCTCTGGCTCCATTTCCCAAGTGCTAAGACCACATCCATGAATGCTAGGTAAGCACTATACCATGTCAACTACATTCCCAGGAGAACTCTTTTATAAAAATAATGTACTAATATATTAAACACATAGAATCTTTTGTTGTTTGTTTTGAAGCAGATTCTTATGTAGCCCAGCTATGTGCTACCCTATATGTCTCAGCACAGACTGTTAAATTAACTTTAAAAAAGAAGAAAATGCAACAAGTTTTTGGCTAACCAGAGTTACCAGTAGCTGGATAATTGGCTACCCTAACCTGTTAGGAATTGTGGAGATAAGACATAAACAGGCATCAACCTGTTCCGCTGGCTCCCCTCGCCACCCTGTAGTGTCCTGGCTGCTCGGGCACCCTGTATAAGAAGTACATCAAAGATTATATGAAATCACTCAAAAGCAAACGAGAACAGAGAACAGAAACTGTAAAACCTTTATGACAGGGAGGCAGAATAATTAAGCACATCAGGCTAATTTAAATAACTACCAGTTTTTCACTAGAAACATTTGAATGAAAATGTCATGGGTTCAGTCCAAACATAAAGATGGTGAGACTCTAGAAAAGATTTTTTTTTTTAAATGACAGTTTAAAACTGGAAAATGTTTACAAACTGGGATCTATTGCCTGCCATGATATCTGGCTAATGCTTGCCATCTGAACAATACTAGGACTTAAGATAAATGGGACTAACTGATAATTTAAAAGAATTTATTTCACATATATATATATATATGTGAAATGTATATATATATATATATGTATATGTGTATAAATGCAGACGGACACATACTGCAATGTGTATGTGGAATTTAGGACAACTGCTGGAGTCATCTCTCACTTTCCACCTCATTTGAGGCAGGATCCCTTTTATTATGTATGCCTCACTGTGCAATCCAGGCAAGGTGGCTCATAACTTTTTAGGACATTCTGTCTCTATCTACCATCTTGACCTAAGAGCAAGAAACTATAGACATGTGCTATGGAGTTGTGTAAGCAATGGCTGTTCATTTGTTTCCTGGCTGCCCAGACCAAAATAATAACATATAAACTATATCAATTAAAAGTTTGACCAGTAGCTTATGCATATTTTTAATTAACTCTTACATCTTAAATTAATCCATATTATTTAATTAATTAATTCTTGTCTGTGTTAGCCACATGACTTGGTACCTTTTATCAGTGAAGCATTCTCATCTTGCTTCCTCTAAGTCTGGGTGACAACTGCAGACAGCTTTTCCTCTTCCCAGAATTCGACTATTCTGGTCACCCTGCCTATACCTCCTGACTGGCTATTGGCCAATCAGCATTTTATTAAATCAATACAAGTGACAAATCTTTACAGAGTACAAGACCCAACAGAATTGGCCTTTTCATTTGTATTCCAGGGGTAAAATTTAGGTTATTAAGCTTGCTGGGCAAACACTTTATCCCACTGAGTAACTTCATGCCCTAAAGTTTCTTTAGAAGATTTATTTTTGTAGGTGTTTTTCTTGTATATATGTACACGTGTTGTGTGCACACCGGGTATTGTGAAGATCAGAATAAGAGTGTCAGATCCTTGGAACTGGAGTTACAGACAGCTTTGAGCTACCATGTGGATTGCTGAGAACCAAACCGAACCAAACCGAGGTCCTCTGGAAGAACAGCAATTAAGTGTTGCTGAATCATCTCTCTCCATCTGCTTTTTTTTTTTTAATGACAATTTATTTGGAGTATAGGCATTGGTTTATCTGTTTAAGAAAAAAAACAGTGGGCCCAGCAAGGTGGGTCAGTAAGTAGCCAAGACTGCCAACTGGAGTTTGATCCTGGAAACCCATGTTATCAAAGGAAAACCAATTTCTGAAAGTTGTTCTCTGACTTTTGTGCAAACGCTCACATGCACACATGCATATGCATGTGAACATACATAAATAAATGTAATTAAAACTCTGGTTTTTTTCAAAGAACAAAAGAGTCAGGTGGGGTGCTACATGCATCATAATTCCAGAATTCAGGAAGGAAAGTCAGGTACTCTGTGAGTTTGAGGCCAGTCTGGTTTTCACAGCAAGCTGCAGGACAGCCACAGCTACACAATGAGACTCTGTCCCAACAGCAACAACAAAATCAAACTTATAAAGTTATCTAAAATTAAAGTGCATTTAAATTTGCTTGAAAAAATTATAAGCAATAAACTTAAAAATATACAGTAAGTGCAATATAAAATGAGCATCAGAAAGGCAAAAATAAAGTAAAAGCAGGGGAGATACCTTAGCAGTTAAGAGTACTGGCTGCTCTTTCAAAAGACCAAGTTCAATTCCCAGTACCCACACGGCAACTCACAACTGTCTGTAACTCCAAAGGATCCAACACCCTCATCCAAACACACATGCAGGGAAAACATCACTGCAAATGAAATAAAAATAAATAAATCAGTGTGTGTGTGTGTGTGTGTGTGTGTGTGTGTGTGTGTAGGTAGGTAGGTAGGTAGGGAGAGAGAGAGAAAGAGAGAGAGAGAGAGAGACATATACAGAGAAAGAGCAATTCAGACACTCACTTCAGCAGCACACATACTAAAATTGGAATGGTAAATGCGAATTTAAAAAAGAGTTTAGCAGCCAGAGGTGGTAGTGCACACCTTTACAGCAGCCAGAGGTGGTAGTGCACACCTTTAATCCCAGTATTCAGAAGGCAGAGGAAGGCAAATCTCTGTAAGTTCGAGGAGGACACCTGGATATAAAATGAGTACCAAGAAAGCCAGGGCTGTTGCACAGAGAAACCCTGTCTCAAATAAAATAAAATAAGAATGAGTTTAGCATATCAAGGGGAAAAAGAAAATAAAATGTCAATTTATCCTTAAAAAAAAGCAAGTTAGAAAATTAAGAAGAAAATCTCTAAAACATGGAAATTTGGAAGTAAAATCAAGGCCCTATCCATCCACTAGTCTAGCTGGGACTCTGTGATACCCAAGTTTTCTTTCAACTCTTTTCTTTTACCTGTGCCCAGTCACAAAAGACCATACTAGAAAAACTTAAAACTTCCATTTATCCAATGTATATTACTGATCAACAGGTAGAATCACTTGTATAATATTATATATATTTCTGTTGGGCATATGCCTGTGATCTCAGCAGAGGGCTTAGGCAAGAGTATCTCAGGTCTGAGACCAGTTTGGGCTATAACAAATAAACCCTGTCAATTGAAAACAGGAAGAAACTTATGCATTTCATCTAAATGGGGGTATCATATGCAAACTATAAAGTACGATGAAATCTACTAGAAAGCACTAATGGGAGAACAAAAGACATCTCCATAATGAGTAAGTTATAGGTGACTTCATGAAACAGAAAGCAGTTGGAACTGACCTCGAAAGATAGGAATACTCTGAAGGCACCTAGACAGGGAAAAGGACTTTCGAATACAAAGAAAAGAATGACTGTAGAAATACTGACAGGAATAATCTGAGACCTACTGAAAAAAAAAATGCCAAGATACCAACAGTGTGAAACAACAACCCAAAGGATTAGAGGAAATATTTGTAAGTTATACACTTATAAGGAGGTTAATAAGAGTACATAAAAAAACTCTTGATCCCAGCACTCAGGAGGCAGAGGCAGGCAGATCTCTGTGAGTTCGAGGCCAGCATGGGCTACAGAGCTAGTTTCAAGACAGGCTCCAAAGCTACAGAGAAACCCTGTCTCAACTCCCGTCCCCGCAAAAACTCCAAAAAAACAAAACTCTTGCCAGCCGTGTTGGCACACACCTTTAAGGCAGAGGCAGGTAGATTTCTGAGTTCCAGTACACGGTCACACAGTGAGACCTTGTCTCAAAACAACACCCAGCCCTATGAACAACAGACAATAAACATCTCAACTAAAACCAAGCAAAGTCTATCGTAAGTTGATGCTGAAGACAATACATATTTTGGGTACAAGACATACAGAACTGCCAAGAAACATTCTCTCTGCTGGCTAGCTTTCATAGTGTCAGAGGTGCTATGCTGTCTGCTGGAGGAGAAAAAAACATCAATGGCCTTACCCAGTGTTAGGCCCTAAAATTATAAAATAAAATACAAGGTATGCTCACTGAACGTAAAATAGTGGCATGGCCATTACAGAGTTAACTAACTGCTATCTGATTGTATTTGAGGCCAGCCACACAAGAAGAAATTCATGGTTGGTACTCTGAACCTGGTCAAAAGTCTGAGTGGGGCATTCATAGGCCCTGGGGGAACTGGGACTGTTGCTTTTACTAAGTGCCTGTGTTGTCAGACTTCTTTCTAAATGTTCACCTTTATTCCCATAGGTCTGTACTACTCTCAGCTCTTGTCAGAGCAGTTTTTGCAATGCACAGTAGTTAATGGAGAACTCATAACTGGTTTAAGTGCTAAGAATATGTGACCTTGAGTGCTCAGGCCTAAATGGGACAACTATCATCTATATCACACCCAAGCCCACCAAGATTCAGGGAACACTGTCTGGGGGGAGGGGAAATAAAGTAAAACTGGAAAATGGGGAGGAATGCCACAAAATGCTGTCTTTTGAACATGACATGGTGCTTTATCATAAAATCAGACTGTGGTCATCTGCACAAAATCAACAGTTCGGCGAGTCAAAATTCCAGCATGTGTGGGAAGTTCAGGAGGTAATGACTCCTAACGGAAGAATTACTGGCAACTGGGGGGAGTGTGGTCACTGGAAGAAGTGTCCTCATGATCTAGTGGATGGCTTCAAACCCATACACATACAGGCACCACTAATTGGACTGAATGGGTTGTTTTGAACAGAAATGAATTTGGGAGTGGGTCCTGTGTTGTGTGTATGGTGTATGTGGAGGATGCAGAACTTGAGGGAAGAATGAGAGGTATATCTGACCAAAATATATTATATATGCCTGAAATTCTCAAAAATCAAAAGAAATGCATTAAAAAGGGAGAAGATATTTAAGTAGGTATTTTTCCAAAGAACATATGCAAATGGAAAATACGCAGAAAACATGTTCACTGGTCATTAAAAAGTTATTAATCAGAACTATAATGAAATATCTTTTAATCTCCCCATAAAGATGGCTATCAAAAAAGAAATAAAACGGGAGCATATATGGCTCTCACCCATAATCTCAGTACTTCAGAGGCAGGGGAACTGCCCACAGGGCATATTCTAGACCTGACTAGACTACACAGTCATTTCAAGGCTAGCAAGGAATACAATGTCTCACAAAAAGAAAAGAAGGAGGGAGGGAGGGACTGATGGAAGGAGGGAGGGAAAGAGGAAAGTAAGATAAAGTTACACATGATAAAGCAATTTCATTCTTGGGTATGCACCTCCAAACAACTGAAAATGGTTATCTAATAAATGTTTTCATATAAATGCTCACAACAACACTGTCCAGATAGTCAGTAACTTGAAACAACTAAAGGTCCAATAATGAATGAATGATGAACACATTGGGATTTATATGTTGGGAAGAAAAAAGGGGGAGGGAGTAAACTGGGAGAGAGATTGACAGTTATCATATCTGGATGGAGAAGAGGAATAACTGCCTCAAAAGTTGAATTTTCTTTTACGCATGAAAATGTTTTAGATCTAGTTAGAGAGGTTTATAACTCTGTGAATATACTTTAAAAAATAATAATAGGTCTGGAAAGATAGCTCAGAGGTTAAGAGCACTGACTGCTGTTCCGGAGGTCCTGAGTTCAATTCCAAGCAACCACATGATGGCTCACACCCATCTATAATGAGATCTGGTGCCCAGAACACTACATACATAATAAATAAATTTAAAAAAATAATAAATTAAAGCTGGGTGGTGGTGGAGGCAGAGGCAGGCAGATCTATGTGAGTGTGAGGCCAGTTTGGTACCCAGAGTGAGTTCCAAGACAACCAGAACAACAGAGAAACCCTGTCTTGAAAAGCCAAAATAAGCAACAACAAAAACAAAGGGTTTCAAGTATCCCAAGCTGGTCTCAAACTTCCTATGGATATGAGAATGAACTTCAAATTTTGATTCTTCTGAGTCTATCTCCTGACAAGTATACTCCCATACTGGGTATTTTTGTTTGTTTTGTTCTTTCAAGACAGGGTTTCTCTGTGTAGCTTTGGAGCCTGTCCTGGAACTACCTCAGTAGACCAGGCTGGCCTCAAACTCACAGAGATCCACCTGCCTCTGCTTCCGAGTGCTGGGATTAAAGGCGTGCGCCACCACTGCCCAGCCCATACTGCGTTTACAAGTGATGGAAATCAAACCCAGGGCTTCATACATACTAGGTAAGCATTCTACCAACTGAACTATATCAACAGACTAAATAAATGCCATTTAATTGCTAACTTTTAAAATTTTAAATTTCATATATAAATTTCTCCTCAACGTGAAAAAAAGAGTACTTAAGAAATGAAGATATCTGTAAACATGAAGAGGCTAAAGCTATTAATATCCAGGTTTACTATCTCCAGGGACAAGGAAAAGACAGAGGATAAAAAAGACTGGCAGCAGCTGGTTCTACTGCAAACAAGGTAACAAAGTTCACACCAGGGATAATGTTTTGTTATAAAAATGGCCTGACATTTGATCCTTTACAATCAGATTTGTTAAAGGGAAGTATACAAAACCATCATGGAGCTGCAAAATGTACACAGGTGGCAAAATCCAAGTATTTCCAGAATCATTCAGCTCATATCCCTTTTAAATGCTACTCTTATAAATCAATGGCCTGAGGTTCATAGAAGAATCAAGAAAAAAATGTCTATTTTTCTCTTGCACTTTTTTTCTCTCATCCTTACCCTTCCAGTATCTCTCCTCAACCTGAGGGAATGGTTTGTTGGCGTTCACAAAACAGAGACAATGAAAGCTCACTGCATTCTCTACAGAGCACCAGTGGGGACACTGGACAGACGGCCTGAAGTTTTACAAGTCGTGTCCCTGTACTAAGGTGTAGATGGGAGCACACCTCTTTATACCTCTGAGCCCCATTTTCAAGAACCTGATTATGCCTGTAATCGATCCTTCCTTCCATGATACTAAGGATCAATTCTAGGGCCTTTTGTATAAAAAGCAGTATTCTGCCACCAAGTAAAACTCCCAGTCCACCTGCCTTCATTTTGTCTTTTTAGAAACAGGGTTTCATGTAGCCCATGTTGGCCTTGAACTGTATAGCTGAAGATGATCATAAACTTCTGATTCTTCTGCATCCACTTGCTAGTGTTGTAATTACAAGTATGTACTTTCACACCCAGTTTGTGGAGTGCTGGGGATTGAACCCAGCGCTTATAAATTAGGCAAGCACTCTGAGCTATAGCCAGCTTCCTGCCATCCACTTTTTTTTTCTTTTTTTTTTTTTTTCTTTTGGTTTTTCGAGACAAGGTTTCTCTGCAGCTTTTTTAGAGCCTGTCCTGGAACTAGCTCTTGTAGACCAGGCTGGCCTCGAACTCACAGAGATCCGCCTGCCTCTGCCTCCCGAGTGCTGGGATTAAAGGCGTGCGCCACCACCACCCGGCCTGCCATCCACTTTTAACCATCAAACATACTCCTATGTCCAGTGTGTTTCCAGAATCACTGCATTCTAAGAAAAACATTTAAATGCTAGAACCATTCCCCAGGTGAAAGTATATCTAACTGGACAGATGTACAGCCTTACACTCAAGGGTTTATAATGGTCATCTTCTTCATACTAGCCCATAACCTTTTGCCATAGTAGAAGACTACTAAGGTCAGAAAGATACTGCTTCATTTATGTATTTTCAAGAATGCCTTCCTCCAATGGTAGATCCACTCTCAGAAATGTGTATACATAGGAGGGTGGGATATTATTAGACAATCAAAAGCCGTGCACCACTTGGAGGAAAAACTGGTTATGAAAAATCTCTTATGTCACAAACTCCTGTATATCCAGAGCATACTGACGACTTGTATTATAAATGTTATCTGACAGGAAGGTGAGAATGTAGGAATGAGAAGTCATTAAATGTGTGTCGTGTGTGTGTTGTGTGTTTGTATTTCTGAATTTGTATACTGTACACTTAGTCCATGGTTCTAGCTTTCCCAGAGTCCCAAGCTCCTCCAAACTCAAGGGGTATAAGACTGAGAAAAATGAAGGGGGGGGGGGGGGGAACACGGACACCAGAGTATATGCAAGGGTGAAACTAGAAAGAGCTTTGGTAAGCACTAAGAACTCAGCATCGTTTAGCTCACTTAACCTACAAAAGAGATGACTTAGCTTTTTCTTCTGGCCATCCTGATAATTTAAGAGAAAACACCATCTACTACAGAAATGTAAGCTGGTTTCTAGAAAAACTCTTATCCTTCGTCTCCAAAGTCTAACCTA
The DNA here is from genome assembly GCF_903992535.2 of Arvicola amphibius. NCBI lineage: Eukaryota > Metazoa > Chordata > Mammalia > Rodentia > Cricetidae > Arvicola > Arvicola amphibius. The sequence continues at coordinate 71,521,152 of NC_052059.1, forward strand.
AATCATTAACCTATTCCTAAACAGCACTCTCCTCCTTCCTCCCTCCCTTTAACAAAAGTCCCATTTATTTCACGAGAGAGAGTCATATTCTCATTGTCTCCAGATTGAGATCTCACTGTAGTTTCTTAAATCCATCAACAAATACACCTTTCAGACAGTGGTGGGTAGACAAGGGTACAGATGGCCCCTGGGCTCCTCAAAAGGGTAGGGGAAGACTGGCATAATAAACATTGTTCCAGCACTTAAGAAGCTGAGGCAGGATGATCATGAGTTGGAGGCCAGTCTGGACAGTATCTCAAAAACCAAAGAACCGCCAAATGTGAGGAGAAGGTCGTAAAGGTGGAAAGTACATATAAAATATTGCTATTCTGGTTGGACGGTAATGAAACATACCTTTAACACTAGTACTTGCAAGACAGAGGCAAGCAGATCTCTGATTTTGAGGCCAGCCTGGTCTACAAAGCTAGTTCCAGGACAGCCAGAGCTACCCAGAGAAACCCTGCCTCAAAAACAACAAAAGAACAGACAACATTAGCTGCTTAATCAGTGATTAACACTCCCTTGAGTGATACTTTACAGAATTATAAAATGAACTAAGTAGACAGATTGATGGGAAAGTAACTTACCCTGCTAAGCCCTAGGCTTCCTTCCTTCTCTTTCCTCCAAGTGAAGTCAACGCTTGATCTCTTCAGATCTAGGCTGGATCTCACTTGCAGCTGTTCCTTCACATCACTTCTTTTGCAAACTGCTGAAATGCTGGGTATCAGTGACTTAAGGGTGCCCTGCCAACCAGACAGACAAGGCTGAATTCTCCCTAACGAGGCAAGTCAGGACCTGGACACCGGCTCGAGTTCTCTTTCTGACCCTTATTCTCTGCCAGGAGGGCTCTAAACTCTGTCAACACTCCCCCCCCCCCCCCCAGCTCACTGTAGCCAGGCAAGATGAGGAAAGATGAAACTTACAATGTCTTGGATGTCTCTCAAGGTAGCATTTCTGCTCTCACTTTATAGCTTGATGGGGAATGAGGTGGAGTGGGGAGGAACCCTTGGGATTAATTAAGAAACCAATATTTGGCTACAAGGATAGGAACCAGACCAAAGGAAAAGGAATCTTTGGAAAAGGTTGAGCCCAATGTCCCTTTTTAGCATAACACACTACTCAAACAGAATTCAACTATATCCAAAATAGGCTCAAGTATAAATACAAATACCCAAAAATGAAGAAAGAAATGGCATTTAATGGTACAACAAACTTAACTATAGGAAAACCAAGAACTAGTTTGTAAAAGCATTTCACTGATAGGACCCTAAAGTATTCTCTAAATGAAGAGTGTCAAAGGACATTCTACACGACAATTTCAGAAGAGGAATAAATGCTTCTGGAATATCAAAATAGGAAGACCAATATTTTCGTTACTGAGTAAAAATACATATAATTAATAAGGAAAGAAAACTTAACTCAGTTAACCTTCCAAACCTGGTCAGGGATGCTGATCCAGGAAGTTCAATCACATTTCCTAGCTCCTTTCCACTTATAACTACAAAGCTGAAGAACCTAACAGCATATTATTTGGACAGCAGTTCTATACAACTAAAAAATATCTACCCCCCCCCACCTTTTTGCTTACATTTATGACCACAGGTATCACTTACCTGCCCCTGGAAACAATGGGGTCCTGCAATGGGGTCCTAGAATGTAGTACATCAAATTACAAAGTTTTCACACAAAGGATTCCAAAGGAATCTTAAACTGTAATGCATGAACTACAAAGGAGTCAATGACATATAATACCATATAAAACAGTTGTAAACAAAGGAAAATAACTGTAATATTAAAAACATTGATTAAATAGAGGTGAATAGAGATTTCAAGGCCAACTTCAAACTAAAATGGCCTCAAAATTAAATGATGACCTTCAATGGGGTTAAGAGTTCTGTTGCTAAATACTGAATCAGAAGGTACAAAAAAAAAAATTCACAGACTGACTCTGCTAACTCAGAAGTGTCATATTTGAATCTAAAGGATAGTGACAGGGCAAAAAATTGATAGGGGATATTTCTACTTTAGCATTGCTACCTACACTGGTAGACATTTAAAGTAAAAACTTAGAGGTCTGAACTTCCCACCATTTGCATCAGGAATTGCAATGAAAATTATCATTTAACCATTTTTAGTAAAACTATCCATGAAGATGAAAGGCCAGGTATGGTAGGTAGTTCATGATTAAAAATTCTAGCTCTAGGGGTGCTGTGGCAAGAGGATAGATGCACTGAAGCATAATCTCAGCTACATAGACTCTTTTAAGAAGGGAGGGAGGGAGGGAGGGAGGCAGGAAGAGAGGAAGGAGGAAGAGGGTGGAGACTACAAAGAGGCTCCCATTTTATTAATCTGGAAGAAGCCTGTGAGGCTGGACGACAGTCTACCTAACATTTTCAGGTACACTGATTTGTCCAAGTTGTTCTTTTACTTTCTCCTTAATTTTTAATACCAACCTGCAACTCTTCAAGTTTGATAATGATGTCTTATGCTTACCTATGACTCTCACAAATACTATATAACCCTAGTAAGAAATCAAAGTGCTAAGTTCCTAACACTTAATATAATAGTTAAGTTCCTACTTTAACCATGTAATTTTCATAAAAAACTATGAAAAATCTATAAAGTATATAGTAATTTTTTAGAGGCAGCTAATAGACTGTTTACAAATCAATATTATGTTGAACAATAATAAAAAAACTTTAGGTTCTATTTTTTTCTAGAATTAAGCAAGAATATATACTTTGATATAAACTGATGTTTCATGAATATCATAGTTACTGTTTAAAGCTATTTGTCATATTATAAATTGTGAGCAATTTCTCGATTTGCACAAAATTATATTCACTTCAACAATGGCAGAGGAAATGCACAGTCTCAGAGTAACCATATATTAGTATTTTGCTTATTGTTAAACTACCCAATATCCAAACACAATTTATCAATATTACTCTAACAAAGTCCAAGACTAGAATATTTCTTTCAACTAAGAGTTGGTGAAAACAATGACTTCTATTGTATTTACGGCAGTAGGGGTTGAACCCAGGGCCTTGAACATGACTGACAAGCACCCTTCCACTGAACTATATCCCCAGCCCCAAGTGACTTTAAATATTGTATTCTGGAAGATTGCTGTAGGTATTCAAAGTTCTCCAATGCACAACTACTACATTAAAAAAAAAAAAGTATAACAAAAGTTTAAGGGGGAAACAAGTAAAATTTATAAAGGCAAGAATTTAATCATGAAATCATCATTAGTTATCTATAGAATGATCTCTAAAGGCTATTCTAGCTCCACGAACAGAATTTTACAATATGCATAAAAAGGTTAAATCAGACTAGATCTTTCAAATAAAACCCAACACAGAGATAGGAGCAGCGGCCCATGCATGGAATTTATTGTGTGCTACTGTTTATAAAATACTTGAATAGTCCTGCACATGCATAATATTTTCAACTTAGACAGGAGACCATACAGGGTGCACTTTCTGGCAAACAAAACAACAGATGGTTCCGCTGCCTGGAGCTCTGAGTTGTATTCCAGGGCATGAGAGGAAGCAGGCCAACAAAGTAAAGGGAAATACCAAACTACAGTGGCAATCAGCACAGGTCAATAACTGTGTAAAGTTAGCACATGGTTCCATTTAGCTTAACCAAGCAGTTCTGTAACTATCAAAAGTAAAATTTCAACATGCAGTCTTGACTTTTATGCTTCCACTAACATCTGAAGAGTTAAAGAGAACCATTGCTTCTAGGCTGTATTACTTAATCAAAAACATTTCCAGACATTTTAAATTTTCCTTTGCATTTAAACATAAAAATGATAGAAAGCCAGCAGCAAATCACCCTGGTGGTTTTTTAAGCAACTGGAATACTCACAATAAACTAAAATTTCTCATGACATCTAAGTAACCTATACATCATGTACCTGTACATCATAGGTCTATATATTAAATATTTGCAAAATGAAAACGTGCATACACAAAATACGTCAAGTTTTACAGACATGATTTGAATTAAAATTTACTTTGACAATGTACAAACTTCTTTTAAAGTACCTTAAATGAGTAATTCTGTAATTCTTCATAATTTGAAAATTTAGGCTTTTTTTTTCCCTTAAATCTCTGGGGTGTAAATCTCAAAAGATATGGGCAAAAAAGATTCTAAATTGGTTTTTGGATTTGTGTTCAAGTAAGAGTCTTCTTAGAAATAGTTTATGCATTCATAATTGAAAAATACCAAGACTATGTTACAGAATTAGCCACATTTAAGAACTATAGACCTGAGGTCAGCATTTTGTATAAACACCAACTGGGTTTCTCAGATTTTGCCTACAATTCAAAATACAGCTAGTAACCTCAGAAATATATTTTAAGACCATGCTAATTCATCCTTTTAAAGACATTTCATAGGGTAGGGGAAGAGTCCACGTTAACTCTAAAGATTGGATTTAAACTCATGGTTGAAAAAAAAACCCTAATTCTACTGAGAAAACAAAACAGGAATCTCATTTGTAAACGTAAATGTGTGAACCACAAGCATAAATGGAGGTGTAGATATCCTCCACTGGAAATTGCCCCAAGCCCCTTGCTCACTGCTCTCCACTGTGGCAGCGATTACCCAATCTTATTAGACAACACATGTCCCAGGGCCCTCAAGCCTCCATCCAGGAAGGGGGCAAGGGTCTCAAAAAGCACAATGGTTTCTTCAGAGAGATTGTGACATTTATCATCAGCTTGGCCGACCCCTCCAGTTCCTTGGGTGATCTGTCCATTTGGGGTCCAAGACCTGAGAGTCCCTGGGAAGCCGCTGGTCACTGGGCACTATGGTTGCCAGTCCCGTGGTTCTCAGTGGCATGTGCGGTGTTCAGGGAATTGAAACCATCTTGCTGTACAGCATCTTTCCGGGGTGGCATTCTCTCATTGATCCTATCCAAACCCTTTGCCTCTTCAAAACTGCAGATTCTATGTGGTGGAGAGAATCCTCGTATTGCTTAACAAAATGCAAATTTGATAAGTCAGTAATTGTAAAAACACTTCTGAGTTTTCAAAAACATAATGACTTTTAAGGAAAAAAAATACTGTAAATAGCAACACTTAAATTTACTTTATAATTGAATTCTATACCCATTTTAGTCTCCCCATTAAAATATGAAACACTTAAATCTAAATAAAAAGATGACAGCTTCACAGATAAAAAGTTAATATGATTTTGTTTGCTTTATTTAAAATAAAAACTAGAAGTGCCTTTTTTTAAATTTAAAAATAAAAATTAGAAGTGCCTTTCCCTGCCCACAAAAATCAACCTGTAGGCAATGGTCTCAGTATGTCTGCTTCTACTAAACCAGTTATCTATCTCCTCTTACCTCAAACCTAGATCACACGGTGACCATCACAAAGGTGAGGCAACAAAGAGGAGGACAAGTGAGGACACTAAATAAGGATAACTCCCAACACACGTGTATGTACAAGAAGTGAGTGTAAAACGGAGCAGGGTAGGAACTACCTTGGAGGAGTACCAGTATAAAATAAAAAAGTGGAAAATGTCCCCCAAGTTAGAATGTGTTTGGTTGATAAACAAAAAGTAAAATAGGAATAGTTTCATACATTAGAACATGTTTCTTTTCATTCTCTGGCCAATTACTATAAACTATGACAAAATAAATGGCAATCCTTCTTAAGGATTAAGGGTTCTTTTGTTTAACTTTTGTCTTGAGACACGGTCCCACTACATAGCTCAGGCTGGCCTTGGCCTCAAATTTAGGATCTTCCTGACTCAATGTCCCTACTGCTAGAATAGACATTCACCACCAAGCCCAGCTTACATCAATTCTCATGGATTTTTATTCATTTCATCTGGAAGGATACAGATACCATTAAGGAAATGCTCATTTAAAAAAGATATCCATACAGTTACTTAAAAAGTCTAGGTGCTTAATATATTTAATCTCTAACACTACTTATAAACATGAACCAAACAAATGGTTGTGGCCACTAAACAGAAGTGTGTAATACCAAACTAAGTCTTGATCCACATGAATATAATCTTATCTATAAAACTATAGCCCAAACTTCAGGAAACAAAAGTCATTATAGTAACAGTTCCTGAACTAGAATGGGCAAAAAAAAACCTCACAAGTATATTTAGTGGGGGTTTCACTTAGGGGAAAAAAAGAAACACAAAATATGGGCTAGAGCTCTACTTGCAGGGTTAGTCTAATAATGTCCATTAAAAAAAGCAACATAAATGCTATAATATACAACACACGCTAAAGAAATCAGCAACAATAAACTCTGGATTATACTAGAAAGAGAAAAGACACTATAGGTATCAGCTCTTGTGATTAAAAAAAAAGGAATGTGACTGTTAAACTTGATGAGTCAGCCAGTATGATTCATCTGCACAGGCTAGGCCTAGGACACACCCAAAGGACATTCTGTGATGCCCACCCACAGACCACAGATCTCTGCCCAGTGCAAGGACTCTGATCGTACCTTTTTCAGCCTCAATAGCCTCAACTGTGGCTGTACAGAAGTGAGCAGAGGCATGCAAAATGAATGAGAGAGATGAGAAGGGTCATATTGTACAGCAGAAAAGGCAATGATCACTTAATATATCACAGTACCCAAACTATATCATTATTTACAATTGAACACAAACTATACCCGTATTAGAGAGCTCCACCCAAACCCCCAATTCCTAGCACAGCACAGCTAACACACAGCACTACGACATCAGAGCACAGGACATATAAACCTATTGTAAAGACAGACACCTCAGCACCCATGCAAATGCACTCCAGTATTAATTGCTTATCCAGAATTCAGTATTTTTATGGCTAGAATTTTCGATTATGTTTGTTTTATCAGTGTATAATCATTACAGAAAAATTATGATAGCACTGTAGCAGAAAAGGAACAAGAGAATTTTTTCTTTCACTTCTAATATTAACAACATTCATCACCACTTGGTTCCCTAAGATACAAACTAGGAAGGGGTCAATAATGGTTTTCGGTCCCTTTAAATTTACAATGCAAAGTATTGCAGAAAATTTGGTACACCTGTGATAAAACTGATGGACCCTATATTTATTGAATTAATCTAAATGTAATTTTCAAGTTCTGTTCTTTAGGGGGACTCTAAAAGGAATCATTCTCTATGCTAGGAACTTCAGTTTTGTTTGTTTTGAAGGAGGCTGATCATCTTGCATTTGTTTCTAAAGAAGCTGAGAGACTATTAGTGTATACTACTATGCCCTAGCTCCTACTCTAAACTAAACACCTGTAACATTTTTTTTTTTTTTTTTTTTTTTTTTGGTTTTTCGAGACAGGGTTTCTCTGCAGCTTTAGAGCCTGTCCTGGAGCTAGCTCTTGTAGACCAGGCTGGTCTCGAACTCACAGAGATCCGCCTGCCTCTGCCTCCCAAGTGCTGGGATTAAAGGCGTGTGCCACCACCGCCCAGCCACCTATAACATTTTTAAAATTCTATTTACATTCAGTTTATCATGATAATTAGCTTGATTAGATGCAAGAAGCCTGCATTCTTAGGTGAAGAAAAAAGACTACTGGGCATCTTTCCAAATCTATACGCTAATCAGAAAGGAATGAAAGGAAATGTCTTCAGGCAACTAGTCCTAATTATTTCATAGTAAGGGTCATGTGAGAAAAAAAATTCTTGGTATAACTTGCACTGGACCATTTAAAGAACTGAATATTTAGTTGTACATTTTATAGTCAAAGATGCCTTTCTGGGCAATGCAGAGTTAGCAGTTCAGAACATTTGCTGTTTGTTTCCCAGCACCCACATGACACCTAACAATCCATCTGTAATGCCAGTCCCAGGGAACCTGATATCCTCTTCTGATCTCCAAGGACACCATAAATGCACACACACAGTTCACGTACATATATGCAGGCCATATGAATAATATAGTAAAATATTAATTCACAAAAATTTAAAGGTTACTTGTTTGCTTATTTTGGGGTTTAAACAAACAAGCAAACAAGAGTTCACACTAGAAAGTATAATCTAAAATTGCAAAAGAATAATAGTAACTGCCTGACAATGTTACCCTTCTGTACACAGAGTGTGTATGCTCAGAAAACTACAACAAGAATGCTCCAATTCATCTGCTTTGTTTCTTCTACAATAAAGGTAATTAAAATACTTGTTTCTGAAATGTCTTTTTTAAAAAATGTATGATTTAGAAATTATTTCATCCAAAACAGTTATGAATGGAATAGTCTTAAAAACTAAATTAGAAAACACTAGTGATCTTAATCAGAAAGTGAATTGGGAGTCCAAAAGAGGTAGGATGAATATTGAATAAAGATGTAATATTCCTTACTTGTTAAATCAAATTACTCAGACATACACATTATATGACCACTGTGCAATTCAACTTTGAGAAAAAAATCTAGCAATGTGTATCTGCAAAGAATTCTACAAGATTTTTCCAGAGAGAAAACTAGGACAAAAGATTCATCTTACTGGGCATAGTGGCCATACCTTTGATCCCACCACTTAGGCAGGTGGAGCTCTATGAGTTCCAGGCCAGCCAGGGTTACACAGTGAGACCTTGTCTCAAACAAACAAAGAAAAATAAACAAAACAAAATGAAAAAAGACCCGTATATATTTATCAGTTCTCGAACATTAATCATCAACCCCATTCATAATGTGAACACTTTATAATTTAAAGTTGAAAGAAGAAAAAAATGTCTATTGGAATATGGTTTAAGAGTTGTGATAGCAGAAGAGACTGATAAGAAACATTCTATAACTTGTGTATGATAAAGACTAAAATTGACTTCATTAAGAGGCTTAGCATCTACTCAATTATATCAAAAGTTTAAAATTCTACTCTAAGCTATGAAACTTGACAGTAAGTTATATACTCTGTCAAGTTTAAAGGCTTAGAACTGAAATATGGACACCTGAAGCTTAAATAGTAAACTAGAAAGAAACATGTTAACTATACAATTCAGCCTGAAAGCCATACTGTACTTCTCTTTTATTAATTTTCAATTACACAGGACACAGTGCTAATAAGTATCAGTACAGCACTGCCTTTAACTATTATGTTCTTCAATACAATAAAGAACAATCAACAGGAATTTGACATTATTAAAATAGAGATAGCTAAATATTTTCCCACATAGGTTGTGATATGCAAAGATTTATAGGACTAATTCCCAATCAAATTACCATAAAAAAATACAAAACTCCAAAATTGAAGTACAGTAGAGTTGTAGTTTTTAAAACAACAACCCCCTCCAACCCCCCCAAAAAAACAAAAACATAAATTAGCTTCAAAGATACTAAAAAGAAGCTGGGCATGGTGGTGCTTATGCTTTTGATTCCAGCACTCAGGAGGCAGGGCCTGGAGGATTTGTATCTCATGAAACAGAGGCTAGAGGACCTGTATGAGTACAAGGGAAGCCTGGTCTATATAGTGAACTCCAGGCCAGTCAAGGCTATACAGTGAAGACACTGTCTCAAAAAAATAAAACAAAAAAATTTAAAAGATATTGAAAAGGTAATTTCTATAGTCTGAAAATAAGTCTTGAAGGCTCAAAATTAAATTTATTTTCATATTATCTCTCAGTCATACATATACATTAGAGTCTATAGAGATTTAAAACAATGTTTTCAAGTAAAAAAAATCTCAAAGATGTAGTTTCTATATGAGCTGTTACTTCTTTTAAAACAAGTTTTCATATGCTAGGGAAATAACTTCAACCAAATGCTCAAACCATAACATCAGAACTGGGGAGCCATCCAGTTTCCCAAATTAGACACCTTAAGCTCAGCTCCTTCCAATAACTCACTCTATGCTAGGAACAGACAGTCCCTTCAGCAAAGCTGCTGTCTTTCAAACCTTCCCTGCAGCTGAGAGTTGTTTCCAAGTTGAAGGAATGAGCTTCATGCAAATTAAGAACAAACAGAAGCACTGAGCTGTCAACAAAGCATGTAATTAGCAGGTGCTAACTGAGAAATCTAAAGCATGGTTTGCCATGGATACAATGGAAAACTAACAAGTAGATTTATTTAAATATGCTATCTTTTAATTTTGTGTTTTTCTTTTTTAAACAACAGGCATATTTTTTCTTATTAGAATTATCCTTTATTAGTAACAATTTTGTAATGTCTATTGAATATCTAAGGTTTTATTAATGTTTAAATTAAATTTATGAAATTCTCTTTGGCATTTAAAATATTTGTAAAGGAAAAGTAGAGGAAAAATAAAGAAGATCAGAAACAGTTTGTTCAAATCCAAAATTAAGAAAAAAAAAAGAAATCTAGGGAAGGGAATATAACTTAGTGGTTCAGTAATGTTCAAGGTTCTAGACTATTTCAAAAACTGAAAAACAAAACATAAGTTTAATAGTAAAAGACTGGTTAATGGTAACAACGCATCGTAAAACCTTCAGAAGGAAAGGAGAATGTTTTGTGAACCATTTTTTTTGTGTGTGGCAGTTTTAAGTTGTTAGTTTTCAAAATCAGTACTTTTTAATGGAAACAACTTGACCAAAAATCTGTCACAGAATTTTGAGACCCATTAAAACAAGTTTAATGAGAAAAAAAACCAAAAAAACAAAAAACAAAAATCCTCATTCAGCATAAAAATCTGAAGCTATATGTGGTTTCTACTCAATCAGAAAGCCATTACTGTACTTAGTTGAACTTGCTTGCACCAGTGGTAATCAACAGACAATAGAAAAACATAAAATAGAACATATATAGGATAAAAATTATTTGTCTACCAAAAATTATTTTAATTAAAAAGGATTCTTTTTGAACTGAGTAAAATGACATTATAAGGGAATTTCTTTTTTTCACTTTAAAAAAATTCACTAAGTACACCCAAAAAAAGTATCATAAACAACAGATCTATCAATGCATGTTTGAATAGATTAATAAGCTTTGGAGGGATGTCAAAGTAGCTCTATGTATAGTTTTTTTCCACATTACAATTTTTGTATTCTATCCATAAGGGAAAGACTGTGCACTATTGTGTATGGGCTGCAATATTCACAGCACTTTATTCTATTTAATCTATAATGATGGGCTTTCAAAGTTTACCCAGGACTTACACAGATACTAAAACAATCAAGTTAGCTTTTTAAAAAACATAAAATATTCAACGAGCCAGATTACAGGAATGCTTTACGTATAATTTTTTTATTTTCATGCAAAATAAAGGCACACTTAATAACACCCTTTCAATTTTGACTTACAGGATTTAAATTCAACCCTTTATAACAATAGCTTAATATCTAATGTTACATTCATGTTCAGAATGCACCAAGTGCAGGAACAAATGCAGCAAACCTAAAATCAAGGTGCTACAAAGCTGCTTCTACATCAAAAGACAGACAAGCGTCTGATAGAGTAATTTAATTGAACATATATTTACAGACATACAGCTAACCTAAAGAAAGACAGACAGATTTAGGAAAGCAGCTCTATCTGCAGAGGAAGAAAACAGCATGTTACAGACAGTCAATTATACATAGAACATTTGACAAACACCACAGAAAACAAACTCTAATCATTTACCAGGGTACAAAACTTAGCATAAATCTTTTAGCAAGTGAAGTGCATAAAGAAAAATTTTGGGTCTAAGCAGAATTTTAACTCAAAAATCAAATACTTGAAAATGTAAGCATAATCTATTACAATTTATAAATTTTAAAAGTTAAAGTTGGAATTACATTTCCAATTTAGTAATATGTATATCCCTGATTCACATTCTTGACTGGGGCTTTTAAAAGAAAAAGGTGCATTAGACAAATGTATCAATAAATATTTCAGAATTATGACATGAGATGCTCCCATATCATTTTATGAAAAGTTGGGGAACTGACCATTATTTTCAATTGAAAGACAACCCGTTCTATCAATATTATGCCCTGACCAGGTACTAATCAGATACTGCCTATCATATAGCACCCTGCTTATGTCAGCTGCTGAGACAGGAACTAAAAAGCAGAAGGAGTTCCCTGCATGCATTATGTGTACTGTTAGCAATAGAGTGAGGTGTGCCCCAGTCCATCTGAGGCACAGCAAGTTGCATAACATCATTACCACTTTGCAAGGTCTGCCGTCCTCCAGCCAACACTCCGCTAGGCAACATCCCTGTGGGAGTCAGGCCCTTGAGTGTCAGCACGCTTTCACTCTCCTCCCTGCAGCAGAGAAATGTAACAAGTATACAAGAGTTAGTAGCACAGAGGCACAGTATTTGCCTAGCATGCACAGGGCACTGGGCTTGATTCTCTAAACTGCAAAAAGCAAAACCGAACAAAATAAAAATCTATCAATAAATGCTTACTTTAAAAGAAGGGCTAGGGCCCAGATACAGGCTATGTATATAATTCATGAAATTTATTGTTAACAATTTCCCCTCAATTGCAAGATACATGTTTTCTCATATTTTAAATGTTTCATTTAGGAGGGTAGACACATTACGATTGAAATACATATTGTTTTCCTGAAACCTCTTCCTGAATTTTGATCCCAGGAAGGCACGTTGTACTCTAGCAAAACAGATATCCTATATGGATGAGAAAATTCAAGAATCTTATCCTGATCTGATTTTCAAAGTGTGGATTTAGTGCTTTCATTCCAAGAGCAAGATCCAAAGGTCACAAACCCTAATTTCAGTGGCAGACTACATGCTTAGTATGATTTAGATCTTGTTTGTGATTCCAGCACGACAAAACAAAACAAGCAAGCTAACAAACCACTACCAGATTTAAAGGAACTTCTATTCCCCTCATCAGTATATAAATTTACAATTAATTTCAACAGAAAACCACATTGCTTCTAGGTATCAAATAGAACAATGATTATAAGATACAGTAAAATAATTTCTGCAAAACAATCAGGAAAATGTATCAGTACCTGAGAACAGAGAAGACTCTTGCCATTTTGCCAATTGCTCGGATTTTGTTTCTTATGATTTCTTTCCGGGCTGCAGCTGAACCTACTTTCAATGGAATAAATAGAAAAAAGGCTCAAGTTTAGGGCACTCAAGCATTACTAGCCTAATCCAGACTCGTCTAAACCAATACCAGGTCTCCTGCTACCAGCTCACATGGAAGACACTAGATGAAATCATGCCAGAAAGTTTCTGATTCCCTCAATGATTAGCTCAACACTAGTCAAATATTGGGGTCTGATAAGAACAATTCACAAACTTTAATTATCTCACAACACTGACTGGTCAGGAAAAGAGTAAAGGGGGTATGGGCTGGGGTAGGAAGACTTAAGCCCAACTTAAATTCCAAACCAGAGGAGAAAAAACTAGAACAATCCTATACTTTTCAGTTTTCATGGGAGCCTATGGCATGCACTAAGACAAATGGAAAACTTTTGTTTAACTACCACAAAAGCCTTTAACATGCAAACTAGAAATATCTCTTATTATAAAAGAATAAGCTTCGTGACCCTAAGTTAATCTATAATAATGTACAAAGGGAAATAATAACTACAATGGTGATCACAAAGTAGGGACTACAGCAGTATTTCACCAACAATGAATATCTCAACTTCATGGACTAGCTGGCCTCTATACTCATGCAAGTATACTTAAGCTTTTATAACCAGAGGCATTGAATGTGAAACAGATAGTAAGAAGAAACTCCCTCAAAAAGATGGCTAAACAATACACCAAAAGAACTGGCTCCATGGCTGGCCAGAGGCACTTCAAAGGTCACTCTTCCTTTCCTTGGTCTCCAGCAAGAACAATAATCTCAGTCCTGTTACCATATATATAGCAATCAGAGTCAATCTGGACCCATTTTTCCTTAAACCTGTGCTTCAACATGATGAAAACACGCAATGGAAGCACTGTTGAGGAGAAGGTCAAGGAAAGGCCTAAGAAGTTAGAGCAAAATGGACCTTAGGTATGCAGAGGTCTAAACAATCAGAAGTCTTGTAAGTGAGAGCATTTCATTTAAAATTCAAACAGACTACAAACACATATCATTAAAAACTAAGATCATAACTAGACTTAATTAAAAGGAAAAAAAGAAGTCCAATTCCAAGGATGAAAACAGCATATATTTAGAGAGCAGGACTCCAATGACCTTATTTGTTATTCTCTAAAAGGTAATACTGAAACACTGGGAGCACTAAAGCGCCAAAAAAACTATGTGGTCATTACAACATCAAAGAGGTGCTCTTCAGATTAAAAAAAAAAAAACAAAAGAAAAGAAAAGAAAGGTTAAGTATCAAAGAATATTAGAATCTGAAGATACACTGGAGATATTTCCTTATTTTATGGACTAAAGACCCCGAGGAGATCATTAAACAACTTTTCCAAGGATACAAAGTCTGATTTTCTTCTAATAAATTAATATAGATATTTCATTTTTCAATTGGCAGAAATTTTTAAATATTTTGATTTGTATAAGGAGAAACAGGTTGAAAAGGATGGCTATAACAACATACTTTTGTATTTTTTTGAACATTTGTATTTTCAGCCTTAATTTATATATTTGTAAAACCAAATGATAAGAAAACTATACTGAATTCAAATAAAAAATTTTAAGAAACATAAACACACTGTACAAATCAGGATTTAAAATCAGTCTACAAACACATCATGCATCATATTAAAGCAAATGTCCACTTTAAAGGTACTTTGGGGAATAAGACAGACAATCAAACACCCCTAATCATGCAGGAAAAAGTACAAAACATCACAAGTAAGCAAAAGAATGAAATTTTAAAACAAGAGGAATGAAAAGAGGGAAAACTATTTCCATGCACAGAAAGACAGATGTCTTGGAATATGACTTCTAAAATATCAAACACTAACTCATGTTAAGAGTCAGGCTAAATTTGCAAAAGGCCCCAAAAGACTCTCAAAACATTACTCAACAGATATGCCAACTTACATGGACATGAGGTAACTTATGAAGTCATATTTCAAAACAATGTTACTCTGTCTGGTCTGTACCTTTTTTATTGCCATATATGAGCCGTTCTTCAGATGGAGAGTCCAGAAAAAAGGAAGTGAATGATGGAGAAAAGGTGGTTGAGACAAATAAAAAGATAGAGATTTAACTTGGCAGTGATATTGAAGGATGAATGTATAAAGAAAGGGAGAAAAAATGAAGGCCCTTCTATTTGAAAAATGTAGTACTGTAGAATTTGGTAAATAAAAGACAGATGCTACAAGGTAGAGCTCTAAAGCAAAGATTTCTTGAAAGATATGTGTTCAGAAAGAAATATGAATAGAATGATTATAATTTTTGATGAAAGTAGACATAATTAGGGACAGAAAAAAATCACGTGAAAACACATAAGACCAATAAAAGACTGTGCTAACAATCACATTCATAGTAATAACCCTAATTAAATATGCCGCCCATGAAAGTGTGTTAAGTGAAAAGCAATGACACAAATAAGATGCGAACTAATGTGATTCTTCAAGGACACCAGCATATGCAAAGTCTGTAGCAAGTACAGAAAATATGAGTAACTTTCCTCAGTAGAAAGGCTCACACACTCACAAGAAAGAAAAAGCTGAACCTCCCATACTCCATAACAAGATGACATGATTTCTTGAATCTGAATTGTAGAATGTTTGCATACATTCAAAATTAACTATTTTCTGTTTGTTCCCAATCCAATCTGGGGACAGGGGGACACCTTTTGTAAAAATAGCAACAGATTGCTTCAAAACAAGTAAACAGCTTTAAAAGTAGACAGTGGAGGTGGTTTAACTTGAGTTTTCCAGATCCTACATTCTAATGCTAAGATACATGATTGCATTATAGGAGCCACAGAGTTTTATTTAGTGGCATTGTTAATACATAGATTATGCATTTCTTTAACCAAACTGAAGACAAAAGATAAATATCTAGAAATGTATGCATTCTAAATATCATAGAAATTAGTGCTCAAAAATTCTTTCATGATTAATACCTCTAAAAAGGATGCTACACATTTTTATATGCAATGCTTATGCAAATTTATATTGGAAAAAAAACTACTCATACAAACACAAAGCAAACAATACAGAATACCAAAGAGCCATCAATAAAAGCCTTCATTTCAACAAATCTCAGAAGCAAATATCTAAAAACTATTCTTTCTTTCTTGCTTCTGGAAAAATGTCTAATCCTACTTTCTCCTTTTCTCTAAAGAAAAACTAAACCCTAATTCAACCTCCATCCCAAACCACATTTTATCAAGTTTTCTTTCTAAAGTCAGATTTCTTCCCAGATCCGTAGAATGGCTTCCCTGAGGGGCAGGAAAAGAGAATGAGAAGAGATAAGTCAAGCCATTATGATGAAAGGAAAGGAGAAAGGCTAGGCGTGGTGGTCTTTAATTCTGCACTCAGGAGGCAGAGGCAGGTGGATCTCTGTAAATTCAAGGTCAGCCCGGTCTACAGCGCAGGTTCCAGGACAGTCAGGGTGGTTACACAGAAAAACCCCGTCTCAAAAAACAAACAAAAAAACAAACAAAAAGGAGAGGAGAAAGGAAGGACAGAAAGAAAGCATAAGGGGAAAGAAAGGATGAGGAATGGCAGGAGCATGCTTCCAGCAGCTCTTTTCTGGACCCTATGCTGAACTTCAGCAGCTATCCTAACACCCTCCACTCTCCAAACACTCCTACTCCTCTATGCAAACTCCCTGTTTCACATTTTTATTCTTTTCTTAGAATTCCTGATACTAATAACCTGGTTAATGAAAGGCTGGAAAAAGCGAGAAGTAATTGCATCTATGATGCTAACAGTGAGGGATCTATTTCTAGTATGCAAAACAGAAGTCTGTATTTTCACATAGAAACACTGTCATAAATGGTGCTGAAAACTGTAAAAGGTAAGTGAGATTAAAATGTCATCTTTTCTGTTCTCTAACTTTATAAAGGAGAAGATCTTAAGAAGCTGGGTGACTTTTCCAAGACTGCATAGCTACAAATAAAATTGAAAGGTGTTTAGGAGGCAGAGAGGAGGGCAAATCTCCGAGTTTCAGGACAGCCTGGTCTACAAAATGAGTCCCAGAACAGTCAGAGGTACACAGAAACCCTGCCTCAACAAAAAGAAGACAAAACAAAACAAAAAACAAAAAAAAAAGAAAGAAAAAGAAAAAAAAGAAAGGTACTACTAAACCATTATCTTTTTCATCAAATGATACTACTGCCTCTTTAATGATGACATTTAATTCAGCCCTGGAATGCAAGAATAATAAAACAAATAAATAAGTTGGCATAATTTATCTTATGTCTTATTAATAGGAAAAACATTAAGATGAATAAAATCTCTTTGAAAGGAATATATATTCTAATTATTCTATGCTTTAGGCACATGATAAATTTTCTTTGTTTGGAACAATTAATAAAAGCTTTTGTTTATCCCTTGTTAAATCTTTAAAATCAATCACATTTATCTCCATATAAACTGTAGGTACCCAAACCAAATACTAAGTTAATCTTAACTATGAAACTTTTGACTTTTTTATTTCAAGAAAATGACCCACTACTATTAAATATGCTATTGGCAATGCTGATAAAAACACTGAAAGAAAATGACAATAAATTATGAAATACTATCAGCCTAACACAAATGACATATTTTTAGAAGTTATATAAAAATTAAAGCCGGGCAGTGGTGACGCACACCTTTAATCCCAGCACTCAGGAGGCAGAGGCAGGCCGATCTCTGTGAGTTCGAGACCAGCCTGGTCTACAAGAGCTAGTTCCAGGATAGGCTCCAAAGCTACAGAGAAACCCTGTCTCAAAAAAAAAAAAAAAAAAAAAAAAAAAAAAAAAAAAAAAAAAAAAAATTACCGTGTGAAATAATTCTACTGATTTTACTGAATGTAAAACAAATCTATAAAATAATCAATTCCTGAATACAGGGAGGGATGATATTAAAAATAGTAGTTGAGGGGTTGGAGAGATGGCTCAACTAAAAGCACTGGCTGTTCTTCCAGAGGACCTGGATTTAACTCTACCTCCAGGGGATCTGACACTCTCACAAAGACACACATGCAGGTAAAATACCAATGAACATAAAATAAAAATAAGCTATTTAAAAAAGAAAGAAATGGCAGTTGAGTAGTAGTGAGAACAAAATAAAAAAACCAATACTAATTTCAATTTTAATTTAACTTAATGTTAAAAAGAAAAACTAATTCTGACTGAAGAGATGGTTCAGAGCACTGATTGCTCTTTTAAGAGTATTTTGGTTCAATTCCCAGCACCAACATGGCAGTTCATAGCTGACTGCAACTCCAGTTCGAGGATCCAACTTCTTCTTCTGGCTTCCATGAACACTGTACACCCATGGTGCACAGATGTCCATACAGCAAAACACTCATGCACACAAAAATACAAATAAATAAAATTGCAAAAAAACCCACCTAATTCTAATTGGAATAATTATAAATTCAGTGGAGTAAATTTCAGTAAGTGGATTAATTTTATAGAATAATAATTCTTTAATTTGAAAGCTAAATATTATTTTAAAAAATACTCTAGGTTCAAATGTAGTTAATATAAACCAATTAAAATTACCATTGGTTAATTCAAAGAATGTGACAAATTGCCAGAAAACTTTAACTGAAAACAAACAAGGCATGTGACAAGAGTCATTTCAATCACTGCCTCAATATTATCTCAATACCTGTAAAATTATCAATAGTTATTATTATCCTCAAACTGATGAAGGAAGTATAACCCCCAAAGGTTAACTAATTTTCCTCAGATTCATTTAGAAGAAACTAGAGTCTGAACCTAGATCTTTTCTTAGAACAGTGATAGCAGAACAGGGAGAAAAATTTACAACTATTCACTTTTTCTTTTTTAAAGAAAAAAAGCTATATGTAATGAAATATTTTAAAATATTTGTGGGAGAAAAAAATGTTTACTAGCCAACCCTCCCAAAAAACAGCTGACATAAATTTGCTTTTTAAGGTATTAATAAAACTACAGTAATAAAAGCATTAACTCTGCCTGCCACCAGTACATGGCAATAGCAACACTTGTATTGCAACAAACGAATGCTTTTAAAATCAAACTTCACTCAGACATAACTGTAACACATGTCAAATACCCTGGCACTAAGTAGACAGGTAGGCTGGCCATAGTTCTATGCCAGCCTGGGCTACATACTGAGACCTTCCTGAAAAAAGTGGAGGAGAGCTAGGGCAACAACTAAGTTGGGAGAGGGCTTCCCTAGCATGCATAAAGCCTTAGGTTCAAGCTCCACAGCATGGCATACATCAAATATGGTGTTACATATCAATAATACAGCCCAGCGAGAGGAAAAAAAAAGGTTAAAGCAAGATGATCAGTATTTCAAGCCTAGCCTTGGCTACACAACAAGGACAAAACAGAACAAGTCAGGTATGACATAATACCTAGGAGCTCAAGGTCATAAGCTACAGGATAAGTTTTGAGACCAGCCTGAAGTATAAGAGACCATTTCAAAAGGGGGGGAGGGTGAAAATAAAAGAAAAAAAAGACACTATACCTTCCTATTAAATCTTACCAACAAGTAGATCATAATCAGCACAAGAAAGAATCTGAATACTGGACTACCAGAAAAATAAGTACACCACAAAAAGTACAAAAATAAAGACATAAGGGGCTGGAAAGATGGCTCAGTGTTTAAGAGCACTGGCTGCTCTTCCAGAGGTCCTGAGTTCAATTCCCAGCAACCACATGGTGGCTCACAACCATCTGTAATGACACGGAGGCAGAATGTTGTATACATAAGAAATAAATCTTAAAAAAAATAAGGACATAAGAAGAATAGGGAATGCAACAGTTTTCAGCTTTTAAGTTATTTTATTCTTTTATTTTATTGTTAAAATTTAAGTAGCTTAAAAATTTATTAAGTAAAAATTTTAAAACATAAAGCCAAATAATTTTAATGGTATTCCTTTATACTACAAATATACATTTGGTACACAAGCTTTTTGCCATATATAAAGGCAGACAACCACATATAAACCTTGTTTCCATGGAAAAAGAAAAACTTCCAGAATTTCTAGCAAACTGTAAGTGGTCTTCTAGAGCATAACCACACTAGGATGAGAACAGCCTACATTGGTAAAGAAATGAAAACAATACCAGGGAGTCCAGAAATGTTTCTGATATACTATAAATATAGTACTAAATAACCTCTTCATATCAAAATTAATGTCCATACTCATCAAGAACCGCATCCTTTCAACCTCCATTTTTCTGTTTTGTTCTTTCTTCCAAACTTCCCCTTTCTGAAAAGTCCCACATCGCTACAAAAAAATACCTAATATTATTCTCAAAACTTAAAATATGTGTTGGTGGTGGAGGGGGTAAGCGCATGAATGAATCTCACTTATCAAATAGTATAGCCACCGGAAAGTAATGACTTTTTTAATTCTGAAATAGAGTGTACTGAGACTTAGTAGTTAAAGAGCTATCATTTCATAATAAAAATAGTAAATGAGTATTCATACCATCAAACTGGTCTTCGCCTTCTGTCATTAGTTCATCATCAGAGCAAATACTCAGAACATTTACCAACATTTCAGTTACTATTCAAAAAGAAGAGAGTGAAGTGTTAGATGGTTATATACAACTGCGCACATATATGGACAGCAATAATTCAATAGGGTACCTTGTAATGGCAGGAATGACTGAATTTTAAAAACCGAAACACTTTAAAATGAAAACAAGAAAATAGAAAATAACTCTGAGAAACTGGAATTCAGAGATACCAAAGCTCTGCTAAGAAATACAAAAGTTTCGATAAATAACATCTGAGAGGAATTATAGTCTTCAGTTTTCCAGGAGAGGATACATCACACATTTTATGAAGAAGTCACAAAAACTATAAAATAGTCTCATAGGTAAATGGAAAGTAGCTGAGAGTCCAGAAATAAAAGTTTACAGTTAATGTCAAAATCAGCAGATAAAGAAGAGTTTTCAAAAACTATCTACTGAAAAAGAACAGGTCAGAAACCATCCATAGTACACTAGTATGAAAACTAGCTCAAGATGGAATAGCAGTCACTAAAATTGTAAAACACACACACACAATTACAGAGGTAAATTTTTTTTTAAAGTTTACTTTTATTTTTTTTTTATGATTTATTTATCTTTATTGTATGTGCATTGGTGTGAAGGTGTCAGATCCCCTGAAACTGGATTTTCAGACAGTTGTGAGCTGCCATGTGGGTGCTAGGAATTGAAGCCGGGTCCTCTGGGAGAGCAGATAGAGCTCTTAACCGCCGAGCCATTTCTCCAGCCCCCAGAGGTAAATATTTATGGGTTAGGTAATTCTTAAGAATTATATTAAATTTTATCATAATCACAAACTTCTGAAACAAGCCATAGTGGCATGTGCTATGCTGTACTTGTTAACACTGGAGCAGAAAAATTAACCTTGGTGAGCCCCAAGCCAGTGAGAGAGCCTGTTTTAAACATCAATGTAGAAGATAAAAGAATGAACGATGACAATCCCAAGGTTGTCCTCTGGCTTCCATATGTCTGTGCATACATAGGCACCCAAACTATCTGTACCAGCTTACATATAAACATTTACACAAAAACAACCAAAATAGGGGCTGGAAAGATGGCTCAGGGGTTAAGAGCACTGGCTGTTCTTTCAGAGGCCCTGAGTTCAATCCCCAACAACCACATGGTAGCTCACAACCATCTATAGTGGGATCTGATGCCCTCTTCTGGTATAAAGTCAATAGATCACTCATTTACACAAATTTTTTTAAAAAAATTTTAAAAAGGGGGGGATGTTGGAAAGAAGCCAGTACAAATAAAAAACCACTACATATTGTATTATTCCATTTATATGAAATGCCTATAACAATCCATGGAGACCATACATCAAGTGGTTAGAGGGCCACTATTGGTTTCAACAGCAAATATACTTAAATGGGAACACTATAGAGATTAACATGCCCCCACCCCGCCACCGTACAAAGATAACTTGTAGTTTTGGGAAGCCTTTCAAGTCATGGTTTTGCTTTGTTTTGGTTGTTTGTTTTTTTGTTTTAAAGAAATGACTGCATAATTAATACTGGTAGTATATACCAGTAAGCTGGGGAGAATGAAGCAAGAGGATCATGAAATCAGGTCAAGTTTAGGTTAAGCAACAAGAGCTCCATAGACAGAAACTGTCTCAAAAAAAAAAAAAAGTCTTGCAAGATGGTCTACTATAAAGGTCCTTAAATTAGGGGCAATGAACAAAAGTTTACCAATTCATTTCAGCTATATGAAAATATGAGCAGGGCAGTGGTGGTATACACAGGAGGATCTTTGAGTTTGAGGACAGTCAGGGCTATACAGAGAAACCCTGTCTAGAAACACCCACCCCCCCAAAACAAGAAAATATGAAAAATGTTCTTAACATATACATATATTTACATATCAATTTTCCCTTTCTCAAAATGAATTAATATGTTCTATATTAAGAAATTAACAAATGTTTTAATGTAAACTTAAAAATGAGTCTCTGAGCCGGGCGGTGGTGGCGCACGCCTTTAATCCCAGCACTCGGGAGGCAGAGGCAGGCGGATCTCTGTGAGTTCGAGGCCAGCCTGGTCTACAAGAGCTAGTTCCAGGGTAGGCTTTAAAAAAGCTACAGAGAAACCCTGTCTCGAAAAACCAAAAAAAGAAAAAAGAAAAAAAAAATGAGTCTCTGCCTTTTGGAGATACAGTCTGAAATAGGTATAGACAAAAAAAGCTTCAAAACAGTTTAGATATGCAAAGGTAATACTGACTAGGAATATTAATGATAAATAGTTGGTGGTGATTTGATAACTGTACAAGGTGAATAACTGGTACACAGGAATTCATAGTATTAATATACATTAAAAATTTCCCAGTATTGAGATTTTGGGCAGAGTGGGTTAGGGGGAAGCTAATTCAGACTTGCCTCAAACTCAAGATATAGCAGAGGATGACCTTAAATTCCTGATCCTCATGCCTCCACCTCCCAAGTGCTGAGATTAAAAGTTAAGGGCACTGGCTGATCTTCCAGACGACCTGTGTTCAATTCCCAGCACCCACATGACACTCACCAACTGTCTGTAACTCCAGTTCCAGGGGACTTGACACTCTCCCACAGACATATATGCAGGCAAAACACAAGTGTACATAAAATAAAAATAATTTTTTTAAAAAGTGTGGACCACTAGCTCAACTCCATTTTGTTTTTTAAAAAAATGAAATAAGAAAGCAGTTCTGAAAAAGAGAGGAAATGGCTGGTGACTATAATCCAATACTTTAGAGGTCAAAGCAAGATTGCCAATAGTTTGAGGTCTGACTCTACATTTAGCCATGGATGACCTGAAGTGCATAATGTGGCTTTGAACTTGCAGCAATACTCCTGCCTCCACCTCCTGAATGCAGGTATTAAGGAACAAGGCACTATGCCCAGCTTTGCTCTCTATCCTCTTTCCATTTGTAGCAGACAAACAGAAATCAGCTTAAATTTTCTGATCTCTCACTAAGAAGTGGACAATATAAATTATTAAAGTCACTTACAGGCTATATATTGTCTGTTTTGTTTAAACATTCATAGCAGAAACATTAGCTATTATGAAATAGTACAAGGAGGTGTAAGATAACTAAATTAGAATCTACAAATGACCATTTTCCTCTTTATTCTTCTGATCCCCATCCTCCATCCTCATAATCTTATATTAAAGTAGCTGAGCTGCAATCCAGCCTAGAGACAACAAAATGAGAGAGATGAATTCTTAAATTCCTTTTAGCTTGATGATGCTATGAGTGAACTATTTCTCATACCCCAAAGATAGAAGGCTGTAAGTGTAATGCATCCTTTCCACCTAAGCCCTTAAGTAGTCCTCTTCTCAAATGCTAAATTGGGTAATTCTATCTCCCTATAAACATAACATCAGACCTACTGAGTACATGCAGAAGAGGAAAAGCAATCTACAAAAATTCTAACATGCACAGTGTCAGTATTAATTCTGAATTTTAGAATCAAAAACTGCCTTGGAAGTAGTGACTATCACAAAAAAAAAAGGAACATTCTGTAACATGGAAGAGGTATGAAACAGAGGGGGTATAGAACAAAAAGTTTTATAATTCTATCTTTATTTTCAGATTGTCAATTTACCACATATGAAATCTAATGCACTTTGTTAAAAAACAAAGAAAAAGAGAAACAAAGAAAGAAAAAAGAATAAACACTAACATGAAAAAGAAGGCAACAAAATCCAAATTCTACAAAACTAGGGGAAAAATTCTTAAAGAGCATTTATTTTCTCTTTAAAAGCCTAACAGTTATTTCTCACAGGTAAAAGTTCTAATGGCTATTTCTCAACATCCGTGAGAAAGCATCATTAGTAAAAACAGATGCATATTTTTGATACAGGAGAATTTAGATTTCATAGTTAGCTAGAACTACTTATATAGTTAGATTTCTCTACTTCTCTTGGAATACAGATGCACTATAAAATAACATTGAAAAAATGAAGACTATTAAATTCTCGAATAAACTGCTGTGAAATCTCCACAAATGGTATTAGAATATGAAGGAAGTGTCCATTCCAAACCAAAGCTAACCCTCCATAAAAGACTTAGGCTTAAGACAAAACGAAAGAAAATCCAACAGCTGAAGACAACATCAGGCTATTTATAAATCCTCTCCCTGTCCCCATCCTCACATGGGGGCTGTAAACATCGAACCAAAATATCTTTGAGGCTGTCATATCCATAGCCACAGACACAATTAGAGCTGTAGGCACAGTGGAGTCAGGCTTCAGTTTCCTCTAACAAGTATGTGTTTATGATAGCAAACCAGAGTAAATGTAAAAGTAGTGAAATAATTATTTTGTAAAACAAAACAAAGCAAACCAAACAAAAAAACATACCTTTTTCTCCAACAAATGGTAAAGACCATGTGAAGACATCCATAAAATTGGGCAACCAGTAAGGATGTGGAGAACAATTAAACTGTCGAATATTCATCACATTATTTTCATACTTTAGTACAGCAGCTGCAAGATAAGTTGAATATCAATAGAGCAAACTGTCTTTAGGCTGAAGAGCATCAAACACATAAAGTATAGTATCCATTTAAGGTAGAGGGACAAGTAGAATCCGGGCTTGGCAGTAGGAGACAGAAATGAATTTTTTGCAATAATACACATTATTTTTCTTCTGTAGACAGGATCTCACTGTATAGTCCTGGCTGGCCTGAAACTCACTATGTAGGCCAGGTCAGCCTTGAACTCACAGAGTTCAGCTTGCCTCTGCCTCCTGGGTACTAATATTAAAGGTATGTAACACCATGCCCAATTTAAAATACATAAAAATATAAACTATTTACCCATTATTAATGAAATTTTTAGATTCTTTCCAAAATGCTTGTTTTACTTTATAATCCAATGATGAACATGCACTTTAATAAACCCAAAATTGTGAAAATCAATTTTTAGGGAAAACACAGAATGACAATGGGCAATTTTCTAGTTTTTTTTTTTTTAATCTCACAAAGTTGAAGAATTAAAAAAGGTTCTTTTAATTGCAAGCAAGCTAATAGGAACTGCTAAATTCAACAAGGCAATTTAAAAAAACCTACCAATTTAGAAATTATGAATGTATAAATGTGTTTATTTCACTTAGTATATGAAATCAGATGAAACTACATCAAACAAACATTTTAGTTCATTTAGGGAAAAAATATCTATTAAAATAACCAGAAGAGAAAAACAATGTAACTAAATATTCCAAGGATACATATTGACCTCAATTTTAGCTATCTTCCTAATATCCCAATAAAATTATAAGCCATAATCAACTTAAATTTCAGGTACTGGTTATTTTACTTTGTGGAACATGGAAATAGAAGGGCTAGAGTGCAGAATGTATTAGCTATGCAACAGATGATCATTTAACTAGTCTGTTCATGTATAAAATGGAACCAAAGTATCTACTCTCTATCTCAAAAGTTTAAGATCAGAGAATGTATTCCACATGAAACTATTAAAAAAGTACAAAATATTTTATTTATGGCTGTGAGCCCATGAAGTATTTTAGAAATGTGTGATCTTTTTTTCAACTCAGAAATGAAGGTTTACTCTGTCTGGTAATTTTGAGATTTCAGTTCATGATTAAGGTGCCTGGTGCTTAAGATTTCAGACGGAATGTACATCATGAGGGGAAACACAGCCACAGAGGCCTGTTCATCTTATGAGTGGGTGGGTTATTGTTCTCTCCCTTTTATTTTGATAATAGAGATGTTAAATTCAACATTTAAAATTCTGGTTAGCATAGAAACAAAGGCAACCTTGCTCTGGGTTACCATTAATTCAATAGGTATGTCTTCCCCCTTAACCAACTCATATGTTGAATAAAAATATTTTAAGAGTAGCCTCAGAAATTATGGGCTGATACCAACGTTTCAGACTTTTTATTTAAAGGAGAAAAAGAGAAAAATAAGAAATCTAGAAAATTGCCTTATGGGTGGGAATGAAAGATCACAAAGATGCCCATTCTAATATAAACATTCAAATCATAAGCATCAATTATGCACAAATCAGAAATACTGAGACATTTGATTCTGACAGAGCAGACTCACTGGTTTGAGTTTCAGTTTTGAAAACTAATAAAAACCGATTTTCCTTAGCCTCCTAAACTCAACTGAATGAGAACAGGAACCAAGGCAGCAGTCAACTCAACACTGACTAGGCGCTCCTTATACATGAAGAGAAAATACAGCTGAATAGTGAGGGTACTAGCCGACAGATGCAACAATCAATTCTGTTCTTGATTAACTTAGGAATGCTAGTTATAAAAAATGAAGCCATATTTCATTAGGTATATAGCATATTCTAAATAAAAATGATCTAGTATGCTGTTTAATTCCAGATAAAGTTTAATCTTTTAAATGTCATCTAGTGCCACCAAAAACTCTTCTCTTTCAAACCATGACCCGCATTTAGCAATGACCTCATTATCTCTCTAAATGCACTTTTTAACATCATCAACCTTCTGATGTTTTCTCCTGGCACATCTACTCTAGTCTGACTCTGAAGCTATGAAATAGTCAACTGAATTCTAGACATGTCAAGACAGAATAGAAGCTGGCCTCTAAGTTCTCTCCTCTGAAGACATGAACTATGTAAAGCCCCATCTCATCTTCCATGTCCCTGGAACATATTTAACTACATTATGACCCTGAAGCATCTCAATCAGTAAGTTAAGAATAAAATGAAATCTAATCTTTATAGTCAGATAAAATTAGGAGCAAAGGAAGGAAAATGGACGCCACTGGAAAGGAGGTAAAGAAGGGTATAAAAAAAATCTAAAGGCAAATGAAAGGAAGAGAGGGACCCTTCTAAAAGTAGACCACAGGGGATTTTTTTTTAAGGCTCAAATAAAATCTTGAGGCAGTAATAAAAGACTACTGGGACAAAAGAAAACTCAAAAACAAAAACAAAAAAGGAAAACAAGAAAAGAAAACCTGTACTTATGAACATAAAACAACATAATAAACAAGCAGACATTGCAAATAAACAAAACGGTGATAGCAACAACTCTATACAGACAAGAAACATTCTTTCAGTTATAAGAGAAGATTTAAGCGAGGGGGTTTAAGAAAATCATCTGTGGTTGTGCTTAACTCTGAGCACTTTTACAAATGGCTTTATGAGCAACAGGTTGCAGAGCAGGTTGCACACAACTTGGTTGTACATTTTCAATTTTACTTCTTTTTCTCTCCCCTCCCTTATATCTTAGTTTTTATGAGATTTGGACAGTTTCAAACAGTGCCCCCTAATATTTTTTAAAGTAAATTAAAAGGCTAAGTTGTCTATACAGATTTTTCTTTTTATCAACAACATCTTACCTTTATTATTGTAGACATCTAAGTAATTAGGTGCCGAAAAAATTGTTATTAATGAAGGGAACCCTGTAGTTTGACTTTTTCTGTACATTCTATAGCTGCAAAACAAATAGCTTAATATGCATCGTAAAGCGTCAATCATGATCACTAAGTATGATATGCATTCAAGTGTAAATTTGGGTCAGGGAAACAGAATTCTTACCCTGCATCTTGAGCTTCATGAGCTCTAATAATCGATAACAAATTATTGTTTTGCAAAAATTCACACACTGCTGGATAGCTGTAGGGGGAAAAGAGTAAATTAAGTAAAACCATCCTTTTTGTATGAAGTACAAATTATGTTACATAATTAAAATGTGATTAGTTTTGGACATTTTTCCTTACTTATAAAAATAAGAACATCCTCGAACTGTATTATGACTAAAATGTTCTTGTGATTTTTCATTTCCAAAGTCTTCAGAAGGATCAGACCATAACAAGTCACACATTGGTCCAAATGCAGGTGGCTCTTTAAATCTATCTAACTGTGAATAAAAGACACAAAGAAGAAATAACTCACCAAGTGAAGACAGAATGTATATAAGAAAGGGATAGTAACTTGAATACAGTCTGCACTACACTGTTATAAACGATCAAGACGCATTTCTTTGAAATCAGTCTATTAACCAGTACATTAATTTTTTTTCCAAGACAGGCTTTCTTTATCTTTTTGGGTGTCCTGGAACTTATTCTGTAGACCAGGCTGGCCTCAAACTCAGAGATCTGCCTGCCTCTGTCTCCCCAGTGGTGGAATTAAAGGCATATGCCACCACTGCTCGGCAACATTAATTTTTATCAATACCTAATTTTACCAGTGAAAATAAATTTAATGCTAAATTTGAAGATTTTAAAAACTCTCTAGCTGGGCGGTGGCTTCAGGGAGGCAGAGGCAGGCAGATCTCTGAATTCAAAGTCATCTTGGTCTACAGAGATTTCCCTGTCTTAAAAAAACAAAAACCTCTCTAAATCAAAAATACTGTGAACAGGGACTGAAGAGATGGCTCTTCTAGAGGTCTTGAATTCAATTTCCAGAAACCACATGGTGGCTCACAACTACCTGTAATAAGATTTGGGGCCCTCTTCTGGCCTGCAGGCAGACACGCAAACAAAACACTGTATATAATAAATAAGTCTAATAATAATAATAATAATAATAATAATAATAATAATAATAATAATAAATACTGTGAAAAGAAACCAACTTCAGAGGCTGGTTATACTCACTCTCCTAATATCATCCAGTGTATGTATTTCCGGTGAAAGTCCACCATGAACACAAAGAAATTGCTGGTTCAGAAGTGCAGCAAGGGGCAAGCTGTCAAAAGCTTCCATACAAGCTTCATAGACTCTTTCGGAATACTTAATTTTACCTAGAAAGAGAAACATTAGCATTTGAAAATTTTTAGTTATTTTAAATTTGTTTTTACATTTATTTAGATGTGTGTGTGTGTGTGTGTGTGTGTGTGTGTGTGTGTGCGCCGCAACAATTGCAAGATTCAGTTCTCTCCTTCAATAACATGGGTTTAGGTGATGGAACTCAGATTATCAGGTTTGGTCTCAAGCGCCTTTATCTGCTGAAGCATCTCACAAGCCCAATTATTCTTAAAATATACACCAATACTGGATTTTAATTTCTTATTCTCTTCATAATATAGTTTTTTTTTCTGTTTTAGTCAGTTTGAAACAGCTACTTTCAGTTATTAAAGGGAAATGTCCTAAGCTGACTACTAAAACCAAAGTAGGGAAACTAAAACACAGACAACACCTACATGGGGTCAGAAGTTGAGACTGGGTTAAAAAGCACAACAACAACAACAACAAAAATCAGCAAAAATGAATTTACGGCACAAAGTAACTTCTATATCATGAATAGAGTGGTGGCCAATACTACACAATTGTTAAGATTCACAGAAATACAACACCACGAAGAATAACGTTTACAGTACAAAGATTTTTTTTAAAGCCTCTTCCATCCTAAGATTCAACAGAAATATGCAAAGTTATCAGTCTCACAAAGATAAATATGTGTTCTCCATAAATTTATTTTGGATATGTAGTTGATGGTCCTAAAATATTATTTAAAAATAAATAAATAAAAATCTCTAAAAACAGTTCAATTTTGAACTTCCATACAACTAATTAAAATAAAATTAAAAGGGCTGAGAGATGGCTCAGTGCACTGCCTGCTCTTCCAGAGGACTTGGGTTCAATTCCCAGCACCCACATGGCAGCTTACAATTGTCTGTACGTAACTCCAGGTCCAGGGGACTCTACACCCATGGCAAAACACCAATACACTTAAAAAATAAACAAAAATAAATAAATAAAACTGTACTTCGAGATTAAAGTTTTAACGCTAACTTAATTCTAATACTAAGCAATCCTAAAATTATTATTACAACAAGATCACATTATCACAATGAAATTCAAAGTTCAACCACTTAAAAAATTGGAGGAGTACCAGGTTGCTCTTGTTTAAATAAAGGCTTAAAACAAGCAATAAAGCAGGAAGCTAATCAGAAATACATGAAAGAAAAAACCCTATCAAATCAAATTATCATTTATTTTTAAGGAAATATGCACATTCCTGAATCCAATACACTTTTAAATTTCTAAATGTTTTAAGTGACATTTTTAATGGATATTTGATAGTCATCTAAAAAAAAAGACTCTAGTTCTTTTTCCCCCTTATTTATTTACTTCTAACTTCAAGACAGAAGTCTATCTTTTTTTTTTCTTTTTCTGGTTTTTCAAGACAGGGTTTCTCTGTAGCTTTGGAGGCTGTCCCGGAACTGCTCTAATAGACCAGGATGGCCTTGAAGTCAAAGATCCACCTACCTCTGCCTCCCAAGTGCTGGGAATAAAGGCAAAGGCTTGCACTGCTGCTACCCCGCCAGCCTCACACAAGTCTACCTTAACCACAGGGTGTCCTGGGTGAGAGCAACTACTAAGGAGTCCTATGGGGTCTTTCTGCCTGGGTCAAAATGTGGGAAAATATGCACATGCAGTCTGGAGAGATGGCTCAGCCATTATAGAAGGCTAGGCTCACAACCAAAAATATAAAATATGCACATGCATGGGGGTAGGGAGGATTATTAAACCTTAATCTTTTTTTTGTTTTTTTGTTTTTTTGTTTTTTCGAGACAGGGTTTCTCTGCAGCTTTTTTAAGAGCCTGTCCTGGACCTAGCTCTTGTAGACCAGGCTGGCCTCGAACTCACAGAGACCCTCCTGCCTCTGCCTCCCGAGTGCTGGGATTAAAGGCGTGCGCCACCACCGCCCAGCTAAACCTTAATCTTTAGTTAACAAACAAACATAAGAAAACTCCTGGGGCTAAGGATATGGCTCAGCAACTCAGAGAACTTCTTGCTCTTCCAAAGCACTGGAGTCTGAGTCTTAGCATACACATCAGGTGGCTCACAACTATCTGAAATTGCTCCAGACCTTTCCAAAGTCTCTGGTCTTCACAGGCACTGACACTCACCAACTCCCAGAGAGACACATGCACATATACCTAATTACAAATAAACCTAAAAATAGAAAATTCCTATACATTTAGCACCCAGTGAATCTTAACTGATAGATCAACTGTTTAGTAATGTGGTTTAATAAAAATTTTAATTTGAACTCTTAAATCAACATGTATTTTCTATATTTCATCTTATGTTTTTGACTGCCTCATTCTTGAAGTTAGACGGCTGTATTCTATGTTGTTTCTTCTTCTTTGTCTATATGTCTCTACTTTTTCCTTTTTTTAAAGACAGGGTCTCAAATATGCAGCCCTGGAAGTAGACCAGATTGTCCTCAAACACAGAGAGATCTGCTTACCCCTGCCTTCTAAGGGCAAAGATTAAAGACATGTGCTGTCATGCCCAGGAGGTTTAAAATTACAATCAGTTCTCTGTATTAGTGGGTTCTTTATCTGTCAACACATAAGACTTATCTGTTCCCTTTCAAGTATTTCCTAAACAATACAATAACTTCAGTTATTTTCACAGCATTTACGCCATAGTAGGTATTAAAGATAGTCTATGAGAGAATATACACAAGTTATAAGTGAATACTATATATTTTTATGAGACTTATGCAATATATACATTTGTGTATGTACAAGGGGTCCCTCTAACATCATGGAATAAACTCCTATTTTCAGAACTTAATTTGAAGACTTAATATGGTTGCAGATAGTAATTAAACAAGCTCAATATATTGCAATTTCTAATTGGTCTTAATAACAGAAACCTGGAGTCAGATATTAGGGGCTGAAAGCTGAAAGATCAGAGAAGCAGAGCCACTAAGCCTTTAGTTCCTACCTCTACAAAATCATCCAGTCTCTTCAAGTCCTTACACTGAATGCCTTGCGCTTGTGTCTCCTCTCCTTATATTCCTCTCTTTGCTCAGCCATATCCCTTTCCTGTCTCCACCTCCCTAGTATTGGGATTAAAAGTGTAGGTGACTCCCAAATACTGGGAGTAAAGGTGTGAGCCACCACCTCCTGGCTGTTTCACTCTGAGACTGGATCAATGTAGTACAGCCCAGGGTTGCCTTTAACTCACAGAGAACCATCTGCCTCCCGAATTCTGAGATTAAAGATGTGTGGTCTGACCTCTATGGTTAACTAATGGCTCACTTCACACTCTTGATCCTCAGGCAAGCTTTATTTGTTAAAGCACAAACAAAATATCACCACACGCAAGTTTAAAGTATGAAAAAGTCTCAACACTGCTTTATATCATCATCTAGTGGTGAATAGGTTATTATTGCTTTATTAGCAAGAAAAATGATAAATACTGTAGGTTAAGAATTTCAATTCAGGTCTGGAGAAGTGGCTCAATGGCTAAGTGCACTTGTTCTTCCTAAGGACCTGAGTTCAATTCCCAGCATGCATACCAAGCAACTCACAGGCATCTATAAGTCCAGTTCAGAGAGATATGATGCTTCTAGCCTCCAGGAGTACTCCACATATGTACACATACATACCCAAAGACATACACACAATTTAAAGCAGTAAAAAGAAATTTTAAGAAATAGTAATCTGAGTTCATTAACTATGTTTGAAATGATCTATAATGGTGACAAGATACATATATGTTTTTCAGGATGCCTTAAAATTGAGACATAGAAGTCTGCAAAGGAGGCCTGGAGAAATGGCTCAGAGATTTAGAGCACCGGTTGTTCTTGCAGGGGACCAGAGTTAGATTCCAAGCACCCACATAGCAACTCAAAACCATCAGGTTCCATGGGATCTTCTGATGTCCAGGCATACACGTGGTAAATACATACATGCAGAAAAAACACTCAAACACATAAAATAAAAATAAATCTTTTGATAAAAATCTGTCATGAAACAATACTACCACCTCTCTTGGTCTGTTAAATACATATAGCTTTATAAATACATTATCACACCACTTTTAAGACATTCAAAAATATATGAAAAAAAGTCCATAATAAAGGTACATCCATAAAATGTTAACAGGAAATAAAACTTGAAAATACTTAACAATTTTTCTCAAAAATGTACATGGAATCTGTTCTTATGTGTTATACTGTAAAGTCTTCATATCTCTTACTACCTATGTCATCCCAAAAGAACCACTGAAAATACTTTTCTTGAAAGTACTCACATTCCTGCTTAAAGGTAAAATATTCAGTAAGGTGTCTGCATTCATGGTTGCCTCTCAGAAGGAATAATGTGCTTGGGTATAGAATCTTCAAGACCCATAAATATAAGACACACTGCAAGAGAAAATGTTTCCAGTGAATTTTTCTTAAATTTTATTTAACTATGTTGATCTTTGCTTCTTTTAATTATATTAACCTTATAAATTCTGTTACTCTTTATTATTGCCATTTAATCCATAATAATAATATCAAGCTTTATGAAATCAGACTTTGTATTACTGCTTCTGACTCTCCTAGAAAAGTATCTACAAATAGAAGACCAAAGAATACTTGTTGAATTAATAAATCAATCTACCTAAGATTTATAGATTATTTAATGTAGCTTAGCAAAATGGCTTCCTCCTCAATAATTCAAAAAAAAAAAACAAAAAAACACTAAAATACTAAAAAAAAAAAAAAATCAAAACACTAAAACTAAGAAGAGTATTTACCAATGTGCTGAGCACTGGAGTGCTTGACAATTCTTCTCAAACAAAAATTGTTTCTTTTATTTCTCAAACGATATATGTAATAGATCTCCACTTTATCTTAGCCAAAAGGCCAAAAAGCAGTTATCATATTACCTCTATTTTATTTATAAGGAAACTAAATCAGTAAGCTAAGTAACTTGTCCAAAATCACACAGCTCTGAAGAAATACAGGTTTTGATCCTTTCATCTTAAGCATTATGCCACACTGCCTAACAAAGGGGCCAAGTTCTATATTGCTTTGTTGTTTGCAAACGCTTCCTTACATAAAGCAGGTGTTTATTAGCTAGCTAATCCAGTGGTTCTCAACCTGTGGGTCTTGAGCCCTGTGGAGTCGACGGCCCTTTCACAGGAGTAGCCTAACACCATCATAAAGCACAGATATTTACATTACAATTCATAACAGTAGCAAATTACAGTTATGAAATAGCAACAAAAATAATTTTATGTCTGGGTGTCACCACAACATGAGGAACTGTATTAAAGGGCGGCAGCATTAGGAAATCTAAGAACCACTGATCTAATTTAAGTCAAAGAAAATGCAATTTTTATAACAAAAACATTGAAACAAACAGCATTATGAATACACACATTTCTCTAGATTTAACATAAAAAACTAACATTTTATGTATTGGTTTGTTTTTTTTTTTTTTTTTTGGTTTTTCGAGACAGGGTTTCTCTGTGGCTTTGGAGCCTGTCCTGGAACTAGCTCTTGTAGACCAGGCTGGTCTCGAACTCACAGAGATCCGCCTGCCTCTGCCTCCCGAGTGCTGTTTTATGTATTGTTTTAAGAAGGGCCATTTCAAGTAAAAACAAATATGGCTTATACAATCATACAAAAAGAAAAGTTAGAGCCAGGTGGTGGTGGCGCATGCCTTTATTAATCCCAGCACTCGAGAGGCAGAGACAGGAGGATCTCTGTGAGTTCGAGGCCAGCCTGGTCTACAAGAGCTAGTTCCAGGACAGGCTCCAAAGCTACAGAGAAACCCGTCTTGAAAAACCAAATAAAAGGAAAAAAGAAAAGTCAGAGCTGAGTGTGGGGGCGCACACCTTTAATCCCAGCATTCGGGAGATAGATGCTGGAGGATCTATGTAAGTTTGAGACCAGACAGAGTGAGTTTCAGGATAGCCAGAGCTGTTACACAGAGGAACCCTGGGGGAGGGGAGGTGGAAATGGGGAAAAAAATAAAAGAAAAAATTATTTTAACCAAGTACACTGAAGTGCATAACTTTTTAGACCTTCATTTTCTTGGGGAAAAGGAAAGGTAACAAAACCAAAGAAACATCTACTAAAACTAAACTGTTCTTGGTTTTGATTCTTTATCTTTTCTGTAACAGTATTATTAACTAACTAAACTACAAAATAGTCTTAAATGAGTACATATACACCAACATGCTCAGTAACAACTAAGTTTTACTTTACTGATTTTATCAATTATACTAAGTTCTTTGTTAGGCAAGACCATTTTCGAATTTTTCTTAAATCCTCGAGGTAATTCGGCAAAGATTAAAGAATTTGATAATGAAAATATGAATGGGGGAAAAAAAATCCTAGGATAATAAAATTCCTAAGGGAAGGAATGAACACAGTCATAAAGTCTTTATTGAAAAGTACAATATACTAAAAATACCTAAAAAGTGGATATACACAACACTAAGTAGAATGGAAATTTGCCAGGTAAGAAGCCCTCAGTAGGGCTAGAGAGATGGCTCAGAGGTTAAGAGCAGTGACTGCTCTTCCAGAGGTCCTGAGTTCAAGTCCCAGCAACCACATGGTGGCTCACAACTATCTAAGAAGATCTGGTGCCCTCTTATGGCCCACAGGCAAATATGCAGACAGAACACTGTAGGCATAATATATAAGTCCTTAAAAAAAAAAAGCCTCAGTACCTATTAGGACAGGTGATTAAAAGCACAATCTTAGAGTCAGACTGCTTGATTGTGCCACTTACTAACTATATAACTTTGGCCAAGATAATTTAACTTCAAGCCTTAGGCTCTTCATCTAATGAATGGATAAATAACAGTACTTACCTCATAACAATGTCCTGAGGACTAAATTAACCAGTATCTGTTAATGCTTAAACCTGGTTGGAATATATTAAACGTGTAATATAAATTATATACTGACAGAGCTTTCACTAAGCAAGTCGCAAGTCTACCTACAAATCTGTCCTATAGAAATAATAGGATAAATACATAGAAATATAGGATTACAATGTCCCAATAAGACATCACTTGTAATGAAAAGACTTGGTAATTTTAAGTGTCTAATAAGAAGCTAAAGTTTGTTTATTCAATGGAAAATAACTCTGTAGGTTTGTATTTACCAATATGTAAAATGTCACAGTGTACAGATTATGTAAAGACAAGATAGAAAAAAATGTTTTAATATGGTTCCATAGTCATTTAAATAAAGATATATATGTTAGAAAATACATCTGTATTTTCCATACTTTATACAATCAAAATGAAAAGGAGCAAAAAGAATCACTGAATTAAGTGACAAACAATAGGTCATTTTAATGCCTCTTAAAAGTTTAAAAAAATTGTTTTGGGTATTCTTGAGTCTTAATAGCATCATGATGAAATAGATCTACAGTTTAAGCAATAAAAGCATTATATAATAAATGCTTCACTTTAAGAATTTCATGATTTAATGCCCTTAGTGGCAAGAGAAGTAAAGAAATGACTATCATTAGCTCATCAGCCATGAGATAACAAGACAATAAAAACCTCAGTCTGCTTATCATTTCCACTGGGGAAAAAACAGTAATTATAAGAAACGATACAAAGAAAACTAATTGAATGGTCTGAAAAAGGAATAAATAATAGCTTTTCCTACAAATTTCAGAATATACAGAGGTATTAAAAAGAACCCAATACAAGTATTTTTAGGAACTTATTGAACTAGGAATTAACAGAAAATCTATATTAACAATAGCAAATCAAATGACAGTATATAATTATTACCTCTATACTAAAATAACCTCTGTCCACATAATCACCAAGAAAAAGGTATCGTGTATTAGCAGGTGATCCTCCTACTTCAAAAAGTTTCATCAGATCAAAAAATTGGCCATGGATGTCACCACACACTGAAACAAGAAGATTATTAGATATGAAAAAAAAGCCTCTGAATTAACAAATATTACTTAAACTCTAACTGCTGTAACATGAGATATTATAATTGCTATCAAGAAATATCTGAAGAGTGGCCCAAGAAAGAGTCATCATAGGGATGATATTTAACCAAGTGCTCATGTGCTCAAGATCTAAAACAAGATGTAACAAAAGTAACAAGATATGTCAGTAATGAATTTTTCATGTAAATTTATAAGGCTCCTTTTTTAGAATCTAAGTAAGCACTTCACAGGATGACAAGATTATATTGCTAGTAATAAAATTCCCATTTCATCTTAGTACTTTTCACATAAATGATTACATAAAGATTCTGATTAATATCAAGGTATTTACCACTAGTAATTAAGAGCAAAGTAAATGTTGAATCAAACTGAAGTATGGCCAATACAACTGATGAAACCTTCATAAAAGCATATTAGACTAGCCTCATGTATGCTTATTAAAAACAAAAACTTAAAATAAAGACCCATAAAATCAAGACAATGTCCATTTAATATCAGTCAGTATATAATGTGATTGAAAAGGAAATAGCTTTATCTCCAATCAACTAAATACTGGTTTAATAACATCCAAAACACAAGTAAGTTCACCTGTAATTGGAGCTTCTACTTCTATCATGGTTTTCTCCCGCCGCAGTATGGCAGCGCCCTCATTGATAATTCTGAGTGCAATTTCTTCATCTACCCGACCTTCTTTAACCAGGTGGTTCTTCAGAACATCAACCCTGGGTATCCCATCCATATCAAACACTTCTTCAGATGTCAACCGATGAGTTGGGGGAAAAGGGACAGCTGCGTATTTTTAAATAAACACAAAATAAGTAACAATATATTAACACAAACAAATTGGATTTAGATTAATAAAACTGAAAATAAATTTCAAAAATATTCAAAGAGGTTTTCTTCATTTAATGGATATGTTAATTTAAACAAAATTTTTTCTAAAAGAATGATCAAATAACACTACTCTGTGTGTGGTTTTGAGATGAAACCCGGTCCTACACACACATTACATACATACATTTACACAAACACAAACACTTTTTTTTTAAACGGTCTCACTATAGAGTCCTGGCTCTCCTGGAATTCACTATGTAGACCAGGCTGGTCATGAACTCAGAAAGATCCACCTGCCTCTACCTCCTGAGTGCTGGAATTACAGGTGTTCCTCCAAACCCAGCTTTTATAGTTCTTTAGGTCTAGAATTTACCAAATCTGAGGTCAGCCTAGGCTACTGAGAACTTGTCTCAAAATTAAATAAGTAAGAAGACAAACAAGTATAAATGAAGGAAGCTACGTAGCTAAATTCTATAAGACCTGGGCTCATGGTAGAGTGCTTGTCTCATAAAGGCCTTAGATTCAACCCCTAGTGGTGGTGGGAGGGCGGGGGCTAATAATAAACTATGTGTAAGAACATGTTCTTTGTTGAAAATAGTAAGAGAATTGATTTGAAAAAAATTCAAGATAACTAAAGACTTTCTTTACCACAATACATTCAGTCAGAACTCATAAAATATAATTACTACATAAACCTGAATAGAAATAAACTGCAAACATAAGACAATCTTCCATGCCATTTTTAAAACCAATATTATAGTGTGTATGTGTCTACATCTGCAGTTTTCAACCTGAGGGTCAAGACTTTGGGGTCAAACAACTCTTTCACTGGGGTCACCTACAACCATCGGGAAAACATTTTTTTCATATGATTCATAACAGTAGCAAACTTAACAGTTACGAAGTAGCAAGAAAAGTAATTTTATGGTTGGGGTCACCACAACATGAGGAACTGTATTAAAGGGTCACAGCATTAGGAAGGTTGAGAATGACTGGTCTGCATGATGTATTGAGTGAATATGCCACAAAATGTGTGGAGGTTGGAAGACAAATTTAATTTGTAGGGTTGGTTTTTCACTTCCATCTATACATGGGTTCCAGGATCAAAACTTAGGCTGCCAGGGTTGGGCATTAAGTATCTTTACCTTTACCTCTTCAAGTTCATCTTGCATGTTCTTAATACAAACATAAAAACAATATTTTCTAAACAACTTTAATATGATCTTTTAGGAATGTAGATAAAACCAAAGCCAAATGCTTATCTATGTAATTTAACTTACTTTACCGCCCACTGGGTTCTGGGGAAGGAATTCAGGTCCTCAAGCATTCTACTAATTGAGCCACTTTCCTAAACATACAGAGTACTATTTTTAAAATTCAAACATTAATATTCCATTTCAGATTGGCTTCACTATATAAAACTGAAATTATTTTATGTGTTTGAGCATTCTATCTGCATGTATGTATGTATATGTACCATATGCATGCCTGGTGTTCTAAGAAGTCAGAAGAGGGGCATTTGATCACCCGGAACTGGAGTTATAAATGGCTGTGAACCACCATGTGAGTGCGGGGAACTAAACTGAAGTCCTCTGTAAGAGCAGCAAGTGCTCTTAACCACTGTGCTGATTTCTATCCATCTCTAAAATTCAAATTATTTATCATAACATAGAGGTCCTTCATTACGAAATACCTACCTATATTTTACCCTCATCTTTTACTACTACCTCATATTCTGAACATATCCTGTTTCAGACATTAACTTGCTTTTATTTCTTAAATTACATTAATTTAAACTATTTTAGTCAGGCATGGTAGTGCAGAGAACAGTGTTCAGGAGACAGGGGCAGGTATGTCTCTGAGTTTGAGCAGCAAGGTTCAAGCCAGCCAAGCTACACAGTGACAATCTGTTCCAATAGACAGACAGACAGACCAATGATTGATTTACTTTGCATGTCGTTTTGGGTATATAATCTCACCTTATGTTGGAGGAATTGAGACAAGGTCTCACACTAGCTCAGACTCAGACTCATCTGGAATTCACTATGCCCATGCTGATCTTAACTTCCACAATCTTCCACCTTAGCTTCTCACACCCAGGTATAATAGGATGTTTTATGCAGGAACCACCTCATTCTGTTATTCCTTGTCTTTAAATCTCATTTAGTGTTTCATTCTTGGAAACTTTTATGATACTCCCAGCCTACATTAACAATACCTTTTATTTGGGGGGGGGGGGGGGCGGGTCAAATAACACAGGACATGGCAAATACTTTTATTACAACTTGCATCATTAAATGCCTGTCTTGAAAGTAATGGGGCTATGTCATTTATCTCTATATATCAAATGATCCACAACATACACAGCTTATTCAACTATTAGTACGTAGTAGTTTCTAAAATACTTGTATATCTTAAGACCAATTTATGTAGCAGTGCCAATTTATGATTTAGTCTATAAAATACTTTCCAATACACAGTCTCACATGATTTTCAAAGACATTTTGTGTGATCAGATGGAATTCATCTCCATTTCATCAATGGACTCAGAAATGTTAAGTAGCTTCTCAAGGTCCAGAGCCATAGCTCAAGCTAGGTCAAAATGATGTTGCAGGATCATGTTTTTATATCAACATAATGCCAAGTTTCATTTGACCTAAGGGATCATCAAAAGGCTCCTCAGGCAGGAATATTGGTGCATAACTGTTACACTACCACTTAGGAGGTGAAGGCAGGAGGAATAAGAATTGAAGGCCAGCCTGAGCTCTGAGAGATTCCATCACAAAAACCAAACCAAACCAAGGCTCTTCATCAGTCTGATGTAGAACTATGGAGTAGTCACATGACCTAAGGCAAGATTCAATATATACAACAGCATTATTTTCAAATTTTCAAAGCATTCCTGGGATGAGTTAATTGTGGTTGTTATTTAAGTATCCCTTCGTCAAATTTTGTTTCCTTCTTTGTTATTTTTGTCATGGTATCACTACTGCCCATCACTTAGATTTAAATTTTTGTGGAGATTTCCCCTTTTCTGAATTTTAGACTTTTTAAAAAAGATTCATTATTTTTGTATATTTTTAATTATTTTAGATTTGTAAGTGCTTATCTGCATGTATGTACGTGTGCATGCCTGGTACCCATGAAGATCAGAAAAGAATGTTATATTCCCTGGAACTTGAGTCCTGGATGGATGTTAACCACTAGGTGGGTGCTAGGAACTAAACCAGTCTTCTGCAAAAGTAGGAATTAACAAGTGTTCTTAACCACCAAACCATCTCTCTAGTCATATTTTTATTTTATAAGTGTGGACCTGAGTCCACGTGTGTGGATACCCTTGGAGGCCAGAAAAGGGCATCAGAACCACCAGAACTGGAGTGACAGGTGGTTGTTAAGCAACTGGATGTGGGTACAGAGAACTGAACTCAGGATCTTTGCAGGACAAAGGCTCTTAATCATTGAGCCACCGCTCCAACATGACTCCAAGTCTTTACGATTATTCAAATCTTTCAATTTTCTTACATCTTCATTGCTGAATTTCCTGCAATGTGTCAATACACGCTCAATTTCTTATCTAAGTTCTACTTGAAAACTTCGATTCTACTATTCATTCTCAATAGAACAAAGCACAGCTAAATTACCTAGCTCAAAATTTTATGTAGTTTTATTTTTGTTTTAGTTTTCTTTGAGACAGTTTTTCCAATTTATTTCAGGTTGAGGCAGAATTTAAGAGCCCTCCTGTCTCTGCCTCCCAAGTGCTGGGACTAAAGGCATATACCATATGTTTGGAAGTTCTATCACCATGAATTCTATACTCAAACCTGGGTTATCAGGCTTACACCAAAATGCTTTTACTTCCTAAACCATTTCACCATTCCCCACCTTATATTCTGAAACGGTCTCTTACTAAATCTGGAGTTTACTGATGCTGCTAGACTAACTAACCAATGATCAGGGGTCTCTGCCTCCCCATGAGGCCCTGGCTTTAAGGTGGGTACTGAGGATCAAACAAGTCCTCATGATTGTACCACAGGGTCTTTCTCAATGTGACCATTATCAGTCTTTAACAAATAACCGCAGTCTGTACTTCCAACTGTAACTGTTCAATCCATAAAGCAAATGCAGTCTTTTTTTTGTTGTTGTTTTGTTTTTGAAGACAGGGTTTCTCGGTAGCAAAATTTAGTCTTATTATCCCTTAGTGTTGTTTATCTGTTTCATTCCCATTCTCCATCATTTATCCAATATCTACCTACCTCCTACTAGTATTAACCATAATCAGACCTGCTTTTTTCTTTGGTCATCCATTTCTTGTACTACTGTACTAAACCTAATTAAAGCTTCTGCCTCC
This sequence comes from Arvicola amphibius, assembly GCF_903992535.2. Lineage (NCBI taxonomy): Eukaryota > Metazoa > Chordata > Mammalia > Rodentia > Cricetidae > Arvicola > Arvicola amphibius. Next base: position 71,563,545 of record NC_052059.1, read on the forward strand.
TTTAATAATTTGCTCCACACAATCTCACCAGTTAGCTTTCAAAACAATAACATTACTATTCTACTTTAAAATCTTCAAAAAACAGTAACAATGATGGCTACCATTGATTCAGTACTGGCCACATGTCAGGCCAGGTACTATGGGACATACTATACACATAATATCTTCATTAATATGCCAGAAACTCTGTAATAAGATCATATTAACTCTAGCTCTGATGAGAAAACTTAGACCTTGAATATTGAGGTTATTCAGTTGTAGAGGTAGTTTTCAACACCAGGAAGTCTAATTATAATTACAGCCTGCATCCTTAATCATCCAGAGGTTTGTCTGGTGTTACAATCTTAAATTTCATTTCAGCTTTTCAACTTGAAACACAAAGGTCCCAGCATTTGAGAAGCAAAGGCAGGTAGATCTCTGTGAGTTCAAGGCCAGCCTGGTCTACAAGAGCTAGTTCCAGGATAGACTCCAAAGCTGCAGAGAAATCTATCTCGAAAAACCAAAAAAAAAAAAAAAAAAAAAGAAAAAAAGGAAACACAAAGGTTCTTTTCCAACTTTGCCATTCCTTGCTAAACACCTTACATATTACTACCATGCTAAAAAAAAAAAAAAAAAAAAAAAAAAAAAAAACTCTATACTTTTCTGTTTTTTCTATTCCATTCCCACTCACCTTTCAAGGAGTACCTCTTAACATTACACTTAGTGATGCTTTCCCTTTAACTTTAGATTACTGTTAGATCCCTGTCATTCTAACAGCACTATACTAGCCACAAAAGACTGTATCTTAGTATCTTTTATTTTAAAATAGGGTCTCATATATCACAGATTGGCCTCAAATTCCCTACATAGCCAAAAATGTACTTGAACTTCTGATACTCCCGACTCAACTTCCCAAATACTAAGATTACAGGGATTTGTCACTAGGCCTGATTTATGTGGTACTGGAGATGAAACTTGAGGCTTCCTGCATGCTAAGCAGGCATGCTGCCAACTGAATTACATCCTTCAAAAAAAAAAAAAAATCCTAGTAAAATGCCTGGTACAGAGCATGTATACAACAAATGTTGCACAAATAAACAACCCTATCTTATTATCAATCCTACCCATCCCTCAAGACTTCTTTTCTCTTATTAATATATACCTATCTCCCATAAGAAGAGTGTAGTGCCACACATTTTTAATTCCAGCACTGGGGACGTAGATGCAGGCAGATGACCTGGGTTCAAGGCCAATATGGTCCTTGAGGGGTGTTGGGGCAGCTGGCCCAATCCCTGCGTTCAGGGGCGTGGCTGCCCCAGCGGAGTAGCATACCCCTTAAATAGGATCGGGGTGCTGCTCCGCTGGACCCTAGGTTCTGTAAGTTCCCTTATTTCCCCTTTTATTAAAACTGATTTATTATAAAAGGACTATCTTGGCTATTTCCTAACCCCTCCGACCGCCGGCAGCCGGTACAGAGGGGCGACATAGTGACACTCTGTCTTTAAAAAAAAAAAAAGAACTCTGCCAGTGGACATTACTATCTAATTTGAACTGAGACAACTTGCTAGTTCTGCAATAAATATTAACCATATCCATAGTCAAAGAAATTTATTAACATTTTATGAGTACTGATATTCCCAAGGATCAAGATATTACCTCTTTTTATTCTTTTAATTTTATTGATTTATTATATATACAGCGTTCCACCTGTGTGTATGTCTGCATGTCAGAAGAAGGCACCATTATGGATGACTGTGAGCCACCATGTGGTTGCTGGGAATTAAACTCAGGACCTCAACAGCCAGTGCTTTTAAGCTCTGAGCCATCCCTCCAGCTCCAAGACTTTATCTTTTACAATGCCACTCTCTTTTTATAGGTTATGAAGCATAAACAATTACTACTTCATAACTTTGCTTTTCAAAACAGGGTTTCTCTATGTAGCCCTGATTGTCCTGGAACTGGCTCTGTAGACCAGGCTGGCCTTGAACTCAGAGACTCACCTGCCTTTGCCTCCTAAATACTAGGATAAAAAGCATGCACAAACAACATCCAGCTTATAACTCTGATGTACTAAAATAAATTTTATGTACAATCAATCAAATAATTAGCTCAATTATTTCACCTCTGAATATAAATTAACATTTTTATGATGAAGTCATATGACACTAAAACACATTTAATACATAAAGGTTCTTTTCAGCAAACTTTCCCTTATAATCCTTGCTTATTCATTCAATAGCTCTGGCTTTCAGCTCTCTACTGAGCAGTTGAATTTCCTTCTTGGCATTTTTCTTATAAGATAACTTACTACCATAGTCCTTTCTCTTCTCTTTTAATCACACACATAAGTTAATGGTCTCTGTTCCTTTGCTTTTTCTAGGACAAATTATCTTAGTATGGGTTAAAATTTTAATAGGTAAAAAGAAGAAAAATCATTTTAAGGTGTTCTTTATACATAAGTCTACAAGATATTTTGTAAACAAAACTAACATTCAAACTGCTTTTAAAATATTAAACCTGTGAGCAACAATGAAATCGTGATTCTCAAGATATGAATGAATCATTTGCAAATCTCTGGCGACAAATGAACAACTCTAATAAAACTAAGGTATTGGAAATAATCTGGCTAATGATCTCTGACTTATAAGCAGAGGAACCTAAATGAATAAAGCTGCCCATTAAAAAAGAAATACATTTAAAACAAAATACACTTCAGCATTTTCACTCAATATGAGAATGTGATAATTTATGACTAATGAAACTAGAAAATTGGAGAAAAATGTTGAATATAAAAAAACCAATTGTTGTCAGGCATGGTAGCACACGCATACACACCATCACTTCATGAAAGCAGGAAGATAAGTTCAAGGCCACTCTCAGCTAAATAACTGACTTTGAGGTCAACCTCTGAACTACATAAGAGTCTTGTCTCAAAACAAAAACAAAACAAACAAACAAAAAAACAACAGGGAGCTGTGTGAAATGCCTAAGCAGGTACAGACAGTTGCCATCAAGTCAGACATAACTTGAGTTGAACTGCTAGGACCCACATGGTAGAAAAAGAGAACTGATACCCACATGAGTGCCATACTGACCTCAAACTTAGAAAGGATAGTCATTTCTTCTTTAAAAACCAAAATAAGCCAGGCAGTGGTGGCACACACTTTACTCACAGCACTAGGAAGGCAGAGGCAGGCAGGCAGATCTCTGTGAGTTTAAGGCCAGCCTGGTATACAAACAAGTTGCAGGCAGCTAGAGTTCGTACACAAAGTAACCTTATCTCAAATAAATAAATAAATAAATAAATAAATAAATAGATAAATAGATAAATAAATAAATAAATCTAAACGGAAAAACTTCTACATTGTGGGTGCTAAAATGGATATAAATCTAAACACTACTCTCTATAGGATAAAGGTGAATTTCATGTTATGATAACAGAACTGATCAAGTCAGTGACATTTTAGCTTTAAGTTTATGTAACAAAATATGCACAATTTAGTGAGGAAATGTAACTGGACAAAAATAGTTAAATAAATCTGTGAGGAATGAAAGAAATATTCTTAAATCAGAATTTTACCTTTCAATTACACCATTTTATTGATATGGCAGTAAAGTACATATGCAGTTACGTTTTTCCTAGTTTGTTTCCATTTTTCTCTTTTTTTTGTTACGCCTACATTCTAGTAAATGTATTCCATTTATTTATTGTGCATGTATGTATGTGTATTTGTATGGAGGTCAACTTTAAAGAGAAAGTGATTCTCTGCTTCTTACCATGTGGGTCCCAGGGATTAACTTGGTCATTAGGCTTTGCAGCAAGTACCTTGACCCAGTACACTATCTCACCAACATGTTTGTTTCCATGTTCCTAACAAAAATGTATACAAAAAAAAAAAAAAAAAGCAACAGAAGCTTCAGGAACACATTGTGATTTATTTAATATTTTACTTTGGGAATTTCTGGAACATAGTCTCGCTATGTGCCCCAGGCTGATCTTGAACGAATGATCCTCCTTTCTCAGCCTCCCAAGTGCTGGGATTATGAACATATATGCTATTGTGATTAACCACATCAGGTTAATAGTTTTAAATGATTCATTTTTATTTTTAGTTATGTGTAAGCATGTGTATGTATGGGAGTATAAGCAAATGAATGCAGCTTCCCACAGGGGCCAGAAGAGTACATCAGATCTTTTGAAAGCTGTGGGCTACTTGACACAGATGCTGAGAACAGAACTCTGGTTCTCTGAAAGAGCAGTACATGGGTTAACTACCAGCCTCTCTATTAAATTTTTAAATGAAGAGAGTTTGATTTGAGTCAGTAGCTGAACTACTAGGCTCAGAAACTGAGTATAACTAACCAGGAAACCATGACCAGTGACAAAGAATCGCTAACAAGTTTAGTAACATGTTCATCACAATTATAAATGAATCACTTATAGTATTAAAAATCTCCCAAACTTATAAGTGAATTTCCTAAATGTGACAGTAAAGAAAACATTCTATATTCTCCTAAAAACCTACTTACCTGAGGACTTAAGATGGCTCAGCAGTTAAGAGCATTCACGCTTGCTCTGTCAAAGAATCTGAACTGGGTTTCCACCACCCTAAGGCTGCTCAGAGCCTTCTGTAACTGCAGCTCTACAGCATCTGACACCCTCTTCCGGCCCTATGGGCATCACACACATGTGGTGCAAGTGTGTGACAGGCAAAATATCATGCACATAAAACAAGATTAAAAAAACCTACATGTCCATAAAATAGAGGTCTTTAGAGTAGAAAGCACTGAGCCTAAAATTTAAAATTTACTCCAGAGAGTAAAAGATTTAAACTCAATACTAATGGCAATTTCCCAAACAGTCTTATGAAATAGTATATATAAAACATTATCCTAAACTTAAATGAAATATGAGCTTAATTTGTTTTATTTATTTATTTATTTAGAGGCAGGTTTCATTAAGTAACTCTGGCTAGCTTGGAATTTGCTATATAGACCAGACTGGCCTCAAACTTAACACCAATCCTCCTGCCTCTACCTCCAGAGTGCGTGCCACCATAGTATCAGGAATTTTAACAAATTCTACAAGAAAATGAAAGTTGTATCCATTAAGAAGACACAACTATTGCACAAGATATGGTAACCTTAAGCCTCTTAATTGAAAATTTCCAAACTAGCTCCTTTCCTACAAGAAAATGGTTTTAATTTCAATCAAACTGTAAATGGCTGTGTCTTGAACTCACAACTCACCACTAGGTGCCTTATGCTTGGAATCTCCTTTTCGCTTCATTAAAGCAACATAGGAAAAATGCTGCCACATATATGTTAAGGAACAAGATTCACATGAGGACAACATAAATACATGGTCAGGAATGTGACTAGCTACTTCAGCTTTTATTCTGGTGAAAGGTATCTGAACATACAGGAAATATAGTTAAGAAAATGAAGAGGTAGGTCATGTCCTCTAAATCAATCCCCACCCATAAAATTAAAGGATTTGACAGGATCAATGACTGATCTCTCTCCCCTTAAAGAAAAAAAAAGATTTCTCATAAAAAAGTTCATAAACTATTTGGTTCATTCTAATGTCTAACCCAACCCATACATGCCTAGGTTCAAAAATGTGTCATTCTTTTAAGAACCGAAAGTGCAGACTGAAAACTTTAAACTAAAAAAAAACACACAAAGGAGAAAAGGCTTTCTTGTTTTAAAATATTTTAATGGCAAACCATGGTCACAGTTCAAAACTGAGCTAACAGTCTTTAAACACTGTGCCAGTGTATCTGAGACAATAAATTTGACAATAAAAATACCTTTAAAGATAAAATAGCATAATCAAAATAACAAAATCTTTATTTTACAGTATCTGTTTACGGACTACAAAGTTCTTACTAATACCCACAGTATTATCTGTGGTTGATGTGCTCTCTCAGAGCTTGGGCTGTTAAAGACTTCTCAACTGCCTCTCCAATTTCTCTATTGTAAATAAATCTGTTTACCTGTACACAATTATCCATTAATTCCTCCCTGGCTGAGAAAGATTTCACTTTTTCGTCTAGAGAGTTATGTCGTGTATTTAGAGGCGACAGGCAACCCTTTCTAATCAATGTTGACGGTTTTTAAACTATCTACTACTTCTTACAATATGCCAAATTGGCTTTCTATTATAATATGATTTTCTCCCTGGGTCAGCAGTTAAAAGACTGGACTCCTAGATCACGTCTGGATCCTTCACCCTCGTCCAATCCCATACGGTTTCCCCAATTTCCGCGCAGGGTGGCTCCTGAAGAGCGAGCGTGAACCCCCTGCGGCAGACGCTCGCTAGGCGCTGTCACCAGGGAGCAGGCATGGGCCAGCACCCGGGCGAGCCCGACGGCTCATGGCGACTGCGCACGGCTAAGGGGACCGGGGCCCCTCGGTGCCCGGGCGAGCCGGAGCGCAGCTGTCGCGGAGCCGGAAGCTCACCGCGGGCCCCGCGCCGGTAACGAGCGGCGCAGGAAAGAAAGGGGCTCACTGCGGCGGGCGGCCCGAGCCCGCGTTAGCGACGCCTCGCGCAGAACCCCCCGGCCAGGCCTGCAGGGCGAGCGGGAGCCCGGCCCAGCGGGGACCCGCCCAGGGGCCACTCCCCAAGGGAGGCAGCCAGTCACTCGCCCGCCCCGCCGGGCCCGCTCCCGAGGGGACGGGCTCCCGCCCGCCCTCACACCGCGCCTCACGCCAGGTCCCCAGGGCTTCGGCCACCTCTCACCTTTGACGACGCGGTCGGCCCCGAGAGGAGGCGGCGGGGGCGGGGGCGGGGGCGGCGCGGCCCGGGCCGGCTCAGGGGCGGCCATGCTGGGCCCGGGGCTCGGCTGAATGCCGGGCCGGGCGGGGTTGGGGGCGGGGGCGGCGGCTACCAGAGCCAAGCGGCGGTGCCGCGGAGGAACATGGCGGACCCTCTTTCCCTTCAGAGGGGCTAAGACCGTCATGCACCGCGCGTGCGGGGGCGGGGGCGGGACAGGCTCCAGGGACTTGAGCAAAATTACCGCGCCTACTACCGAGGCCAAGGGATCAGATGAAAATTCCTTGCATGCAGTCTTGACAGTCAAGACAGGGTTCAGACAGATTTAGGGGCTGTGAAGGGCTGTGAGGAGTGCAAATAAGAAAGGACATTTCCCTGGCCTTATTGGAGCCCAGGAGGATGAAGAAATGTAGTCAGATCCCAGAATTTTCCACAACTAGACAAATATATGACAATTTACCTACAAGACCATGACTGTGACTGGAGATAGGAATGAAGGAGGCATTGTAGACTGTAAAAAAAAAAAAAAAAAAAAAAAAAAGTGGCATCGTCATTTAAAATAGAATTTATCCTAGGGAAACTGAGGAAGGCAGGAACTCTGTGAGTTCAAGTCTATAGCCCGGTCTAAGCAGTCAGGGCAACAAAGTGAGTGTCTGTCTCTAAAGAAATGGTGACAGGGGTGTGGTCAGCATATTATTCTGACCCTTGCATTTGGAGTTTGGAAGGGTCAAGAGTATAAAGGACTTTAAGTTAAGCTGAAAAAGTCTAAACACCAGGCATGGAAACTGAGGGAATGACACCTTAGAGATATTTAAAGAATCTGTAAAGTTCACCTGGGAAGGCCATAGCCTCCCTCTTAATTCACCCAAGGGAAAATTTTTTATATGTATGTGTATGTGTGTACATAAGTATGTATACATATATTTATATCTACATATATTAACTATATATACTCATATATATGAAAAAAGTTGGAAAGCAGAGACCACACAGGTAGAAAATTGGAAATTAGTTCCTGTATCTTTGTGCGTACACAGAATTTGGACCGGAACAACTTATATACACAGATCAAGTTGACCAACATCTATGAGGTCAAGGAACAAGAACAGACTGTTCCTCAGTGATGAGCTACTGTGAGACGGCACAGTGGTAAAGGCATATGCCACCAAACCCAATGATGAATCACTGGGCGTACAAGGTGAAGGGTGTCCCTCTCACACAGACACAAATTAACTAAGTACCTTTTTTTTTTTTTTTTGGTTTCTTGAGACAGGGTTTCTCTGTGGCTTTGGAGCCTGTCGTGGAACTAGCTCTTGTAGACCAGGCTGGCCTCAAACTCACAGAGATCTTCCAGCCTCTGCCTCCGGAGTGCTGGGATTAAAGGTGTGCACCACCACCAGCCGGCTAACTAAGTACATTTTTGCAAAGATTAGAAGAGTGTGCATGACAGCAGCAGTGGAGTGGCCAGCATATCTACTGAGGCCCAAGTGTCACATGGTGTAGGATCGTCCCCCATGATGACTGGAGAAGCACTAGAGCAATCTATTATTTGTGCCAATCAATGGGATAAATAAGGACAGAAAACCCAGTTCCTTTTCTTGCCAGGGAAACTGACAAAATTGTTTTATGTGTATATGTGTTTTGTCTGTACAGATGTGAGTGCACCACATGTGTTCAGTACCCGCAGAGGTCAGAAGAGGTAGTTACAGTCCCTGGTTCTGGAGCTAAAGAAGGTTGTGAACTACCATGTGGGTGCTGGGAATCAAACCCAGGTTCAACGGATGAACATCCTTTCTCTTAATCACTGTGCCATCTATCCAGGCACTACAAAGTATCTTTTAAAGAAAAGGGAGCTTTGGAAATGTGTCATGGATGAAGATAGATCTCGTTATCATGGATGTTCTGACTCTTAAGGGGAAAAGAGAAGGAGTGGGACAATAGGGAGAGCAAGGGACAGGAGGCACATCACAAACCTGTAATGTAAAGAGAAGGGCACCAAGAGTGTACTTGTACTAGGAGTATGTCAGAAAATTTGAATGCCCAGAAAAATCTCCTTAGTAAGGGGAAGAATAAAGTATGCAATGTACTGAGTGTCCAGGCAGGAAAGGGATAGGAAATATGCTAACAGCCATAACAAAAGGAAAAATACTCTTATTTAAGGCTATATTGAATGCAACAGTTAACTATATATTTTTCAACTCCTCTTTGGTTATTCATTTTCACTTGGTCAAAAGCCATTTTATATAAATGTCCAGACCTCCCGATCCCAGAAGAAAAAGAGTAAGAACATACAAAAGTGAAGGACAAGAGATTAAATAGAACTATCTTATAGATTTATTAATGAAAAATACTTTACAAAAAACAGTATGCTTTGCCCTAAAATAGTTTAACTGACTCTGAGAGTTTACAACAGGGATGGAGGGAGTGGCAGTTATGGCATTGCTGCTGAGGATAGGAGGGTGTGTTAGTATGCCCAACTCCATCTGTTCAGAAGGGCAAATACTCTGTTGGCAGCTCCACATTCTAGGCCTAAAGTCTGAGTCACAGGAAGGCTGACAGCCATAACACCTGGCAGTTGAGCTTCCCATTAGGATGCAGTAAGACTTGTGACTACAGGGGAAGTCCAGGTAATAACTAAGTAGTATTATACGTAGGGAATATAGTAGGGACCAAAAGAAGAGGACTCAGCTGGAGATGGGGGCCTAAACTTAACCAAGAATAAAATAATGTCTTTAAACATCAAGGAATAGCTAGTGTCCAGAGTAATAAAATAGATTCAATTTTAAAATGGCTCAAATATAGCCCTAAGCATTAGCTGCTTCCTTTTGTTAGAGGAGCCAAAGTTTGAGTTTTCCTTTTTATCGCCCTCCCAATAGGGTCTTATGAAGCCAACTAGCCTAGAACTTGCTACGTAGCCAAGGATAAACCTGAACTTCTGATCTTCCTGCCTCCACCTCCTAAGTGTTAGAATTATAGGTGTGCACCCCCATGACCAGATTTGCATGGTGCTAAGGATCTAAACCTGGGCTTTGTGCATGTTAGGAAAACACTCTACCAACTGAGCTACAGCCCCAGTTCTAAAGCAGGAATTTCAAATATTCTCCCTCAAAGAAGCAAACACCCTTAGGAAAAACCAACAATTCTTTTGTTGTGGTGGTTCTATTTGGTAAGAGTCCAAAGTCTCTGGCCTTGAACTGCTGCTTCTCCTGCTTCTACCTCCCAACTATTAGGATTATAGGCATATGACTGCCAATTTTATGTTGAGATGATTATAGCCTAACTGGCAGGACACAAGATATCGACTCTGCCCTGGTACAGTTTTATAAAGGTATGGCTCCAGGAACGGTTAGAGGTTATCCTTACCACCTGCTGTGCTGTAAAAATCTCACCCTGTTCTGTTCTCTTCCAGGGGCATTTGATAGAATAAACATAATTCTCTCCTCTTCATTCCTCCTATGCCTATGCTGGGAGGGGTAACTGTCCTGTCTCCAGTCATTATCTGGGGGCATATCTATTCTTCGAGGGCCAGCTGTTTGGGACCCCAAAACAGGACCTGAATTCCAAGCTGACCTAAGGGGTAAATGAAGACTGTTGGATGGTGGGGACACTGGGTGAACAGCAGAAAGATGCGAGGGTGAATGGAAAAGATTCCCCCAGGACTGAGCATGAGGAACCTGAAGGCCCTGGCTTCGTTCTCGTAGTGTGGCAGTGTAGGTTAGCTGAGGCTTGCATGCTGGCCTAGTTAGAACACTGGTCCCAACATGCTGGTTGGTCTCTGGCCCTAGTCCCCAGGAAGCATCAGTTCTGGAACGATGGGGTAGACTTCGGTAGTTCAAAGTCCTTCCTGTGTACTTGACCCCTTGGGGAGTTTCATCCCTGTCACACATAGCCAGAAACTGTTGGACACTCCTCGAAGTTCCTGAAAAGGAAAAAGAAACCAAAAGACTGAGTGAGTATCTTTAGAAAATAATTCTCCTTTCCAAAGGACCGTTCCTGGATATATTGCCCAACTCTTTACTTGTCCAAGAATACACACACAGGAGAAAAAAGAAACCTAGTTTTGCTTTTAATATTTGTAGTAATTTTTTTTTTTGCCAATACTAGGTATTGAACCCAGGGCCCTGTGTATGCTACGTAAGCACACTACCACTGAGCTCTAGATAGCCTTAACCCTAAAAACTCCTAAATATTACATCAAAATCAATTTTTTTCTATTTTGGGGAAATGAAACAGTCACTTGGATATTACCATACCTCCATGGTAACTTTCTCTAACACACTCATGCATACACATGTCTAAATGCAAGCACAAGAGTGGCTACTTAATATAACAAATATATCCCCCTGCAAACTCCTATAGCAATTACACTAAAATTTCACTTGGTTTCTCGTTTGTTTTTTTTTAAACATACATACTTTTTGAGATAGGGTTTCTCTGTGCAGCCCTGGCTGTCCTGGAACTTTCTCTGTAGACCAAGCTGGCCTTGAACTCACAGAGATCCACCGGCCTCTGCCTCCAAAGTGCTGGGATTAAAGCGTGCACCACCACTGCCTAGCATTTTTTGTTTGTTTGTTTGTTTGTTTGTTTGTTTGTTCAGTTGGCTTTTCTTAGCAGTTAAGTGTCCTCTCTTAAATCCTTGTTAAATTTCTGAGACTGCTGCTTTTGTTCATACTACTCTTACCTCATATACAATATAGAAAGTCTTTTCTATACATTTCTTTCACTATAGTATTTGTGACATTGGAATCAGAAGGACTGCCTTGTGTATTAAATGATATTTCAAAGTACCTTTATCCAACAACCATTAGGCACTAAGTAGTATGTCCTCTTTCCCTACTGAGAACCACAACCAAGTGTAAGCTAAACCCATCAGGAGGAAGAAGAGAACATCTTCCAACAGAAGTCAATGAGAGCCAGAATGGTGCTGCCCATCTTCCTGCAGACCATCTGGGTCTGTACCTATGACATGTACCTATGTACATCAAGGTACAGTGTCTTTCCGGTTCCCGTTCATTTCTTCCCTCCTACACCATCCCTCAATTGAAACTCAATAAATAGCAGGGGAGAAAACTAGCTAAAAGAGATGATACTTTCAGTTTGGGGGAGGATCCCAAAGGCTAGTTATTAACTACACTTCACCACTTCAAGCCTACTCTTTCATGACTGGACAGTTTGGTTCACTCTCAACAATGGAGCATGGCATCTAAAAAATTATTCAGTCATACTTCATGAAGATCAGTGCTTGATCTTAAAACAGTAATTCATATATTTATTCCAATCTACCTTGGGACACCCCACTTTCCCAGTAGGTATATTGATTTGACCCTGAAAAACAATCACACTTTAGCAGATAATATTAATTTGGGGTGTTACCTGGGGGTCTACAGGGCTCCCCTGCCATGCTGGGCATCAGAACATCAGGGGACAGGAACTGTGGTTGGGGAGGGTAGAGTTTAGGATCAAGGAGCAATACAGGAGGGTCATGGATGACAGGGAGGGATGAGGAGCTGGAACAATGGTGCCCGGTTTCCAAAGTCTTTTTCCTCACGTTTGATGAATCCTTTTAATGAGACAAGACAAAAAAACACACACACATACAAAGATGAGGGTTAACATGGTAGGATGCAGTTGGATAAACACAGTGAGGCAAGTGGGGGGAAATGGAAGAAACTAGAACAACACACCTTTTCTAGAGAAAGACTCATCTTATTCCACTATACCATCTGTTGGGCTTCCTAGAAAATGCTTACGGTCCTCTCCTTCTACCATTTCCACTATCCTCTACCTTCCTAGGTTCACCATCTGGGCCTTTAGCAATCTCTTCAATGCTAACAGCAACAATCAAAGAGATTGAAATAAAAATTTGAAAATAGGAGCTGATTAATACATGCACACCTATAATCACAGCTCTCAAGAGACTGAGTAGGACTACTTTGAGTTTAAAGCTAGTTTGGCCCATATAGTAAGTTCAAAGACATCTAGGCTATACAAGGAAGGAAGGAAGGAAGGAAGGAAGGAAGGAAGGAAGGAAGGAAGGAAGGAAGGAAGGAGGAGGGGAGGCAAGGGGAGGGAAGGGGAGGGGAGGGGAGGGGAGGGGAGGGGAGGGGAGGCGAGAAAAACAAAGCAAAGCAAAAAGAAAAGAAAAACAATAACCATGAAACAAATAGGATTTGGGGATGTAGCTCAATTATAGAGTAGGCTCTGAGTTCAATCCTGATACCCCAAAAAATAAAGGAGACAGAGGACAGAAAAGGAGAAAGAGAAGGAGGTGGGGTGGGTATTTAAACAGACTTAGAGGCTGAAATGAATCTACGCTGGGCACTAAACTACCTATACAACTGAACTCTACTCCACGTCTGCCCTACAAAGCTCCATCCACAGCTGCCTCTTCTGTATGCCATGTTCCTATTTCCAGTTGCTTATGCCCTGCCATGGCTCCATTCACTTTTGTGGTAAAGATCCAGAAATATTTACTTTATCATCAAAAACATTAAAACATCCAAAATTGAACAGTTTCCAAACTCCTCTTCCTAATATCATATTTTTCTAAAACATATTTACTCAGACATAAACATTGGTGTTGCCCTTAACTTCCTATTTCCATTCACCATAGCCAAAGAGACATTTCTACTTACGGATTTCACATTTAAATTTTCCTGGACCACTACAAAAACCTTAATCTGATCTTCCCATCTCCTGTTACCTGTCACAAGGTCCCATGTGACACAGTGTGACTGATCTCACCTAATCCTATATTGTCTCTGTGCCCTTTACGCACCCTCCTTTTTCTTATTTGCTTATTCTTATTATAATTATTATTTTAGAGACGGCATCTTGTTATGTAACAGACTGGCTCAAACTTAAAATACACCTGCCTCAGCCTCACAAGTGTAAGTATCACAGGCAAGCACCATCACACCTAGCCTTTCTCCATATTTTTCAAACACACCAACTCATCCTATCTCAGGCATTTAGACTTGCTCTTCTGTTACCAGAAATATTCTTTCATGGCCCCAAACTTCCTATCACTAAAGTCTCTGATCAAATATTAATTCCTCTCAAAGATGGTATTTCTCACTACCCTAACTAAAAACAGTCCTAAAGAAAGACATTACCTTTTTAATACCTTTTCCCTTGCCTTACTTTAGTCTTCATTATCATAATTATCATTGTTTTGGGTTATATCATTTGCTTATTAAGTGTCTTTCTTCCTATCGTAGAAGACACTTCATTTCAGTATCCCTAACATTTGAAACAATGCAAGGACTCAGTGAACAACATGGTAAATGAAACAATCTATATGCCAGTATACTTAGTTTCCTGTAATAGGCTGCAAGCTATTCAAGGGCAGAATTTGTGTTTTATCATCAGTTATGTTCATAGTATTTATGAAAGTGTTTCACAGAGAAAGGATTTCTAGTAGAATCCCCACTTTCCCTTTGAGAGCTCTTGCTGCCTTTTATGTATTGTTTTAAGCGTCTTCAGAAAAAGAACCCCCTAAATGTGAAACTCTTCACAAGAACGGCATGGCCCATGTCCTATGTTTATCATGCTTTCTCTCTTTCCAGTGGCTAGGAGTCCCAATCCATTCTCAACTGCTAGCCCATATGTCTCATACCCAGACATTATAAGCTATGTTCATTAATGAATAATATACGCAAAATTAATTATACAGCTTTCCCAAACACAATTATCAACCCATAAAACTTGAATATCATCCCTGGTTTATCTTTCCTCCACAGGAAGGTAGGTAGGCAGGCAGGCAGGCACCAATCTCATTTCTTTTACTTCCTAATTGACTCTCCAATATATTTACTTCTCTTGAGCCTCTCAGACTTCTGTGTGACCTACAGAATCCTGTGTGCTCTATGATCTGACTCTTGCTTATATTCTTTGCTATCATTTGTCAACATTTCCATCATTTCTCCTCATCAGATATTATAATCCTGTCATACCCAATTATCCTCTTTTAATCCAATGAAGATTTACTTCATTTCCCTTTGCCTGGTATATTCATTTTTCTTCTCCATGAAGCCTTCCCTGATACTTAACCTTTTCTGTGATAGTCTCAGATCAGCAAGTATTTAATCACATTATAAAACTGTGTGTTTAGGGCTGGAGAGATGGCTCAGAGGTTAAGAGCACTGACTGTTCTTCCAGAAGTCCTGAGATCAATTCCCAGCAACCACATGGTGACTCACAACCATCTATAGTAAGATCTGGTGCCCTCTTCTGGCATGTGTATACATAATAAGTAAATTAATTTTTTTAAAAAGTGTTTATCTGTCCCTGTAGTAGACTAAACGTTCCATGAAACCAGAGACTCTTTAACCACAGTCTCCCCAGAGCCTGGCATAGCATCAAATATAATAAGTTCAATAAGCATTGTTTTAAAAAGATAAGCAAAATTAATAAATAAGTGCATGATACACCAGACAAAAGCAAACTCTCTTAAGGAAAATAACATTTAGATTAAATGCACTGAAAATATGTGAGAACAAATGCTATGCCAGGGAAACCACCTTCTCCCAAAAAAGAAGAGGCGGAAACAGAAGACAAGGAGGACGAGAAGTAGCAAAAGGAGGGGGGAAGCAGAGGAGGAGGAGAGGAAGAGGAAATGTTCATTCATTAGGAACTGACACTCCCAACACTCCTCCTTTTGGGAGGAGAATTGGATATGAAGGGCTAGTAGGATAGAGACAGCTTGCACTATATATCCTTTTGAACCTTTTTAATTGTTCCATGTATTTAAAACTTATTTTAAGGAGTTTAGTGCAGATAGTTAGGTGTAGAGAGTTGCTTAGCATATTAGGTCCTAGGTTCAGTCTGGTACTACAAATAAAAAATAAAGTAAGCTTGATGTAGTAGTACACGCCTTTCATCCCAGCACTCTGGAGGCAGAGGCTGGCAGATCTCTGTGGAGTTCAGCCTGGTCCACCAGACAGGGTAAATAACGAGACCCTGTAGATAATAAAAACAATAACAATAATAAAGTAAGCAAAATAAAACCTATTTTTATCGAATTGACCTGGTGGACAAACTTCAAAGTAGAATGTATCCTGACAGCTATTAAAACTTTGTATCCTGACAGCTTAAAACTTGTTTTAAAAAGTATGTAAGAGTCTCAGAAGAAGCCAGGCGGTGGTGGCGCACGCCTTTAATCCCAGCACCTAGAAGGCAGAGGCAGGCAGATCTCTGTGAGTTTGAGGCCAGCCTGGTCAGGGCTACACAAGAAATCCTGTCTTGAACACAGCAACAATAAAAAGGTATGTGCTATTTGGAGACAACAGTCAGGTAAATGTGTGCCTTTGAAGAGCAGGCCTGTCCCTGGGCCCTTGCATCACTGCTAATGCTCCATGGTCCTCTCTAACATATGTTCTGCCTTGGGTCAGGCCCAACTTAAAGGAGCTATCAATCTCTGAGAGAAACCTCCAAGATCACAAGTTGAAATAAATCTTACCTCCCTTGTCTCCATAGGTATTTTGTCAGAGATGAGCATTAACACAACTCTTTATATCCTAGGATCCATTTAAGAGGGTTGAAAAGCTTGCAAAACTGCTCCAGGAAAGGACCATTGTAAATCCATGTGTAAATAAGGACTACTTGTCCTAATTCAGGGTGAATGTACTTAACTTTCCCCAAATGGCAACTGAAGTTTCTCCCTGCTCTTCCACCTCCACTGTATTTTTACTAGCAAGGAAAAAGGTGCACTGAACAGATGATTCCTGACTCGACTTACTTACAAAGCTATGGAAGAGACCTGAGCAGCCTCCCTTTCCAAGAAAAGGCTGTCACTTAAGACTGTGTAAGATGCATCCTCCCACATCCCCTTATGAGGTCTCCATAAGCTGCAGCCTTCAGACACACAGACACACACAGGCAGATGTAAGACACTGAACCTGTGTTTTCCCCCTAGCCCCTGTACTCAGGGATATGGGAAAAATTGGTTAAGACTTAGAACTAACATCTACATTAGACAGATCCCAAAGGCAGTCAGCCCGATCTGAGATCACATTCTCCTTGCAGTCTCAGATCACCACATGTGTGCACTGCACACTGTCTTCTCTAGCACCCACCCCAGTCCAGTAACAGAGTAACTCAGCAACAGAGGCTGGTACCTGGGAGACAGGCGCTCTGCTTGGTCCATGAAGAACGTTCTCCATTTCTGTGGCTGGAGTCCGTGAGAGATCAAGACCAGGGGCTGAGTGCAGTCTCCTCCCCATGCCATCTGCAAAGCCTAAGGAGGAAAACATAAGAGCAAGCTGAAGCATCTTTCCTCTGGGGCCTAAAAACTGAGCCTGGAAGCATAAGCACCAGCATTTTTTTATTAAGTAATTGATATGCCTCTCTGAATACAATGGGAAATATGCTCCTTGAATGTATAAAGAGCAAATCTCGGTATATGGATAAATTCCTATAGGCTAAAATTTCTAAGGGGCTCTAAAAACCAATCTGCTGAATATCCTCCACCCTTCAACATCTCTCTTTTATGAATAAAATTAGTTTTGTTTTGTTTCCAGAATATGGCCCAAACTTGTAGTATACAAAGTAAAAGTAATTGATATAGTGATATTCTAAGATATTGTGGTAAGAAAGGAAACAGCTAATATCTTAATTTAGTTCAGAATTTAAATGGTCATTGTCACTGTAAATCAAACCTGCTTCCTTTGATCTAACAGGAAGACGAGTTCCAGAGTCTGCTAGAGATAGTGTTTTACCTAGAGCTGGAACTCAAGCTTGTCTTGTTCAGCACGGTGTTCTATTGTCTTCTGACACTCTCCCATTCTCTCCCTGAGCAGGATCACTTCAGGAATATCTGGTGTATGTGATATTCTTTTATTCCCACCTACTCTTGGCTTTTCTCAATCACGTAAATTATAAACAGCCATTAACACCCCTCTAAGCTGATGTGACTGCCCCCCCCCCCAGGGCTGTCCCCAATTCAAATAATTAAGTCTCCTGAAAATGTACCTGCCCTTGACCTACATTTGATGTGTGTGTGTGTGTGGGGGGGGTACGCGTGCATGTGCAGGTGCACCCACCAATTCATGTCTGGATATGCTACTTTGATACATGTACATGTGCACACACACACACCATACACATACATATGCAGCTAAACTGTACTGTTCATGTAAGTACTTAAGATCAGTTATTTTGAATATTTCCTGTTACTTAATGCACTGGTTCTCATGATAGTACTGGAGCTTTGAGAATTATACCTTCTCAGGGAATAGGATTATACTTCAGTTGTATAATACTTGCATACATGAAGCCCTGATGGTTCGATCTTCAGTGGGTGGAAAAGGGTGGGGGAATAGACATGGGACAAAGACAAGACATCAATCTCCTGGGCCTCACCACAGATCTGACTCAGAATGTTTCTGGTGAAACCTTCAGAATTTTTACTATTTTGTTGTTTTATTTTGTTTTGTTTTTCAAGACAGGGTTTCTCTATGTAGCCCTGGCTATCCTGAAACTCACTCTTTAGGCCAGAATATCCTTGAACCTAGATCTGCCTGCCTCTGCCTCCTAAGTGCTAGAATTAAAAGGGTGAACCACCAGCTGGGCCTTTAATCCTAGCAGGGGCAGGCAGATCTAGGTGAGTTCAAAGCTAGCCTGGTCTACAAGAGCTAGTTCCAGGACAGGCTCCAAAACTACAGAGAAACCACCACTGAGGAAGTTTTTACTTTTAAAAGGCCTCCCAACAAATAAATAATTTTAAAATGTAGCCTGGTGTGATGGCATACAACTGTAATCCCAGCACCTATGAGGTAGTGACAGGAGGATAAAGAAGTTCAAGGCCATTCTGAGCTACAGGAGACTATATCAAAAGTGATTTTTAAATAAGTAAATAAAGGGCTGGAGAAATAGTTTAGCAGTTAAGAACATGGACTGAGCTTCCAGAAGCCCTGAGTTCGATTCCCAGCACCCACACAGTAATTCACAACCATCTATAACTCCTGTTCTAGGAAATATGACTCCCTCTTCTGCCCTCCACAAGTACTGCACACATGTGGTACACAGACATACATTCCAACTTCTGCAGGTTGTCCTCTGAACATGACACGTGTACTAAGACACAAATACATATATACACAATAAATAAATGTTTTAATTTTATATTATTTTATTTTAAGTGTTTTAAGTGTTATTTATTCATGTGTGTCTGTGTAGCACTTGTGTGCAGTGCCCCCACCCAGAACTAGAGTTATAGAGTTATAGACGGTTGTGAGCTCCCATGTGGGTGCTGGTAATTGAGCCTGGGTGCTGTGTAAGAACAAGTATTCTAAGCCACTAAATCATCTCCCCAGTCCCATATAGCATCCCCTTTTAATTTTTATTTCTCCATGGTCTTGGAGATTGAACCCAGGACTTGATGCATGCTGATTGGCTACATGTTCTACCAATGATTCTTACTTGTAGACCAGTAGTATCCTTTCATGCACAAAAGTTTTTAACTTTGATGTAGCACAGTTTATCTTACTTTTTCTCCTATACCTTGTTTTCTTGGTACCACATCTAAGCAACTATTGTCAAATCCAGGTCTGAAAGTTTTTCTCATAGTTTCCTTTTCTGATTTTCATAGTTTTACCTCTTAAATCTTTAGATGCTACATTCAAACTCAAGTAATTTTGTTTGTTTGTTTGCTTTTTCGAGACAGAGTTTCTCTGTAGCTTTGGTGCCTGTCCTGGAACTAGCTCTTGTAGACCGGGCTGGCCTCGAATTCACAGAGATCCACCTGCCTCTGCCTCCCGAGTGCTGAAATTAAAGGTATGCACCACCACTGTCTGGCTAACTCAAATAATTTTTAAAAAAATTATTTTATGGGCTGGAGAGATGGCTCAGTGGTTAAGAGCATTGCCTGCTCCTCCCAAGGTCCTGAGTTCAATTCCCAGCAACCACATGGTGGCTCACAGCCATCTGTAATGGGGTCTGGTGCTCTTCTGGCCTTCAGGCATACACACGACAATACTGTATACATAATAAATAAATAAATAAATATTTTTTAAAAAGTATTTTATGTGTATGGGTGTTTTGTCTGCATCTATGTTTGTGTACCACATGCATAGACGTAGATAGTCTATGGGCACCACCTGTTGCCCACAAAGAACAGAAGGGGGCTTCAGATTCCCTGGGACTGGAGTTACATATGGTTGTAAGTCATTATGTGGGTGTTGGCATTGAACTGCGTCCACTGGAAGACTATCCAATGCTTTTAGTCACTGAGCCATCTCTCAGTTCCCCCATAAATTTCTTTTGCTTGAAGAAATAAATAATATACTGCCTGATTTTTTTAAATAAACAAGTAGGTATGAATAGGTATAGCAGCTTATTTTTTTAATTATTTATTTTTATCTTATGTGCATGGATTGTCAGGTACCCTGGAACTGGAGTCACAGATAGCTGTGAGCTGTCATTTGGGTGCCGAGAATTGGACCCAGGTCCTCTGGAAGAGCAGTCAGTGCTCTTAACCACTGAGTCATTTCTCCAGCCCCCACAGATTATTTTTCCATCAATTTGTACAACAAGTTACTGTACTTACCACTGGAGGTACATAAAAGCCAGTATTTGTGTATCTAAACAGTTAAAAAAAAACTACCATACCACAAACCTGTACGTAATACATTGCACAAATTCAAATTCATTACAATGACCAAAATGCAACTAAGGACATTTTAGTTTATAATAATGATCTTATGGAAAAAATATTAAAATCTTACAAGGAAGGAATAATATGTGTGGAGATGTTATGGCCAAATCAAAATTGGTCTTTTGTTCATAAACTGCCAAATTAATCACCATAGAAACTGGCAAAAAGTATCTGGGGATTTGATTATAACATTCACTTTTACTCTTTTTAATATATTTAAATTTTTTCTTTTCTCACTTTCTGAAACAGTTTCACTATATAAACCTGGCTGACTTAGAACTATGTATACCACACTGCCCTGGTAACAAAGCGATCTACTTGCCGCTGCCATCTAAGTGATGGGATTAAAGGTGTGCAACAGTACATCTGGCCTGAAATTTTAACAAAAGCTACTTTTAATGTTTTAGACATTTTAGACATAAAGACAATTATTTCTGTGCAACTTGAAGGTACTAGAAAATTTAGAATATAGAACAAAAACAGAGTTTATACAATTCTTCAGGAACTAAAGCCAGGATTAATCAGGTCACAAAATATCAAACACTGATTTCATTCCTAGTAAATGTCCAGAGCAGATCAACATATACAGGGAATACTTGTGTTTACATGGTATAAGGGAGAGGGATAAAGGACAAGAGTCATAAAACTATCACTGCATAGGAAACTTTTTTTAAAGATTTTAATTATTATGTATACACTGGTCTGCCTGCATGTACACCTGCAAGCCAGAAGAGGGGAGCAGATCTCATAGATGGTTGTGAGCCACCATGTGGTTGCTGGGACTTGAACTCAGGACCTCTGGAAGAGCAGTCAGTGCTCTTAACCTCTGAGCCATCTCTCCAGCCCTAGGAAACTTATTTGGAAGGTGATGAAAACACTTTTAAAACTGGCTGAAGTAGGCAGTTAAGAGCACTGGCTGCTCTTGTAGAGGACCTGGGTTTGATCCCCAGCACCTATATGGTGGCTTCCAACCTTCTGTGACTACAGTTCAAGGGGATCTCATGCCCTCTCCTAATATGCGGGTATCAGATATGCACATGGTGTGCAGACATACATGCAGGTAAAATAACCATAAACATAAAATAAAATTGGCTGTGGTAAGCTGGCATAGTATTTGCCTTGAATCCCAATACTCTCTGGGAGGCAAGCAGATCCCCATAAATTTGAGTATAGCTTGGGGTACATAATGAGTTCAATATTAACCTGCACTACATGGTAAGACAATCTCAAAACAAGAAAAAGTTTTGCAATTAAAAAAATAAAGGGGCAGGCTGGAGAGATGGCTCAGGGATTAAGAGCCACTGGCTGCTCTTCTACAGATCCCGAGTTCAATTCCCAACAACCGCATGGTGGCTCAAAATCATCTGTAATGAGATCTGATTCCCTCTTCTGGCAAGCAGTCATACAAACAGGTGGAACACTATCATTGGATAGGAAATATATAATAAATAAATAAATGTTTTTTTTAAAAAAAAGGTCAAAGGTAAACTTACAAAAACACGAGAGGAGGCTATAGGCAGTACTCAAATTACTGCCTAGCCACTGGCTCTCTCATGCATTCGATAAGCTTGCCTAGGACAGACAAACAAACAAATCCTAACAGTGATTAGTGTTAGCTAACAAAGTTAGTGTCAGCTGAGTAGGGAAGACTGAACCACTGTGGCTGGAGTCCTAGGCTGTGAGTGGAGACAAGGAACTGAGCAGAAGCATGTATTCATGCATTCATCCTTCTCCGCCTCCTGACTGTGGATGTGATGACCTCATGTCCTCAACTCCCCATCATAACAGACTTGAACTAGAAACCAAAACAAACTCTTTGTCTCTTAAGCTGCTCTTCACTGTACTTCTTTACAGCAATAGGAAAAGAAATTGCTAGTTTATACATGTTTAGAATTAGCCACAATGAGAAATGTTACTGTAAGGTTTTGTTGTTCTTCTTCTTCTTTGTTTGTTTGTTTGTTTGTTTGTTTTTTGAGACAGAATTTCTCTGTAGCTATGGAGCCTGTCCTGGCACTCACTCTGTAGACCAGGCTGGCCTTGAACTCACAGAGATCCACTTGCCTCTGCCTCTCAAGTGCTAGGTTTAAAGGTGTGTGCCACCATGTCTGACTTTAAGTATTATAAAAGTTTTCTGGTTTTGTTTTATTTTATATATTTTATTTTTATATGTTTTATTTTATATATTTAACATTCAAACAGTTTAATTTTGTAAAGCATTATTTAATGATAAATTATTTTTACTTTAACATGTGTCTATGATGCATGTGTATGTAGGTACACATGCTACATCAGGCATGTGGAGGTCAGAGAACAACTCTGTAGAGTCAGTTCTCAATGGCTACCTTGTTTCCTTAGAGATTTATTTATTTTTATTTTATGAATATGAGTGTTTCACCTGCATGTTTGTCCGTGCACCACATGCATGCATTTCTCATAAAGGCCAGCAGAGGGAATCAGTTGTGAACCACCATGTGGGTGTTGGAAATTGAACCCATGTAGTATGGAAGAGCAGAAAGGTTTTTTTTTTAAGGTTTTCTTTGGGGTTTTGTTGTTGTTGCTGTTGTTGTTGTTGTTTGAGACAGAGTTTCTCTGTGTAGCACTGCCTGTCCTGGAATTCACTCTATAGACCAGACTGGGCTCAAACTCAGAGATCTGCCTGCCTCTATCTCCCAAGTACTGGAATTAAAGGGGTGTGCCACCACGGCCCAGGAAGCAAAAACTATTCTTAACCCCTGACCCATCGCTCTAGCCCATCTCCTTCCACCTTTATGTGGGTTCTGGGAGTCAAGTTCAAGTCAATAGACTTTTGCAGAAAGTGCCTTTTCCCACTAAACTATCTCAGTGGCATGATACTATTCTTAAAACACTTAATTTGGACTTAATGTTCTCTTATTCTTTCTCTTTTACTTTAGAAGAAAGCTCAGTGAAGTAGATTCCGGCCTTTCCACATTCATTAAAATACATCCATATAAACTTGTCTTGTGTACCTAAAGAGTACTAAATAAACATTATAAAGTCTACACTAGAATGCAGATCAGAAACACATCATAACATCAACTCTATGTAGTATCCAAGGAACACACATGGTAGTTCCTGGAAGAACCAGAAAAGGTTTTGATATTGCTAGCTCGGTAAAATTGGAAAATGCTATAGTAGAGACTTAGTTTAGTGTGGCTACCCGTTTGGCAAGATGAACCTGGAGTCTGGTTCTTGGATTAGTTCAACATCTAAAACACAGAAAAGGAGGGCTCTTCTTGCTGGGCGGTGGTGGCACAGACCTTTAATCATAGCACTCGGGAGGCAGAGGCAGGTGGATCTCTGTGAGTTCGAGGCCAGCCTGGTCTACAAGAGCTAGCTCCAGGACAGGCTCTAAAGCTGCAGAGAAACCCTGTCTCGAAAATAAAATGAAATAAAATAAAATAAAATAATAAAATAAAAAGAGGGTTCTTCTCAGCCTTCCCCATTCCATGCTAACTCACTCTCAGAGACCTATGAGCCACTTTTTTACACTACATTCTAGAGAGCACATAAGCAAATACTTACGTGGTCATTTCCTTATATGGAAGGGATTACTCTCTGAGGGATAATTCTGACCCAATCTCAATTCTGGCCAGAAGGGGGAAAATGCCTAGCCCTTGTCCTGAAGACTGTAGGAGGAAAAGTCAGGAGTTTCACCGCATTGAAGTCAGACAGTGATGCCTGTGATCTGGTTCTCTGGCTTTCAGTTTGCAGATGTACCCACCACTGCTGTATGTTTACCTGTTTGGTTGAGTGGCTGCCAAGCCACATCCTGTGACCTCCATTCAGAACAGCCAGTTCGAGAGGCCTGAAGACTGGCTTGGTAGAGGGACTCCAATTCAGAGGTCTCTTGCTCTGTGTCTTGGTTCCAGTGTGGATGCAAAAGGATGTGATTTCTCTCTGGGTAGGTTATACATGTATGGGCATCATGGGAAGATGCGACTCCTGGCCCAGAGCCCCTGTGTGTAACCTGAGAATCACAGAGCCTTGTCACATTTACCCAGGAATCCAAAGGCACAGAAATCCCCAAGTTGACACTGCTACCCAGCTCCTTAGAATCACTATCTATCACTTGGGATAGCTTTCCTTGGTATATATTTGGCTCCGCCAACCTGGGCTGTTCTCTTCCAGGGGTTTCCCCACTGGGAAGCCCAGAGTCCATGGCAAGAGAAGGATGATCAGCAGGATCTTCCCAGGAGGGCAGTCTTTTCCTGCCATCAAGAGAAGGCTGCTGTTTTACCCAGCGACAGTGGTCTTTTCCTGAAGCCTGGGGTAATGGAGGCATAAAGTCAGAAGAAGAGTTCTTCCTTAGACCATTTGGCAAGCTTCGATCCTGGGAACCTGTAACATCCCTCATAGAGGTATTCATCTTCTGGAACTGCTCTGCCAATGAGCGGACAAGTCCTTTTGTACTGGGGAACTCTGGCCTAGAGGGTTCCTCACTGCCTCTGACTACTTTTGAAGTCAATGAAGTTTGGAGACTTTGGGCTTGAAGATGTTGGTTAAGTTTCTGCATGGGGTCAATAGCATGAAGCGCAGGTGAAGAAGCAGCAGACATTATGGGGTAGCAGGCCCTAGAAGGAGGAATAGTAGGCGGAGCTGATGAACCCAAATTAGTGGCTTCTCCTGTTGAATGTGACCAAGGCATCACCATGGATATGTCAACAGAATTCTTCTTTTCTTCAAACAGCAAATCTTGAACTATGCCCCTTCCTTCTTGTGGTGGGAATTTCCTGCAGCTGCTGTTGTTCTCCCTGTGGCCTTGTAGATTATCTTCAAGGACATCCAATGGCAGGCATTCCTGCTGAGGAGGATTCAGCTCAATTCTACAGGCTGTTTTAGGTACATCTTGCCTGTGGAATGCAGAGGGATTAATCCTGTCCACCTCAAAAGACGGCAGAAGCGTCAAAGATCTACTAGGGGAATTGTGCTGTGACACAGATGCAGCAGGTGGCTCTGGGGTGAGTGACGAGTGTGACTCATGGTAGGAAGCAGGGGAGTCGAAGAAAGAAGAACTGGCCCCAAATGCTGTATCCTTGCAGGGTTCCAGCTGTGCCTCCTGGCTTAACAATAATTGGAGCGGGACAGGCTGTTCACTGAAACAAATGGAGAGAACCAGTCATAAGGTGCTTTGACTAACTATAATACTTCCAAAAGGAACTATTCGTTTCATTCCACTGATGGCTATTCACAGCTATCAGGAAGAGGAAGACAAATACAAACAAAGCCAATAGCTCACAGGTTCAGAAAAGAAAAGGAAGATAAGTATTACTATCTACTCAATGTCATCACCAATTTTGTATATGTGGCATTAAGTACAATCTTTGTCAATATTCTCCACTACTGTGAAGTCCCATTCCAATCACATTCTAATTGCAAATTTAAGAAGATAAAAACTGCTTCTCCCACAAACAGATGACATAGAAGGGAAAGCCTAAAATCACTCATACCATACAACAAAAAATCTCAGGTGCTATACAAGGAGGGAAATGCTCCCCTATGGGGTAGCTCAGTAAAAAATGAAAAGATATTGTTATTAGAGAATACAGGTGATTTGTATCCTATGTGTTGACCCACTGCATTCCTCATCAGATGTTTCTTCACAATAATAGACCAGGCCTCACTTCACACTGAGGAGTGGGAATCAGAACAAACTGTGTTTAGTTGATCCTCATTGTTTTCTATCTCTGACTGAAACACATGCAGTCTTAGAAAAGTTCAACCTTTCCAACTTTAGATTATCAGATCAAGATTAAGAATCTGAAAATCCAAAACTAAAATGCTGCAAAGCCCCAACTGTTTTTGAGCATAGACACAATAATGAAGTAGTTTGGGCCCTGGAGCACCTCAGGCTTCAGACTTCAGGGCTGAGGGTGTTCAACCTATCTACATGAGTGTTCCAACATCTAAAAGAAAAAAATTGACATCTGAGCTAGGCAGCAGTGCAAAGATCTAATCCCAACACTTAGGAACCAGAAGCAGGAGGATCATAGTAGGTTTGAGACCAACACAGTCTACCTAGCAAGTTCCAGGCCAGCTAAAGCTACATATGAAAACCATATCTTGAAAAATGAAGAGAAAAAGGTAGAGGAAGGTAAGAGGAATGGAGAGAGAGAAAAGGAAAGAGACAGAGAGAAAGACAGACAGAGAGAGAAAGACAGAGATACAAGTGAGAGCTAGAGAGAAAGAAAAAGAAAGACATAGAGAGAAAGAAACAGACAGAAAAGAAGAGACATAAAATGAAAGAAACAAAGATAGAGACAAACAGAGAGACAGACAGACAGACAGATACTGATTTACTTCTGGTCTCAAACCATTTTAGATTAAAAAAATACTAAACCTGTATATTACAAATGTTTCTAGGTTTAGTCACCCTGTCACTCTTGTAACATGAATGTAAATCAAAACATAAAAACCTGGCCTAGCAAATAGATCATTTGGTAGAGTGCTGGCCCAACATGTAGGATGCCTTGGATTTAAGCCACAGAACTGAAGAAATCAGGGTGGTAGCAAACAGGCCTGCAATATCACCACTCCAGAAGCAAAAACAGGAAAACCAAGAGTTCAAAGTTGTCAGGCCCTAGTTAGCCTGGCTATAAGAGACTCTCTCTCTCTCTCTCTCTCTCTCTCTCTCTCTCTCTCTCTCTCTCTCTCTCTCTCTCTCTCTCTCGGAGAAGAAGGGAGGAAGGAGGGAGAAACAGGAAAGGGTTGGCATCAAAAAGATCTGGATTTAAATTCTATACTTCTAGCACTTACTAGCTAAGGAACTATCTTCTCTGCAAGTTTCCATACTTAAAAAGCATGCTATCTAACAGCCATGTCTCATCGGGTTATTGTAATAACAAAATAAAGCAAAAAGTGCTTAGCTCTGACTTGAATGCAGGCAAATGCTCAAAAATGTTAACAACCATAATGGGGCTGATAATCAAAATACAAACAACCAAGGCAGCAGATGTGTACTTCACTGAAAGAACACTTGCCTAGTAGTACAAACAAGTTCCTGGGTTCTATCCCCAGCAACACACACATACATACACATGAAAAAAGTTATCTGGTTTTATTATATTTTAAAAACTATTCAAATTTATTAACAGTCAAAGTTAATTTTTACTTAAATTCATTTATTCTAAGTAAAAGCCAAGTTGAAACCCCTAAAATATGATAACTACTCCAGTACCTGTTAAGACTTTTTCCTATCCCAACCTTAGAGAGAAGCAAACAAAGAAATCTTTGTGTCTCTTCCCTATGGTTTAATCAAAGCAAGATAAACTGGTTATTTTCTTGGAAGGGATGGGAAACACCGAAATCCCAAAATAAATCAAATGGTTGCTACTACAACATGAAAGGTAGACCAGATCCCATAAGAACGTAATAAATACAAACATAATAATCATGTTGCTATACAAGTCCTGGGAATTTGCATAACTTGTTATTTTATACTTTTTTGCATCTTTCTAAGAAAAGGACCATCCATGCAATGAGTTTTCGAATCTCTGACCTGAGAGAAGAAAATCTTAGCCGTTTTTCTCTCTTCCCTGGTAATGGAGAAGACAAGAGTTCATGCTATGGGGCACTCATGGTCACTTCCTCCCCTGATGTCCATAAACTAATGTGGTTTTTAAGCACTACCTTGTAAGCTGAGGGAGGGCACCCCCCTGTGGTGGGAGAGAGGCTGAGGGCTGCACCGGCTGCTGCGATGATGGTTGCGGCTGCATGCGATCCTGCAGGCTTCGTGCTTTTCGAATACTGATTTGCAACTTCTTATCGACTAGTGCTCTGCTGTGCGTGCTAGAGCTGGCACCATGCAGGGTAAGTCTTAGTTTAGCTAAAATGCAAAAGAAAATATAGCAGAAACACAAAATACAAACAAAAATAAAAGAACAAAAACTAAACCAAAACCAAGCAAAGATAGGCAGTAAAACAAAATATGCAGCAGGAATGCAATGCACTGGGCTATGCATGCACTGTTCAGGGCACGGAACTGGCTCTGGCTCTATGGAACATTCATGGAAACCATGGAGGCCAAACAAGTTAATTCAAATGTAAACAAACAAAACACTAAAGAAAACAAAACAAAACTTGAAAGGAACCAGGAGGATAAAATTAGTGCTTGGAGGTAGCCACCTCATCTCTTCACTGACTGTTTAACTGTCTCCACACTCTGCTCCCCCAACTCCCTCTTTCTGATGGCCCACAGCAAAAATATTAAGATACAAACCTGCATCTGTCTTTATAGAACACAGCTTTGCGTGGGTCCTGTTTAGGAGTCAGATACCATTATGGTACTGCACACCAGGAAGTCAGGACAGAAACATAAGGAATGGAATATTACAATGAAAAGTTCCTGGCCTAGGAGTCAGAGCCAGTTTATGCAGTTTTCCTACTGTAGTCAGGGACTACAGGAAGAGTGGGCTAACCTCATATCTGAAATCTCACTTTATTTGGGAGGTGAAAAGGAAGACACAACCGAAGAGCTCATCTGTGGCTCCTGCTGCTGCTCCAGTAGATGTCCACAAACTACAGTGACACCACCAGGGACATTTTGAAATCTGAAGGGCAAAGATAGCTACCTGGCCTCAGCTTGGAAACACAAAAGACATTAAAAACTGTTCATAAGGCCATCTGCATGACAACACAAGTACCTATTGTGGAGTTAGTCAAAAATGCCACAGTCGTAGCCGTTGAGTTACTTACAGATAGCTTCGTTACAGAGAGCCAAAGCTGCAGCACAGTCTCCCTTTTGTTCCAGATGCAGGGACTCTTCAAATACTGAATTTGCCTCTTGCAAGGACCTTTCAAAGTCGTCACTCCTCCCTGAAAGGGCCAGCACTTTTCATTTTTATTATAATTAATCCCAACTTCTCCTGTGTACTGTTTCTTCTCTTTGGGACACAGAGATACTTGTTAAGCTACTGATCTAACTGTTCATTGCTATTAAGAAGTCTTTAGAACAAGTAAGGCATCCGTTTTTGCCTTAACTGAGACCTAAGCAAGGCCAGGAAAAGGGAGGAATGTGCTGCCATACTCACATTCCAACTCTAATGCCTGCTCAAGGGAAGAACAACTGTCCATAGTAGCAACATGGCTCTTATGCCTAGAACTAAACAGCTCTTCTACGAGACAACAGGACACACCTTGTCAGCTACCATGAGAACAACTGCAGACTTCTACTGCTGTAATGGCAACCATGGTCTAACTATTCTGCAGAAAGTCATGCATACCACACCACTTCTCCACATAGGTACATTGCTCTCTTCACCACTCTGTTCTATCAACACACCTCTTGGGCAGAGGTAGTCTATACTAGTTTCTATTTCAATATATCTACCACGGCAGTTGAATTGCATTTGTACATGGACCGCCTTTCTGTAGCAATGCAAAGTTTTTGCTTTTATCATTCCTCACTCACCAAAAATATCCCTAAAAAGCCACCTCCCATATAACTCCCAAAGTACATGTGGGCCAAAGGAAGAACAAAAGAGTAGTCCAACAACAGTATCAGATGAAAGGACTAAGAAGCACAATAGGGTAAACTTTCATGAAGGGCCATCAGGTAGTCTTACTTTCTAGCCATCTATAACCATTAACTGTGGTAAATTATAATTATTCACTTATGATTAAAATTGACATTGAGCCTTCACATGGTCACAAGGGCTGGAAGAATCAAATTTCAAGTCAGGTACGATGGGACATGCCCATTATCCCCAGAACTCAGAAGGAAGAGGCAGGAAGGTTCCTGATCTACATAGCAAGTTGCCAGCCAGGCATGGTTATATAATGAGATTCTGTCTCAAAAAAAGCAAAATAACAAAAATGAAACAGAATAAAAAGCCCATTAATTCTCTTCATAATGAGACTCTTCCTCTAACTACCTCCAGATGGACATGATAAGAAAGGCTTGGCTGCAACCTTAACCAATTCACTTCCTACTTCTTTTACTTTTAGAAAGCAAGAAGGGCCAGGCATGGTGGCGAATGCCCTTAGTCCCAGAACACAGGAGGCAGAGGCAGGCAGATCTCTGTGAGTTCGAGGCCAGTCTGGTCTACAGAGCAAGTTCCAAGACAGTCAGGACTACAGAGAAACCCTGTCTAGGGGGAAGTGGGGGGGGGGGGCGATTTAAAAGAAGGAAAAAAAAAAACAAGAAAGGAAGAAGACAGTGGAAAGTAAGTTGGTTCTGAAAATCTTGACAGTCAGTTTCTATCCCATCTCTAGAACTGATTTCCCCCAGACTTAGGCCTATACCCTAAGTTCTTTCACTACAATTGGAACCAACTAAATCTAAACATCTTTACAATTAGAAGTGGTAGCTTTAAAAACAAAACAAAAAGACCAAAAGGACCAAGAGGTACACACATATAATCCCTTCAGAGGCCCAAGCAAGATAGTGGGACCATGTAAAAGTTCTCTATAGTTAATGAATCAGGATGCTAGATTTAGATCTTCATCATCTGGAATTTCAGCACTCCGTGCTTTAGCCTTCTGCATCTTAGCTGACAGAGAACTGACGAAACGTAATCAGGAGGATTCAGCTTTAATGCACACTTAACTAAGAGAGTAGGGAAAGGACAAAGAGGAAGATAACAAAATCTCTCTTTCAGTAGCAATATAAACCTGAATTGCATGCCGTAATCTCAGTACTTGGGAAGAGAATCACAACAACTGTGAGGCCAACTTATCTACAAAGTGAGCTCTAGGTCAGGCAATGCTATAGAGTGATGAGATCTGATCTCAAGAAAGGGTTAAAAAGGCTAAGGAAGCCAGGCAGTGGTGGTGCATACTTTTAATTCCAGCAGGTGGATCTCTATGAGTTCAAGGCCAACCTGGTCTACAAGTGCTAGATCCAGGACAGGCTCCAAAGCTACAGAAAAACCCTGTCTCGAAAAACCAAAAAATAAAAAGGCAATGGAAATGGCTCAGTTGATAAACTGTTTGCCTTACAAGCATGAAGACCTGAGTTGCACTCTCAAAGCACACATGAAAAAAAGCCAGATATTGAAGTATTCATTTGTAATCCTAACACTAGGAAGGCAGAGAAAGGTGTGTCCTTGGGGTTAACTAGTCAACCAGATAAGCCTACTTAATTGGACTCCAGACTAAAGAAAATACACCCCTTGGGGATGAGGTAGGGTAGACAATATCTAAGGTTGTCCTCTAGCCTCCACATGCACTCACCTGTACCTGCACACATACAAGCATATACATACAGAGCATAATATAAACCTGGAACTTCAAATTGATAAAACTTGAGTTCAAAATAAAAAAAAAACCAGACTATCCAAATACAGAAACAGTTAAGCGGAATTGAAATTTTAAAGCTCTTTTTTTTGATATTTTATTTTTACTTTTAATTTTTCAAGATAGGGTTTCTCTGCCCTGGCTATCCTAGAACTCATTCTATAGACCAGGTTGGCCTTGGATTCTGAGATCTGCCTGCCTCTGCCTCCTGAATGCTGGAACTAAAGCTATGAGCCATCACATTAAGTCTTAAAGCGCATCTTGAAATAAACACAACAAATAACTTGGGAAACAGAAGACAAAATTGTCCTGAATCAAAGTATGAAAAGAGCTGAGGAAAACCCAGCTACTTCGAGGGCACCGGCTCCTAGACTTCGCACTGTTTACCAGCAGAACCTACAGAAAGAAGCTGCTAACTCCTATTCTGAGGACTAGTCTCAAGGCACAAAGTAATAATATAAACTAATTTCGTTTTGTGTTTTTTGGTGAGGGTAATTAATCAAAATAAGGCAGTTGGGGAAATTTACATCTATATACATATGAGATTTGGGAATAAGTTGTCATGGGATCAAAATAAATCATGATTGGGTATAGTGATATTTTAGTTGTTTTAATAAACAAGGCATTCCTGAAGATCAAGGGTAAACCTAAGCCACTAGAGGCCAGGCAGTGATGTCACACACCTTTAATCCCAGGATTTGAGAGACAGGCAGATGGATTTCTGTGAGCTCAGAGCCACCCTGGCTACACAAGATCAATGTAGAAACAGATCCAGGTGGCAGTGGCTCACACTTGTAATCCCAGTACTAGGGAGTCACACGCCTTCAACCCCAGCAGTAGAGGGGAATATAAGATGGGAGAAGATAGAGGCTCAGGACTCGGTCTGTAGTCAACCAGCCTTGGTAGAGGTAAGACTTCTCTAGTGGCTTAGCTGTTTTGTTTTTCTGATCTTCAGCTTGAGCCCCAATATCTGTCTCTGGGTTTTTATTATTCATGCTACAATTGGGTGTGATGGTACATAGCTAACACCCCAGTTATGTGGGAGGCTAAGGCAGGATGATATGAGTTCAAGGCCTGTCTGGGCAACAAAGGGAGAACCCCATTTGGAAAACAACTCAAACCCCAAAACCAACACTGAAAACAAAACTAGCAAATTATGGCTAGGAATACAGAAATATAGCTCAGAGTTCCCCTGCTGTTTTACTATTTTTTTCACACAAGACTTTTACAGGAATAGATTCCTACTAATAAAAATATTTAACTTCATATTTCAAAAAAAAAGAAAAAAGAAATATAGCTCAGACAGAGCGCCTGCCAGGCATATGCACCATCTCAATGTCAGTCTCCAACACTTCATTAAAAACATTACCACCCCTTCTTGTTCTCTCATTCTCTCAGTTAAGACTTGTTTTACTTACACATTTCATAGATGTTTAAGGAAGCCATTTTCCCTGAGTAATACACTATTTTTAATTATCAAGCTTTAAACTTTTCTAATTTTATGTGTTACAGGTATTTTGCCTGCATATATGTCAGTGTACCTCATGTGGTCCTGGACCTGTAGAAGTCAGAAGAAGATATCAGATACCTTGACACTGAAGTTGCAGATGATTTTGAGCTACCATGTGGGGACTAGGAAGCAAACTCAGGTCCTCTAGAAGAGTAGCCAGTACTTTTAATAACTAAGACATCTCTCTGGCCCCTAACCTTCAGGTTTTGAATGGTTGTACCTAGAAGTACTGCTATCTCTAATCAATAAACTTGTCCATTTATAACTCTCTCTCTCTCTCTCTCTCTCTCTCTCTCTCTCTCTCTCTCTCTCTCTCTCTCTCTCTCTCTCTCTCTCTTAAATGTGTAGCCCAGGCTGACCTCGAACTCATGATCCTCCTGCCTCTGCCTCCTTCAGCAAATCCTACCAGCATGCACCACCACAATGGGCTAACTTAACTCTCATTACAGTAGTTGAACCAAGAAAAAATCAAATATTGCTAAACAGTAGATTAGAAATTTCTAAGTGTGGATCTTACTTTTTGCCTTTTCTCTCGCTGCCCATTACCTACCTACAGCCTAATTCTCACAATTACCCTGATTCTGCAGTTCATCCAAGTCCATGTATCGGCTGGGATTAGGGTTAAACCCTTTAGCAGCCTCTAATTCCTTCTCCCGTTTCTTGCGGAGCTCCTGTTCCTGGGCCCGCCTGGCCACTTCTTCCTGTAGTTCATCCAGCTCACTTTTAGAGGTGATCTCCCCACCTGAGATACAAGCGAAGATGATAAATTACAACATTTCCACAATCGAGTTGAATTATCTGTTGGACTTAAAGTGGTATAGCCTTTGGAATTCTAGCTTTCCAGTTCATACTTTGAACAGTGCTTTCCTTATCAAATTCAGAGAATCGTGGGACATGAATAACAATGATGTTAACAACAACATACAAATTTTCAATATTTTATTAACAGTAACAGCATAACTCCTAACACTTCTTAAGAATTTCAATATACTAAGAACAGCTTTAAAAGCATTTTACATATATTACTTCATTTAATTCTCTCAAGTGATAAGGTATACAGCCATGTTAGGAAAGAAGAAAACTTGGACACAGAAAGGTAGCACAGATGGCAGATGGTAGAGTTGAATTCAAGTCAAGTAGGTTAAATTCAGCTGGGGCTGGTGGCACAGGTCCATGATCCCAGCTATTCCAAAGGGTGACGGAGAAGAATAACTAGTCCAAGGCCTACTTGACTTATAGAATAAGTTCAAAGCCAGCCTAGAGAACTTAGTGAGACCCTGTCTCAAAAAGTATCTGGTCATGATACTAATACCTATAATACTATACTTGGGAAGCTGTAACAGAGGAACTGCCATGAATTCAAGGCCAGCTTGAGTTATATATTAAGTTTCAGGCCAGTACAGACTATATACGGAGAACTTATCTCAGAAAACAAAACAACAATAAAAAGAAGCTGGGATATAGCTCAGCAGCAGAGCACTTGTCTAACATGCTATGTATGACCTCCAAACTCCTGGGTACTAAAAAATAAATAAATTAATTAATTAATTAATTAATAGTAGTCATTTTTCATTTTTTCCTCTGTTAATTTCCACCACTTTTTAAAAATCAGTTTGTAATTATCCATTGTGAAAACTCACATTTAAAGAGTTCATTGATGAACTCTAAATAGATTGGAAATAATATACATGATAAATCAAGTAAAAGTGTAGGGGCTAGAATAGGATGTACACTGTGTTTTCATTTTTAACAGTGAGGCTTATATGTATGTACATAAACACCTATGCATTCACATAAGCATATATACCACAGAGTTAACACCGGTTCCTTCAGTTTTAGGAGCTAAAAGGAAAGCTATTGAATTGTTGGACCCAATTTACTTCTATAGTTGGGTCTATTTGTTGTTGTTGCTGTTGTGTGTGTGTGTGTGTGTGTGTGTGTGTGTGTGATGCATCTGTGTACTTCTTCACATGTGGATGCATGTGCATGTGAGTAAAAAAAACGTCATCACTTTGCTAAATATCTTTTGCCTGTTAAGAGAGAAGATTATATTCTATCCAGCTAATCCAGAACTGAGGACTAAAAGGGAAACCCATGAGACAAAGTTTTTATTATACTGAAAGCAGGCCACCTATCTGAAGAGACTAGAAAGGATAGTAGGTAGGTTAATCCACATTCACAAGTCTCTTAATGTTACACAACATAAAATAAATGAAACTGTGAACGATAAGCACAGTATGCAGTTTTATGAGGAAGCAGGTGTGTCTTCTGCCAGGCCTTTACTTTAGCTTACCCAGTATTCCAACTGTACCTTTCTCTATATATTCCTGCCTGGC
Organism: Arvicola amphibius; assembly: GCF_903992535.2. Taxonomy (NCBI): domain Eukaryota; kingdom Metazoa; phylum Chordata; class Mammalia; order Rodentia; family Cricetidae; genus Arvicola; species Arvicola amphibius. The sequence continues at coordinate 71,599,055 of NC_052059.1, forward strand.
TAGTGTCTGATCTCTGTGCATAGGTTTTAACTTTTTATATATAGATATACATATATAGATATACATATGTGTATATAATGTACAGTATATACATATGACTATAACTGCTTTTAATAATTTTATGAAATGGCAAGGATTTAGCTAAAAAGGACTTTGGCATGACTGTGAACTTGGGATTATTTCTTGTGTGAAAAATATCTGCCTTAAAAATCAGTGTAATTTGGGGAATATGGGTTTATTCTGGGTGCCATGTGTATCTCATTATAGACAGCTAAAATGTGATTTTCTTTCCAAGCTTGCTTGTACCTCTAGACCCATCACTGACCATTTGCCTTACTTGTCTTATAATTGGAAATTAAAAATATAAAAGATAAAGAAAAAAAACCACATTCAGGCAAGCTGTGAAAAACAAAAAAAAAAACAGAGAAACTGAGGGAAAGCAGCTGAGAAGTCTCCACATTACACTTGGGGATGAGTATGTTTGGATGGGTATGTGTATTCATTCACATGTGTGTGGGTGCATGTGGAGGTCAGAGATCACACTTGGGTACTATCCTCAGCTGCCATCCACTTTGCTTTTTGAGACATGATGTCTCAGTAGGACCTGGGACTTGCTGATTTAGCTTGGTGCCAATGAGCTCTTTGGATATGCCTCCCCAGCATGTTGGGAATTGAGCTCAGGTCTTCATTGTGCATAACAAACACTTGCAACTGAGCTAGATATCCAGCACACACTTTTATGTTTTGATGGAATTTTCAAACAATTGTCAGTTGAAGTATTCAACAAAGTTGTTTCCCAAATAGAACTGGTGGTCAGATCCAGTATCTTCCTGTTTACCTGAGAGGGGCTGAGTCTTTGTCCAGCCGGCCATGGGTGCTGTGGAGTCCACCTCCAGGAGGCCACTGCTGTGAGACTTGGGGATATGACGCCAAGAAGGGACAAACCCTGGTCTCTTTGTGCTTTGATCCCTTCAAAAAAGAATCCACAGTAGTAAAGTTTCAAAGGTGGCTTCTAACAACATTCCTAAGACTAAAATTCAGAACAGAAAGCAGACATCATGAAAGCTTGGGAACAAAGGTCATGGGGCAAAACCATGGTGCAGCAGCTCCAGAGGCTAAGGCAGGAAAATGAATTAAGACTGGGAATTCCAGGCTTGGGCAACAAGAATAGAACAAGAATTAATCTCAGACTGAAAAAGGGGAAACCCAGCTTTTGTACTCTGTTTATGCTTGTGAGAAGACTCTGGGGCGGGACATGATGGCACACACCTTTAATCCCGGCTCAGGGCAGAAGCAGGTGGGTCTGTGAGTGTAAAGTACTCTGAGAGTGAGGGAGGCTCTAGCTTGACTCCTAGCCCTGTCCTCAGACAGACAGGCTCACTAACTCCTCAGCAAACAGAAAAGAAAATAGCTGCTGCTAATGCTGAGAGTTAAACAACAACCACTGTGCCCTGGGGTTGGAGAGATGTCTGCGTGGCTAAGAGTGTGGGATGCTCTTCCAGGGGCCCAGCACCCGCATGGCCGCTCAACTGTCTGTAACTGCACTGCAGGGGATCTGACAACACAGACATACATGTAGGCAAAATACCAACACAAATAACTATAAAGTATTTTTTAAAAAAATCTGTGTCCTTAGACTGGTAGGATGGCTCAGTGGGTGAAGGTGCTTGCTACCTAGCCTGGTGACCTGAGATCAGAGTGGGAGAAAACGCATCTCTGTTGTCCTTTAGCCCAGACATACACTGTTTTTTTATTTCACAAAAAACAAAACGATGTATCCTTAAGAACAACTAAAGGGTAGCAGACTATCTCCAATCAAAGTTAGTATTGTTTATCCTACAGTATACAAATGCCTACAATAGGAACTGGAATTAGAAGGTCAGCCATGGAAAGGACAGAAAAAACTGTGCACCAAGATTCTCAGTGGGAAGCTGCAGTCGGCTGCCTCAGCTTCTCCAGCCAGCTTCTGCTGAATGACTCTAAGCCCCAATTTGATGGTATTAGCTGTTGGCTATCATTTGCTCTTTTACTTAGAAGCCTCAGCCAAAGGGATACTCTGCCCTGCTCAGGATTCGCTCAATCAGGAACTCCAAATGGCTGCCTCAAGGGGCCTTCCCCAGTCAATTTCTGCTAAATGTTTCTGAGCTCCAAATTGATGATGTTACCTTTTGCTTGCATTCTCAATTGGTCATCTCGGAATGTACAACAGATTTTATGATGTCTTGTTGTCTACCTGTTGCCAACTATTCATCCTTTTTGTCTTTTGCTTGCTTACTTAATGAACTCACTCATTTTGCTACATGGCTTCTGAAGCAGATACTTGTGTTCTTCTCTAGTTTCCTTCGCATCTGTGTGTCTAATAATATCTGGCTGCCAGGCGGTGATGGCGCACACTTTTAATCCCAGCACTCAGGAGGCAGAGACAGAGGCAGGCAGATCTCTGTGAGTTCAAGGCCAGACTGGTCTACAGAGCAAGTTGTAGGACAGCCAGGACTACACATAGAAAACCTGTCTAGAAACAAAACCAAACAAAAGTATCTAGCATCTAGCAGCCATCCAAAATCTACTATGTGAATTAAAGAAGATATTCTCATATTATTATTTTCCTATTTCTTACTGATGCCTTTTATTCTGGAGGGCAGAACTGTGAATCTTACCCATGCTGGGCAAGTACTGTAACCACTGAGCTAAATTCAAGCCCAATGTAATAAACCTTCGTAGCATTTTCTCATACATAAAACATGGTCCAGTAGGTAGGCAAGAACAATGGGGAAAAATAAGGGTATGGCAAAACCCTTTCAAAGGAGTATAGAATCATTCCTTTCAAAACAGAAGATTAAAAATACTGTTTCTGGTTGGCAGAGGAGGGATGTGTGGTGCATGCCTTTAATTGAATTCCAGAAATCGAAGACAGCCTGGTCTACCAAGCAAGTTCCAGGACAAGCAAGAGCTACACAGAGGAAACCCTGTCTTGAAAAACCAAACACACAAACAAACAAAAAGCAAGTAAAAATTAAAAAAAAAAATAATAGTAATATTGCTTCCACAGCAACAATAAAAACAATGTATGAAGCATTAAATGAGGCCTATAGGCAGGGTATAATGAACTATACTAAACTGTCATTGTTATGTTATAGGATTATGATTATCAATGGTTTCATAATTGAGTGCCCAGTACTCAAAACCATGACAGAAATCAAGAATAAGTTACAAATAGGATTTCTTCTTTTTTTTTTTTCCCACTGTTTAACAGTCCTAGCTGTCTTGGAACTCGCTTTGTAGACAAGGCTGGCCTCGAACTACAGAGAGCCGCCTACCTCTGCCTCCCAAGTGCTTGGATTAAAGGAGTGTGTCACCACTGCTCAGGCTCTTCTGTAATTTTAAAATCAATGTTTTGACTCACTAATTCATCTTTTGTTGAAAAATATTTACTAAACAATTAATTTTTATTTATGCATGTGTCTGCACATGCTTGTGGCGGGTGCCTATAGAAGGCAGAGTAGTATGTCAGATCCCCTAAAGTAGCCTGACGTGGGTGCTGAGATTCTAATTGGGGCCTTTGCAAAAGCAACAAGTACTTTTAGTTGCTAAGTGATATTTTTGACCTCCCAAACAATTTTTAAAATAAAAATGGAAGATCGCAATCATTCACAGTGTGTATGGTGGTGCACTCCTGTCATCTCAGCACTCTGGAAATCAAGCAAAAGAATCAACTTAAGTTGAAGGTCAGTCTGGGCTACAAAAACAAATTTAAGGAGAGCCTGAGCTACAATATTATGTCCAAGAGAAGTGGATATTTCAAGTGCACAACACAGTGCATGTGGTATAATAGGTTAATGCTCGGGGCTCCAAAAGTAAAGCAGAAATCAGCATCCATCACCTCACAGAGACCGGTTTTGTCTTTTTGTGGCAAGAGCAGCTAAAATCCCATTCATTAAGAATTCCACAAACAGTACAATTTTAAAAGCTTATATTTGTATTGTATATTAGATCTCTAGACATGTTGGTCCCACATGCCTAACAAATGAGGAACATTTTACAAGATGGCACCATTACCCTTGTTAGCATTCTCTGTATTGCTCCAACTTCATTATGTTTTATTTAAGTATGTACTAAACAAATATTACTGCATAGCTAATGCTTGAAATAAAAGTCACTGCCTTTACTCCTCCTCCCAACAGAGGGTGCTGCTGCTACAGAAAAGCAGGTAGAGACTATGCCTGGACAGTGCTAAAACCATCTCTACACTCACCTAACTCACAGTGGGAAGCCCCCACTGCCGCCAAGAACTACTGCTGCAAAGCAGACAATACCTGTAGACATTCACGGTCTCAGCAGGGGCCGCATCCAAGCTCACAGGGCTGTTGCTGTTCCTCTCGCTGCTCTCATAGCCAGATTCCATCCGCTGGATCAGGCGTGGATGCTGCTCTAAAAGATGAGAGCCTGTCCGGGCTGCACCCCAAGGTTTATGCTGTGAGCTTGGTCCACCAGCTTTAATGTCGTAAGCAAGTGGCTTGCTTATTTCATCTGGTGTCAGTTCCTTAGCTACCCCAAAGGATAAATAGAGGAAGTAGATTTAGAGTTTGCCTAAATGAAAATCTAACTAAACCCACCCTCTAGACATTATTCACTTAAGTCACATCTTCAAAAAATGTAACAGTAAAGATGCTCCTTGACAGCTATACTAGAAAACTCAGAATGTTTTATTTTTAATTTATTTATTACGTATACAGTGTTCTGTCTGTATACCAGGAGAGAGCACCAGATCTCATTATAGATGGTTGTGAGCCACCATGTGGTTGCTGGGAATTGAACTCAGGACCTCTGAAAGAGCAGTCAGTGCTCTTAACCTCTGAGTCATCTCTCCAGCCCCCAAACCCAGGATTTTTAAACACATAAATCAATCGTATTTGAAAGCCCATTTGCTCTCTTATTTCTGCTCACCTGAATCTTCAGAAAAGGTCCTAAGTTGGGTATAGCCACAATGCTTCCTTTTGTCCTTACTAAAAATGCTGTCAATATTCAGAGACTCTCGTTTGGGTCTCCATGTTGGGCGGTACTTGCTGGAAGCACTGGATTTCACTTCACTACTGGTACTCTCAGTTTCCCAGTCCCGAGAGTATAAAGGTAAGTTCCTTGGTGGTGTCTTGTCTGGCTGGTCGCCTGCCCTGCCTGCACCAGGAGATCCCACATTGGTTTGAGAAGCCAAGGAAGGCCTGCTGTGGATCATATTGCTAACTGTCTCTTTGAAATCCTTTAGCCTGCTGGTGCTGCTGGATTTGGAGGCATTCCTAGGAGCCTGCTTTTCTTTCAGTGTTTCTCCTAGAAATCAGAAAGAAAAAAAAAGGTGTTTAAAATAATCACAAATGTCTTGATCCTAAAGTTGAAAAAGAAAGGCAAATAAATTCCTTTGGCAAAAAAGACAAAAGTTTAATGGAGGAACAAAGGAGTGCAGATGGCTTGCCTTCGCTGTGGTAACCTGAGGCCTGGGGCTCATCACTTTTCCTCCTAACACGGCCAGAGCTCCTCTTGCGCTCTACCAGAGACCCTTTCTTCGATGTTTGCTTCTGATTACATTCACTATCAGTTAGGTGGCCTGAAAGAACAAGGAAATGGGAGTGAGCTGCTTTCTGCAAATGACCCCTCCCCTGTTGAGAGGGGTCTCCCTTTGGGACATGTAGTAGTGCCACAAATTTATTATACACATGAATCAGAAACTGTAAGGGTCAGAACTATCTAATATAAGTGTAAGACTCTCTCAGTAGCTAAGCTAAGTGAAGAAAAGCTCAGGTAATCAATGGTGCCTTCCCAATCTAACATACCCTGAACAATCACCAGCTTCAAACCATATTCATCATCTTTCCCATGACCCAGAAAAACTAAAGATGTTGATTAACAACTTCTGTTTGCTCTTTAGTGCTGAGGAATCAAAACTTTGCAAAACCAAGTAGGCACTGGTTCATCAGCCCTTGCCAATTTCTCAAAAATAAATAAATAAATAAATAAATAAATAAATAAATAAATAAATAAATGTGTGTCATGGACCCACATTTTTCATCCCACTCCACCCCCCTTTTTTGGGACAGGATTTCTCTGTGTAACCTTGTCTGTCCTAGAACTCATTTTGTAGACTACGCTGGCCTTGAACTCAATGTAGATCCACTAGTTTCTGCCTCCCAAGTGCTGGGACTAACGATGTACACTACCACACACGACACTTTCTTCCTTTTTTAAATCTGAGGTAAGTGGGTTTTATTTTGTTTAATTAAGGCAGTCTTGTTAGGGTCTTGCTTTTATTCTATATAGTCCAGGCTGGCCTTAATTTACAGTAATTCTGCCTCTTAAATACTGGAATTAGAGGCATGTGCCACTCTCATAAACTGAAGCCAGAATTTGCTTTTATTTATTTGGCAGCAGCTCTCTCATTGTATGTGGCTTTAGGATTCCGTTCTAAACCCTCTGCAAATGTGAAATTTTAAAGGTATTTCAATTTTGGTTATTTTTCATTCTCATCTCCAACCTATGCTCTACCAAATCTGACTTCACTCAAACATACATAATTGCTTGTCAATAATCATTGAGAAACCCCAAGGGAAATCAATATTATATGTAACTTTCCTGGCATCATACCTGTAATATGCAGATGTATGAGTATGATTTACATTATAAAGAAAAGTCAGATTCTGAAGAATATAATCAGCTCTGCAGCTGGAACCCAGAGGGTGAATTAAGTTTGATGAAAGGCTAAATAAAAGACACTACCCAGATTCTCAAATGCATGAAAGCTAACAAATTTATTTTGACATATAAAAAGACTTATAGGCACGTAGGTTATCAGTAATTCAATGTGATGGGTATTATTCTCAACCAACCACCTCATGCAATCTTTTATTGCTTTTATCCATCTATTTGTTTATTTGGGCCCAAGAGAAACACTTACAAAAAGAGAAAAATCACCAACAGCAACTAAATGATACCAAGGTTAAACCACTAGGGATTCTACTGACCCTAAACTTAATATATACATCATTCCCTCACAGGAGTGGCTTCTCTCTGACTCACAATTCCCGAAAGATAGCCTTTCAAAGCAATTGCACCTAACACCATCTATACAATAGTCTTCAAGAGAAATCCAATGAGTCTGACCAAACTTCTAGGTCCAACTTATAAGAAAGAGGATGAAGGCAGTGGTAGTGTATACCTTTAATCACAGCACCCAGGAGGAAGAGAAGAGTGGATCTCTGTGAGTTCAAGGCCAGCCTAGTCTATAAAGCAAGTTGTCTGACAGCTTGGGTACACAAAGAACCCTGTCTCACAAAACAAAACAAACAAACAAACAAAAAAACAGGAAGGAAAGGAAAGGAAAGGAAAGGAAAGGAAAGGAAAGGAAAGGAAAGGAAAGGAAAGGAAAGGAAAGGAAAAGTGAAAAAGGAAATTTGGGAGCTAGAGAAATGGTTCAGTAGCTAAGAGCACTGAATGCTCTTCTACAGGACTCGGGTGCAATCCCCAGCATTTTTCAAGGGCTAAAAAGACAGCTCAGTGGTTAAGAGCATCAGTTGCTCTTCCAGAGAATCCAGGATCAATTCCTAGCACCTATACAACAGTTTATATCCACTCATAATTCCAGTTCCAGAGGCTCCAAAACCCTGTTCGGCCTTCAGGACACTGCATGCATGAGGTGCACAAACATACATGTAGACAAAACACCCACATACAAAATAAGTTAAATTTTTAAAAAAGACAGTCAGGCAGTAGTGGTGGACACCTTTAATCCCAACTCTCAAAGGGTAGAGGCAGGTGGGTCTCTGAGTTTGAAGCTACCCTGGTCTACACAGAGAGTTCCAGGACAGTCAGAGAAACACAGAAACCCTGTCTCAAATAAAAATAAATAAATACATAAAGAGATGGAAGGAAGGAAGGAAGGAAGGAAGGAAGGAAGGAAGGAAGGAAGGAAGGAAGGAAGGAAAGAAGGAAGGAAGGAAAGAAGGAAGGAAGGAAGGGAAGAGGATAGAGTAAAATGTTCAAGTACCATTAAAACTCAGAATCTGGGACATATACAAGTCAAACTACCTAGTTTTCAACCATAAATAGTAAGGAGAAAGCCAAAGGGGAAATATCCACACATTAAAAGTAACCTAACAAGGTGCAGTGGCATGAGTCTATAGTGTCACCAATGGAGATATTGAGGAAGGAGAACCACATGAGTTCAGGACTTTCAGAACTGCCCGGGGAACTTACTAAGACCCCATATCAAAATTTTTTAAATTAACGAATAAATAAAGCCAGATGTGGTGTTGTACACCTGTAATCCTAGCACATAAGAGGCTGAAGCAAGGGCATCTTGAGTGTGAGACTTACCTAAGCTATAAAACAAGACCTTGTCAAGAAATAAAAGAAATAAGAATTAATTAATTAATTAATTAATTAATTAAATTAAGAAGTAACCTAAAGTCAGGCACTGGTGGTGTATGCCTTTAATCCCAGCACTTGGAAGGCAGAGGCAGGCTGATCTCTATGAGTTCGAGACCAGACTGGTCCACAGAAATAGTTCCAGTACAGCCAAGGCTACACAAGGAAACCCTGTCTTGAGAAACAAACAAACAAACAAATCAGTAACGTAAAATCACAGTCATCTATAACTTCAGTTACAGGCCTCAAACTCAAGAGATCTGCCTGCCTCTGCCTCACGAGTGCTGAGACTAAAGGCATGCGCCACCACTGCCTGGCCCAAGGATCTCTTTTGGTCTCTATGGGCACCAGGCACACATATGGTACAAAAATATCCATGCAGGCAAAACATCCATACTTATAAAAAGAATAATTTTTTAAAAAAAAAATTTTTTTAACGAAGAGAATAAAGCATCGATCCAAAGGCTTCACTAATCCCCCAAATCCTTAGGCATTTAGACAATATTTCATGCCTTAGCTATTCTATTTCTCATAACTTTCCATCTCAGTAGTCATTCACCATTCTTCCTTCTGTGCCCTGTAATGATGTCTTCCATTGATTCAAGATTGATTTAAAAACAATTCGAGAATTTTTCGGTATGGTATGTACACTAATAAGCAGGCCATCCTTTCTTTATTTGCACCTCTTCCTTCAGAAACCTAGTATGAGAATGAACAGGTATTTCCCACTCATAAATATACCTTCTCTTGAAGCCTTTCACTCAAAACCATGGCATGAAACATGGCCAGGAAGAAGACAAGGCAAAGGAGTTTTAATGGGATTAAAAGGATAGCAGGACAAAGTAGACTTAAGAAAAATTACGTTGACAATCATATCACATGGTCCTTACTGATGTACTCCTATATGCAATCATTCAGAACTATCAAGTTTCTTTGTATACTACTCAATTACCCAAATTCTGCACTTTTTAGCCTTGCATACTACTTACTACTTGCCCCAGTTTCTTTTTCTTGGGAGACTTTCTATGCAGTAATTCAATCAGGCAAGCAGAGTCCTATGTTAAGTCCCTACCTGTGTCCCGACTGCTCTGAGACATGGAATCATTCTCCACATTATAGATGACTGTCCCCTGAGAATCAGAAGAGAAGTGACTGACCACAGACTCATGGTGAGAATGTTTGTAGGGATAGCTCTCCGTTGAAGAATCTGTTCGAGTGTCACTTGAGATGGAAGGCTCCCTTCCTGAAGGAAGGAGGAGACACAGGGGAAAGTAAGGAGAGAGAGAACAGTGACAGAGAAGAAGGAGGGAGATGGATGCAACAAAGACCCATAAAGCAAGAACTTCCTAGAAGGAAGGGTGAGAAGAATACACCACAGAGCCATTCTTCCCAACACCCATCTTCCAGGTAATCCAGACACACATACAATTCCTCCCACCCCTGTCCCTACCTTGCTGAAGCCCTCACTTTGCCTGCCACTGTGAAAAACTGTGGGGTTTTTAGAAAACCTATGGGGAAAGTGGAAGAAATGAAAAAGTTGTGAGACGTAAGATCTATATAGATGGAAAGCCCCAGGCCAACCTGTCATGCAGCCAGCTGCTCACCTTTCTTAGAGGCTCTCCCTGTACTGTCCCACACACCACTGCTCACCTTTCTTAGAGGCTCTCCCTGTACTGTCCCACACACCACTGCTGACCTTTCTTAGAGGCGCTCTGTCTTATATTGTTTTATAAATGTTGCTTTAAAAGTTGACATACACATTGTTAGTATCTTTGAGGAATTATGGGGCTGTTTTCATTCTTTAGTGAGAATGTGTCCAACAGAAGGCTTTTCTCCGAACCCTTAGCCAGATAAACACAACAGACAAACGGGCACTTGACTGAAGGAAGAAACAGAGTAGATCTAGGTGAGGTACAAAACAGGAAGAGTGGTTGAACCTGGTATAAGCCCAGCACTCAGGAGGCTGAAGCAGGAGGATCACCATACAATAGAAGCTGGCCTGAGCTACATAGTGAGTTCCAGGCTGGTCTGTGCTACATAGTGAGGCTCTGTCTCAAAAAAAAAAAAAAAAAAAAATTCAAAACAAAACAGCAGGAAGAAACACAGTAGACCAAACAAGAATGAGATGCAATGGGAGGGGAAGACTTAAAAGCAAGTACCTTCTCTTTCGAAACTATACTAAGAGTCAGTTCTGCATCTTTACAGAATTCAAGATCAGACTACAAAGGCGATAGTTCAAATATTATCAGCCTCTGTGGAATACCCTGAGACTTCAGTGTTAAAGTTATTTACATAGAAAGGCTTTATGCAATTCTGAACAGTTGGCTTAGACTGGAACAACTGATTCATACATTGAGGACCATCGCTTCTACATCTGAAATTTAAACAAAACTCTTTCACTTCCAAGGATTAGAACTATTCTAGTGCTTCTTAACAATTCATTAAGCCAGGGACTGGTGAGGTAGCTCGGCTCGGTGGTTAGGAACAGTTTCTGCTCTTGCAAAGGGCTTGGAGTTCAGTTTCCAACACCCACATGGTAGATCATAACCATCCATAACTCCAGTTCTGAAGATTCAACACCTTCTTTCTGGATTCTGTAGGCACCAGGCATAAACACAGTACAACATACACACAGGCAAAAACAGTCACACATATAAAATAAAATAAATACATATCTTTTTTTAAAATTCACTTAAGCCACTGTAACACTACTAGAAGGAATAACCTTAACAATGTAACAAGGCTACTGAAGCATCCCTTATAATTTTATTTTAGGATCTTGATGCAAACAAGGAAAGCTGCCTTCTCACTTTTGATTTGGGGCAAGCTGATTTCAGGCAATACACTCTTTGAAGCTGAAGAAAACGAAGCTTGATGCTAATTAGCTTTGCACAAGTTGGCACTTCTTTCTTACAATGTAATAAACCCTCTTCCTCCTAGCTAGACTATGAGTTGCTATCTGACTCTACGGGGTGGTGGGAGGGCTAGGCTGCTCACCTGAATCTTCACTATCGTAGCATGTCTTGGTGTATGACAGGAACTGAGCTTGGGGAGGCAGGTCCTGGGTAGACACTGGGGTACCCTGGGGATCTGCATAAAGCAGCAGCAAGGGCTGATAATGCCCTTTGATGCATTTGGTTACCACATCCTTCCATTTCGGACCAATCTGAGCCAGAAACACCAGAAGAATATGACAATTATGGTTCATATCCACAATTCAAAGCATAATTCCTTTTCTAATGTAGTTTCTTTACAACAAAAATTAGGTAGAAAAAATCTTAGATCTAAACTTAATGACTATTTATTAAGCCCCCTTTTAAAGAAAGCATTAAAATACTATCAGAGAAAAGAATGAATCCAACTAGCTTTATTTATGTGAACCATTAATTCAGTTTTGAAATATGCAAAAAACCTCACAAAGGTGGACATGCTATGTGAGGGGTCTAAGTTGCTTTGTTAATCAACTTCTTTTCATAGTCATTAGATTTAAGAGCTCACTTCAAATTTCCACTTCCACAGTTTCTTCCTAAATATTAAAATCACCTTAGCAAAGCTGAAAGGCAAATAGAAACTCTCTTAAAGAGTATCTTAGAATAAATAACATTCAATTTTAGAGTTCACACATGGCAAGACATAAAATGCAAACTGCTTAAAATAGAGTTTGAACCTCTCGGCCATAGCCTTGTGATGGATCCAGCGCTGCAGTCACAGTGGAAGAGTAACATAACAGCTATAGACTCATCCCTTCTTAAGCATGAACCAGGCATTCTTAGGTGTAAGTTATGGCCTGCCAGCTAGACAACTAGCTAGTTTACTCAGAATGCACTTTCGGTAAGTTAAAGCTAAGTTGCCATTATTTAAATTAAAGCATAGTTTTTTATGTTTTCACATCCCAATCTTATTGTTTTGTAGGAATACTTTTCAGGTTAAAAACAAAAACAAAAACCTAATGTTCAAATAATTTGTTGCCCCTCCCCACAAAAGAGAACATTGAAGTTTGACAAAGACTCTACTAGTAGAAGATTTTGCTTCAGATCTACAGATTGATATGATTAGCATATTTACAGCAGTCCTCATAGCTGCTAATTTTTTTACTATTAAATTTATTCATTTATTTTACATTCCAACAACAGTTTCCCCTCCCTCCTCTCCCCCCATTCTCTCCAGACCACCCTCCGGACCCTGCTGATTTTATGACACGTAGCTTCCTAACTGATGCAGACACCTAAACCATTTTATCCATAGAGTCTTCTTCTCTCTCTCTCTCTTTTTTTTTTTTTTTTTTTTTTTTTTGGTTTTTCGAGACAGGGTTTCTCTGCAGCTTTAGAGCCTGTCCTGGAGCTAGCTCTTGTAGACCAGGCTGGCCTCGAACTCACAGAGATCCGCCTGCCTTTGCCTCCCGAGTGCTAGGATTAAAGGTGTGCGCCACCACTGCCCGGCTCCATAGAGTCTTCTTTAGACAAGACCAAGTTTCTTGCTTTAAGTATCACTATAGCCCATGTTTCATGTTAACCTCTCCAGGGAAATGAGAATTGTAGGATAATTTTTATTTGTTTGTTTTGTTTGTTTCTCTTTGTAGCCCTATCTATCCTGAAACTTGATCTGTAGATCAGACTGGCCTCAAACTCACAGAGATCTGCCTCTGATTCCCAAGTGCTGTGATTAAAGGCATGCACAACCACTGCCTGGAAGGATAATTTTTAATAGCCTTGAAACAAATTATCACCTATGGATAATGTCAAATTGAAAGTCCTCAACTCGGAGTTAACTACAAAACCTAATTAGCTACATTACTTGTTCCCATTTCAATAAACCATTTAATAATGATGATGATTTGTCAACTATAAAAACAGAACCATGCTGAATGTCTAGAGAAACTGAGAGAAAATAATAAAAGATATTCTGTTCCTATCTATTACAGAATTTTAAAACTACTGTCCTTACGTTTAACAGATAAATCCAGGTGTAATAGCTCTTACCTGTATTGGGAGGCTAAGGAAGAAGGACTTCTCTACAAGTTTGAAGCCAGCCTGGATTACAATTTGAGTTCCAGGCCAGCCTGGAATACAGATCAAAACCCTGCTTCAGAAAAACAACCAACTGGGGCTGAAGAGATGACTCAGTAAGACTGGTTAATGCTCTTCTAGAAGACTAGAATTTAGTTCTCACAAACACCTGTAATTCTAGACCCAGGGGGTTCTGACCCCTCTAGCCTCTGTGGGCACCTACACTCACATAGCCATACCCACAAAAATGTGCATACATATACACAGACACGGTTTTCAAATAATAAAATTAGCCACGCAGGGGTGACACGTGCCTTTAATCCCAGCACTCAGGAGACAGAGACAGGTAGATCTCTGTGAGTTCAAGGCCAGCCTGGTCTACAAAGAGAGTTCCAGGACAGCCAAGGTTACACAGATAAACCCTGTCCCCCCCACCAAAATACCCACAATAAGTAAAAATAAAAATTAATATTTTTTAAGAAAAAGAAAAACAACCAATCCAATCACAAAGTATGTGTGTCTTACCGACAGTGTAGAGAATCACCATTCAAAACTATTCAAATAAAAACTGAGGAAAAATAAATATAATTTTTTTTTTTTAATTTCAGTCACCAAATACTTCAAGATCCATGCATATTCCTACCTCTTTGACATGAGCATCATCAAAATACATCCATTTTCGGATCTTTGTTTGAAAAAAGAATGTAGAATAATGTTTGCCATAGTAACAGATCATTCCTACTAAGTATAGTTCAGACTGTTTGGCCCGGTCATCTGTCACTCTGAAAAACAACTATAGGAAGAAAACAAAAGAAGGGAAAGACTCATCACACAGTCAGCCATCGAACATAATTCCTCAGCAGACTCCATCAATATTTCTCTTTCTTCTCCCACCCTGAACAAGGCCACACTATGTATCTATCCCTGGCTGGTAGCCGCAGCCTCAGACTTCGGCATGCTGAGACTATAAGCACACACTACCACACTAGCTCTTCTGTCAACATTTCTTTATTTTGTTTTGTTTTATCAAGATAGAGCCTCATGTAGCCAGACTGGTTTTCCACTCGTTGTACAGCTAAGAATGATCTGAACTCCTGGTCTTCTGCTTCTGCCTCTCCAACGCTGGGCTTACAGATATATGCTGCTATGTCCAGTGGTCATCAGCATTTCTTAAATAAAGACAGTAACTTGCTTTTCCCCTCAAGCTGAAATATTTTTGATAGTCCAGATTATTTATTAGACATGAACTGAAAAGGCATACATGTTGGCACATGCCTATAATGCCAACACAGGGAGGCTAAAGCAAGAGGATCATAAGTCTAAAGTTAGCCTGGGCTACATGCTGAGTTCAATATTTTCATTCTGAGGCATAAGTGAAGCCACAACAATTTCAAAACAAAACAAAAAACAACTCTCAAGTTTCAATTTTTTTTTCAGCTCCTAGATGCTCAGCTCTGTCTCAAGCGCTAAGAGACACAAACATTTGAATTAAGGGATTCTGAACTAAGAATTGACCTGGTTGAGAAAATAATAAAAATAATTAAATCAAAATCAGGCATGATGGCACACACCTATAATCCTTTATCCTTTACCTAATAGATAAAGAGGGATAGAGGCAAGAGTATTAAGAATTCAAGGGCTGGAGAGATGGCTCAGCGGTTAAGAGCATTGCTTGCTATTCCAAAGGTCCTGAGTTCAATTCCCAGCAACCACATGGTGGCCCACAACCATCTGTAATGGGGTCTGGTGCCCTCTTCTGGCCTGCAGGCATATATTGTATACATAATAAATAAATAAATAAATAAATAAATAAATAAATAAATAAATAAATAAATATTAAAAAAAGAAGAAAAAAGAATTCAAGAGCAAACTAGGCTACATATCCCATTGTTATCCAGCTTAGATTATATGAGATTCTGACTCAAAGATTCTTTTTATTAAACTATAAATAATACAGAATATATAGACTGCAAAACAAAGAAACAAACAAGAACCCTATTTTTAAGATCTTACTGTGTACAACCTACTTCAGTTAAATTCCTTGAGGAGATCCAAACTGTGACCCCAGACAGCTCATTTATTCTCAGGAGTGGCTATTTAAAACAAGAACAGCCCCTCCTTAGTCATGGGACTATTCCAGACAGAAACCAGAACAAAGGAAACTAGACTTTTTGGTTCTCCTTGAACTGAAGGAAAACATGAGCTGTCCCTACCATAAAGCTTATAAGAGGGGGCTGGAGAGATGGCTCAGTGGTTAAGAGCACTGCCTGCTCTTCCTAAAGGTCCTGAGTTCAGTTCCCAGCAACCACATGGTGGCCCACAACCATCTGTAATGAGGTCTGGTGCCCTCTTCTGGCCTGCAGACATACAGACAGAATTGTATACATAATAAATAAATATAAAAAAAAAGCTTATAAGAATGAAACCTACTCTCACATTTTACTTCCCCATTCCCCAAAATAAATACACAGAAACCCCTAAGATACTAAATTATCATCTAAGCTATTTTATTATTGTCAGATACCAACCCCACAGAATGGCAATCTGGATTCAGGCTGGATTCTGACCCAATGACACTCAGCATTCCTCAGGAACCTTGTAAAGTGACTTTCTGTTTGTCAGTGGGAAGCCATCACTTTCCTGTCTGTTCCTACAGGCCTCCAGTCTCCAGAAGGAGCACCTAGCCCTCCATTAATGTAAATAAACTTCCAACAGATTAGACTTCATGCTAGTTCCCAAGCTGTGCCACTAACCGGCCCTCCTCCTGCTGCAACACAACCTCTTTAACTGGCAGGACTCTCCCACTGTTTTTGCTGTCTTCTCTGCTTCCATAGTCCTGGCAATTGCCAGTGTGACCCCCTCGTTTTTTCTCTCTGCTCCTCTCTGTCCTAGAGAGTAGCCAAGGCAGACTTACCCCAGATGCCTCTGTCTATTCTCATTCTCTCTCTTATCTACAATAAAAAAACAAAAACAAAAATCTTTCCCCCTCACAAGGGAGTGGCCTTGGTGATGGTCTCTCTGCTGTGTCCTCGCTGTGAATTTCCTATTCTTGGGCTCTACCTCCTTCAGTTTCCAATGTGAAGACTTTGTTCCTTTGACCTTACTATTTCCCATGGTTGAATACACTTCTCTGCACCATCCTGGTATAAACAAACAATAAACATCCCATAGAAACTAATTTTTTTTACCAATATCTAAATTCTGCCCATCCTGCCCTTCAAGGCAAAAATTGTGCCTTTTTTTTCTAAAAGGGTTCTACCATCCTCACAAAAGTAGTATGTGAGCTCGTGCATGAGGTTCATGAATCTGCACACAGAAACGCAAGTATATCTGCTCAAAAATGCTATATTAATTGCCACTTAGAACATACCTGTCTGTTCAGTGCTTGAACAATACAGAAATAAAGATAGCTAATACATACATCACCCAGCTTAAGGCAGGTGCCCAGACTGTGGATGACATCCTCTGCCAAGTCTGAATGGTCTGAGTCCCACACCAGTCCAATTGTGATAATCTGTGGTGCGTTCATCAACACACGGCGAATCCTGATCCTCTCCCCACAGTTGCTCTGAAATACACACACAGTGCTAGTTCAAACATTCTCACCTGCTCCGTGGCAATGCTACAAACCAGGGTTCTCTTTCTCATCCTAAAGTCCAAAGAGTTAACTCACCGGACAGTTTCGCAGGTCCCCCATGGTGCTGGCATTCTGAAGCAACTCACCAAACATACTTGGTGATGGTTTTTCTCGTTTTTCCAGCATACAAATAGCCTGGTTACTTCAAGATGGGGAAAGGAAGGTAATAACAGATGTTATACCAAGTTATGGCTAAATTAAAAAACAAAATCATTCATACAAACCCTAAATCAAAGAAAATGTCATTTTCTTTTTCTCTTTTTAAGAGAGGGTCTTATTTTGAGTTCTCTGTGGCTGTCTTGGAACAAGCCATGTAGACCAGTATGGCCTCCAACACAGTTTCTGCCTCCCAAGAGCTAGGATTAAAGGTGTGGTGTGCATGTGTGATTTTCATTTGCTGACTATACTACAATTCCATGCCCTAACTAACCTCAGTGTCCTACAAACAAAGTGAGTCTCTCTACCTGTCCCCAAATCCCTGACTCTCCATTTCTCCTTCCATTTTGCTAACTATTAATAAGCCTAGGAATCTAGGAGTCTTGTAATATAGCACAGATTCAACAATAAGGATATATGCTATTTGGTGGTCCTCAGTTAAAACCCAATTAACTGAAGGCATACCTAACAGTATAATAAAGAATTCCATAAGAGCAGACTGGAAAAATGACTTGAATAGCAGTTAAGAGCAGTGGCTGCTGTTCCAGAGGACCCAGGTTCAGTTCCTAGCACCGAAATGTCAGCTTATGACTGTCTGTAACTCCAGTTCCAGGGTATCTTATATTCTTCCAGACCTCTAGAGGTGCCAGGCACGAGCATAGTGCCCAAACATACATGCAGGTAAAACATTCATACACATAAAATAAAAATAAATGAATCTTAAACAAAAAAATTTGATAAAACTCACCACAGGGAAGTAGTAGAGATGTAGTGTACCATCTGGATGAAAGGCAGTGGGTCAGAGGTGGCACCGCAGCTAGTGCATACACACTAGGCCAGAGGGAAAAGCAGAACAAGCAGCCACATCAACAACTGCTCTGAAACCCATTTATCTCTACACCCCCAGATAAAATGTTCTTAAAGACATGAGGATCGATAGGTCTACCTGCTCAAACAAGGTCATTGCGAATTTCTGGTGAGAAATGCAGTGCTGGGCAGTACATATGTCCTCTTTGCTTTCATCCGCAATGTGGAAGTGAATTCTCATCAGGAGATTTTCCTGACAGGAAAATACAAAAGCAGTACACTCAAAAGCTAAATGGACAAGTTGGCAAGCAATTCACACAAAAACCTTACTGGAGAGCAAGAATATCTCTAAATTTTGTTAGCTTTTTTTTTTTTTTTTTTTTAAAGAAAAAAAGAAAGACAGAAAGACAGGCAGACAGATAAAAGAAATTATGTAAGCCATAGATCATTCAGATTTTACTTGTTTTACATGAACTTGGGTTTGGATATAACTCGATGCAATTTCATCACATACAGTCTTATAACCACTACCACAATCAAGACACTACAGAGCTGCCCCACGCTACCTCTTCAGAGCCTTGTCTATCTACCATACTCCTAACTCCAGAAATCACTAGCCTAGTCACCCATATTTATCATTTTGTCATTTCAAGAATACTATATAAATGGTATTGCATAGTACATTAACTTTTTTTTCAACAAGGTTTCCTATATCCTAGTCTGGCTTGGGATTCACTATGTAGCACAGGATAACTTTGATCTTCTGATACTCCTGTTTCTACTTCATGTGTGCTGGAATTACAGGTGTACATCTATGTCTGGTTTATATATTAGGAATAAGACGAGGCTAGATACATTAGGCAAGTACTCTACCAACTAAGCTACATCCTCAGTCCCAGGGAATAAACTTTAATATCACATTTTCACTCAGCATGATTCCTGTGACAGCTCCTTCTTTAGTTTGCAGTAGAGCTCCAGTCCCGCAAGCACTCCACTGCAAGACCTAGTCCTAAACAAACAGAGTTAAACTCACTATGAAAACCAGCCAATGACGCCCAACTCTTCTGAACTCTGTGTACTATTTATCCAATGTCAAAAGATTTTTCTGTGGCACGCTTGTGTATTGGCACATGCATTTAGTACTTAGGAGGTGGGAGATCAAGGATAAAGTCACTAGAGCAATGTAACTGTTTAGAAGGAACATCACAGTCTCTACTTAATATTGTTAGAAAAAAAGAAGTTAATAAAAATATGGTGGTTCCCAAGAGGAGCATTAATACATCATTACATCATTACCATCAATACAGCATTACCGGGGAACCTGTTAGAGCTCTTGGTCCTCTGCCAGACTACTGGATCAGAAGCTCTGGGAGTACAATTTGTACTTCAACATGCCTTGCTTCTCCTGAAGGTAAAAGCCACTGTTTTATGTAGTAGCAAGCATTAAACTACCCCAAGCCTGAAGGAAAAAAAAAAATCATAAAGCCACTAGGCAATTCCCATTGCAGTAGTAGACTCTAGACCTCTGGTCCCAGTGCAGGACACAGTAAACGTCGTCATAAGATAGTCAGTCCCTGACAGAGACCAAGAGAGCACGAGAGCAGCACTTACAAAGCACTCTGCAGCATCGTCCATGATTCCCAGCTGGAAGCGCTGCTCATCCTGGAAAGTCTTTGCCAGAGCACTGCGGAGAGTGTCAGAGGGAAGCACTTTTTCACTGCTGCACTGAAACTGGTTAAAAATGCCCTGCAGGGAGGAGGTTAGACAAGAAGAAAAGCACAATACTGTTATTAAGCTTCTGTACATCCTAGCCTGCTGTACTGGCATCACTATGCTGACAGCCATGGAAACAAGATACATTTAGCTAGTTATTTAAAAAAAAAAAAGTCAGGCAGAGGTGGCGCGCGCCTTTAATCCCAGCACTTGGGAGACAAAGGCAGATAGATCTCTGAATTTGAGGCCAGCCTGATCTACAAGAGCTAGGTCCAGGACAGGCTCCAAAGCTACAGAGAAACCCTGTCTCGAAAAACCAAAAAATAACCAAAAACACAAAAAAGACTAAAAATCAGAATGAGGACAATATCTCTGCAATAGATCTTGCATCTGAGTGTGATGTCATCAAGAGCACATTAGGAGAGCCCATTGTCAAGATGTAATGTAATACAGTTAGTTACAATACTTCTTGAGACAGAAAAGAAGATGTGTAGTTTAAAAAGAGTAAGCTACATGTAAACAGATTGGCAATTATTCTTTGAGAAGATTACTCCTGCTATGAAACTTACCCCTCTTTTGTATTTTTTAGCTAATGTAAAATTGTCCAAACTGACAAACAGTAATGGCAAGCCATGTACATGTCCATACTCCCAGCACCTGAGAATGGGGGGAAAGATGAAGCATGTGAGGCCAGTCAAGCATGGTGACCGGCACATGCCTTTAGACTTTTTCTTTCTCACTAAACCTACTCTTTCAGTAAAAATAATAGTAATAATAATAATAAAAAATACAAAACCCTGTGTCTTCCACCCA
Organism: Arvicola amphibius; assembly: GCF_903992535.2. Lineage (NCBI taxonomy): Eukaryota > Metazoa > Chordata > Mammalia > Rodentia > Cricetidae > Arvicola > Arvicola amphibius. The sequence goes on from NC_052059.1 coordinate 71,619,596, forward strand.
GAAATAAGCACTCCATTACGTTTACTTCTAGTTACTTCTTTGCAGTACTTAGGCCAAAAACCTTGAAAACCCTGGTCTGAGAACTCACCCTGTCAGTCGTACTTCGACATTCAAAATACATTTAGACCACATGCTGCTCGCCACCCCACCTCCTGCCAACTCTTCTCTTCACTGGATGATTGGAACTATTTCTTTTTTACTATCTTTAAGGTTTAATTTTCATTATTTTATATGTGTGAGTGTAGGTATGTATGTACAATGGCATGCAGGTATGAGTGGAGCCAGAGGTTTTAGACCCTTGAAGCTAGAGTTGAGGCCGCTGTGAGCCACCTGAAGTAGACTCAAGGAATTCACTGAACTTGAGTCTTCTAGAAGAACAATTTACCCGTTTTTCTCAACCCAACTGCAACCATTTCTTGAACTAAAGCATGTCTCCAAGGAAATACACAGTAGGCTCAAAATAGTAGTCAGATGATTTTAAAAAATAAAATAAAATTAGGTTCAAAACAGCTCAGTTGGCTAACATGCACAAAGCCCTGGTTTGGATCCCGAGCATTGCACAAACCAGGCACTGTAGAGCATGCCTGTAATACCACTGTTCCAGACAAGGCAGGAGGATCAGAGAACCAAGGTAATCTTAGGCTACAAAGCAAGTTTGAGGTCAGACTATGCTAATAAGACCCTGCCTCAAGAAGAAGAAAAAAAAGTAACAAAATCAAATTTCATTCCTTCGTTGAAAATCCTCCAAGGATTTCCCATCAGGTATACGGTAAACCCAAAGTGAAAATACTACATGTTATTTGGCCTACAGATGTACTTCTAACTCACCCACACCAGTCATACGGCCCTCGCTACATTCTACAACTATCTGTATGACTTAGACCTGGGACTTTGTTCTTGTATTCCTTACTTGAATCAAGCTTCCTCTCTTTGTACAGCTTGGCCACTTACTTCCTGCAGGGTTTTATGCAAGCATCACTTCTCAGTACAGTAGCTCCTGATCAACCTACTTAAACTGTGGGCTCTGGGCCAGCGCTTGGGAGGCAGAGGCAGTGGAAGGCAGATTTCTGAGTTTGAGGCATGGTCTTAAGAGTGGACAGCCAGGGCTACACAGAGAAACCCTGTTTTGAAAAACCAACCAAACAACAACAAGAAGCCATGCATGCTCTCTTTTCCTAAATCTCCACCATTCCCTATTTTTTCTCATCACACTTAGTATTAATATATTTCATATTGTAGTTAGAATGCAGAAGTGAGAAAAATAAGTTTTTGTTCTTTTATTCTTTGATATTCTATCAGTACCTAGAATGACACTAATATATAAAGGGCAACAAAAATGCATGTTTTAAGTGAATGAATCAATCAATCATGTGATATGGGTAGATCTCATGAAAGGAGAATAAAAGAACTTTGTTCTTTCTCCTTTAAAAAGAATAGAGAAATCATACAGAAAAGCTGAAAACCTGGAGATAACACAAATTGTTAAAGCAAAATGGAACTAAGTTTGGCTTTGTTCATCTTGAAATTAAAGTTTTCCATTTCACCTTTTCACTGGCATCTTTTCATATATGCTAAATATCCTAAAGCCACTCAAGCACAGATCACCATGTAACTTATTATTTGATTACAAATGATTCCCCATGTTGTGCAGAAGGTAGGGGCCAGCAATACACACTCAGTATTACTTAATAAATTCTAAAGGAATCTACTGTAATTATTCCAAGCTATTTTGAAGCAACTTAGGATCTGCGTAGAAGAAAGGCATGGCAGAACTTTCCATAGTTTGTTGCTGGAAGAATAAGTATGCCTGTGAGAAAGCTCTTAAACTAGAACAAGAGAAAAGACATAGGTCTGCAGTTAGACAATGGATATCTGCCTAGTGACCTAAGGAATGAAGAGAAACAAGAAAAAAGACAACTGGGAAAGCAATGACTACTACTACAAATCATAGGGTGGCTTGGGCCTGACAGCCTAGAGATTTACTGGAAAAAAAGTCACCCGTTTGGCAAGGCTTGTACTCACCAGCTGGCTAATCTTCTCACTATTCCTGATAAGGCATACTTCTGACAAAAACCACCTCCAAATAAAAGGACCAATGAGATCTAAGTCTCTGGAGTCTAAACTAGTGTGTGTGCAGGCACATATGTGCAAGTAGGAACCAGAGGTCTGATATCATCTTCAACTGCTCTCCATATGATTTTTATTGAGGCAGGGCCTCTTACTGAACCTCTTACTCAAGATTCAGCTAGACTGCCTGGCCAGCAAGGATTCCTAGGGATCCTCCTGTGTGAAGTACTAGACCAGTTTGGTCCAATGAGTTCCAGGTCAGCCAGAGGTACAAAGTAAGACGCTGACTCAAAAATAAAGAAAATTTCAAAAAGGAAAAAAAAAAAGAACAAAGAAAAAGAAAAAAAAGCAGGTTTTCCAAGACTTAAAGTAATTGGATCTGAGCACAAAAAGGAAAGGATTAAGGTCAGAGCTCTGTCTGCACCCACAGTGGATAGGCAACAACAGATCTGGCTCTTGTACCAGCAGCATCAATGTCTCCATGTTGTATTCTTTTCTCATCTCTTAATTAATTACACAGAGCTTTCCCCACCCACATTGAGTAAAGGAATGTGTTTCAAATGCCTCTGACTGAATCCTCTATCTTTTCTTACTTTAATTAACATCAGCCTTGTTCTGCTATGGCCAGGGAGAACTCGATTAGGAATGAGCAGCCTCAGCCTTCCTAGCTTGCATCTGTGGAGCTGTAATCTACAAGAAACTCAAGCACAAAGCCCCTCTGTTAGAGCAGCACACTAACCCCTGTGTGTCCCTCTCACATGAGCACAGGGGCTGGAACTGGCCTCCTCCTGTTCCCTTTCTCACCACCCCCCACCTTTCCCAGAGGGTGATCCTGTTCACACCAAAGAAAGCCAAGAACATTTAGTTCAGCAGTAAGAACAGGTGGCAGTACCAATAAAGAACAAAAACTGGTATTATTCCAATTGCTGGATTCTACAGCAGGGAGAGAGAAAGGACAGGAAGAACTCAAACCCAGGAACCATCTTGCCTTGTGGGTTCCTAACAATTCCATTTTGATAGGCCAAAAAAACAACGCCTTTCAAGGTTTCTATCTAGGAAACTAAAGGTCCTTTTCATTTATGAAATAGCAAATTACTTTTTATCTGTTAACTATTTTCTTGGATGTAGGACAAAAGCAACAAGACTTTAATGACTAGAAGCAGGTACGTCCCCACCCATCTTTCTTAAATCAAGTAGAAGACAATTCTGTTCACATAAGCACATAATTAATTTGGATTAGCAAAAAGCCATGTAAGTAAGACAGAAGTGTCATGAAGACAGAACGTCTTTGTGTTTTGGTATTTACAAATGCTGCTGCTGCTTAAGTCTTTTTTTCCCCCTAAAGCACACGCCCTTGCTTTTAAAGCAGGAAACAGCTTGCTATTTCTCTTTCAGAATACCCTAGCTTTACATCTAAAATAATTTTTTGTGGATGCTTGGGCTCGTTTATTTCTTTCTCGCCTATATGACACTGAGTGGCTTTCTCAGGCTTCCTCGTCACACTGGCCCTCCTGGGGAGAGAAGCCACCCACCTGCTTGGGGGAAGTAGACACCTCAGACAAGAAAGTCTATCTATGCCACAGATTCTACGAGACTCTGGGATAGTGGTAGCAGGAGGCTGCAAGTCACCATAGCTTAAATTGTAGCAAACTAGCAGGTCTCCCTGAGCGATGCCACTGAAGCAAGTGTCCTCACGAGCTCTGGTGTGCTGTGTGCCGCGCCTCTCCAGGGTGGCACAGATAAGGCATCAACATCCTTCTGTTTTCTTCGCAGAGGACTCCAGAACCATTTCAAGCTCACCTTCCATTTCTCAGGAAGGTTCCAAAATGCTTGCTGTTTTTCTCAGCATGGCATTTACCCCAATAATTGGCACACATGCCTCATGAAATGGCCCCTCGACCCTGGAGTTCCAAAGTGAAGACATCTTGAATTTTGCAGGCAAATTGATGGAGCTAGAAAACATCATTTTGAGTAGGTAACCCAGATACAGAGAGACAATTATCACATGTACTCACTCATAGGTGGTTTTTAAACATAAATCAAAGAAAACCAGCCTACAAACCACAATCCCAGAGAACTTAGACAACAATGTGGACAGTAGGAGAAACTTACATAGATACATATAACCTACATGGGAAGTAGAAAGTAGAAAAAGACAAGATCTCCTGAGTAAATCGGGAGCATGGGGACCTTGGAGGAAGATTGAAGGGAGGAGGGGTGAGGCAGGGAGGGGAGCAGAGAAAAATGTAGAGCTCAATAAATATCAATTAAAAAAAAGAAAAAAGAAGACAGGGCAAGATCATATACATATTTATTTTTTTTTTCTTTTTGACTTTTTCGAGACATGGTTTCTCTGTAGCTTTGAGCCTGTCCTGGAACTAGCTCTTTTTTTTTTTTTTTTTTTTTTTTTTTTGGTTTTTCGAGACAGGGTTTCCCTGTAGTTTCTAGAGCCTGTCCTGGAACTAGCTCTTGTAGACCAGGCTGGCCTCGAACTCACAGAGATCCACCTGCCTCTGCCTCCCGAGTGTTGGGATTAAAGGCATGCACCACCACCACCTGGTCATACATCTTTAACTTTGTATGTAGCATTCTAAATGTCAACAAAAGATTTTTTCACATTTTTTTTTTTTTTTGGTTTTTTTCGAGACAGGGTTTCCCTGTAGTTTCTAGAGCCTGTCCTGGAACTAGCTCTTGTAGACCAGGCTGGCCTCGAACTCAGAGATCCGCCTGCCTCTGCCTCCAGAGTGCTGGGATTAAAGGCGTGCGCCACCACCGCCAGGCCTTTTTCACATTTTGTTATAGAAAAATCTTAAATACATCAAGAGCAGAGGGAATAACATGACCAGCTTCTGTGTGTCAATAGTCCAAACCAATAATGACCAGTTTGTGGCTAATTTAATTCCATTCATGTTGCTTGCTTGCCTGTATACGTATCCTACTCCAGATCATTTGGAGGCACATGCCAGACATTTTTCACCTAAATGTATTCCAGAATAAAACTCTAAAAAATAACTTTTTGTTTAAAAAATGCCTATACTATCCTCTAAGTAGGGTAATAAAAATTCCTTGATATCAGCAGATAACCATCCAGGTTCAATAAAGACTCTTTTTCAGGCAGTGCAAGTTCTTTTTTTCTATGTAGCCCAAACAAAATAACTTCCAACTCACTATATAACCAAGCTGGTCTCAAACTCACAGCAATGCTCCTTGCTAAGCCTCCAAGTGCTGGAGTTGCAGGCAGGTACCATCAAGTCCAACTATAAAAATATTTGATTCACCTTTTAACAACTGGCTATTGTCTCCTCTGGGATTCTCTCCACTTATAACTAAAAAGAGTTACCTTCCAGACTTCTTAAGTAGAAAAAGATCCACAAATCCTATATTATTACTTCTTTGTCACATCTACTGGTGAGCATAAGCCTTTATTTATATTCAACTGGCATTGCATATTAATATTCAATGTTTTGGTCTTTTGGTCTTAGAATGGAAAATATAAGATCATTAAAAGTCACCTATCACACTTATCCCTGCTGCCAGTGCAGACAGACATTTCCATACACACCAAGACAGAAACAGAGGGGCAAAAACTTCAAGATAATGAACACAGACAAAGAAGGGCAAGAACTTCTAGTGAGAAATTATAAACTGATGTTGATAATTTATACAACACAATGGTCAATTTACTAACTTTGTCGTAACAAAAGATGATGGTCCTTACAGATTACCAACATTATTTGAATCAATGCCATATCCACTTATAGCACTGGGGGAATTAAAGGGCTCTTGTGGATAAGATTCTAAGTCTATATTAAGTTTAGACTGCCATAAATTATGGAAAGGAAAGAATTAGTCATGATCTATTTTTTCTCTTGTAGTTACACCCTTTTATTTGATTAAAAGGTGCAATCTGAACTCCAAATTTTAAAAAGGGTGGAATTCAGTTTAAATTACTGAAATTATCTCGATGGTAAAATCAGCTGAAGATATTTAGAATATCCACAGAATATCTATCTTAAGCCTATGAGGACTTAAGAACAAAGACTAATCAAAACACAACAGAATTTTGTTCATATCCATAGGTAATCAAAATAAGGAAGCTAAACACAAGCAGATAGTAGTTGGAATAGACCAAGATTTACTTCCTCATGTGTAGACTTTTTTACTAGTTAAGATTTCTAGGGAGCAAACTACAGATCTAGTTTCCTGCTTTAAATTGTGTAGGATAATAGGTTTTCTCTCTGATATTAGTCATGAATAGTAATGAAAAAATCTTTCCATTGCTAGAAAAAAAATGGATTGATAATGAACAATGAATAATTTCTCAGATCACTTTATTTCCTGGGTTAATTGTTCGGTACTCAAAAAGAATGCCACATGGTACAACTCAAAAGATATTAACAAATTTTCCCCCTAAATTCTCAAATTTACTACAAATAAACAGTCTACTTGCTCTCTTAATACAGAAGTTTCAAGCATCTTTTAACACAAAACCTGCTTCCTCCTATCACCCAACCCCACTAGACACCATCCTCCAGCTTTTATGGTATATTCTAGGATTCTTTTTATTTTATTTTATTTTATTTTTTTTATTTTTATTATTGTTTTTCAAAACAGAGTTTCTTTGTGTAGCTTTGAAGCCTGTCCTGGAACTCACTCTGTAGACCAGGCTGGCCTCGAACTCAAAGAGATCCACCTGCCTCTGCCTCCCGAGTGCCGGGATTAAAGGTGTGCGCCATCACCACCTGGTGGATTTTTTTTAAATCACTAATTGAAAATTTAATTTTAATCAATCGAAGCAACATTCTTCTTTGACTATGACAAAAGTACTCTGTACTACATGCTGGCACTGTAAAAACTCTCGTACAATCCCTGGAAGAAGAACAAAATCTTTGCACATATTAAGTACAGAGGACGGATTTCCTTCCCATAACAGAGACAGATGAATATGCCAACACCAAAGTTAAAGTTATACCCTGTGGACAGGGTGCAGGAGCAATCCAACCTGAGCAATACGAATTCTGGGCTACAGGTAACGACAAAAAGTCCTTTAATCATAATAGATGGGAATAGTGGGAATAGTTTGGGGTTTGAAATGAAACAGTAATTGGTACAATGCAATCTTCTATTTGTTAAATCAGACATCAAGGTTCAGAGTAAGCAAAATGATCCAATGACACTATCAATTCTCTCTTTTTAACTAATTGTTTGTATGTGTGTGTATGCATGTGTGTGGGTGGGTACAAGCACACACACCACAGCAAATGTGTGGATGTTGGAGGACAACTTGCAGAAGCTGATTCTCTTTTTTCACCATGTGGGTTCTGGTGAACTCAAGTCTTAAGCTTGATGACCAGCACCCTTACCTACTGAGTCATCTTGTAGATATAAATTCTTTACAACAAAGGTTACTACCAGTAATTTGCATGCCAGAACAGTTGAAATTTATAGATTTAATACCAATTAACATAGGGGGAAAAACTGTATATTTCACTGTACTAAAAGAAAAGAATCATATAAATATTATATGCAAACCACCATAAAGCAATCAGAAGCACTGGCTACAACACATAACTGGTGAAGCTCAAAAGGCACAAGAACACTGACAGATGCTGAGAGATGGGAGAAAACAAAATAATAAAACATCAACGCATTCCACATAAAGCCATGGGACGAGCATTTCTGTCAGCCGCTAGCTCACAAATAACATGAAGACTTATTAATTAGGAAAGCATGGTCATTAGCGTAGGCTGGTCCCACTAGCTCTTATAACTTAAAGTAACCTGTTTACATTAACCTACATTCTATCACGTGGCACTGCTGCCCTTCCATCTCGCATTTCCTCTTTTCCCTGTGTCTCCTGACATCTCCCAAGCACCTAGATTTCTCCTCCTCTTTCTTTCTCTCCCCAGAAATTTCACCTATACCTCCTGCCTAGCTAATTGGCTGTTCAGCTTTCTATTACACCAACCACAGCAATACTCCTTCACAAAGGGTACAAATATCTCACAACAGGAGGTGATGCAAGGTAAAATTCTGTATCCAAAGAAAGAATGGGGTGTGCAAGCCAGCAATACTTAGAGGACAAATCCTTCATCTAAACATGGGATATGGAGCTGACTGGCTACTGATTCATCTAGGAACATGTTAGTAAGTTTATTTTGTGTGTCATTTTCTATGTGTGTGTGTGTGTGTGTGTGTGTGTGTGTGTGTGTGTGCAGCTTTTATACAGGCTTAAAAGTGAACAATTTGTCAAAGGATGGTGACACACACCTTTAATCCCAGCACAGAGCAGTGCTTTAATCCTCAGCAGGGGCACATAGATCTCTAAATTCTAAATTCAAGGCCAGCCTGGACTACCCAGAGAAACACTGTAGCTGAGGACATGTTTGTGTCCATGTTCCTGTTGCAGCTGGGGTCTGTGATGATGTTCATGGCCCCATGTTCTCACAGGGGAAAATAGGAACCATGAACATTGAAATCCCGGGATTGGGGTGCATGATATGAAATTCTCAAAGAATCAATAAAGATTTTTTTTTCGGGTCTGGAGAGATAGCTCAGTGGTTAAGAGCACTGACTGCTCTTCCAGAGGACCTGGATTCAATTCCCAGCACCAACATGGCAGCTCATGCCTGTCTATAACAGGCTGTAATTGTCTGTAACATGGTTCCAGAGACCCATGGGAAAATACCAATGCACATTAAAAAAAAAAAAAAAAAAGACTTTAGCCGGGTGGTGGTGAGACACACCTTTAATCCCGGCACTCAGGAGGCAGAGGCAGGTGGATCTCTGTGAGTTTGAGGCCAGCCTGGCCTAACAGAACAAGTTTTAGGACAGGCTCCAAAGCTACAGAGAAACCCTGTCTCAAAAAACAAACAAACCAAAGGCCGGGCGGTGGTGGCACACGCCTTTAATCCCAGCACTCTGGAGGCAGAGGCAGGCGGATCTGTGAGTTCGAGGCCAGCCTGGTCTACAAGAGCTAGTTCTAGGACAGGCTCTAGAAACTACAGGGAAACCCTGTCTCGAAAAAAACCAAAAATAAAATAAAATAAAATAAAATAAACAAAAAAACAAAAGAAAAAAAGAAAACAAGAATTTTTTTTCTTTTTTCAAGATATGGTTTCTATGTGTAACTTTGGAGCCTGTCCTGGAACTTGAACCGCCTGCCTCTGCCTCCCAAATGCTGGGATTAAAGGCATGTGCCACCACTGCCCTGCAAGAATTTTTTTTAAAATATTTATTTATTTATTATGTATACAATAGTCTGTCTACATGTACGCCTGCAGGCCAGAAGAGAGCACCAGGCCTCATTTCAGATGGTTGTGAGCTATCATGTGGTTGCTGGGAAATGAACTCAGGACCTTTGGAAGAGCAGGCTATGCTCTTAACCGCTGAGCCATCTCTCCAGCCCGCCCTGCAAGAATTATATTAAAAAAAAAAGACTGTTCAGCTGAAGGTATGCCTGCTCAACACATAAAAATTTCAAGATTATGTAAATACTCAAAAAATGTAAATATATGCAAAATAAAGAACATATACAAGAAAAAAGTAAATAATTATGTTCTAAAATAATTAAATCTGATTTCACAGAATTTTCAAGGTGTTAAAGTATACTTCAAAGAGGAAAATTGAACTTTTCTTTTTTGAAAAAAAAAAAGAGAGGTAAGAATTTTATATACTAAACAGGATATGCTAAAGCATTAAAGAATAAACATGTCATTAATAGCCAAAAGAAAAAAATAAAAATTCTTATTAACATCACCCAACATCCCTCTATCTTTAAAACAGGAAACTGTGGAATGGGGATTTAAAAATAGAGAACTGTCTCTATAAAGTAACATGGGAACACTGCAAAGTAACATGAACTTCAGTCTCTGAATACTAGATGGCTATTTTTCTGACAATAATCCCAAACCTTTACTCTTGCAGAGACCAAATAAAAAAAGGGTAGACAAATACCAGATTGCAGAAATATAATTTGAAGGAAGAAAGAAACACACTCGGGAGACAGAAGCAGGCAAATCTCTACACTTGAGGCCAATCTTGTCTACACAGTAAGTTCCAGTCAGAGCTACATAGTGGGACCCTATAAGAAGGAAAAAAGGGAAAGAGGGAGTGAGAGAGGAAGAGAAGGTAACAGCAAGACTCCAGGCACCAAACCAGGAGAGCAAAGGGTTTATGATTAAACTTGACACAGGCAGCCTGTGGCCAACTGGAACACACTTAGGCTTTGCTGTCAACATCCCACCAAATACTTGGCTATTTTAACTTTTAACACCTATATTTGGTGTGTGTGTGTGTGTGTGTGTGTGTGTGTGTGTGTGTTTGGAATGCATGCCAGGATAAAATAAAATGGCAGTTACACTCAAAGTGACGTTAGTCACATCAAGCTGGTTCCCTACAATGCCTAAGTCACTATATTTTCTAACTTAAAGAAAATAAATCTGGTCAGACTAAGTAGTAACACGATGAGGAAAATACTAAAATTGTAAAATATCCTCAGAATTATAAAATCCTAAAATAGAGCCTTTGACACCTAAGTATATCAACCCATCTATCATAAGCATCTTATCTGAAGACTCAACATATTTCCTCAGGTCAAAAAGATTAAAAAGCAAATTCCCTTCTGCTCAGATATCTTTGAGTATGTACAATAAAGCCTGAAAACTAGTTCCCTTCTCTTTGGCTTATAAAATACTAATTTATAATCAAATTACAATCTGTCACTCTGAAAAAGAAAATACAAGACCATGTTGGTTCTCCAGAGCCCCTCCCAGGTAAAACACTGTACAAAGCCAGTCACAGTAGCTTACACCTGCAATCCAGCACTGAAGAGCTGAGGAAAGAGATTTTTACAGTGTGAGATTTCTATCTCAAATAAATAAATAGTACAGTAAAGTCCCGACCAGGCAAGGCATATGAGTTTCCAATTTCAGGAGATTCTTCTTCCCAGGATCTCTCCAAGATTATTATTTCCTTAGCAAGTATCGGCCTAATGCCATGAATCAGACATTACTTGAACTTACTGACAAAGCAGACAATGTGGCCATTTATAAAATCAGGTTAAGTGCGCTCTCTCGCGTGCTCTCTCTCTCTCTCTCTCGCGTGCTCTCTCTCTCTCTCTCTCTCTCTCTCTCTCTCGTTGTTGTTGTTGTTGCTGTTTTGTTTTGAGACAAAGTTTCTCTGTAGCTTTGAATCCTGTACTGGAACTAGCTCTTGTAGACCAGGCTGGCCTCAAACTCAGAGATCCGCCTGCCTCTGCCTCCCGGGTGCTGGGATTAAAGGCATGCACCACCACTGCCCAACCAATAATTTATTTTTTTGACAATTTCACACATGCATATAATTAATTTTGATTATATGCACCCCATTATTTATACTCTCCCCCTCCCCCCTCCCCCCCCCTGTGGTTCCCTTGCAGCACAGCTGAGCTTGGACTCCTTTTTCCTGTTTCATGAGTTTGCCCCTTATAATAAATAAAAATATAATTGTTTTATCCTTTAGCTAGCCTGATTATTTCCCAAATCGAGCTAATTTCTACAAGTATTCAGCTCACAACTTCTACTTTAAGCTAAAAGTCAACTAATATATCTAGGCAGCCATGACCTAATAATTCAGCCTTCAGGCTAGACATGGTGGCACACACTTTTAATCCCAGCACTTGGTAGGCAGAGGCAGGTGGATCTCTGTGAGTTTAAAGCCAGCCTGGTCTACTGAGTGAGTTCCAGGACGGCCAGGTAGGTATACACAGAGAAACACTGTCTCGAAAAACCAAAAGGAAAAAGAAAAAAATAATTCAACCTTCATAGACAAAATAATGACTGACCCTGGACTTGTACTCTGAACTCAGATGGAAGTTACAGATTTACTCAAACACAATTGAACCAAAAAAAAAAAAAAAAAAAAAAAACCACAGGAGAACTACATGTTGGTCAAAGATACACACCAACCAAGGACTATTATATTTCTTTTTCTTAAATCTCTCGCATTTTCTTTGTCTCTATACAAATGCCCTGTCTTATTTTACTCAGAGTATGAAAATATGAGGTAGAGAACTGGTAGAAAGAATTGAATGGGGAGTCAGGATGGTGGTGCACATCTTCAATTGCTCAGAGTCAAGAGGCAAGCAGAGACCTGAGTTCAAAGCCAGCCTGGTCTATAAAGTGAGTTGCAGGACAGCCAGGAACTGTCTACAGAGAGAAACCTTGTTTTGGGGGAGAATGCCCTAGTTAACCAAATCCCCTCAATATTAACAACTTGGCAACATAAGATACTGAGAAAAAACAATCTAAGAAGCTTACCTTGAGAGCACAGAAGATGCAGGAGTCGCCCATGCACTTGTGAGTTGTAAGCTGCCTAAAGCTACGGCGGAAGATGTCCAAGTGCCACAAAACCTTCCAAAACAGGAATACTCATTAGCCTACAAATAGCCTTCAACTTTCAAGTCAAGAATTCAAGGAAACAGGGAATGACTGCAGGAAAAAGAATCTCCATGATCTGGACAAAAGATCATTCTAACATATTAAAACAAATCTCACAAAGCTAAAGCATCAGGACTGCAGAAGGCTCAGTGGTAAAAAACCTTGCAGAGTCTGGTTCCCAGCACCCACAGAAGGTGGCTCACAGAAACCTATAACTCCAGCTCCAGGGGATCTGACACGCTCATCTGGCCCCATGGGCACACTACATTCATGTGGACAAACACACATACATACACACACACACACACATACACATACACAAACATACACAGAATTTTTAAGCAGATTAAAAAAAAATCCAAAGGAGGAAAATGGGATATAATAACTAACAAGGATGACAAATGGACATATATTGTAAACATTTATTTGAATAGGAAATAGAAGTCACCCAATGAAAATATCCTATGATTAAAAATCAAATGTGATGTTGAAAAAGAAATTTAGGGATTACAAACTGTAGAACTGGGTCGGGGAATTAGAGTTATAGTTATAGTTTTTCTTAGTTATGATAAAAGATAAATTAGATATGAAACTTTAGACGCACAAAGAAATATTGTAACTATAATTCTTGCTTGATACCTGTTTTGTTATATGTAGTTATTATGTTAAAGTAAAAACTTTCCTTTTTATTTATACAGTAAACAGAAGATGATGTGGGATTCCCCTCTGTATGCTGTAAATATGTCTTATTATCATTGGTTAATAAAGAAGCTGCTTTGACCTATGGCAGGGCAGAATATAAAAAGGCAGGAAATCTAAGCAGAGATAGAGGAGGAAAGAAGGCTGAGCCAGGCAGACACCATATATCTACAGAAGTAGAAAGACAGTCTCATGACAATACACAGAGTAATAAAAATGGGTTAATTTAAGATATATGAGATAGGAATACTCCTGAGCCATTGGCCAAACAGTGTTGTAATTAATATAGTTTCTGTGTGCTTAATTGGGACTGAATGGCTGTGAGATCAGGCAGAACAAAAACTTCCATTTACAGATTAGCCATGTGGCAGAGCACTTTAACAAATGTAAGGCCCGGGTTCTATATAAAGAACCAACTCATTAATAAATGGTGGAGAATTAATGGTCTCCACAAGAAAAGGAAGAATACCCTGAAATTTGTATTAAAAACTTGAACTATAATGTTAAATTTTTACCTTTGTGACAATTCTTTTTTTTAAAGACTTTTATTTATTATGTATAGTGTTCTGTCTGCTTATATGCCTGCTCGCCAGAAGAGGGCACCAGATCTCATTACAGATGGTTGTAAGCCACCATGTGGTTGCTGGGAATTGAACTCAGGACCTCAGGAAGAGCAGTCAGTGCTCTTAACCTCTGAGCCATCTCTCCAGCCCCTTTGTGACAATTCTTAAGTCAGTAGGATAAAAAATAATAGTGGGCTGCTGAGTATGTGACATATACCTCTAAGAGACAAGTGCATCTCTATTAAGAAGCTACACTGAGCTGGGTATGGTGGATCTTTGAGTTCAATGACAGCCTGGTCTACAAAGCTAGTTGTAGGACAGCCAAGGCTACATAAAGAAACCCTATCTCAAAAAACAGAAACAAAAAGGAAGCCACATTGGTTTGCACATCAAGTTCAAGGCCAATCAGAGCTATGCTGCAAGATCTAGTCTTTTAAAAATATTAATATTACAGGGCTGAGGAGATGGCTCAGTAGGTAAGGGTACTTTCTGTGAATGCAAAAGGACCTGAGTTCCAATCACTAGCACCCATATAAAAGCTAGGCATGCTTTTCAACCTAGTGTTGAGCTCTCTAGCTAACCAGCCTAACTAAAATGGCAAGCTTCTGGTTCACTAAGCAACCCTGTACATCTCACATATTAGGTGCAGAGTAGTAGAAAAAGACACACAACTTCTCTCCTGGCCTGTACATGCATGGGTGAATATACAAATGGATAAGTGCACTTATAACACACACAAATGAAAGGTTTTCTAAAAAATTAAATGATGCTGGGGCTGTAGAGATGGCTCAGAAGTTAAGAGCTGACTGCTCTTGCAGAAGACCCACCAAAGTTCTACTCTCACACCCAAAAGACAGCTCAGATGCTTATAATGCCAGTCTCAAGGATCAAACACGCGCTTTTGGCCTCCATAAGCTTTGTACGCACGTGGTGTACATACATAAAAGCAGGTAGAAAAATCCATACACATTAAAAAACAAATGAATAAAAAATTTAAATAACATAACCATAATGTCTTAGGAAGTTTCCCTTGTTAGAAAAATGACACAATACATCAGAAAAAGAAAAAAAAACTAGACAGCGGTGGCAAACACCTTTAATCCCAGCACTTGGGAGGCAGAGACAGGCAGATCTCTGAGTTTGAGGCCAGCCTGGTCTACAGAGTGAGTTCCAGGACAGATAGGGTTACACAGAGAAACCCTGTCTTCAAAAACCAAAATGGGGGGGAGGGTCCTGTAAAGGTGGTAAAGATGCCTCAGCGGCTAAGAGCACTTGCTGCTCTCCTGGAAGACAGTTTCAATTCCCAGCACTGACATGATGGCTCATAGCCATCTATAGTGGGATCTGATGACTCTTCTGGTGTAATATAACAGACACACAAATAGAGCACTCAAAAACATAAAATAAATAAATCTTAAATAGGGGCACACACCTTTAATTCCAGAACTTTAGAGGCAGAGAGAAGATCTCTATGAGTTAAAGACCACACTGGTCTACAAAGAGAGTTGTAGACCAACCAAGATACACAGTGAGACCCTGTCTTTAAAAGGAGGTGAGGGCAGTGGTCTCTAGAGGAATGGCTCAGCTCTTAAAAGCACTAACTGCTTTTCCAGAGGACCCAGATTTAATTCCCAGCACCCACACGGCAGCTCACAACTTTTATAATTCAGGGCTCTGATGACTCTGCTCTCCAAGGGCATCTATACTCACATGTAGACACACGTACTCATCCAGAGTTTAAAATAATAAAACTGCCCTGAATACCAGACCAGGGCACACCTAGAGTTTCTGCTACTTGAAAGCTCCCTGGGGCTAGAGAGATGGCTCAGTAGGTCAGTTACTTGCTACATAAGCATGAGGACCAGAGTTCAAATCCCAGGACCCAGGAAAATGTTGGGTGTTTATGGCAGCCCTGCCTGTAATCTCAGTGCTGGTAGGCAGAGAAGGAAGACCACAGAGAAAGCAGACACTCACACTTGCACCCACACTCATTACAACACAGGCACACGACAAAAACAGTCATTATTCTCAAGATACAATCTAAAATTTTTGAAACAGATTAATAATATTTATATCATTATTAATCTCTAATTTACAAATTAGGTAACTGACATTCTTTTCAAAATAAAGAACCTAGCCTAAGATCACAAATAAATGTAAAATATGATCTCAGGTTACGGAATTCAGAAAGAAATTGTCAGTTGTCACATTTGAAAGTTTCTGTAAACACAATACTATCAGTTGTCACAAAGAAGGAGGTGGCCTTACCTGCAGGGCGCTGTTGAGGAAGCAGCTGTTCTGCCCTGGCTCATTGCTGAGACCTTTGCTGGGGGCAATAGACATTGAGCTTCGAGGTGCAAACATCCCTTGAACACTACCACAGCTTCCGGAAAAGTAATTTCTTTTCCAAGACATTATTATTCACATTAGTCCCAAAAGTATTAACATTAATAAAAAAAAAAAAAAAACAACAGGAAGGAAGGAAGGGAAAGAAAAAGGCCTTAAATCTTCTTGGCAGGAAACCTGTGCCTGCTGAAGTCCTCAAAAGAAAAGAATCCAGAAGTTTGCTTATATTGTTTATATTGGAAGACTGATTTTATATCTCCCAAGCATCACATATGTAAGCTCACAGAATTTAGGTTCCCTTTAGATCCAGGTGACAAAGTTGTCTTTCACGTGCTCCAGTGTTCAAAATGTAACTTAGCATATGACTAATGCTGAGAAGTCCTTAAGTATTGCTGCCTTCTATGCTTCTGAAACTGCTTCCCGAAGTCCAGGTGAAAAGATGGGTGTCCTCAACTCAACAGTATGAGGGACCCAGCTAAGTAAGACAAGCTCTTCAGCCTTCTTTCTAAGGCTTCTCGTGGACTGAAGACTTCTCCAGCTGGGAGGAAAGGCAGGAACCCAACACACTCCTCTTCGCCCTCTTCTCAGTGCCTTGGCTCATCCTCCTCTAGCAAACCCAAGCTCTCTAAACAACTGAACAGATACCACACAGCCAAGAATTTTGTCTAAATTCTCAGTAGGATTTTGCTGATGTTCTTTGCTGCACCTTTGAAATAAGCTCCAAATTCTTCTGTCCTCTCTACCAGATCTTCAGAAAGTCTCTTCTCTTTTCTTCTGAGGCCAGAATACCCAGCTGTGCCAGAGAGCTTTAACAGAAAAGAAAAAAATAAAAAACTTACGTCACTTCATGACTCTACTGGCTTTGCACTGTTCTGCCAAGATCAACGCTGCCTCACCTCTCAGTATAAACTTGAAACCTTGGCAAACAATGCTGAGAGAGAGAGAGGTGTGGGGGAAGAAGAGAGAGAGAGGGGGAGAAAGAGAATATAAACCAGCAACGGAAAAGGGAAAAACAAGTAGGCAGCTTCACTTTCAAAGGAAATTTCTCTGAAATTTTGAAGTTGAACTGAACAAAACAAAAACAAACTTTCTGGAAAGAAGTTAACAAAGAACAAAAACAAAAAAAAAATCAGTAAAAAAGTAAGCACCCAGTGAGGAAATCTAAATCTTCTAAAGGTGTCTTCTATGCACAGTGAAAACCTCCTTACAATCTGGGTTCCATTCTAGGAAATGAGACTCTGTCCCAGAGAATCACTCATGGCCAGCAAACCACATGTCCTTAATATCCAGTCCAAAAGACTTAAGTCTTCTGCCTCGTTTGTTCACTTGTTTGACTAGTTTTTAACTGTTATTTGTCAGAGGATCAGAAAAAAATAATTTGAGTTATAAATCACTTAATTATATAAAGGGACTCAGAATGTGAAATCATCCACCTTCTTTGGCTTCAACCAACTACAATGTCTGAGACAACAGTGAGTAATATCAAACCCAGCTCCATTCCTGGAAGGAAGTCATCTCATCTCTGGGTGTTTGTTTGTTGGAGAGACAGGGTCTGACCTGGAACTCTCTAGGTAGACCTGGCTGACCTCAAAACTCAGAATGTCAACCCCATCCAGCACAGCTTCCAGGAGTCAGTTCTCTCCTTCCACCACGCAGGTTCCCAGGATCAAACTCAGGTCATCAGTCTTTGCAACAAGTGCCTCCACCCACCTAGTCGTCTCAATGACCCCATTTCTATTTTGAGATGGGGTCTTAATATATAGCTTTGGCTGGCCTAGAACTCACAACACAGTCCAGGATGACCTCAAACATCCAGCAATCATTCTTCTTGCCCAAGTGTTCAGATTATAGCTATGTACCACACCTGGCAAAAGTGCTAAATTTCAAATGTCTCCTCAAGCTTCTCTTTAATGTCTAATTAGCAATAGCACAGATGTTATAGCAGGTGCCATCATCTCATCACCCGAGAAGCAAAGGCAGAGAGACTATGAGTCTGAGGCCAGCCTAGGCTAAATAATAGGACTATTGCCGGGTGGTGGTGGTGCCTGTCTTTAACCCAGCACTCAGGAGGCAGAGGCAGGTGGATCTCTGTGAGTTTGAGACCAGCCTGGTCTTTAAGAGCTAGTTCCAGGTCAGGTTCCAAAGCTACAGAGAAACCCTGTCTCAAAAATCAAACAAAAATAACAAGACTGTCTCAAAAAAGTAAATAAATTAAATAAAGTTTTAAAAGCTTAAAAAGTTTGGGTATGTTGATACATATCTTTAATCTCAATACTCAGGAGACAGAGGCAGGCATATTTGTGAGATAAAGGCCAGCCTGGTCCACATAGTGAGTTCCAGGCTAGCTAGGGCTACATAGCGAGACCCTGCCTAAAACAAAAAACAAACAACAAAAACTAAAATGGGCTGGGGAGGTATGGCAATACACATCTGTAACCCTACTTAAGAAGTAGCAGCAAAGAGATGATGAGTTCCAGACCAGTGAGGTCTTCATACCAAAACCCTTCTTCAATCAAAGGAAAAGCAAAACTGAGCTTGGAAGTGTTGGCACATGCCTTTAATTCCAGCACTCAAGAGGCAGAGGCAGGAGGATCTCTGAGTATGAGGCCAGCCTGGTCTATGGAGTGAGGTCCAGGACAGCCAGGGCTATACAGAGATAAACACGGTCTTGAAAAACCAAAAAACAAAACAAAAATGCTTTGAGGTTTTAGTCATTGTCTGGAGAACATCTGACAATGACGTCAGTGTGACCAGAGGAAAAACTGAGGCACAAGAATATTGACTGGTTGCATAAGACTGTTACCCCCACGTTTGTGGTTAATTCCTAGAATATTTATAACCTTCATAATACATATGTCACAAAGTATTTGGTCATACAT
This sequence comes from Arvicola amphibius, assembly GCF_903992535.2. Taxonomy (NCBI): domain Eukaryota; kingdom Metazoa; phylum Chordata; class Mammalia; order Rodentia; family Cricetidae; genus Arvicola; species Arvicola amphibius. The sequence continues at coordinate 71,638,568 of NC_052059.1, forward strand.
TGTATGATCATACTGTTCACTGTTTTTATTCTTCTTTAGTTTTATATAGTATACATGTATCATATGACTATATAAAATATTGTCTAGTATCAAGCATATGATAACACTATGCTGACATTATTTAATCATCACAATAGCCTACCAGGTAGACAGTAATAGCTCAACTTTATAGAAGAATGAACTGGGACTTAAAGGCATTACCTTGCCTAACTGGTATGTAGCAGAGCTGGAATTGGATGGCTATAATATTGTCACTTGATTATGTATCTTATTACAGTATTCCCAAAGTCCCCACCACAGTGATAGTCATAAGGAGGCATCCAACATATATTGCCTGGGGATTAATGTAGAACCAGAAGGAAGCCACATGTTCTCCCAAAGACTGCAAGACCCTTACTTCTCTAGGCATCCCTCGTGAACACCATACTCAAGGCCACTCAGCATCGTCCAACAAGCCATGCAGCATTCCTTTAGCTCAGCTGCTGTGAAGCACTAATAAGCACCAAGCCTCCACTTGGCTCATAGCACAAGGGACTTGGCAGGGAGGTGGAGTTTTCAGTATTGCCAGCCCTGTGACACATACCTGAGCACAGAGACCAAAGGAAGAAAGACAGTGGCAGAAAAGGACTCACAAGCTCTGAATGGCAGCATTATGTGAGGACAGTAGTAAGTTTTTACACTACTTAGGTATGTCAGAAACCAAAAGTAACAGCCAAAAAGAACACAGATAAGAAAGGCAGCAAAAATGGTGTAGGCAAACACTGATGACAAAAACATTCCACTTAAATTGAAATGTTTCATTCTAAGTCTAACATTAAGTAGCACAATGAGGACAGTGTCATTACTGAAGCTACATGAGAAAATGGTATCTCTAGCTACATGGCTCTAGTAACCTGTTTTTAAAGAGAAAAGATTACCTTTTAAGCAATACTGAACTACAATATAAAATAACAATGTCTGCCACTTACTCTCAAATGGTACAGAAAGTAAGGAATATGTATGTATACACACACACACACATAAAAGGAATAGATACATAAAACAAATAGAGTAAAATGTTAACAATAGATGACGCTCCCTGAAGAGTATGAGAATGCCAGGCTGGGGAAACACTCGGATGGCAGTATCTACCTAGCATGCATCCTAAACCAATCACATGCCTGTAATCCCAGCACTTGGAAAGTAGAGGCAGAAAAATCATAAAGGTCATCGTAACTACATATAAAATTGTATTTTAAAAAAAGTGAAGATTTCATCTTACTATTTCTTGTAACTTCTCTGTAAACTTTATATTTAAGTTATAAGAGGGGCTGGCAATCTCAAAGTTAGAGAAAAAAGAAAAAGACAGAACAAATATAGGGAAGAAGATCTGGGGTATGGCTGAGTAGGCAAAGTGCTTGCAACAAAAGCATGAGGGCCTGAGTTTGGTCCCCAGCACCCAGACAAAAGCCAGATGTGCTTGTAACCCAGTCCTGGGGCAGGGGAGACAAGAATATCTCTGGGGCATTCTGACCAGCTAGTCTAGCCCAAAAATAAGTAGAAAAGCAACTGAGGACGGCTCATATGCAAGATCCTGCCTTGAATTCTAAGCACCAGAAAAAAATATGTAAGTGTAGTAGAAAAATATGTAAGTATAGTATAGAAGGAACAAATGTAGTGAACTATACAAAGAGGACAGAAGACAATGTTCTATTTCTACACTTTTGCTCGTATGTTTAATTCCAAGCACATTATCTGCGACAGGATCCTGAGCTTCATTTTCTGAGTCTGGAAAATAGACACAGTATCTATTTCACTAAATTATTAACAGTGAATGCAATAGTATGAAAATACTAGTAAATCTGAAAATGAACAAATAATTAATTCAGTGAATTAATTACTATATAACTAATAATTATACATATATTAATTAATTGTGATACCTAAAAGCAAAAAGGAAAATTTTGCTTTAGGGGCCTCAGAAAATGAGAAAGTTGTAAGCCACAAGGAACATATATATACTTTCATAATTTAAGTTATATGGTGTGGGACAATTGTTTGTATTTTGTCTATTATATTTTAAATAAAGACTGATTGGCCAGTAGCCAGGCTGGAAGTATAGGCGGGACAACCAGACAGGAAGTAGAGGTGGGTCAATAAGAATAGGAGAGTTCTAGGAAGAAGGAAGCCCATTCCTCTGCAGTCCTGATCCATCCACAGAAGAAGCAGGATGTGATTGTCTTGCTGAAAAAGGTACCAAGCCATGTGGCTAACATAGACAAGAATAATGAGTTATTATAAGTTATAAGAGTTAAGAAGCCTGAGCTAATGGGCCAATCAGCTTATAAGTTAATGTAGACCTCTGTGTGATTTACTTTGGGACTTAACCACTGTGGAAACCAGGCAGGACAGAAAACTCAGTCAACAGTTATATGTCAAAACAAACTATAAGAAGAAAAAATTTGAATTTCATGATTATTCTTAAAATACAAAGTTTAAATTAAGCCAAATAATTGAGTCTATTATAAACAATAGAGGTACACTTAAGAAGGTCTACATAGGAGATAAGAGAAATGGTTTAGAGGTTAAAAGCATGTATTGCTCTTGCAGAGGACCTGAGTTTGATTCTCAGCACCCACATCAGGTGGCTCACAACCACCTATAACTCCAGCTTTAGGGTGATCCAATGCCTCTGGCCTCTACAGGCACCAACATTCACATCCACATATAAACACACATTTTAAAAAATAATACCCCCACACAAATACACATAAAATAATAAACCTTTTTTCTAAAGATCTACAAAGAAAAACTATGCTAAACAATCAAAGACTAGAGTAGAAATATCTTAGTATGTATGTACATGTTCATATGTGTTCGTTATTTGTGCACATATATACACATGCATATAGAGGCCAGTGGACACTCCCTATCTCCTTGTTTTCTGAGAAAGGATCTCTCATTGAACCATCAAGTCTCAGTGATCTTCCTGTTTCTGCCTCCTCAGCATTAAGACTGAGGTTTTTGCTGCTGTGCCAGCTTTTTAAATGACTGGCTAGGGATCCAAATTCAGAACTGCATGTTTCCATGGCAAGCTCTAAATCCACTAAAACCTCAGACCCCAGAACTTGTTTCTAATAAAGTGTCAATGACTCTGAACTCCTGATCTTCCTGGTGTCACCTGAGTGGAACATGTAGCATCGCATCTAGTCTTTCATGTGTTGTTCGTTTGTTTGTTTGTTTTGTTTTGTTTTGTTTTGGGGGGGGTTTTGTTTTTGTTTTTCGAGATAGGGTTTCTCTGTAGCTTTGGAACTAGCTCTTGTAGACCAGGCTGGCCTCAAACTCACAGAGATCCACCTGCCTCTGCCACCCAAGTGCTGGAATTAAAGGCGTGCGCCATCACCGCCCGGCTCACATCTAGTTCTTGAATAGATGGTTTTGTTAAGTGCATTAACCAGATAAACAATCTCATTTGCCCCCAAAACAGGTTTTTTTTTAAATAAATCTCCTCTCTGGGATGGAGAGGTGGCTCAGAGGTTAAGAGCACTGGCTGCTCTTCCAGAGGTCCTGAGTTCAATTCCCAGCAACCACATGGTGGCTCACAGCCACCTATAATGAGATCTAGTACCCTCTTCTGGCATGCAAGCATACATGGAAGGAATGTTGTATACATAATAAATAAATAAATCTTTAAAAAATTTTCTTAAACATTTAACAAAAGGACAATGTATTCAACACACAATGTTCAAATACCTGGGGCAATACATGCAAAGAATGGAACCTTGTCTCATAAACACCATCTGTGATAAAATTCGAAATGGAACATATTCATAAATGGAAAAATTAAAGTATAAAATCTGGGAAAAGAGCAAAAGAAAAATGCAACCCTCATTAGGCAAAAATTCTTAGAAATGACAGCAAGAACATAACCTATAAAAAAAGGTTATAGACTTGCACTTCATAATTAAGAATGTCTGCTTTTTCAAAGAGAAGAGAATGGACAAGAGAATGAAGACAAGCCGAAGATTAGGAAATACTTGCAAATGACATAATGAAAAATAACATTTAACATGTACATCTTATATAGCATATGTAGATAGTCTATGTAATCTATGTATATACATGTATCCAAGGAGAGAGGATGAGAAAAAGAGGAGACAAAGACTAGTACTCTCTAGTCTCCTCATGTCATCCTCCTTTATGCTCAATACATTGAAACTTATATCATGACATCCACATTCTACCTTGGTAGGAGATAGAGATCCTTGTGCTCACAGATAAACACAAGGGGAACCAGAAATGTTAAACAGACAAGGTTGTTTGTTCTTTCAAATGAATGCATGCATAATGTGCTAACTCCAGAAGGCTGGGAGCTGACATGGTTAATAGCCTGGTGACTTCAGTGTTCTCTGTGGATGAAACGACACCAAATCCTCCACCAGACTTGGGAGCGTGTCAGTCTTTACAATCTATCCTTATGGAAGGTGTCACATGACCTTTACAAAGAGCTTTGGTGTAGTCATGTCTTAAGCTTTATTGTGAACATGAAACTGATTATCACCAGGTAAGTTTTCACAAAATTATGTTGTGTTTAAATATGCCTAAAATGAGCTACTAAAGGTCAGACTCCTGAAGTTTGAAGCAACAATGGTTACTTGGCCATGTTAAACCAAACTGCCTTCTTGTCTCTCACAGATAGTTACTCTGCTGGCCGTAGTGGACAGAGACACCCCTACACTCCCACACACTCTTTCATATTAGTTACTTCTGAACACAGATTGTAGTATGTGGAATTTTTTATTCTATAGAATAAAAAAATTATAGAAAATAGAATTTTACTCTATAGAGATGGGTAACAGGTATGAAATCATTGAAAGTTTAGTTGGAAAAGAAAACGTTAACTACACTATAATAATCAATTCCAGAATCAAGTCCCTAAAATCCATATCTGAAATAAGAGACAGGTGACTTTTTTATTTGTTTGTTTGTTTGTTTTTTGACACAGGGTTTCTAGTTCTTGTAGACCAGGCTAGTCTCGAACTCCCACAGATCCACCTACCTCCACCTCCAAGTGCTAGGATTAAAGGCATGCACTGCCATCACCTGGTGACAGGTGACTTTTTAAAGTAAAGATTATTATTAATAGAATCAATATTTATTTCCTTTTAACTCTAGCTTGAAAATATAGATAAGTATCTACAATCCATTTCTAAAAGATCAGTTATTTGTTGATCTATAGGGTGGTTATCTGAAACTCTTGAGTGAACAGTTACCCAACTGTACAATATCCCACGGGTTGAACTTTGGCATCAAATTAGTACATCATGTATAAAAGAAAGAATTATACACTGTTAAAAGACAGAAAATCATGTTTTTCTATTACAAGCAACTTACTGTCACTTACAAACAATTTGTCTGAAGCCAGCTGAAAAGAAAATACACAAACAAGAAAACATGTCTCCCTTTGTTACAGGAAGAGGCAGGCCACTTGGCTCTTTCCTATATTTCCCATTCAGAGGTTCACAGAAAATTTCCCAGCCTCTATGAAGATAGTACAAAGCCGAGAGTAGTTAAAATAACAGGTAATGGGGCTAAGCTTACAGCTCAGTGGGTAATAATGTTTGCTCTGCATGCTTGAAGATTTGAGTTGAAGCCCCAGCTTGGCCTCACATTCACAAAACCCAGGATTATGCAGCAAAGACAGAAAAATCCCTGGAACTCAGTAGTCAGCCAACCATCTAGCCAAGCCAAAACAGCAAGCAAGATGAATCAGTGAGTTAAAATTCTTGCCACCAAGATGGAGAGATGGCTCAGCCATCTGCTGTTCCAGAGGTCCTGAGTTCAATTCGAAGCAACCACATGGTGGCTCACAACCATCTGTAGTAACATCTGGTGCCCTCTTCTGGCCTGCAGAACACTGTATACATAATGAATAAAGACATCTTTAAAAAAAAATTCTTGCTGCCAAGCCAAACAACCTGAGTTCTAACCCAGAACCCACATGCTGACTCCCACAAGTTGTCCTCAGACCTCTCCTAGGGCACTGAGACACATGAACACCCACACATATATACAAATGCAATAAATGAATGAAATGTAATTTTCAAGATCGTTTTTAAAAGGACAGGCTTAGCCAGGCAGTGGTGGCACATATATTTTTTATATTTATTTAGTTGTTTGTTTATGTATGCGGTGTTCTGCCTGAATGTATGCCTGCAGACCAGAAGAGGGTAACAGATCTCATTATGGATGGTTGTGAGGAACGTGGTTGCTGGGAATTGAACTTAGGACCTCTGGAAAAGCAGTCAGAGCTCTTAACTACTGAGCCAACTCCCCAGACCCCGTGGCACATGTCTTTAATTCCAGCACTTGTAAGGCAGAGGCAAGCAAATCTTTGAGCTCCAGGCCAGCCTGGTCTGCAGAGCAAGTTCCAAGACCAGTGCTACACAGAGAAAACCTGTCTCATGAAAGAAAAAAAGCGTGCAGGTGAGGTGGCATGAGCCTTGTCATATCAGCACCTGTGACAGGAAAATTGGGAGTTCAAGGTCATTCTCAGATATAATACCAAGTTCAAGCTCAGCCTGGGCTATGTGAGATCCCCTCATACACACACACACACACACACACACACACACACACACAAACCAGAACAAGATGTACAAAACACTTAAGAGCCTAGTCCATTAAAAGCTGAGCAGAAAGAAGTAGCACACACCTTTAATCCCAGCACTCAGTAAGCAGAGGCAGGAGGATTTCTAACTTTGTTCCAGGACAGTCAGAGTACAGAGAAACCCTGACTCAAAAAAGGGAGACCTCTCTCTCCCTCTCCCTCTCCCTCTCCCTCTCTCCCTCTCCCTCTCCCTCTCCCTCTGCCTCTCCCTCTGCCTCTCCCTCTCCCTCTCCCTCTCCCTCTCCCTCTCCCTCCCCTCTCTCTCTCTCTCTCTCCCTCTCTCTCTCTCTCTCTCTCTCTCTCTCTCTCTCTCTCTCTCTCTCTCTCTCTCTCTCACACACACACACACACACACACACCTAAAGAAAAGACTCCATGAAGCTAGGTGTGGACTGGCATGACAAGATTGAGCCAACCACCTGACTCAGAGTCTGCGATCTCCACCCACCAGAACCAGAGTGGGACTGAACCAGCTACCTAAGACACAGAGAGAGAAGCCTGGAGCAAAACCAACCCCAGGACAGGGACGAATCAGGATTGAGCCAGTGACCAGATCCAGAGCCAATGATCTCCACAGGTACAGGGGAGTAACCTCTGTGCTGTTGCGAGTGAGCCGAGTGAGCCAGAGACAGAGACTGCTTAGGGTCCAGACATGAATCCCGGACCTTCAAGGGAGTAGACCTAAGCCAACACCCCGGAGGGTCTGAGCAAGAGTCTAGGACCTCCCAGGAACTAGGCCAGAACCTAGTTCTATCTCTATCAGCCTGCGTGTGAGAGAACCTGGGTGCTCCAAAGGAATAGGCAGGAACAGGAGATCTCTGCGGTGGGGCCAGAAGCAAGTCTGGGACTTCAGAGAGTCTAGGCCTCAGCCAGGTCCTCTGTGGGTTGCGGCATTGGTCTGGGACATCAAAGGGAATAGGAACTGAAACCCATGTGGGTCTGAGCGTGAGTCTGGGACCTCTGAGAAAGTAAGCAGGTCCCCCGTGGGTTCAGGCACACCCGAGCCTGGGGCACCCGAGCCTGGGTCCCCTGAGGCAGTAGACCTGAACCAGAAACCTTTCCACGTCCAACTCTAACCAAGGGACTTCTGCAGGAAGGAATCCAGACCAGGATTTAAAGTTACAGGTCAAAGCTGATAACCTAGGCCAAAGTTGCCCTGAAGCAAGGAACTCCACCTTGGGCAACAAATTCCACAGGAGTGGAACTGAGCGAGACACTTGGAAGACAGAGAGGGCCTGAGGAAACAAGCTCCACCAGGAGCAGAAGCCAGGAGCAAATCCAGTCCTGGCAGCCAACCCAGTCCTGGAACACTGGCAGACCAGGATTGAGCCAACTACTTGACTCAGAGTCTGTGATCTCCACCCACTAGAACCAGCTATCTAGGACACAGAGAGAACAAGCTCCACCAGGAGCAGAAGCCAGGAGCAAACCCAGTCCCGGGACACTGGCTGATCAGGACTGAGCCAGTGACCAGGGCCAGAGTCAGCGATTTCCACCAGAACAGGACCAACTCCAAGCCAGGGACTTCTGCAGGAGGAGATCCAGACCAGGATTTACAGAAACAGATCAAAGCCAGAAGCCTAGGCCAAAGTAGGCCTGAGAGAGCAAACTCCAAGAAAGCAGACCAAAGCACAGGGCACGGAGCTACCTCCAGAAACAGGAATAACCAATGGAGAAAGTAGAACTGTGACACTGATTGTACCATGAGGAACAACCATCTAAGCTTTGGATTCACTGGCACCTAGAAGATGATTCAACAGAATCTCAGACAGCCCCAACTACAGATGAGTAGAAAAGGGAAGACCATGTGCTACACCACAAAGAGCAACACAACACCAGGAAAACCTAAAGACCCTACAAAAGCAAGGCCTGAACAACCAAATATGGATGAACCAGAAGAAAATGATCTAAAAAATAACCTCAAGAGAATGCTTGAAATTCTTAAAGATGAAATGAGAAATCCCCTTAAAGAAATGGAGAAAATAACAAACAAAATATTGGAAATCACCTAAAGAAAACCAAGAAAAAGAAATCAAACATATCAAAGAAACTATTCAGGACTTGAAAACTGAGATAGAAACAATAAAGAAAACACAAGCTGAAAAAAACTGTAGAAAAAGAAATCATGAGAAAAAGATCAGGAACCACAAATGCAAGCATGAACAGCAGAATTCAAAAAATGGAAGGAAGACTCTCAAGCACTGAAGATACAATAGAGGAAATAAACTCATCATTTTAAAAAAAACATTAATCTAACAAAAGCTTAACCCAAAATATCCATGAAATATGGAACACCATATAAAGGCCAGATCTTAGAAAAATAGGTATAGAAGAAGGAGAAGTTCAACTCAAAGGCACAGAAAATTTAACAAAATCATAGAAGAAGCCGGGCGGTGGTGGCGCACGCCTTTAATCCCAGCACTCGGGAGGCAGAGGCAGGTGGATCTCTGTGAGTTCGAGACCAGCCTGGTCTACAAGAGCTAGTTCCAGGACAGGCTCCAAAAGCTACAGAGAAACCCTGTCTCGAAAAACCAAAAAAAAAAAAAAAAAAAAAAAAAAAAAAAAAAAAAATCATAGAAGAAAACTTTCCCTACCTAAAAGAAAGATATGCCTGTGAAGATACAAAAAGCTCACAGACCACCAAATAGACTGGATCCAAAAAAAAGTCCTCTTGCCACATAATAATCAAAACACTAAACATACAGAGTAAAGAAAGAATATTAAGAGCTGCAAAGGAATAAGGCCAAGTAACATATAAAGGCAGACTTATCAGAATTACACCTGACTTCTCAGTAGAGACAATGAAAGCCAGAAGGTCATGGTCAAGCATTATGCAGACATTAAGAGACCACAGATGCCAGCCCAGACTACTATACCCAGCAAAACTGTCGATCAACATAGAAGGACAAAACAAGATATTCCATGACAAATCTAGGTTTCACCAATACCTAGCCACAAACCCAGCCCTACACAAAATACTAGAAAGAAAACTCCAACCCAAGAAAGATGGCTATACCAACAAAAACACAGACAATTGATAATCTCATTACAGCAAATCCCAAAGAAGAAAAAAATGCACAAACTAACATCACCAACGATGAAAACTAAATTAACAGGAGATAGCAACCACTGCTCATTAATATTCCATAATGTCAATGGCCTCACTAACTTATAAAAAGCACAGGCTAATAGATTGGATACGAAAACAGAATCCATCCTTCTTCTGCCACGAGAAACGCATCTCAACCTCAAAGACAGACATTGTCTCAGAGTAAAGGGTTGAAAAAAAAATACCAATCAAATGGACCTAAGAAACAAACGGGTGTAACTATCCTAATATCTAACAAAATAGACTTCAAGCTAATATCAGTTAAAAGTGACAAAGGTCATCTCATATTAGTCACAGGAAAAATCCACCAAGAGGAAATCTCAATACTGAAAATCTATGCCCCAAATACAAGGACACCCTCATATGTCAAAGAAACACTTCTAAAGCTTAAATCATACATTAAACCCCACACACTAATCGTGGGAGACTTCAACACTCCCCTCTCACCACTGGACAAGTCAATCAGACAAAAAAATGAACAGAGAAATAAGAGAACTAACAGATGTTATGACTCAAATGGACATAACAGACATCTATAGAACATTCCATTTTCTTCTCAGCACCTCATGAAACCTTCTCAAAAACTGACCACATCCTTGATCACAAAACAAACCTCAACAAATAAAAAAAAAAATGGAATAACTCAATGTACCTTATCAGATCACCAAGGTCTAAAACTAGAAGTCAAGGGCTGGAGAGATGACTCAGAGGTTAAGAGCATTGCCTGCTCTTCCAAAGGTCCTAAAGTTCAATTCCCAGCAACCACATGATGGCTCACAACCATCTGTAATGGGGTCTGGTGCCCTCTTCTGGCCTGCAGGCATACACACAGACAGAATATTGTATACATAATAAATAAATAAAGATTTTAAAAAAAAAACTAGAAGTCAACAGCAATACTAATTCCAGAAAACCCACAAACATATGGAAATTAAACAGTGCTCACCTGAATCATCAATGGGTAAGGAAGAAAGAAATAAAGAGGGAAATTAAAGATTTCCTAAAATTCAATGAAAGTGACCACACAACATACCCAAATTTATGGAACACAATGAAAGCAGTGTTAAGAGGCAAGTTCATAGCACTAAACGCCTACATAAAGAAGCTAGAAAAATCTCACAGTAGTGAATTAACAGAACATTTGTAAACTATAGAACAAAGACAAGCAAACTCACCTAAGAGAACTAGATGGCAGGAAATAATCAAATTGAGAGCTGAAATCAACAAAATAGAAACAAAGAAAACAATACAAAGAATCAAAGAGAAAAAGAGCTGGTTCTTCCAGAAAATCAACAAAATAAACAAACCTTTACCAAAAGTAACTAAAAAGCAGAAAGTGAATATCAAAATTAACAAAATCAGAAATGAAAAGGGAGACATAACAACAAATATGGAGGAAATACAGAGGATCATCAGGTTATTATTTTAAAAACCTGTACTCCACAAAATTGGAAACTTAAAGGAAATGGACAACTTTCTGGATAAATATCACTTACCAAAATTAAATCAAGACCAGATAAGCAAATAAATAAACCTATAACTGCTGAAGAAACCGAAACAGTCATCAAAAGTCTCCCAACCAAAAAATGCCCAGGAACAGATGGTTTCAGCTCAGAATTCTACAAGACTTTCAAAGAAGAACTAATACCAATACTCCTCAAATTATTCCACACAATAAAAACAGAAGGAACATTGTCAAACTCTTTCTATGAGGCTACAATTACCCTGATACCCAAACCACAATACTAAGAAAGAGAATTACAGACCAAGCTCACTCATGAACATTGATGCAAAAATACTAAATAAAATACTGGCAAATCGAATCCAAGAACACATCAGAAACATCATCCACCATGAGCAAGTCGGCTTCATCCCACAGATGCAGGGATGGTTCAACATACAAAAATCTGTCAACGTAATCCACTATATAAACAAGCTGAAAAATAAAAACCACATAATCATCTCATTAGATGTCGAAAAAGCATTTGACAAAATACAACATCCCTTCATGATAAAGGTCTTGGAGAGAGCAGGGATACAAGGAATATACCTAAATATAATTAAGGCAATGTACAGCAAGCCAACAGCCAACATCAAACTAAATGGAGAGAAGCTCCCAGCGATTCCACTGAAATCAGGAACAAGACAAGGTTGTCCACTCTCTCCATATCTATTCAATATAGTTCTTGAGGTCCTAGCTAGAGCAATAAGACACCAAAGCGAGATCAAGGAGATACAAATTGGAAAAGAAGTCAAACTCTCACTGTTTACTGATGATATGATAGTTTACACAAGTGAGCCCAAAAATTCTACCAAGGAACTTCTACAACTCATAAACACTTTCAGTAATGTAGCAGGATACAAGATTAACTCAAAAGAAAATCAGTAGCACTCCTGTTCACAGATGATAAAAGGGCTGGGGAAGAAATCAGAGAATCAACACCCTTCATAACAGCCACAAATAGCATAAAATATTTTGGAGTAACTCTAACCAAACAAGTGGAAGACTTGTATGACAAGAACTTTAAATCTTTGAAGAAAGGAACTGAAGAAGACACCAGAAAAAGATCTCCCATGCTCTTGGGTAGGCAGAATTAACATAGTATAAATGGCAATCTTACCAAAAGCAATCTACAGATTCAACACAATGCCCAGCAAAATTCTTCAAAGAACTTGAAATACAGTACTCAACTTCATATGGAAAAGAAAAAAAAAACTCAGGATAGCCAAAACAATACTGTACAATAAAAGAACATCTGGAGGCATCACAATCCCTGACTTCAAACTCTACTACAGAGCTACAGTACTGAAAACAGGCTGGTATTAGCTTAAGAACAGACAGGAGGACCAATGGAACTGAATAGAAGACCTGGATATCAATCCACACATCTTCGAACATCTGATCTTTCATAAAGAAGCAAAAAATACCAAATGAAAAAAAGAAAGCATATTTAACAAGTGGTGTTGGCATAACTGGATATCAACATGTAGAAAAATGAAAATAGACCCATATCTATGACCATGCACAAAACTCAAGTCCAAATGGATCAAAGACCTCAACATAAAACCAGCCACAATGAACCTTATAGAAGAGAAAGTGAGAAGTATACTTGAACGCATTGGCACAGGGAACCACTTTCTAAATAGAACCCCAGCAGCACAGACACTGAGAGAAACAATTAATAAATGGGACCTCCTGAAACTGAAAAGATTCTGTAAAGCAAAGGACACAGTCAACAAGATAAAACAACAGCCCACAGAATGGGAAAAGATCTTCACTAATCCCACATCAGACAGAGGTCTGATCTCCAAAATATACAAAAAACTCAAGAAATTAGACACTGAAAGATCACACAATCCAATAAAAAAAAAAAAGGAATACAGACCTAAACAGAGAGCTCTTAACAGAGGAATCTAAAATGGCTGAAAGACACTTAAGGAAATGTTCAACACCCTTAGTCATCAGAGAAATGCAAATCAAAACAATTCTGAGATTCCCTCTTACACCTGTAAGAATGGCCAAGATCAAAAACACTGATGACCACTTATGCTGGAGAGGTTGTGGGGAAAAGGGAACACTTCTGCATTGCTGGTGGGAATGCAAGCTGGTACAACCCCTTTGGATGTCAGTGTGGCGATTTCTCAGAAAATTAGGAAAACAACCTTCCTCAAGACCCAGCAACACCACTTTTGGGTATATATCCAAAGGATGCTCAATCGTGCCACAAGGACATGTGCTCAACTATGTTCATAGCAGCTTTGTTTGTCATAGCCAGAACCTGGAAACAACCTAAATGCCCCTCGATCAAAGAATGGATAAGGAAAATGTGGTACATTTACACAATGGAGTACTACACAGCAGAAAAAAATAACGACAGCTTGAATTTTGCAGGAAAATGGATGGAGATAGAAACATTATTTTGAGTGAGGTAACCTAGACACAGAAAGACAATCATCATATGTATTCACTCATAGGTGGTTTTTAAAAATAAAGCAATGAAAGCCAGCCTACAAACCACAATCCCGGAGAACTTAGACAACTATGAGGACACTAAGAGAGACTTACATAGATATATATAATCTACATGGGAAGTAGAAAGTATAAAAAGACAAGATCTCCTGAGTAAATCGGGAGAATGGGGACTTTGGGGGAGGACTGAAGCAGGGAGAGGAAAGGCAGGGAGGGGAGCAGAGAAAAATGTAGAGCTCAATAAATATCAATAAAAAATGTATAAAAAAAAAAGAAAGCTAGGTGTGGTGGCACATGCCTCACACTCAAGTGGTAGACGCATAAGAAGCACTATAAATTTAAGGTCAGCCTGGTCTACCACCTCGAGTTCTAATCCAGAGAGGACCGCACAGAAAGCAAGTTCTTTCCTCATAAACTGAAAGAAAAAAATTTAAATTATTCTGCAGATATGCCCAGCATTTTGCTAAAGACTGTTCTCTTCCCACCCCATCTTCCCAGTCCTAATGTCAGCATTCACTTGGAGGCAGCAACTCATTCTGATGGGGGCTAATGATAGTCACATCTTATGAGGAATCACTTATATTAAGTCACTTTCTGGGGGGCCAATTCGGAAGGAGAAGGAGATCAGTGGAAATGGGAAGGGGACAAGAAAGAATAGGGCAGGGTGAGTATGATCAAAATACATTGCGCAGACATTATCAAAGTGTCATAAAGAAATCCATTATGTGTGATTAACATACACTAATAAAAGAAATTTCCCAAGAATGATAACACAGACTTTAATCCCAGCACTCAGAATACAGAGAGAGGTAGATTTCTGGGAGCCTAAGGCCATTCTGGTCTGCATAAAATTCCAGGGCAGCCAGAGCTACATAGGCCCTTTCTAAAAATAAAATAAAAATAATGTTTTAATCATTTCCTTCAAGATTGCCTTTTTAAATACAGGCTCCACAAATGGGACTTCTCCTCCCTCCCAGGAACTTCATTAATTAGTACTTAATCCATATCAGTGTTTTATTAGAATACAGAAAGCTCAATACTTGTTAAATAAGAATTAATGAAGAACAAAGTCTTGTAAAACAAACCAAACTTTTTCTAGGTTAGAGATAACTTGGTTATAGATATAACCAACCAGCTCTTTAGCTCTTCCCTGAGTCTCTAGCCTAAATCAAATCACACTTAAATGTTATTTTATTTTTTCAAAAAGTCTATAGAAGAAAGATACTCTCTGGTCAGTAGGACAAACACAATGCTCTTTCCTAACCACACTGTCAATAGTAGCAAACTAGTAACAGATTGAAAAAAGAGAAATTTCAGAACAATTTATTTGGCCCCTGGAAAGCGGAAAAAAGAAAACATAAATTCCATAAATTTACCCTATAAACCTTTGGTTAAATCACTAAGAATCAAAGATGCTTTCTCTCTCAATTCTTAAAATCACTGAGGAATGCTTTTATAATTTAGATACTTGATTAAAATTATGACTTATTTCACAATCATTAACACATCAGTACCCGGGTTATTTCGTACAATAATGAAAATACAATGACCCTATCAACAAGAGGAAACTAGGAGGAGAAGCCAATGACAGGACCAGCTTGACTCATTTCTGTTATGAGAACACTGGTACGGAATGGTACAGGCAACTTCCAGTGTGAGAGAGCAAGCGCATGACTGGGCAGGAAGGTGAGAGAGGATACCAAAGCAAAACATCAGAAAGAAGATAGAACAAAGCCCTCTTCAGGGGTAGCAGTCAAAAACAGGAGGCACTGAAATCATCCTAAAAGTCTTCAGATTCTCAAATGCTATTAACTCCAGCTTTTGAGTCATCACTCAAAGGGAGTGAGAGGAACTTCAGCACCAGCTCTTTCAGCTGTAAGATTGTGACAACGGCAGCTACTACTAAAGTGAACATTACTGGATACATAGCATTCCTTAATTCTTAAAAAGTAGGGGTCATTTTCCTTATACTGCAAGGGGAAGAGGACAGGGAGAAGTTCTACCAATGCATGATAAGGAAAAATACTACCTACCTGTCAGGGTTGTCATAGAAATTAGAAATATATACGTAAAATTTAGCATAGACTAAGAGCTCAAAAAGTCATTACTGTACAAGTACAACCTCTACTTGAAAAGCAGGCTCAACTAAACAGCAATAAAATCTCAACAAGTTTGACCTCATATTGCCAATAGCACATCTATAGAACCCAAAGGTATTCAAAAATGCAAGCACACACACACACACACACACACTCTCTCTTGGCATTGAAATGAGCTCATCATGATCTGAGTATCAAATATAAAACTTTTTTTGTTTATTTGTTTTTTGAGACAGGGTTTCTCTGTGTAATAGCACTGGCTGTTCTGGCACTAGCTCTGTAGACCAGTCTGGCCTTGAATTCACAGAGATCCACATTCCTCTGCCTCCAGAGTGCTGGGATTAAGAGCACCACCAATGCCCAGCTAAAACATTTTATTTTTATAGGATCAAGTACTTCATACCTGAAAGGAAGAAGGTCTAATGATCAAATCTAACCTAAGATGCTTTTCAGAAGCAAATCAGCTGTCACTCTGAAATGCTTAGCAAACCAGAATGGCAACAACCTCAAAATCCAAATGAATTTTTCCAACAGTATTCTGGGAATAGGAAAAAAAAAGAAATCACTCTGCTTCTAGAAAACAATACAACGATACAGGTTAGCAACAAAAGAGGACCTTTGTTACTTCTTTAACACATATGCTGAGTTTGAAAAATAAATATAAAGAACTATAACCTTTTCACAAATAATTTATATGAAGGAAATTTAAAAACACTAACTGTACAACTTTCCTTTAAACCTGTATCTCTTCCCTTTAATTCTAATAAGTTCAAATATATATTTATACATATGTTAGAGAAGGAAAATAAAATTTCCAAAATTTAATAACTGGAGGAAGAGAAGAAAAGAGACAACTTAAGAAGTCTCCTAAAAATTGAGTCCAAATCTCAATTTCAAAGTAAACTGTCACGGGGGGGGGGGGGGGGGGGGGGGGGAGTGTAAAAAATAAAAATAAAAAAACTTCATATACACTACCTAGTCCTGTACCCTCCCTCTCTCCCTCTACATATTTTTAACACAACTACAATGCTTACCAGGCAGGCCATTCGAGCTCAGCAAAAAAACTTCCAGCAGTCACAAGGGCATTTGTGGGGCAAGTGATACAGGAACGGAACAGAGACAAGGGTGCAAGGGGAGGAGACAGTGCAACTAGCAACAACGGGAAACTGTTCATCTAAACCACAAAGACACAGAACAGGATATCAGGGATAAAACATTTTTTTTTTTTGCCAGTTACCAGGATCTGAACACTAACAATTCATTATGAAGCTAAATGATACAAAAGAACTGAAGGAAGAAATCAGAACTAACTGGAAAAGACCTGTGACCAGCTTCACTGGAGACTTAGAACAATTACATGAGGCTGCTTCCTCCAAGGCATTCCTGATGGCAAGGGGCATACAAAATAAGGTTTGCAGGGTGGCAGCTATTTCTCAAGGGCTCACCCTGAAAGAACCTTTTGTATAGCGACCAGCGACCATGAGAAGACACCTTCACAGTGCTCTAGAGAATCACCAAAACAATGTTGTCTGAACCCCTAATTAAGAAATCCCAAGACTGTCTGCACTTAAACCATTAACAGGCAAACTCTTCAGTCCTAAACATTAAAATAGGCCATGCTATTAAAAAAAATTAGGAGAGTATGTGAATAGAAATTATGTAAACTAAGCTGTTGGGACTTTTGGTCAATATAAAATAAGGCTTGAAGCCAGGCGGTGGTGGCGCACACCTTTAATCCCAGCACTCGGGAGGCAGAGGCAGACGGATCTCTGTAAGTTCGAGGCCAGCCTGGTCTACAAGAGCTAGTTCCAGGACAGGCTCCAAAGCTACAGAGAAACCCTGTCTCGAAAAACCAAAAAAAAATAAAAAATAAAAAAAATAAGGCTTGAAATCTAAAGTTTCTTCCACACCAAAGAGGGCAAGATCTCCACACCTCTCTTAGGGAACTTCAGTTGGGTTCCACCCTAAAACATGTGATCAGTCAAACAGAACTTGCATTTGCAGGCAGGGCACAAAGGCCCAAAGACCAACACACACGCTTCTGAGTATTACTCTGCTTATAAAACAGCTTTATTGAAATGAGTTGTTTTACAAGCATACTGATGAAAAAAATCATCAGCAGAATACTTGCCAAATAAGAAAGTTGGCTATATTTCTATACCTTGAGAGAAAATATATGAGTAGACTAAAACAAGATTTAATTAAAGTTTATTGGTAAAATTAAATAGCATGGACACTGCCCAAAACTAACTAAGCTCTTACATTTTAACAATGTGCTTAAACTAAAATAGTCCTTTGGCAGCAAAGCAAGTGCCAAGTTTAAAAGAAAAAAAGGTATCATTACTTCTCTTACTCACTATTAACATTCCAATCAGGCCTTCTAATACGGAGTGCCAAGGCACAGAAATGCCACATCAAGGCAAAACACAGACGTCTACTGATTAGTGCTAAATACAAAGGAAGATGCACAAACAATATACTTGTTCTTTTCTCTATGACAAAATACCTGACAGAGCAACTTGAGGAAAAACGTTTCTTTCGGCTCCCAGCAGGAAAGGTTTGGCTGGAGGAGCATGAACCGCTGGTCACACTGCATGGTAGTCAGGAAGCTGAGAAAGGGCAATCCTGGCCCTTGGCTTCCTTTCTCATCTCAATTCAGGCCCCCAAACCATGGTGCTACCCACATTCAGAGTGGTAATGCCTTTTAAGCCTTTCTGAAACATTTCTTAGACACACTTTTGGGTACAGACAAGTTGATAATAAAGATTAAACATCACAGATTGGAAAGATGGTTCAGTGTTTAAAAACACTAACTGTTCTTCCTGAGACCTGGGTTCAGTTCCCTGCACCCATGTGGCAACTCACAACCATTTGAAATTCCGTTTCCAGGGGATCTGATGCCCGCTTCTGGTCTATGTGGTGGTAGCACACACCTTTAATTCCAGCACTCAAGAGGCAGACAGGTGGATCTCTGTGAGTTCAAGGCCAGCCTGGTCTACAGAGTGAGTGCCAGGACAGCTAGGACTGTTACACAGAGAAACTCTGTCTCAGAAGATAGATAGATAGATAGATAGATAGATAGATAGATAGATAGATAGATAGATAGATAGATAGATAGATAGATAGACAGACAGATAGAGGATAGACAGATAGATAGAACATAGATAAAACTATCAAACAAAAGAACAATATATTCATAAAGTAAATATTATTCAGCCACTATAGAAAAGTTACAAAATGAACATTAAAAACATTACTAAAGAAGCCATATATAGGGGCTGGAGAGATGGCTCAGAGGTTAAGAGCATTTCCTGTTCTTCCAGAGGTCCTGAGTTCAATTCCCAGCAACCACATGGTGGCTCTCAACCATCTGTAATGGGGTCTGGTGCCCTCTTCTGGCCTGCAGGCATACACACAGACAGAATATTGTATACATAATAAATAAATAAATATTTTAAAAAAAAAAGAAGCCATATATAGAAATGTCCAGACAGACAGATACAGACAGAAGGTTACTGTTGTCACAGCAGTGCGAGAACATGAGTAAACAAAATGACTGCTGTATGTCCAGCATTTCTTTGTACAGTGATGAAAATGTTCTAAACATGATTGCAGTAATGGCCACTCTGAATATATTAAAATCCCTAAACTGTATACTTGAAATGCTTGAATTATATAGAATGTGAATTATATCTCAATAAAGCTGCATTTTTTTCAACAGTTTCCCTTTTTGTAAAACAAGACACTCTTTGTTTCACATCTGTGAACTAAGTTAGGTCTCCATAAACAATAGCAGCTGCCAGCTGGTAAGACTGGATGGTTTCAAATACTTGGCAAACAAATTCTTTGTATGTGCCAATTTTGAATAATTGTTTTAAAAGAATTTGTAGGAAAATCAGACTGTGCCTTCTTATTCTTTTGCTATTGTCCTGTAAATCAGAAGAGAATACAATGACAATTTTCCTAGCCAAGACATCAGTATCAATAGCATTTACTACACATAGTCCATGGTAGCTGGAGGAAAATAATCCTCTCTGATTAAAAAAAAAAAAAAAAAAAAGTTGAACATGTACCGAACATACGTAGCAGCAGAAAATCATACTAGTCTTGGGTTGAGGTGGAAGCCAGAATAGATGAACAAAGTAGGTTGAGTGATGCTTGCGAGACACATCCTCCGCTCAACAACTACAAACATTCTACTTCATGTTTGCACATCTTCCCTCTCTTATTTATTAGGCATATTTCCAGTGAATACTCACTTAGGAGTCAAGTGAAAACATCTGATAAACTATACCCAGGCTGGCAGAAAATAGGAAGGTGAAGAACCTTAGAGCTGGACATGGCATAATCTTATCATTTCGGAGGCTGAGGCTGAGGATGAGGCAGGGAGACTACTTAGCAAGGTCAAGACCAAGAAACGGGGAGCATATGAGGGAGGGGGAAAGAAAGAAGTGGGGAGGGGGAAGAGAGGAAATTAAAATGTATGCATTCTTTCTTTTTCTTAAATTATGAGTGTATATGTGCATGCATGTGTGTGTGTGTGTGTGCACTCATATAAGAAGGTGAACAGAGGTCAAAACATAACCTGAAGGAGTCATGTAGAAGGAATGGAATTCAGGTTGAGAGGTTTGACATCAAGCACCTTTTCCTCTCGAGTCATCTCACTGGCTTCTATATTCTTTAAATCAGAAAAAAAATATATCTGGGATTACTTGAGGTTAAACACTATAATGCTTACAGATCAAATAAATGTAATCTTTAAAAACTGTGTATAAAAGATATTCTAGCCAGGCGGTGGTGGCGCACGCCTTTAATCCCAGCACTCGGGAGGCAGAGGCAGGCGGATCTCTGTGAGTTCGAGACCAGCCTGGTCTACAAGAGCTAGTTCCAGGACAGGCTCCAAAGCCACAGAGAAACCCTGTATCAAAAAACAAAAAAAACAAAAAATAAAATAAAATAAAATAAAATAAAATAAAAGATATTCTAGTTCTTTACAATACCCTGGAAAACCTTGCTCTGAAAATACAAACACTGATTTAATTTTCAAATTTTTATTATATTTATGCTGTGCCTATATGTACACATGGAAGTCAGAAGACAACTTACAGGTCTACAACTGGTCTACAGAGCAAGTTCCAAGACAGGCTGCAAAGATACAAGAAACCCTGTCTTGAAAAATGTAAATAAATAAAATAAATAAATAAATATAAATATAGCTGATGCAATGATGTTATCTGATACCTACAATAGTTGAGAGGCAGACACAGGGAGATTCTAAATTTGAAGCCAACATGGATTACATAAAGAGACCTTATCCACTAAACAAAACGGTGCCACACATGGTAGGGTTCACCTTTAACCCCAGCACTCAGAAGGAAAAGACACAAAACAAAGATATGTACTTGAGATGACAGACAGGCCAATTACCCTATATATGTACTAAAATACATACAATTATAATGTGTCCATTAAATACGTTGATCATACTGGCCTCAAACTCACAGAGGTCTCCTAGCCTCTATTGCCCAAGTGCTGATATTAAAGGCCTATATGACCATGCCCAGCTTTTAAAAACTTCAAAATGCGGTCTGGCGGTGGTGGCGCATGCCTTTAATCTTAGCACTTGGGAGGCAGAGGCAGGTGGATCTTTGTGAGTTTGAGGCAAAGCTAGTTTCAGGACAGGCTCCAAAGCTACAGAGAAACCCTGTCTCGAGAAAAAAAAAAAAAAAAACAAACTTCAAAATGCTTAAAAGTGTTTCTTGAGAGGTCATACTCTATGCCTATAGAACAAGAAATTCAAAATACTATCTATCAAGTATTAAAAGGTTTGAAAGACAAAGTTAAGAAACTATAGAAGAGGGTGGGACTCAGTTGATGAGTGCTTGTCTAGGATGTACAGAGCTCTGGTGCCAATTACAACAAACACTCAGGGGATTAATGGTTGTGGGTGTAGAGATACTGATGTTATACTCTTTTTGTAGTTTTAAATTTTTTTGCCACCACCTTGATCACAACTCCTAAGTTCCCTATATAAATGGTTCTTAAACTGTCTATGAATCTGTCTGCCTTCCTCGAAAAGCTCTTAACTTTGTCAGTATTCTTTTATGCCAGCACTCAAATATGTTTCTAACCTAGCACAAAAATACATAGGAACTAATACTTGTGTCAGCTGAATAAATTGCTGGAAATACAACTGAAGGTGTTTTTAGCAGCCACAATGCATGAGCAGTTTCTGACCAACCATGACTAGGTCAATGTATTCATGACTCACCAAACTTCCAACTTACCAGGCATTTTTCACATGAACTGTTGCTCAGTCAACTCTTCTTCACCCTGTTCTTGTGCATTTGAGATCTCCTTTTTGGGGGGGTAGCAGTTCTGGGGATTGAATTTATGTGAATACACTAAGCAAGCACTTTACCACTGAGATTGCATCTTTTACTTTTTATTTATTTATTTATTTTCATTATTTTGCATCATGTGTGTAAGTATGTGTGTGCACACAGGAATGTGCACATGAGTGAGTGCTGGTGCTCTCAGGGGCCAGCAGTCAGATTCCCCTGGAGTTGGAGTTATAGGTGGTTAGGAGCAGCCAGACAGAGTGCTGCTTGGGCCTTTTGTAAGAGCAGTTAAGTTCTCTTAACCACTGAACCAACTCTCCAGTCCTTGACTTTAATTTTGATATGAGGTGTTACTACACCACCCAGGCCAGTCTTGAAGTTAACCATGTAGGCCAATCAGGTCTTGAACTTTCATTCTCCTGCCTCAGCCTCCAAATTTATGCTATCTAAATATAAATATAAATTTGGGATTACAAATTTATGCTATCTGGCCTACCTGAAATTCTGAATGTAAACAAAAGGCTTGGGCCAGTGAGATGGTTCAACACTTGCTAAACAACTCAATGGCCTAATTCAATCTCTAGAGTCCACATATAGACGGAGAACATTAACTCCACAAGTTGCCTTCTACCATACACATGCACATGGCATACAGCACACACACACACACAAATAGAACAGACACACACACAATAATTAATTAAAAATAAACTATAATTTCTCCCTGTAATATTAAATTTTTATTCAATATAACAACTCCCTTGCAACTTTATAATACTTACACATTTTTACTACTACTTTTGAACTCTTAAATTGTGTATGTGTGTGTGCATATATGTGATTGGCTCATTTCTAACACCAAGAAGAAAAAAGTTACTTCCAAAAGAAGCAAGTGGGATTGCTCAGTGCCAGGTAAAAGGGTTACAACACAAGCTGGATGGCCTGAGCTAGATTCCAGAAACACATACAGGAGAGAACTGGCTCTACAAAGTTGTTCTCTGATCTCCCTAACACACGATGACATGAACTGCACACACACACACACACACACATATACAAACACATACACACACAACCACAAATAATATTTTTTTAAAAGTCACTAAAACTCAGCATGGTGGTGCACGTCTTTAATCCTAGCACAGAGGAAGGTAGATCTCTGAGTTTGAGGATAGCCTAGTCTACATATCATCAAGTTCTGAGCTATCCAAGGCTACATAGTGAGAGCCTGTCTCAAAAAAAAGAAGAAATAAAAAAGATAAAGTAAACAAGGCCACTAGAAAAAAGTTAGAGCACCCAAAGCTTTTATCAATCTCTCTCATACACCTTTTTACAGTCCTTAACTTAGAGAAAAGTCTAAATGTCTGTCACTTTCAGCTTGACATTCACACCCACACATTTCAAAAGAGTCCCCCAACTGCTTTTTGCCCCCTACTCACGAAGCGCTTGAAGTCTCAATCATACGCTGTTTCTACCAGCTGTAGGACGTGTAATAAGAAAAGCATCTACTCAGCGTCTAGGGCAGGTCTGGTAAGAAGGATGAGGTCATCCTCAGATTCACACCTGATCCTTAAGAAGCAGCTCCTCCTTCAGTAAGCAAGTTTCTGTATGTTTAAAGTGACAGTCACAACCTGTACAGCAACAAGTCCTTCCTTACACAGTCCTGGTACCATGGGATCATTTCCTGCTCTGGCCGGCCACTTGACACAGTACTGAATCCAGGGACCAATAGTAGCAGTGATTGCCTCTGTTGCAGCTCGCATAGGGCTCCCAAGAGAAGAAGGTCATGTTCAGCCACAACGGAAGGGAAGGCAGGTCCATTACCACTATCCTGGACACAATCCTATCTGTTTCAACAGCTTTGCCCATAATCAGACCTTATGAAAAGCACTACTTCTTGGACAGATTTTACAAAAACAAATTTCCTCAAGGGGGAGTTACAGCTCTTCCTTGTTTTCTTTCCTAACATTGAACTCGCTATGTACAAGAGAATGACCTTCAGTTTCTGATCGTCCTGCTTCCATCTCTCAAGTATAAAGGGTATAGTTAGTGCTGGGTATCAAACCGTGGACTTTATGTATACTAGAAAATGAGGCATACTCCCGGTTCCACTACATAGTCTTCCATTTGCTCTTTCCACAAATCTAAAGTAGCCAAGGCAGCTAAATATGCTTTATGCAGTTAAAACTAAATACTTCCATACCATGTTTTCCCTCGGCTTCACCATCTTTAAGAAAATATTTACTCTGTCGTATCCATTTCTTTATTGGCAAAGCAGAACAATCCTAGCCGAAAGATAAATGGAATTGACTTCATTTCAAAACGCTGTAGCAGTGGTATGAAATACCTTCAGACAAAAGTACTGGAGAGCAAATAACAAATATATCTGTGTTCTGTTTCTTACTATGTATAAGGACCTCTGGTGATGCTTGCTGACTACAGCCTGAACCTGAAACAAAACTTAAGAACCTTCCTCACTTTAGCACTCCTTCAGAAGACTCTTTTACTTCAGTCAAGATAAACTTCCAACACACTATCAGACTAAAACAGATTAAAAGTAACGGTGGTGGTGCTGGTGGCGGCCACACATGCCTTTAATCCCAGCACTAGGAAGACAGAGGCAGAGGCAGGCCGATCTCTGTCAGTTGAAGGCCAGTCTGGTCTACAGAGCAATTTCTGGGACAGCTAGAACTACACAGAGAAATCATGTCTCAATAAACAAAAACAAGAAAAGATGAAAAGTAACTACAGAGACACCACAGTCACTCACTACTGGCTATCTTTTGATTATTTTCAGACAGGAACTGACAAGGATTGACTCTGAACTCCCCCCATCTTCTAGCCTTAGCCTCCAGAGTACTGGGATTTCAAATATGCACCAACAACCTGGGTTATCTTTAAGATATAAAAAATACTTGTAAACAATAGAGCAACTTAGTATTTACACACTAGATGGTATATACAAGGATCCTTATTATATTGTTCTTTTTATATGTCTTAAATAAAGACAAAAAAATTGAATTTCTATATACCACAGGGCATAATCAATAGATTAAAAAACTAACCAATAGCTGGCATAACTGGATATCAACATGTAGAAAAATTAAAATAGACCCATATCTATCACCATGCACAAAACTCAAGTCCAAATGGATCAAAGACCTCAACATAAAACCAGCCACAATGAACCTTATAGAAGAGAAAGTGAGAAGTATACTTGAACGCATTGGCACAGGGAACCACTTTCTAAATAGAACCCCAGCAGCACAGACACTGAGAGAAACAATTAATAAATGGGACCCCTGAAACTGAAAAGATTCTGTAAAGCAAAGGACACAGTCAACAAGATAAAACAACAGCCCACAGAATGGGAAAAGATCTTCACTAATCCCACATCAGACAGAGGTCTGATCTCCAAAATATACAAAAAACTCAAGAAATTAGACACTGAAAGATCACACAATCCAATTAAAAAAAAAAAAAAAGGAATACAGACCTAAACAGAGAGCTCTTAACAGAGGAATCTAAAATGGCTGAAAGACACTTAAGGAAATGTTCAACACCCTTAGTCATCAGAGAAATGCAAATCAAAACAATTCTGAGATTCCCTCTTACACCTGTAAGAATGGCCAAGATCAAAAACACTGATGACCACTTATGCTGGAGAGGTTGTGGGGAAAAGGGAACACTTCTGCATTGCTGGTGGGAATGCAAGCTGGTACAACCCCTTTGGATGTCAGTGTGGCAATTTCTCAGAAAATTAGGAAAAAACCTTCCTCAAGACCCAGCAACACCACTTTTGGGTATATATCCAAAGGATGCTCAATCGTGCCACAAGGACATGTGCTCAACTATGTTCATAGCCGCTTTGTTTGTCATAGCCAGAACCTGGAAACAACCTAAATGCCCCTCGATCAAAGAATGGATAAGGAAAATGTGGTACATTTACACAATGGAGTACTACACAGCAGAAAAAAATAATGACAGCTTGAATTTTGCAGGAAAATGGATGGAACTAGAAAACATTATTTTGAGTGAGGTAACCTAGACACAGAAAGACAATCATCACATGTACTCACTCATAGGTGGTTTTTAAACATAAAGCAAAGAAAACCAGCCTACAAACCACAATCCCAGAGAACTTAGACAACAATGCAGACACTAAGAGAAACATATATATAATCTACATGGGAAGTAGAAAGTATAAAAAGACAAGATCTCCTGAGTTAATTGGGAGCATGGGGACCTTGGGAGAGGATTGAGGGAGGAGGGGAGAGGCAGGGAGGGGAGCAGAGAAAAATGTAGAGCTCAATAAATATCAATTAAAAATATATTTAAAAAACTAACCAATAAAATAAAAGCTATTACTTAGAATCAGTTTATAAAAGGTTATATACAGCCATGTGCAGCACATTCCAGGATTCAGGAGGCTGAGGAAAAAACATCATGAGTTCAAGGCCATCTTGGGCCATACACTGAGTTTCAGGCTAATTTAAGCTATTAAATGAGACCCTGTCTCCATAAAACAAAATAACAAACAGTAGCAACAAAGAGGTCAATATATATAACATGTAGAGAACTCTTGCAACTCTACTCTACAAAAAAAAAAAAAAAAGTAATGAAGACAATGGACGGAAGCTGAAGAGATGGCTCAGTGTTATCAGCACCTACTGCTCTTCCAGAGGACCAGGTTTCACTTCCCAGGACTCAAATGGTGGCTCACAACTGTAACTCCAGCTCCAAAGTATACACCACTTCTGACCTTCACAGGCTCCTGCACATATATAGCACACATACTTCCATACAGGCACACAAACGCATATAAAATAAAATGAATAAATGTTTTCCACATCAAAAATAAAGCAGGGTAATAGTGATGCATGCCTTTAATCCCAGCACTTGGGAGGTAAAGGCAGGCCGGGTCTACTGAGTGAATTCCAAGACAGTCAGGACTGTTACAGAGAAAACCTGTCTCAAAATAAATAAAACCTGAAAAAAATGATCATAGGAAAGAAGGGAGGAAGGAAGATTTTGGGGGTTTTTTAGGTTTTTTGGGGGGTTTTTTGGGTTTTTTTTTTTTTTTGTCCAAGACAGGGTTTCTCTGTGTAGTTTTGGAGCCTGTCCTGGAACTCACTCTGTAGACCAGGCTGGCCTCAAATTCACAGAGATCTGCCTGCCTCTGCCTCCCTAGTGCTGAGATTAAAGGCATGCTTTTATCAAGTAAAATACACAAATGACTTATGAACATCTCAGGATTACTTACCATTCGGGAAATAAAAAAATCATAATAAATGATACATCATCTCACACCCATAAGAATAGTTTTTGTCCAGGGCGTACTTGTACACACCAAGTCCCAGTACTTGGGAGTCAGAGGCGAGGCAGGTGGATCTCTGTGAGTTCAAGGCCAGCCTGGTCTATATAATGAGTTCCAAGACACCAGGGCTAAGTAGAGAGACAATCTCAAAACAAAACAAAAAAGAGATAAACAGGAATGAAGAAAAATGTGCAACTTCTGTTTGAAGAAATTGAACTTTAAGATGTAATCATCTTTTCTCTACCATGCAGGGGGAGCTGTTTTCAATCGTTTTTTTCATAGGAATGGTGCAAAATTAGTACTTTTACACTCCCTGGAGGAGCAGAAACAAATTTGACTTCCAAAACAACAAAAGAAGGCTGTGTTAATGAGAAGAAATGCCCCTCAGGATGTCTAGAGGTGCAGGAAGGGTTAAGAGCACTTGTAGACCCACTGTATCAGACACTGCCAACATCCCCATCCTTCTAGAGAAGTTCTACTGTCAGTCTTAAATGAATTTTGTATCAACTTTTACTCAAAACTTTTCTTAGAAAGATGTCTCAATGTCTCAAAAATAACTCACAAAAACATAGGCACCCAGCCCACTTAGATTTTTAAAAAAAGTGTTATGGGGGAAAAAATTCTTATTTTGTCCATATGATATTCCAACTAAAACCAATACAGGGGAACTGTTTCAAAAAGTCAACTTAGTGAAAGAAAACACACCACTCACTAAACATATATATATATGCATATATATATGTGTGTATATATATACATATATATATGTATATATATATGTATATATACACATATATATTATATATATATATAAATATATGTTTTTGTTTTGTTTTTAAGTTTTTGGTTGTTTGGTGGGTTGGGTTTTTTGAGACAGGGTTTCTCTGTGTAACCCTGGCTGTCCTGGAACTCACTTTGCAGACTCAAACTCAGAGGTCCACCTGCCTCTGCCTCCCAAATGTTGGGATTAAAAGTATACACAACCATGCTTAGCCAAATCTGTATCTCTTGATACATTTAAAAAGGAAAAAAAATAGATATAAAATGGTCCAGTGATGCAGACACACAGACTTACATACACAGAGAAATGTAAACCAAATACAGGAGGCACTCAGTTAAATAATCTGAATGCATTTATCCTATGTAGGACATATAATAAGAGAAGTCAGTAATAAGTTTGTACTTTGTCTTTTATCCATGATCTCCTGACAACACTGGTTTCAACTTAGCTGAGAACATTTATAACTTTTTCCATAAAAATTATTATGCAGAGAATAAGTATCTGTGAAGTACTATGGACATCCGTATTACTCCCACCCTCGGGGCTCAAGCTCACTGAGAAAGAGGGACAGAAAAAGGGCAGAAGCCAGAGGCTGAGGAGGGTCAGAAAGAAACAGTCTTCTGGACATAACTAGGCCATTGCACTTGTAAACTCAATGCCCACTCAAGACCAGCAGAGACCGAGCCAGTTGACATTCTAGCTTGGAAGAGCTAGGGACTCACCAGGCCCCACTCCTAACTTAAAAACTATTGACTGGCCGGGCGATGGTGGCGCACGCCTTTAATCCCAGCACTCGGGAGGCAGAGGCAGGCGGATCTCTGTGAGTTCGAGACCAGCCTGGTCTACAGAGCTAGTTCCAGGACAGGCTCCAAAGCCACAGAGAAACCCTGTCTCGAAAAACAAACAAACAAACAAACAAACAAAAAACCTATTGACTGTTGATGACTTCTCGGGAAGAAAGTCAGTTTTTTTTTAAGGGTGTGGCCCCTGCTAGGTCAACTACACTCCAGTGGATGGGCCAACACCCATGAATATATGGGTAGCACCAGTCAGACCCAGTGAGTTATAATTTTTTATTTTTTTCCCCACGCCACAAGAGGGCGTGGGAAACCTCACACACAGGACACAGACGGCCCACGCCGCTCTGTGACAGAATCTAACAACGGGACCAGACCCGGGGTTCAAACCCGGGGCCCTCGGACTCGCAAGTGCCGCACTTAACAGGCTGAGCCACTGCTCAGCTCGCTGAGTTATAATTTTTTTTTTTTTTTGGTTTTTTCGAGTCAGGGTTTCCCTGTAGTTTCTAGAGCCTGTCCTGGAACTAGCTCTTGTAGACCAGGCTGGCCTCGAACTCAGAGATCCACCTGCCTCTGCCTCCCGAGTGCTGGGATTAAAGGCGTGCGCCACCACCGCCCGGCGAGTTATAATTTTTTTAAAAAAGGGGTTGGGGACATGGCACACACCTTTAATTCCAGCACTTGGGAGGCAGAGGCAAGCGGATCTCTGTGAGTTCTATGCCAACCTAGTCTATAGAATGAGTTTCAGAACAGTCATGGCTACACTGTCTAGGGTTAGGGGGAAAAGGAACACCAACAAACAAGCAAAAGTATCATTTCCTCATATATATATATACATAAATAAATATTATATTTAATCATTTTACATATATATATATATAAAACCATTTCCACTCCTAGAAGCTTGCAAGTGTTAATTATTTCTTGTTACAACTATATTCCCAAGCATAGTTCCCTATACAACTATACACAGTATGAAAATTATAATTTGTTTGTTTGCTGCTTAGTTTTCAAGACAGGGTTTCTCTGTGTAGCTTTGGCCATCCTAGAACTCGAGGCAGCTGTGAATATTATATTTATTCAATTATTTGCATAATAATACAAACCCTTACATTTAACAACATAATATTCAAATTTGTTTCTCATGTGAATGTAAATAAATATATTGTTAATCCCACTGATCAAGAATAAGACCACCTTACCATTTAAGACCAAATTTGAAGCAAGCTTTAATTAAATACTGGCCAAGGGGAAGGGGAACCATCTCTGGTTCCCCAGGAAAATGGCCCTTGTCTCAGGGTTTTTATTGATACAACAAAGCACTGTGACCAAAGAGCAAGTTGGAGAGGAGAGGGTTTATTAGGCTTACACTTCGGCATTGCTGTCCATCACTGAAGGAAGTCAGGACGAGAGCTCAAACAGGCCAGGATCCCAGAGATAGGAGATGATGCAGAGGTCATGAAGGGTAGCTACTTACTGGCTTGCTTCCCATGGCTTGCTCAACCCACCTTTTTATAGGTCTTATAGAGCCCAGACCAGCAGTCCACCATAGGCTGGGCCCTCCCACACTGATCACTAATTGAGAAAATACCTTACAGGTAGATATTATGGAGGCAATTCCTCAACTGAAGCTCCTTGCTCTGATGACTCTAGCTTGTGTCAAGTAGACACACAAAACCACCCAGCACAGCCCTGAATCAAGTTTGGCAGTGGCTTAAGGACTTTCCATCAGGTCCAATCAGGAGCAAGCATACATCCTTCTTGCCTGTGAAACTCCTGCCCACACGTGATCAGCGCATCCAGTGCAGATAGTCAGACTTGTTTAGGGGAGTGGAAACATGTGACTTGTTATCGCCCATACCCAATGGCCTCCAGCATTTCAGTAACTATCTGCCCTTGGGCAAGGGGCTTACAGATCAGAGACATTTTTGTTTCATGGATCTCTTAGGTAATTAAAACTTAAAATGTAACTTTGGCTCTCACAATGAGGGAGAAAAGCCTATGAAAAGATACCCCTTCCATAAAAGTATACTCTCCCAGCCACCCCACTAAATTTTTTTAAAGATTTATTTATTATGTATACAACATTCCTTCTATGTATGCTTGCCAGAAGAGGGCACCAGATCTCATTATAGATGGCTGTGAGCCACCATGTGGTTGCTGGGAATTGAACTCAGGACCTCTGGAAGAGCAGTCAGTGCTCTTATCCTCTGAGCCATCTCTCCAGCCCCCCACTAAATTTTGATCTCATGGATGATTCCAACTTCAACTCTTCCTACCTCAATATCAAGACTGCTATCCCCCACCCCAGGCAAGGTCTCTCTGTGTAGCCTTGGCTGTCCTGAAACTCTCTAGTAGATAAGGTTGGCCTCAACTCACTGACATCCACCTGCCTCTGCCTCACAGTGATGGGATTAAAGGCCACCACATTCAGTTGATTCTTCGTGTCGTTAACAGAACTGGGACTTGAACTTTCGGCTTTTCTCATACTAAGCAAGCATGATTGCCAAACACTATGACTGTCAAATTCTAGATTCTCTCTATTTTTTGTGTGTTTACATGCACGAGCATCGGGGGAGGGTAAGACTACATCTCTGCCACATATATATGTGGAGGTCAGAGAATAACTCTGTGGCATCTCCCAACACAGTGTAGATCCCAAGGGCCAAACTCAGACCATCATGCTAAGCAGCAAGCGCCCTCACTCACTATGCCCACCTGACCAGTTTTTCTTCTTTCCTTTGAGACAGATTTCTTAGCGTGTGCACAGGCTGGTTTGGAACTGCAAGGCTTACGTGATCCTCCTGTCACAACTCCTGAAGTAACCAGGACTATAGGAATGTGCCATTATGCCAGTTTTATTTAAAAAATATAAGAAGAATCATGGGGCTGGAGAGCACTGACTGTTCTTCCAGAGGACCTGGTTCATTCCCAGCACGCACATGGCAGCTCACAGCTGTCTGTAACTCCAGTTCCAGGGAATCTGGCACTCTCACACAGACATACATGCGGGCAAAACACCAACGCACATAAAATAAAAAGAAATAAAGCTAGCTGGGCAGTGGTGGTGCATGCCTTGAATCCCAGCACTCGGGAGGCAGAGGTAGGCAGATCTCTTTGAGTTCGAGGACAGCCTGGTCTACAAGAGCTAGTTCCAGGACAGACCAGGGCTGATACACAGAGAAAGACTGCTGTCTCCAAAAAGAAAAAAGAAAAAAGAAAAGAAAAGAGAAGAGAAGAGAAGAAAAATGTCACATCAGTTCCAACTAATTCCTAATCTGTCATTTACCAGCTGTATGATCTTTAATGACTTCATTTATTTTGACACCTCAGGTTCCTTATGTTTTGTTGTCGTTTGGACTTTTTTATTTTTGAGCCGGGGTCTCCTTATGTAGTCTTGGCTGACCTGAAATACACTATGTAGACGAGGCTGGCCTCAAGCTTGCAATGATTCTGTCCCTGTATACCAAATTATAGGATAACAATGATGTACCACGAATCTCGGCTTCCTTTTGTTTCTGGAGTTATTTTTTTAACTTCCTTATCCTTATTTTCAGATCTATTTTTTATTTTATGTATGAGGTAAGTGTGTGCCATGTGTGAGACTGACTGCAGAAGCCAAGACAGGGGTCAGATCCCCTGGACTAGAGTAACAGGTGGGTATAAGTCACAGATGTAGGTACTGAGAACCAAACTTAGGTCCTCTACAAGTGCAGTGCCGTGCTCCTGACCGCTGGGCTATCTCTTTAGACTCGTTTTTATTTTTAAAACTCAGGTATTCAAGACTATGCAGGTAGAGCGCTTGTGCAAGGCCCTAGGTAACTGCTTGCATGAGGCAAAAAAAAAAGAAAAACTAAGGTGTTGCAGATAAAATCATGCCTGGGACATTAATAATAACTCAACAGACTGGGTGGTGGTGGCCCAGACCTTTAATCCCAGCACTCAGGAGGCAAATGCAGGCGGATCTCTGTGAGCTTGAGGCCAGACTGGTCTACAGAGTGAATTCTAAGACAGCCTGTCTGAGAAAAAAAAAAAAAAAAAAAAAAAGCTCAGGGAATGTTGTCTATTATTATTAGTGCCCGCTGTGCTAATGCATGCCTGCAGTCCCAGTGCGAGGATGTCAGGACGGTCAGGAGGGATAAGGCCAAATGCCGGGACAGCCTGGGCTGCATGAAATGCTGACTGAAGGAGAAAAAACAATGTGGCACTTGCATCGTGAGAGATCCTGTCTCAGGAAGAAAAAAGGATTGTGCAGGTTGAGGGAGGGGAGGGGCTGAAGAGATGGCTCAGAGGTTGAGAGCACTGGCTCACAACCATCTATGAGATCTGGTGCCCTCTTTTGGGCAGAACCCTGTGTACATAATAAATCTTTTAAAAAACTTATTTAAATAAAGAGCAGGCTACACAGATTGTATACGACAATTACTGCCTGGCCTCTGTTTCCCAGCAGAATAGTCATTAAACTATTTATTCTTTTCAGAAAAGAAAACATTCAAAGGACATTACATTACAAACTGGTGCCTGCACACATCTGTAACCTTAGTAACTCAGGAAGTTGATGCAGGAAGATCCAGTCTACAAATCCCATGGGGGCGGGAAACGGAGGATACCACGGGACAGGATAGGGGCATCTGACCAGAAAAACCTCTTCCAATTTCCACTCTAACGTTTTCTTCCTGTGAAAACATTTTATTTATGCAGCAAAGTTTAGATTTTGCTTAATGCTTTATAATTTTAAAGTCTTTTAGTCTGGTCAACTATGTAAACACAAGGAATTTTGCTTCATACTCAGGATATTGTGGTTAATGTAATTAATTAAATACATTGCAATTATGTCTCATTATTTTCTCCCCACATAGGTTCAAAGCAATTAAAGGCCGAGACCAAGTTTTACATTTACATCCTAAAGTCTTTCACACAAAATACGGCTCAATAAATGTTTGTCGAATGGATATATGAAGCAATTTTCCCCTCGCCATTTAGACAGTATCCTACAAATGACAGGGCTCCAGAAAGCTTGTTATTCGACTCATACAGAAAAAAAAAAAATTTGACTCAACTACCACACAAAGCTTTACTTTGTCCCAGAAAAGCATTTGTTTCTTAAAATTCAGTTATGAACACCAAATTAAGTTTTCCTCTAATACACGTCAAATAAGTGGGTTCCATGACTCTATCTAAGCTAGCTCAAGGGTTTAAAAACCAACTTTAATTAATGAATTTGTGAATATGGAAAAACCCAGTTACATAACCAAAAGAAGTTATCCCTTGTAAAATTATTAGGAAGCGTCTAATAATTCTGTTTCTGCAAAGTGGATAAACTATCTTTACCCCTGACATGAAGCCATAATTTTCACTAGAAATGAATTAACTAGTCAAAAAGTTCAAACTCGACTCCAGAAAACAGTTCTTGAGATTCAGAGGGTAATTTTTTTTTCTCAGTAATTTTAACTCCTGAAAGGTGCTTTATTTCCAGATATTCAAACTTCATTCTGTCTCCTAAAATAAAACCTCATCTATTCAAATAGATGGTAATCTGAATGGGCATACTATGGAAACACTGGATTTCATATGCAAGTCACTAAAACTATCCCTAGATTGAGAGTTCAGCCTCCTACTGCAACAGAAACACTTTCTTAGTTTTAAATTCTATTTTTGAAAAGTTTAAGTGTCATACTGTACATTCTTTTGCCATATCATCTCTACTGATTTTACACTGCATATATAATTTCACAAGCACATCGTAAAGGAATTCTACATTTGAATGAATTTAGTAAGAAACGTGAACACACACCCCCTTTTTTCAATTCACAAACGGTCCAGAGGAAGCACACCTCAAGGTTTTTTTTTTCCCCTCAAGAATTTCTCTCTCCCGCCCCCACCCCACGCTTTATTCCAGAGCAGCAGTAATTCACTATCCTACTCAAAGTCTCTTACGTCGAAAAGAACCTCTCCAACTAATACTAGTTTACCCAGACTACTCCTTTCGCAAGTCCAGAGTGTTGGTTTACTGGCTATTTCTTTGGCAAGGGGAACAGGAAGCTGGGAGGGTCCGGGACGCCACCTTTCCCGCCACGCCATTTAGGACGCAGGTGCTGGCCCAGACCAGCCTTAGGTGGAGCGGGGTCCCTTTTATCCGGTTCTGAGTCTCCTGAGCCTCACGATTCCCAACACACACACCCCTCTCCGCTCCTTCCCCGCCTCTTGAACCCAATTCTACCCGGGTCTCCCCGCCCAACCCCACCCCGCCCCCGGAGCGGCACCAACCCTCCACGCCTGCCCCAGCTCAGAAAGGCGCCCGGTCCCGGTGCCCGCAGAACGGTTGTCCCTCCCAACACGTCACCCCGGGATGCAGGTCCCCCGAGGCCCGACCTTCCGCACCCCCTCCCCCAGCGCTACCCCTGCACCCCGTTTCCGTCGGCCCCGCCCCCCTGAGAGTGTCGCACTCACCGCTCCCGCAGTCGCATCCTTAACCGCCGCGGCTGCTATAGCTACAGGGAGCCAAGGCA
This sequence comes from Arvicola amphibius, assembly GCF_903992535.2. NCBI lineage: Eukaryota > Metazoa > Chordata > Mammalia > Rodentia > Cricetidae > Arvicola > Arvicola amphibius. The sequence continues at coordinate 71,674,140 of NC_052059.1, forward strand.
ACCGGCTCTCGCGATACTTCCCTCAGCGACGGCGAGAACTGTGAAAAAGAGACTTGCAGGAAAATGAGTTCAGGGATTGACGGCTGAGGATGTCTCGCGATAGTGATGTATAAGATGGCGGCGGCGGGGCGGTTCAGGGTTAGCTGGAAAAGAGTTGGAGCTAGGACGCGGGCGACGACGAAGCTGCTCTGACGGAGTCGAAGAACGCCGGCCGGCCCGCCGGTGGTCTTTTCCCCCCCCCCCCCCCCCCCCCCCCCCGGGACACTTAATATGGCCAACCGTACACCGAGATAAACTCAGGCATGTGCATGTGCTCGCCTTCTGCAAAGTCCTCATCAGACTGAGAACTGTATTCCTTTTACCTCAGGTTCCGTTTCCCTGACATTTTCCTTTCTTGCCGAACTGTTAGCGATGGAGTAGATAGGCCCGAGGTTGAGCTCCCCATCGTCTCGTAACCTTCAAGAATTTTTGATTCGTTCTTTTTCTATCCTCCTCCGCCAAACTTGGCTTCTCTGGAAAGTTTATCCCAGGTGCCCCGCCCCATCAATTTTCGAGACCAAAATAGGAAGTAAATCACACACATCCACACAAACAAGGATGAAAGAATGAAAAAAAAAAAAAAGCAGCCATAGGTGTTTAGCCTTGGGATGCAGAGGGGACTCTAGGCTGAGTGTGAAGTGCCCTTGTTGCTTGCAAAGCTTTCATGTCCTTAGCAACTCTCTTGAGCACGGACTTACAGGGCTGGCTCTGCTCTCCTGAGACCAATAAAGCAAGCCTCCAAAACAAAAGGGTTTTAGGAACATTGGTCAACAGGGAAGAATGAAACACAAGGGAATGAACAAAGAATAGAAATTTGAAATTTTTTTTTTTTTTTGCTTCTTGAAGCCGGTGAGTAGTTTTCATGAGGTGCTTTAGTCTAAACCAGTTTTCTCTAGTACAAATATATTGCTAACCACAGTGTGCAACTTAAATTTTCCACTTGTCATATTTACTAAATTAATTACGAAAATTAATTTCTCTAGTATGTTTAACCACTTGAATTTGTAATCAGGCTAGGAGGATACTGCATGCATGAAGTACACAGACTTCCAAAACATCCACACGCATTAAAAAATGAGTAAATGGGGCTGGAGAGATGGCTCAGAGGTTAAGAGCATTGCCTGCTCTTCCAAAGGTCCTGAGTTCAATTCCCAGCAACCACATGGTGGCTCACAACCATCTGTAATGAGATCTGGTGCCCTCTTCTGGCTTGCAGACATACACACAGAATATTGTATACATAATAAATAAATATTAAAAAATGAGTAAATGAAACTTGTAAAATATTTATTTTGGCCATGTGGTGGTAGTGCACACCTTTAATCCCAGAACTCAGGAGGCAGAGGCGGAGTTTGAGGCCAGAGCTGTTACTCAGAAAAACTGCCTGGAAAAAAAAAAGAATTTATTTTGTATTTATGCCACATCTCAACTTTGGTAACGTTTGGAAACATTTGGTGAGCCCAGTATTTATATGCAGCTAGTAAGTGTGTGGCATGATAATCTAAGTCTGGGCAAGTCACCCAAAGGAAGTTCTTTACTTCCAACCATTATCACCTGGAACTCTGGCCATCTATAAATTATAAATAGAGGCCTGAGTCTCAGTAGTTTATCTGGTAGCAGGATAACAAGCTGAGATAACCCGACCCCCACCCAAGGGCAGACCATTCAAAGGAAATACCTGACATTCCAATCACTGTAGATAGGATCACCTGCCAGCACACCTCACCAGGACACCCCTAGACAAATGTCTGCCAATCAGGGGTCCTGAACCTCAGAGACCCCCTCACCTCCACCTTTACTATTATAAAAACCCAATTCTAATTGAGCTCGATGCTCTCTGGATATTCCAATACGTTGGACATGCAGAGAGACCGAGTTTGCAAACTTAATTAAAATAAAGGCTTTTTGCTTTTACATATGGGACTCGGTCTCCTTTGTTGGCTTTTGTGGGGATCCCATGGATTTGGGCATAACAAATGCAGTACTGCACAACATAGACTTAGTCTCTATAGTATTGAACGAGCAGTCTACCAGAGGAGTAATATTATGGATATATGATTTATAATTCTTAACTCAAAGGTTTCAGAGACTAGGTATTTAACAACAAAAGCTAAGCTATGTAAGAGAAGAGGTAGTGAGTACTAGAACCCACTAGAATCACAAACTCCTAACCAAAAGGACATTCCCAGATTTTTGTCTGTGTTTGTTTTGGTTTTCTAGAGAGAGAAACACATTCTATAGCTCTGGATGTCCTGGAACTCACTATGCAAAACAAGCTAGCCTCAGACTTAAGAGGTCTGCCTGCCTCCGCCTCCCAAGAGCTAGTACAGCAGACTAAAGGTGTGCACACTATGCCAGGCTTCCTCCTTCCACTGTGTGCGTCTGGAGGATGGGACTTGGGTCGCCAAGCTTACACAGCTAGCCAGTAACCATCTCACCAGCCCCAGCAGCCCTTAGGTTTCTGCTTGCTTGTTGTTTTTGTTTTGGAGCAGGGTCTCAATATGTACCCCTGGCTGTCCCAGAATTAACTATATAGACCAGGTTGACCTAGAACTCACAGAAAACCGCCAGCATCTGCCTCTCACATGCTGAGGTTAAAGATGTGTGCCACCATGTCCAGAGCTAGCCTTAGTTTTTAAGACAGGATCTCACTGTGTAGCTCAGAATGGCCTTTCACACTGTACCTTTCAGTTAGACTAGAATGAAATGTATTGTCTTCCTACCTCTTCCTCCAGAATGCTTAGATTACAGGCATACACTATTGTGCCCAGCTGCAGAAGCCACTGTAATGGAAAAATTAAAAATGCTGCAGGATCCCCAGCAGTGGCAGGCAACAGAAACGTTGCAGGTCACCAAGCAGTGGTAGTGGGCCATGTGGCAGCAGGCAGCAGGCCATGAGAGCAGCCAGTCCCAGGCAGGGACGACACATGAGACCACACTGCGCTTCAGGTCTCCAAAGGCAGCTGGTCCTGGGCAGCAGGCCACATGGCAGCAGTGGGTAAGAGACAGACAGATAGGCACACCATGCAGAGTGAGGTTGAATATTTATTTAGTGGTTATGGAAGGGAGGGGAGAAGGGGAGAAGAGCAGAGAGGGGAAGGGGAGAAGAGAGAGACAGAAGCTGCCTCTCCGAGAGGGAGCTAGAAAAGAGAGAGAACTCAGGCTGGAAGCTGAAGATCAGCCTGTCTCAGCAGATGGGGGGAAAGAGTGGGCGTGGCTTGTCTCTTAAAGAGACAGAACAATCATTACAGCCACATTTAAACCGATAGTAAAGGGATACCAAAACCTGAGAAAGTGATTCGATTTCTATCTGGATCCTATATATGGATGCACTTTTATATATTAGGCCACTATCGCTGCTTCTGAACATAGTCTGTCTTCTAAGTAGACTTACCTACAAAAGATAATTTCACAGTCATTCTGGCTCCCTGTAATTTTTTTGAATTGTCTCATGATTTTTTTTGTCACATGGTTTTGTTCTTTTTTTTCAACTTCAGAAAAATCTGATCTTGAAAAATACTCAGTTTCTAGGTTTTCAGTGATTAGCAGATGCTGGTCACCCTCTCCCCACTTTAAGGGATTAATTTAATAATTACTTTATGATTGACTATGAAAGCTCTTTATTATATGGAAAGTATTTATACCTCCTTGGCCTAATATAGAACCTATAATAAACAGTAGGCATACAATAAACATATGTTAAAGAATACAGCCGGGTGGTGGTGGCACACACTTTTATTCCCAGAACTCAAGAAGCAGATGGATCTCTGTGAGTTCGAGGCCAGCCTGGTCTACAGAGCAAGTTCTAGGACAACCAAGGTTGTTACACAGAGAAACCCTGTCTCAAAAGACAAACAAAAAAGAATAGAAATGAGGGTTACAGCAGAAACTCAGCAGTTAAGGGTATATACTGCCTTTCCAGAGGACATGAATTGGGATCCCAGCATCAACATCAGGTGGCTAACAACCCCTTGTAACTACAGTTCTAGGGGATCCAACACTCCCTTCTAGTCTGTAAGGGCACCTGCACTCATGAGTACGCAAACATACACACATTCACGTAATTTAAAATAACTTTAGGGGCTGGAGAGATAGCTCGGTGGTCAAGAGAACTGACTGCTCTTCCAGAGGTTCTGAGTTCAATTCCCAGCAACCACATGGTGGCTCATAGCCATCTATGAGACCTAGCGCCCCCTTCTGGCTTGCGGGCACACATGGAGGGAATGCTGTACATATAATAAAGAAATAAATTTAAAAAAAATAAATTTTAAAAAAAAAGGAACACACCCCTGGTGCAGGAGAATTGTTATATTCTGTCAATTATGTTTTAAAAAAATGCTGATTGGCCAGTAGCCAGGCAGGAAGTATAGGCGGAACAACCAGACAGGAAGTAGAGGCGGGGCAATGAGAACAGGAGTATTCTGGGAAGAAGGAAGCTCTTTCCCCATTCCTACCCAAACACCGAAGAAGGAAGATATGACATACTCCACTGAAAAAGGTACCGAGCCATGTGGCTAACATAGATAAGAATAATGGGTTAATAATAGTTATAAGAGTTAACAAGAAGCCTGAGCTAATAGGCCAATCAGTTTATAACTTAAGGAGACCTCTGTGTGATTTTCTTTGGGGCAAACGGACGTGGGACCTGGTGGGAGGACAGAACCCCAACAAAGCAGGCCCTCATGCTACACACCCCATGTTCCAAAGGCCAAGGGATTATTTCAGAAAAGGAGGAAAAACGATTTTGAGAGCCAGAGGCGGTGGATGACTACAAGGTAACACTGTCTCTTGATGTAGCAATGCTGCTGCCATAGGAACTCACAGTAGTTATAACAGCATGCAAAAGGCCCACGGTAGCCCAAGCCAGACCAAATCCCAGCATGGAGAGGGGAGTTTGGCACAAAGTCCCACCCTAGTCAAGGAGGAACTGGCACTGTCAGATTCTGAGAGAGGGGAAATCAGTTTTCTCTAAAAGTGTAGCCCCTGATAAGTCACTGAGGCTTCAGTGAAAGACTACACATCCAAGATTATTTGGGCAGTATAAGCTGGCCTTGATGTGGGGGAAAAGATACATAGCTAGGTGCTAGAAAAAGGGGATGGACCTGGGAAGCATTGGAAAAGAAAGGTGATTATGACTGTAGAAAATTCTCAAAGAACTAATAAGAAAGAAGGACTATAGATGGCAGAGCACTCAACTATGAAGCCTATATCCAAAGAAGGGTGCAAGTGCAGACACCGAGTTTAGTTGGTAGAGTGCTCACAGCCCTAGGTTTGGTCCCTAGCACTGCATAAACACGACATTGTGATGCATGCTTGTCTATAATCAGCACTTAAGAAATGGAAGCAGGCCGGGCGGTGGTGGCGCACGCCTTTAATCCCAGCACTCGGGAGGCAGAGGAAGGCGGATCTCTGTGAGTTCGAGACCAGCCTGGTCTACAAGAGCTAGCTCCAGGACAGGCTCTAAAGCTGCAGAGAAACCCTGTCTTGAAAAAAACCAAAAAAGAAAAAAAGAAAAGAAATGGAAGCAGGAGGATCAAAAGTTTGAGGTCAACCTCAGCTATATCAAGTTCCAGGCCAATCTGGGATGCATAAGACCCTGTCACAATAAAACAGCAAAATATACTACAATTGTTTACTTCTAGCAGGAAGGTGCTCCAGTCGATAAGCCTGAGAATCTGATGAAAACTAAGACCTCTTTGCAAACCTATCTGTGCCCTGCTCACCCCAGTGCATATTACAACTTTGGGAAAAGCTCAGAGCACCTCCTATCTCAGATTATCTGGACATAGTATTCTTTCTCCTTTATCTGCAGGGAATGTGGTGCTCTGGAATAATCCTTTTGTACACTGTGAGGATTTGTTGCTGTGAGCCTTGTCTCGAAAAATACAAAAAAAAAGGAAAAGAAAAGAAAAAGAAAAAAAAAAGATTGGCTTAATAAAGAAACTGACTAGTCAAAACCTAAACAGAGTAAAGTTACATGGGAGAGCCAAACTGAGAATGAGGGAAAGGAAAAAGGTAGAGTCAGAGTCACCAGCAGAGACAGAGAAGAAAGACAGGCATACCATACTTTGAAAAGGTACCAATCTATGTGGCAGAGCATAGATAAGAAATATGGATTAATTTAAATGTAAGAGTTAGCTAGTAACAAGCCTGAGCTATTGGCTGAGCATTTATAATTAATATTAGACCTCTATGTTGGCTACTTGGGAACTCACAGGCAGGATAGAAACTTCCATATACAATATGGTCTGAATCTCCCCCCATACTTAAAACTGCAGATAGTAGTACCAAGCACTGAGCATACTATTTTTTTATAGTTGCATACTTATGATAGAGTTTTAATTTATACGGCTAGTGGCATAACTCAGTGGTAGAACACTTGTCTGCCATTCATGAGACCCCAAGTTTGATCCTCAGTACCACAAAAATAACATCTAATTTATAGAAATTAACAAGAATTAATAAAATATATAATAATTATATTAATACACCAAATTATTGACTAAGAACACTGCACTACTGTATTTTATTAGTATGATAACTAAGATGACTTCTAATGAGAGGATAGCTTCTATAACCTGTATACACTATAGAAAGGAAACAGCATAGGTCAGCATAATTTTTCTTTTCTTTTTTTTTTCAGGCACTGCAGAAACACGATACACATAAAAATGTGGACACACACACAAATGTGGACACACACACATAAATCTTTTTAAATATTTTCTTTTATAATATTTTATTATATTTCTTTATATAGAAGCACTACCAATTTGTAACATCTACAAGCAGTGAGGATGAGATCTGGTGATAAATACTCCATTTCTTTGCTCCTGAGGGGATAGTTCTGAGGTATGTTTTATTGTAATGTTTCTCAGAATATTCCAACATGCAGAGATCACCTGAAGAAAATAATAAGTTCTCAGTCTGAATTTTTATTTATTTTCTTTTTTGTTCTGCCTTCCAAGCCCCAATCCAGAAATTCACTTTGTAGTTTAGTCAGATCTTGAACTCAAGAATCCTTCTGCCTCAGCACTGAGTACTGTGATTATAGACCTCAGCCACAGCTTTCATCTACATTTCATTTTTTTGTTTCTTTGTTTTTGTTTTGTTGTTGTTGTTGCTATTGTTTGAGACAGGGGCTTGCTATATAGCCCTCTTTGGCTGGCCTAGAATTTACTCTGTACCTGGGCCGGCCTCAAATTTCCCATGATCCTCCTGTTCCTCCCAAATGCTAGCATCACAGGCCAGGGCAAGCCACCATGCCTACTTCCTCAGATGCTGCTGGTGGTCATGGGCATTCTTGGAATTCTCAGAGTAGCGTGGCTAGCTGAAATTACCAGTGAGATTCAGCCTCCACTACCCCAAACATCCATTACTGGCTTTCTCCTCACTACCTTATGCTGCTTAGATTTCATCTTCTAAATGAACTATTTCCATCCAGACCTTATAGCAGGCATTTTAGGGAGGCATCCAAATTTTACAAACCGTCTTAGGAAAATGCACATACAGAGTTTTGCTTAGATGGTTAAAGAACATAGAACTTCTCCAAAAGATGCTCCCCCACCCTCTCTCTTTTGGGATATGATCTTAAGTAGCCCAGGCTCGTTTCTAAAACAAAAAAGGATTTAGTAGTCAAAACAAATTAGAAAAGTGACTTAATTCCAGCACTTGGGAGACAGAGGCACTGCATATTTCTGTGAGTTCCAAGCCAGCCTGGTCTACATAGTGAATTACAGGCCGGTGGGAGCTACATAAAGGAGTAAGCCTGAGATTTTAGGATGACCCTAAGTTTGAAATAAATACAAAGACTATTGTCACTCATTCCTATTGTGCTTTCATGGTTTCTTCAAACATGTGCTTTGGACACCACTAATCCCTAGAAGCCTTAGGATTTTCCTTGCTGTGCTCACACAGAACTAAGCAAACTGTCACTATAACTGGTTCTCCTATTTCTTTCTCAGTTCTATATGGTCCCCTATTTAGTCCTTTTGGGATGTATTTTTTTTTTATTTTTAGATTTATTTATGTGTATGATTGTTCTGGCTGCATGTGTGTATATGCACCAAACTGATGCCAGGTGCCTGCGGAGGGATGAAGAAGATATCAGATCCACTATACTGGAATTACAGGTTGTTGTGAACCACAACATGGGTGCTTAAAATTAAACCCCAGTAATCTACAAGAACAAGTGCTCTTCTCCAGCCCCGTCTAAGCTTTTATATATGTATTCCCAAACTTCTCCAACCCTGCCTAAGCATATGCATGTATGTATGTATGTATGTATGTATTCCCAAACTTCTCCAGCCCCGTCTAAGCTTTTATATATGTATTCCCAAACTTCTCCAACCCTGCCTAAGCATATGCATGTATGTATGTATTCCCAAACTTCTCCAGCCCCGTCTAAGCTTTTATATATGTATTCCCAAACTCACTCTGGTATCTGGTAATTTTAGATTTATTTATTTTTATTTTTCATGTATTAGTGTTTTGACTGCATGCATATATGCGTACTATATGCATGCCTGATGCTCTAAGAGGCCAGAAGAGGGTAACAGATTCCCTGGAACTGGGATTACAAATGGTTGTGAGCAGCACATTTCTAGCTGCTAGCATCCGAACTCTGGTCCTTTAGAAGAGCAGTAAGCGCTTAAACTACTGAGCCATCTCTTCAACTCCTCTGGTAACTTTAAACATGATCTTATTTCGTGAAAATCAAAAGAACCTTCACTTATTTTCTTTCTCTTTCTTTTTCCTTTTTTTGTTTTTGTTTTGTTTTTAAGACAGGGTTTCTCTGTGTAGTTTTGGCTCTCTCGGAACTCACTCTATAGACCAGGCTGGCCTCAAACTCACTGAGATCTGCCTGCCTCTGCCTCCCAAGTGCTGGGATTAAAGGCGTGCGCCATCACTGCCCAGCTGAGCCTTCATTTTCTTAACACTCCATTTTCCTTTCCTGGCATTTCCTAAATTCTAATTGGCTACACAAAAAGATAACAAATACCAGTGTTGCTAACATTTATTTCCTACTCAGTGTACAATAGCTTCTCAGCTTTATACACATGTGGGCCAGCCTGTGGTTTTATACTTGAGAATTTATCTCATGTAATACTGAATGATGTGTCTTTTTTTTTTTTTTTTTTTTTTTTTTTTTTGGTTTTTCGAGACAGGGTTTCCCTGTAGTTCCTAGAGCCTGTCCTGGAACTAGCTCTTGTAGACCAGGCTGGCCTCGAACTCAGAGATCCGCCTGCCTCTGCCTCCCGAGTGCTGGGATTAAAGGCGTGCGCCACCACCGCCCGGCTTGATGTGTCTTTGTTTATACCTGATGAATGTGGTTTTGTGGGTGTGGTTATGTAAGCAACCGAAGCTCATGTATGGTCTTAAAGTCTGAACAATGAATGTTTGATATTTAGCTCTAACTGGTCTTTGTTTACCATCTGTTTCAGTTTTCATCAGCCTTCAAATATCAGAGAAAGAATGAGTTCATTTCCTTGAAGTTTATTGACTGTTACCAGTGGCAGAGAAAATTCCATAAAAGAGCAGATTCCATATGGAACAACATGATGGAACTCTGAGCTGGCGAGGAGGGATGCTTTGGAGTGGAAACTTGAAGGGTAGAAAGGCAACGGCTCCCACCCTTCACCCTCCATTGCCACAAGGACACTGGAGTAACAGTTGGGAAATCCTGTCCAGCATCCCCTCTCAAACTGGAACCAAAGAGGAGAAATGATGTGAATTAGAGGAGGAGACACTTCACAGCTCCTCTGTCTCTCCATCCAAGGGGATACCAATATCCACACTGTAGTCTACAGGCTCCCCAGAGCTCAGCCAGGGAATAGGGGTTCGATTGAAAGAAGGCCTGTTGGAGAGGTTCTGGTTGTAGAGGACCAGGGGTTCACTCAGCAGAGGCCCCAGGTCAAACTTGGGCATCTGGAAGGTCATGCGTTTGGAGGCCTTCTCATATCCACCATAGGGCATTGCTGTCCTGAGAGGGGGACATGTTACATAATTAAGAATCAGAATGAAAGAACCAGTACTTTTTCCGTGAGCTATTACTTTGTTTTAAGGGACAAGAGTCTACAAGCTGTAGCTAGAGATTGCTTCTCTGCTCCTGGTTCTTCTCAACACCCCATAGCCCTGGTTTGCTTATCCCTCCAAAGTTAGTGACAAATGGAGTCTAGTGGGCTCTGCATGCTTTCATGGACAGTTGTGACACGCCATTATTTTAGAAAAAGTGGCCCTAAATACTGGGGGCTCAATAGTATGAGACCATCTTAGATTATAATATTCTACCCCCTTCAGCTCTCCCTCACTGCAAAGGGATAATGGGTGGCCTGACTGGAAGGAATTAACAACCAAATGCAAAGGCACTTTTGTAGACCTCCCTCAGCCTGCTCTCACATGGATCTTCTATCCATGGTCTGCAACGCCCAATTCTAAAACAGTAACTTTGAAAGGGGCACAGAGAAATAAAAGTACCCTGTAGGAGAAGTAATGAGAGTGTCACCTTGAGTTGGGTGGGAGCCAGAAGAAGCCTCCAACCACAAAATGTGGTAACCCCATTTTACCTTCAGAGAAACCAAAGCTCAAAAAAGCAGTGCCAAAACTGCTGGCCAGTGAACTAACACAGATCTTACTTCCCAACAAATCTTTCCTCTACCACACTGCTACAAGAGGCAAAAGAGCAGAGCTCTTCTATGAAGGTCCCATATCCCCTTAGTCTTCTGAAACATTTAGCTATAATCCCATACCAAGTAAAACACAGAAAATACCACACAGTGGAATATGTCTGGTTTCTTCCCAATACCCTACCTGTTGAAGGACTTATATTTGGGGAGTTCAGCTTTGGCCCCATATGCCAGTAGGTCAATGCCAAGTTCCACTTTTTGCTGAGGGTCAACCCCCATGGCCCGATCCCATGGGGAAATATAAGTCTTGAACACAGTGATATGTTTTCCTTCTCCACCTGCCTGGTCACCTGGAAGCCATGAAAGAGAACGTAAATCAAATAATAGCCGCTATTATTTACTAATGAAGGCTAACCCCATATCCCGCCACTAGGGAAGTTGCTGAGTCTAGAAGCCAGAGGTATAACATCCTGGGAATTGTATGTGGTTTGTAACATAATGGTAGTCTGGAGTGAAATCTGTGACTGAATCTGAGAAGGCAGGAAAAAAAAAAAAACCTTAAAGATTAGGCTGTGGGTGGAACAGACACATTGATGTATCCTACTGGGTCCAAGATGCCTTATTCTCCCTCTTCCCATACCCCAAATAGGTCCCATTCCTAGAGACAGCTCTGCTCTAGGGACCAGATGTTTGTGAGAATGCTTGCCTGTTCCTGGCTCTCCAGTCCCTACTATGCCAGGAGCTCCTCCTCTGCCAGCCTGGACCCCAGGACCACCTGCACCTCCAGCTACAAAGCCAGACCCCTGATGATGGTGGTGGTCAGAGCCATATTGTCCAGCAGAGCCACTGCCCCCAGCCTGGCCTCCTCCACTGCTGCCCTTGCCATAGGAGACCCCCTGGCCCGCTGTCTCCAGCTGTCCTCCCACTGTAGGAAGGAACTTCTGGAAGTGATCCTGGAAGGAAAACACAAAGCAGGAGGAAGGTTAGCAATGGGCATGTGAAATACACAAAGACAGAGAGAGGTACTCAGACAGGTAGGGGTGACTGGAGTCAATGACCAGCCAGAAGTTCTCAAATTGAGAGAAATCCTCTCTAATAACTGCATAGAAGATCGTCAGCCTGAAGGAATTATTTTCCTCTAGAGGTTTCATTCCCTAATTATACCCCAGGGGAAGGCAGCTCATCTTCCTCCCCCTTCCTATCCTGACAAGGCAAAGCAAACAAAGACATCTCCTCAATAAGAAACTGCAAGGATGGGTTTCTAGGGAGAAACCAATTTTAATTTGAAAAAAAGCAAAAAGATCTCTGTCCCCCCCCCCCCCAGGTGTGCCCAGCAGTGAGAACTCTCTTCCCCTACTTCCCCTCACTCCCCCTCTCAGTGTGCCAGCAGTGAGAACTCTCTTTCCCTCTCCTCCCTGCCTATCCCTCTCCATTGCCTGTGGAACCAGAGCTTTCTCACAGTTAAACTATAGCAGGTGAAGCAGGGAGGGTGGCCAAAAGGGCAACACTAGTTTTGGTTCCAAAGTCTAAAAATAACCCCACAAACTCCTTGAGGAGGCCTACCTTCCCAAGTACTCCCATGCTCCACCCTGTTGTAACCAGACCCAGCGAGAGGAGGGTCTGCTAAAGTTAGATATGACCCACTCAGCACTTTGACTTTAATTCTGCAGAAGGCTAAGGACAGACACTCCTGCCTTGGCCACATCCATGCAGGCATCTATTTCCACTGTCCCCCAGCCACCAGAGAAGGTGGAGGAGGAAGAAAGAAAATGGAGCCAACCCCCTCCTCCTCAGCTGTAACGTCCTGTGCCTGCCTCCAATCCCTTCTTCTCTTTCTTTGGAAAAGCCTGACTAGAAGATGTGTGGTCTTAATGAAAGAGGGTTTAGTCCTCTCTTTGGCATCCTTAAAGAAGAGACTGGACTTAAGAAAGAAAGAAAGAAAGAAAGAAAGAAAGAAAGAAAGAAAGAAAGAAAGAAAGAAAGAAAGATTTATTCAACATGAAGACAGCTATAAAAACTCATTAAGCTCTTCTAACATTGCCAGGTTTAACAAATTGCAGACTACAACTTACATTTCGTTTCTTTTTTTTTTTTTCAAGACAGGGTTTCTCTGTAGCTTTGGAGCCTGTCCTAGAACTATCTCTGTAGACCAGGCTGGCCTCAAATTCACAGCACTCTGCCTGCCTCTGCCTCCTGAGTGCTGGGCAGATTACCATTTAAATTTCATGTTCGGGTATAGAACAATATTTTTAGTATAAATATGCCCTATGTGTTTAATGGAACATGTTTACATTAAGAAAGTATTTGTTGTGTTTTTAAATTTAAAATATAACACACTTTTAATCTCAGCACTCAGGAGACAGAGGAAGGCAGAGCTCTGTGAGTCTGAGGCCACCCTGGTCTACATAGTTTCAAGTTGGTCAGATTTACATGGTAAGGGTCTATCTAAAAAATAATAATAAACCAGTTTATTGTATTATTTAAATCTTGTATCTTTTTTATATCCAAAGTCTTACATGTTATAGGGAACATATTTACAGAAACTTTTCTCATACTCATTAGTAATCCTCCTCCCTAAGTCTCCTCAGCGACCCAGCTCATTGTATAAATCTGGAGGTCAAAACTTTAATAAAAATTTATTTATTATGTATACAGTATTCTGTCTGTGTGTATGCCTGCAGGCCAGAAGAGGGCACCAGACCTCATTACAGATGGTTGTGAGCCACCATGTGGTTGCTGGGAATTGAACTCAGGACCTTTGGAAGAGCAGGTAATGCTCTTAACCTCTGAGCCATCTCTCCAGCCCCCTGGAGGTCAAATTTAACTAGGTACTCTCTTTGGATTTTTGTTGGCTTGCTGTTTGCTTTGGGGACACTGGAAATGAAACCTAGGGTCCCTTGCATTCTAAGCACGTGTTTTGCCACTCGGCCATACAGTCAGCCTGAGATTCTGTAGTTTTTAATTCTTGTTTTATTTTTATGTCCCCAATATTACAAAGAACATACTTTACTAAAAAAAAACTATTTATTGTATCATAACTTTGAAATACAGGACCAGGTGTCCTATGTTTTATCTGGCAGTGCTATTTTAATACTTATCCCCACTGGGGAGGAATTTTCTTCCTCTGGGTGCAGTACTCCTCGGCGTGCTCTGGCTCCAAGATGGGCACTAAGCTTCAGAAATGGACTGTAACCCACACTAGAGCGGTTGGGAATGTAGTATGTGTAGGGGCTTAATGAGCTTATCATTTTTTACCAAGAGGACGTTGGTGGACTTTGGGGAGCCTGGGGCCTGCTGAGAGGCTGTCGGGAAAGGAACTGGGCTGTGAGAGGATGGTTCACGTCCATACTCACCATAGAGCTGTCGGAGAAAACATCGGGGTGGTTCTCATAGATAAATTTCTCCACCCGCATCTGCCGCAGCTTGAACATCTTGGAGCCTCGGTTGGTAAGTAGCGACAACTCCTCCAACATCACATCCCTTGGGACACTAATCTTCTTGCCCAAGTTCAGGCCCGAGCTTTCCCGTCCGCCTTGTTCAGAAGGTGGAGAAGAGGTGATAGAAAAGGGGAATTAGGCGGGCTGCGGCAGTGGTGGTGGTGGTGGTGGTGGTGGTGCAAGCCTTTAATTCCAGCACTGGGGAGGCAGAGGCAGGTGGATCTCTGTGAGTTCAAGGTCAGCCTGGTCTACAAGAGCTAGTTCCAGGATAGGTTCCAAAGGCACAGAGAAACCGTGTCTCAAAAAAAAAAAAAAAAACAAAAACCCAATAATAAATAAATAGAAAAAGAAAGAGGGAATTAAGGCTATCTGGACTCAGTAGAACCCCACCCCACAACTAAGGGTATAATCAAAGAGATCATTTAGGGGCAAGATGCTGTTATCTGACCAAGGTCTGTCTATTTTATAAGAAGTTTTTGTTTGTCTTATTTGTGGATATTTTAATTTTTTTAAAGATTTATTTATGATTTATGTGTATGAGTATTTTTTTCTGCATGTGTGTTATGTGTACCACATGTGGCCTGGCACCCACAGAGGTCAGAAGAAGGTCAGATTTCCTGGAACTGGAGTTACTGATAGTTGGGAGCCACAGTATGGGTACTGGGAACTGAACTTGGGTCCTCTTCTTCAGTCTCATGTGGGATATATGTGTGTGTGTGTGTGTGTGTGTGTGTGTGTGTGTGTGTGTGCATATGTGTGTGTGTGTGCGTGTGTGGAGAGAGAGAGGGAGGGGGGAGGGAGAGGGAGAGTTTGAGACAGAGTTTCACTATGTAACCTTGACAGGCCTGAAATTCACTATTAGACCAGGCTTGCCTTGAACTCACAAATCAGCCTGCCTCTGCCTCCCGAGTGCTGGGATTAAAGGCATGTGCCACCATACACAGCTCATGAGAACTTTTGATTTTCTGGTTTGGAGTTAGGGAGACTATAAGGGAACAAGGGTCCGGAATACTAGAGTAGAGAGGCAAACAGGGCCAAAGGGGCATGGGCTTGGAATGGAAGGGAACAAGTATAAGGGACTATCATGGACTCTGCCAGTGGAGAAATTATAGCATGGCGAGGGGAAGCTGATAGGCCAACACCATGTGCAGCTGCCCATCTCTAAATACAGATCCTTGTGTTCTTTTCTCCTTCCTTTTCAATTCAGTGAACTCTGGCTCCAGAGGTATCCGATCTTCACATTTGGTAACTCATGTACATCCCTGGGGAGTATGCCTGTGCAGTTTTCTATTTTAAATGCTTACACAAGTTCTCTAGCACTTAGAAAGAAAGGAAGAAGTTAACCATTTGGTGAGGCCTAGCTTGTGTCCTCACACATACCTCACTGGGCATGGGTCCTGTGGTCTGGGCCTGGCTGAGCAGTGTAGCAGGGTATTGTTTTGGAGTGGAAAAGAGTTCTTCCTGCCTCTTTCTCCTGCCCTTCTTATCTCATCACTTCTATCTCCCACACCCCCATGGCTGGAATTCCTCTTATATTTTCACTCGGACTTATAACCAGTCTTATGTAATTTCTGGGACTCCTGAGTCAGGGGTGCACTTAAAAGTCTTGCATTAGGGAGCTACAAGCATGCCCTACCTCCAGTGAGTTCCATGATCAGCTTGCTGGATTTCCTCCTTTTGTTCGGGGCCGGGGTTCCCGAGAGCGGCATGGTGGAGATGGATTTGACCTGGAAGGAGTGAGAAGCAGGCTTGAAGGAAAGATGGAATGGGAAGGTGAGTGTGGACAGCATGTTCACTAATGGGAAGGGGAGTGTGGAGAACATGCTCACTACAGCCAAGCAGTGCTTCTTTCTGTCTTTCCCTTCCTTCCTTCCTTCCTTCCTTCTTTCATTCTCTTTCTTTCTTTCTCTCTTTCTCTCTTTCTTTCTTTCCTTCTTTCTTTCGATAGGATTTCTTTGTGTAGCCCTGGCTGTTCTGTATCCTGGAACTTGCTCTGTAGACTAGGCTGGCCTCAAACTCAGATATCTGCCTACCTCTGCCTCCCAAATTGGCATGTGCCACCACTTCCTGGCTTAGTACTCCTTAACTTGCGATTATGGGCAAAATTTTTTCGGACTGTGTGTGTGTGTGTGTGTGTGTGTGTGTGTGTGTGTTTCTCCAGTGCTGAGGTTTGAACTCAAGGCTTCATGCATGCCACACAGGTTCTCTATCACTGGGCTATGCTGTCCACTCTCAGGTTTTCACAGAAAGGTGTTTTCCCCAAAAAAGTAAAACTCCACTGCCTTGGGGCTTGTTTTCTTTGGAATCAAAGCAGGAGGCAGAACTGTGCCCCTTTCCCTCCCTGTTATCAGACTCTTGTGCCCATTTTCCATAGATCCTGTGTAGGGAAGCAGGAGCACAGCTGGGGCTGAGGGCTGTGTAAGAGACAACAACCCTGGCAGAGCAGTGCACCCAAGTTTCCTGGGCCTGGCATAACTTTAAGGTCCTTATTTGTATTCAGATATCAGCCTACAGCTATGGCTCCAGATTCTGGTCTCCTCCTTAGGCTTCCCTCAAAGTCCAAGGGGATAAAGAAATATTCTGCTGGTGTTGAGGAGATTCAGCCAAAACATTCTCCATAGGAAGGAGAGGTTGTTGTTCTTCCAAGAGGCCAACTGGACCGTGGCCTGAGAGGTCATGGTGTGTTCCTTGCTCCTTCAGGCACTCCTATCCCAAGCTGCAGACCTGGGGTGGAGAGTGAGCTGAGGGCACTTGAGCACTGACAAAATGTCAGTTCAGCAATAACAAACACAGCAGTAGAGAATTATGGGGGACAGAAACATAGTGATAAGATCTAGCTGTGGAGGAGACAAGCTAGGAAAAGATAGGAACTTCATTCTCTTCTTAACAGTCATGCAGTTTTCTGTGGAGCTCTGTTTCATAAGTACAAATGCACTCTGCCAGCCTAGAGGGGTCTCGGGCCACCCCTTCCCATCCCTCAGGTACCTCCCCACCCATCTAAATTCCTCCCTTTCTTTCCAACTCTGTGGCTCCAACTGGACAGCTGGGAGCTGAGCAGAGATGAGGAGCGAGGCCACTCCTCTGGGATGGAGAACCACAGTTGCAGACACGGAGGTCCGAAGAGTGGGCTCCAGCCCCTTCATGCCATACGCAGAGCTACAGACTTACCCGTCGCTCAGTTGGTGGTCAGCTTGCCCTGGGGTCCAGCAGCTTGGGAGGCCTTGAGCTGCTGTGAGCGACTGGAGAACCTGAGCTGGGCAAGCGTAGGGGCAGCACCGGCAGTGGGGGAGGGATGGTGGTTATTAATAGAGACGATGAGCACAAGCAGCTCAAATGGCACAGGGGGTACTGAGACCCTGGAACCAAGTTCCTGCCCTCCTTGCCCGATGTTCAGGAAAGGGGAAGGCCTACAAGAATCTCCCACCAGGTTGTCTGAGCCAGAGATCAGTCTGCTGAGGATTGTGCCTCCTATGCACCTTGAGCCTTAGATCCAAAGATGCATTTCAGGAGGCAACTTAAGGCAGAGGCAGAGAGGAGGAGGACAGTAAGTGGCGGGTAAGATTAAGAGTAGGTAAAGGAAGCCGGGCGGTGGTGGCGCACGCCTTTAATCCCAGCACTCGGGAGGCAGAGGCAGGCGGATCTCTGTGAGTTCGAGACCAGCCTGGTCTACAAGAGCTAGTTCCAGGACAGGCTCCAAAGCCACAGAGAAACCCTGTCTCGAAAAACAAAACAAAACAAAACAAAAAAACAACAACAACAACAACAAAAAAAAAGAGTAGGTAAAGGAGAAACAAAATAAAACCAGAAAATGTGATTTGTGGGCCACTCGGGGCCATGGCAGGCCAGGGCCGGAGGGACCCATGGGTGTATTTGGGCCGGAGGGATTAAAGTTCTAAGTTTGAAGACAGGATGGAAATTTTCACAGTGGAGTTGTTGTTAGGCTTCTTGAATAGGTGGGTTTTTCTCTGAGGGTTAGATTTGGCAGGATGAGAAACCAATTTAGTCAAACCCAGAGCAGACGATGTGGTGAAGGCCTGTTGGCCCCACTCCTTTTCTTCCTGGCCTCTTAGCACAGGGCTTCTCAACCTGTGGGTCGCAACCCTTTCCTAGGACCTACACATCAGATCCTCTACATGCCAGATATTTACATTAGGATTCATAGCAGTAGCAAAACTATAGTTATAAAGTAGCGACGAAACGGCCTTATGGTTGGGCGTCACCACAGTGTGAGGGACAGTCTTAATGGTGGCAGTGTCGGGAAGGTTGAGAAGCACTGCCACGGTAGCTGCAGGAATACCCTGGACACTTCCTCATCTTCCCCTCATGTTCTGAAGCCAGCTGCTTTTGTACCCTAAGGAAATGGCTTTTTTGGGGAGGTGTGGGGGGGGTTAACTTAGTAAACATTTATTGGTGATGCATGACTTTAACTTCATTCACATTCACCCCTCCCCCCAACCCCACGACCATCCCTTGTTCCCATGCCTCGTAGGAAGTGGTTTTCTGAAAACTATCAGCTTCTGCCCCCATCCTTCCTGACCACACCCTTCTGCCATCCTATTCTTGTTATGCTGCTAGTCCTCCCCACACGCCACAGCAGTTGGCCACTACCCATGTCTTTCATCTTTGGTCCATTTCCTCCCAACCCAAGGAAACAGAAGAAAAAACATAAATAGTGAAAGGTAACTTTGTTATTACTACGACATTCTTGTCAAAACAAAACTCAAAGCCTGATCACCTATGACCAAATACCTGAAACAAAATATATGAAGACATGTTATTAGCTTTTGGTGTCTCAACCCTTCCTTTGGAATTTTCAGCTGCTGAACTTGGGAGCATCTGGTTATTGCCACAAACATGCCCCCTTCTGGTAAACTAAATAATGACACTTCTCGCCTCGCGTTCCAGTCAGTCCCTAGATTCTTTACTGTAGTCTCATGCCATACTCTCTGGTCTGTTCCATACCACCCACACCTGTCATTGTGTTCCCTTTACGTGATTCCCAGAGAACATTTAACATCGCTAAATGTTCCCAGGGATCCAGGAAATGCAATGGCAAAGGGCTCCAAGAGCCTCTCCAGTTGCTCTCAGTTGTGCAGACTGAACTACACCTTGAAAACATGAGCTTCGCAAGAAGAGGGAGAGGCTCGAGGAGAGAGTGTGGGGATGGGAAAGATGGGAAGGCAGGAGGAGAGACAAGATCGGCACAATGGGCTAGAGAAGACCACAAAGCTATCAGAATTGGGCATAAAACCAGAAGAGATGACAGCAGCAGAAGGTGTGGGCATATGTTTTATTCTTGTGCACAAACCAAAGAATTGTGGTGCCCAATATTGGAAAGGAAAAGATCAATTTCGAGGTCAAATGGCAGGCATGGCTGGTGGTGGTCTTCATGGAAGGAGAGTCCTTACCCTTCTAGGACCAGAAATGAACAGGAACAAAAGCTGGGCTTCTGCGGGTAGGGTAGGTCAAAAAAGAAGTTTGGGCCCAGTGTCTCCCTGCCTTTCCCAGATAGTCAGGATGAGCTGCAGCTGGGGAAGGTCAGATTCACAGGAGGTAGCACAGCCGCCAGCCCCAACATTCAGCACACACCTCACACCGCTGCTCTGGCAAATGCTCGCATTCTCCTGAGCTCAGCCTGTCCCCCTATGCTCCCTTACACATAGCTGGTCTCCCTCTTGGTCACATCACTCATTTCAGCCCCCCTGCTCCTGGCTTTTGCCTCACTCTCTCCATGCGCTCTCTCTCTCTTTTCTGTCTTCAGCGGCTCAGAAGAAAAGCTCTACTTTCTGGATACTAACTTGCTCAGCACAGGACCCTGCTTGCTAACTTCCTGAACTCCAACGAGATAGAATTCTTAGTTTTATTCCAGGTCTAGCTTGTATAACTCAGACCCATGAAACTTGTCAAGACTCGTTAACATCACAGTGCTGTGTCCCTGCTACAGACATCCACTCTCAGGAGTTTTCCTGCAGTTAAGCCCTTGTCCCTTACAAGACTCCCTGTGGAGCTATCTGGCCCTTCTAGTAGAAGGAAAAGAACTCCCCTCTTATCTTTGCCTCAAGAGAAGCTCACATATATGGTTAATTCATGCCTTTCCAGAGCAGATCTTAGACACACATTTGCAAAAATATGAGCACACACACACACAGAGAAACACACATACACACATACGTGGAGTGTGGAGTGAGCAGTGTGGAGGGGCTCATGACACGGTTCAATCCCCTAGTTGCTTGCCTCATGGTGAGCTTTTTGCCTGAGATCTCAAAGGTCATTTTGCAGTGCTCTTTTTGCCTAACACTAAAGTGCTGCCCACAGAGAGAAACACAAATGGGGGTGGGGGTGGGAGGGGACTGCTGAGACCTCTGGGTGGAGAAGCCAGAGATCAAGGCAGGGAAATATAGAGAAGATACCAAAGCAAAGATAATAGGTTAAAAAGCAGCAAGCAGCACAGAGTTGAGAAAATGAAGGGGAACACTATCTCTGGCAAGAGGCGATGCAGGGATAAAAAGCCGGTAGGACAAAGCAGTAGAAATTTCTGGGACTCTAAGTTCCATTACTTGGTCCTGGGGCCTCTTCCCTGTTCACTGATGCCCTGCTCCAGGCCTCCACACATGAGCCTGCAACCCTGTTCTGGTGGCTGAGAACCGGGGCCTAGCTACTTGGAAACCACAGGAGCTGGGGGTGGCAACGAAGCTCCTGGGAGACTCTTGAGGATGGTCGGGGTTAGTGACAGCGGGTGAGGCCAGCTCCGCCCTCCAAATTGGTTCATCCAATGTGGTAGCCGCTCTGGGGGCAAGAACAGTGGGAACCAAGGGTTCTGCAGTGGGCTGGGGTGCTGGAGTGGAAAACCTGCGGATCTCCTGGACTCGGGCAGTTTTGGGAGGCCCTGAAGTGGGGCCAGGAGTTGAAGTAACCTCATCAAAACAGAACATTGCCGTTTTAAGTTGGTATGGCTGATGCCGCATGAAATCCAGGGCCTTGATACCCTGCTTGGGGGTCGCCCGAGGGCCCTGGGATTGGGCCTTATTGGGGAGAGTTCGGGCAGCTTGGGGAAAAAAAGGTGAGAGTAGTGGGTTGTAAGCAATAGGGGGTGGGGCACGGATGTTAGGTGAGTATTTCCACGATGGGGGCAGTGAAGGTGTGGGAGAAGGACTTCTAGGGCGAAGGCCAGGATTAAGGCTACCGCCAGGTGTAGCCTCCACCACGTACCTGTCGGCACGGCTCTGCCGCTTGGCAAATAGCTCCCCACCCCTCCCCTGCAGCCTTGGGAGCTCCGGGGTTCCAGCCATAGGGGTCGACCCATTCACTAGCCCGTCAAGGAGCCCTTGAGAGGCGGGTTTAGGAGCCACAGGGGGCGGAGTCTTAGGAGTTGTAGGAGGTGGAGTTTTGGGAGCCATTGGAGGCGGGGTTTTCGGTGGCACTTGAGACAAGGTCTTGTAACTCTTGCCCCCTAGTGGTTGCATGAAGTTACAGGCTTCAGCTCCGAGGCTTAAAGCGTCCTCCTCTGGACCAGATTCCACACCACCGGCCCGAGGTTTTTCATCCAGGTTCTGCACCAGCGATAGCAGCTCGGGGTTGGGCGAGTTCTTCGGCTCTTCCTTTCCAGGTCGGAACATCTGCTTCCGGGTGCCCCGGCGCCGGGCCTCCTGCAGGATGCCAGTACGGGCAGCTGGCACAGAGATGCGCTGCTCCCGAGCGCTGGCAGACCCGGGGTCCGAGGGGCCAGGCGCCTCCGGGCGCACAGAGCTTCTCAGAGGCGCCGACAAGAAGATGGAAGCGGTGGAGGTCATGGCAGCTGCGCTAGGAGGAGCGGGAGGCTCTGGGGCGCCTCCCGGTGTAACGGGCCTGCTCGGGGCTGGGATGTACAGGGAGCTAGTAGCGGTTACGGGACCGCAGGAGCGTGGGGTACTGGGAGCCCCGGAGACGGGCGTGTGGCCAGGCACTCCCGTGATGAAGCTGGGCAGAGGGGTGGGCCCCTGCAGAGGGGCTGCGAAGGGGGACGGGGCGGGGCTGGTGGCTCCCAGGCCTTCTTTCACCCTCTTAGGGGCTAAAGGTCTGAAAATCACTGAGGTGGTACCTGACCTTTGTCCTTGTAAACCTGGGGTAAAAGGCCTCGCTGACCTGTTAAAGATACTTGGCGCTGGGCTGGCTCCACCATCCTCGAAGAAGGGGCTAGGGCTGACTGCAGGGGCCGGCAAAGGGCTGAGTGGGAGCACAGCTGCCTCTGGGGGAGCACTCTGAGCTCGAGGTGGTGGTGGTGACTGCAGACCCTGCCCATTTAGCATGGCTGCTGGGCCCACCTGAGCCAAATCCTGGGTGCAGGAGGCTGCCCGTTGGCGCTGCTGTTCAAAGAGCTGGACCCCTCGCCCAGAGACCTCGCTCAACTGCCCTCCCAGCCCGGAGCTCTCTGTTGTTCCTGAGCCAGCCCTGGCCAGCTCCATGTCCAGATAAGGGCTGTCCCAGTCGGACTGATTAGTAAGACTGCGGGCGTCCGAGAAGGCCTCTTCGTCCAGCTCCGACTCACTCGTTGGGGGGAGGCCGTCCTCCTCCTCTGTTCCTGTCCCAGCTGCAGCCCCGAAACTCACTAGGGTGTACTTCTTGGCTCTCTGCCGCCGTTTCTTAAACATAAGCACCCCCTTGGAGTGAGGGTTGGGGGCTGCTGTTAACAGGGCTGCAATGGTCCGGCATTTGGTCTTGGCCTCCTTCACGGTCTTCTCCTGGAGACTTTCTGCGCGTTGCAGTTCTGAGGAGGAGACCGAGAGGTAGAGTAATCAGCCCTATTCTAATTCTGCTTCTCAAAGCTCTGACCTCCTGTTTTTTCGCTGAAAGGAACCACAATGTCTCTTGCCTGTGGTAAAGTCCTCTGACTTGGAGACTGACTGGTGGGGAAAAGGTGAAACCAAGGACACGACACGGCCCACACCGTAGCTCTTTGCCCCCTCCGTTGCACTCACGTTTTCCAGGAAGTGAGCCTTATCCACTCCACACATTCTCCACCTGCCTCCCATTCCTGACTGGCAGTGGAGTGGGGGAGGGGCTATTCTAAGGCAGGCAGGACCCATCCCAGAGAGAAAAGTTAAGAAGGGACACGTCTCCCACCATACAATGTAAGTGGATTCCTCACACCTACTCCTATAACCAGGAAACATAGATTCCTTCTGTCACAGGGCCTCTCTACATGTCCCTTGCTGTGTAGACCAAGTTGGCCTCAAAACTCACAGAGATCCAGCTATTGCTGCCTTCCAAGTACTGGGATTAAAGGTGTGCACCTCTGTACCCAGACCAACACAGCGATTCTTAATGAGGCCCTTCATTCACAACTCACAAGTTCACATCATAAACACTCCCAGAAATAGCTCCCCTCTACCACGTTAACATCAGTCTCCTGAAGACCAGCCACGGGACGTATCTTCTCCATTGAACTTTCAGACTCACAATTGTCCCAGCTTGCTTACACATCAGTTCATTTATACCTATACCCTCATACGAACACAGAGTTGCAAACACATCTGTCAAACATATGTTCCAGGTAGGTCTTCCCAAAGTTTTTCCCGTAGAGACGCTGGTATAGTGTCGATAGGATTTTAGAACTGACCTTGGCCCTCCTAACTGCTAGAATGCTCCTTTCCATCCAAGCTGCAGGTCAAGCCAAAGTGCTGCTTTCCAAGGCAACCCCCTACATCTTTAGGAGATTTCAAGGTCAGCAGGTAAATATATTTCTCCTTTCTCACAAGTTGGTGTTGGCTCTGGCGTAGACAGCTTTGGCGGCCAGAACTGTTTCCTTTCCCATTTGCCCAGCCTTTCAAGTGGAGATCTCAAAAGAGGAGCATACCTTTAGGTGGGCATTAGAAGATCTGTGTGCTGAGGAACCAGGGAAGGGCTTCATATGCCACGTGGGGCCTGAGGAGGTGGGGCCGGGAAGTAGGAAGGGCTGCCCTGCTATAAGACCCCGCCCTAGACATGGATACTTTCTGGTCTGTGATCCCCAGTTCCTCCTGTAAAATTCTTGACATTCCATCTACTTTTCCTCTGAAGATACCAAGCTGCTTTCTAATTAGGGTCCTCATTCCTTTCGTCCCTACGTGTATAACACAGAATAGTATTATGCGTGAGAGAATAGACACAGGAGTCAGACTTTAGTTTTGGGAGAATTACTTCATCTCAGCCGTTTACCTTCCTGGGCATAAGGACACAATTGGCCAGCTCTTCATAAGATAACACAGTGAGATAAGTGAACAGCATAGACACACTGCCAGGCCCACTGGGAACAGCCACTGTGCTGTCCTGATATAAACTGCCCCTGAACAACAGCACGTTCGTGTCCCCACATATCTTCTCCCAGATTTGCACATACATGTCTCCATGCATCACAGGGCACTCCTACTTCTCTCTTCTATGAGTGTCCCACAGCTCATGTGGTCATGAACCCCTGCCATGTAGTCTTAGCATCCACCCATTCTGAGAAAGGGGTGGTGACATTTTCCTCAAAGAATGAGGGAAAGGACAACAAAAAAAGAGAGGAAAAGAGAGTGTGGCCTTTCCCAACAACCTCCCTTCCTATACTGCCGAGACACTGCCCTCCACTCTAACCCCAGCACTGCCTTGGGTGGGATAGGGTAGTACCTGCATAGAATGGGTCTTGGAGCTCAGGAACTGGGGCTTTGTCGCAGCTGGCTTGGCTGAGGGGCTCAATGGCCTCCATGCTGAGAAAGGCAGTGCTGGCTGGAGCAGGACCAGCCTGAGTCACCCCCAAGGCCTTTTAAAGCCCCTTTGTCTTGTCTCCAGAGCTGGCAGCTGAATGAACTCACTGAGCTGTTTTTAGAACCTGTCCCCCTCCCAACTTCTTGTGTGATAGACGTGGGCACCTGCCTCCCCTTCCCCTCACCCCACCCCTTCTGTACTGTGAGGTCTGCTTGGCTAAAAATAAGCCTGAGCCACTAAATAAAATCTTGCCCAGCATGATGGGAAGGGAGGGGTGCTAAAATGAGAATTAGGGATAAGTATGGGATCTTGAAAATGCATTTGGAATTTCTTTGTAGGATATGGGAACACTCTTAGGATATCAGACTATAACTCCCACATGTTTAGCCTCTATGCAAATCTAAGGACAGAATTCCTTGAAGTGAGAATCAGAATGGTGAAGAGAGAACAGATAACCAGAGAGAGCGAGTCCTGAGAGAGAGAGAATCCTGAGAAAGAGTGAGACCTGAGAGAGAGCAGATGATAACCAGAGAGCAAGACCTGAGAAAAGAGAGAATCCTAAGAGAGAGCGAGACCTGAGAAAGAACAGATAACCAGAGAGAGCGAGTCCTGAGATTTCATAAATGACAAAAAGGAAGTCTGTGAAAACAGAGTAGGAGGCACAGGACAGAAAGAAACTTCACTAGATTTCATTCTGTAGCTCACATCAAAATAGCAAGAACCTAGCAGGATGGTGGTGGCACACGCCTTTAATCCCAGCACTTGGGAGGCAGAGGTAGGCGGATCTCTGTGAGTTTGAGGCAAGCCTGGTCTACAAGAGCTAGTTCCAGAATAGGCTTCAAAGCTACAGAGAAATCATGTCTCGAAAAACAAAACAAACAAAAAATCAAAAATTCCTTCCCAACTTCCTAGACGTCTCATGATTACTCCCAACACCCTGTTAGTTCCCAGAAATCCCAAATGAACTCACAAGTGTCAAAAGTATCATTTATACCGTGCCTACAATTAACACTGTGAAAAGCCCCTAGAGCCTTGGCCTGCTTTCGGGTACTCCCTGCCTGGAATTGTCCTTTCTCTTCCCTTCATCCTGCCATCTAGCAAAACCACCATTACCACTATCACAAACTTCAGGCCCTTACCATTTCACCTCTATTGTCTGTTCTTGGTTTGAGCCACTAAGCCATGTAAAAATAATAGTTATAAGATAACTAGGGACCCTGAGTAAAATAATTCTCTTCATTACTTTCTCAACTTGTCCCAAAGACTGCTTCCAGGGACCGTGAGGTAGGTAGGATGTGTGGATGTGAAGGCACAGACTTAGGACTCAGATCCTGATTGAGAACAAAAAAATCAGGCACTCACTGGCTTGCTTGGCCTTTTCGGTGTAGGTGGTAGTAAGATCTTCTCCCACTGGGTGAGGGACAGGACCCACCATAGGGATGAGATGAGGACCAGGCTGGAGTGGACCATGGGGTAACAGAAGTGCTTCGGCAGGTGGTGGCTGAAGGGTTGTTCCTTCCTCCCAAGATGGGGAGCTCACACGGCTGTCACCCTGGCTGGGAGAGCCAGTTTTAGCAGGTACTGGTTCTGCAGGACTGTCAGACAGGTACACCTCATCAGGTGTGGCTCCTGGAGGGACGGGCCTTGTGGGACCTCGGCGGCGGGTTCGGCGGGGTTTCTCCTGTGTGGCAGGGCCATCAACATCACTGTCTGTCTCTCCATAGTAAGCTTCACTGTCAGGAGGTGAACGAAGGCTCCCAGGCTGAAAAGCCTGGGTAGCAGGAGCACCTGGGGGCTCCGGACTCAGCGGAGATAGGGGTGACAGCACCTGAAGCTCCCCTGGAGATGGAGATCTCACAGACCCTTCATCTGCTACCCTGGATGGAAAAGATGAATTTGAAAGAGGGTCTAATGGTTACAGGACTAACAGCTCTGGAGGGGATTTGGAGGGATGAAGGGGCAAGGCAGGGGAGAAAGGATACTGGCATATGGCTGGAATAGGTGGGCTAGGAGAGAGGGATCTGACAACTTTGATGAAGATGTGATAAGGAATGGGCAAGGATTGAAGTCCACCGGACATTCAAATACCTGCTCGACACCCCATCCCTCAGTTGCAGATACATTCCATTGGGATGTATATGCAAACATTCTTCAACAGAAAAAGTAACCAGAAATAGGTACGTGTTAGTTACCGAAGTCAGGTCAGTGAGACATAGAGCTGAAACAGGCAAAATGAGACCCAGGCTAGAGAAAAAGGAGAAGAGGACTTCATACCTCCTCACAGTGAGGACGAGTTGATGTCCTGAGGCATCAATGAGGGTCATGGCACTGGCATGGGAGAAGTTTGTGCAAGAAACTCCATTGATCGCCAAGAGCTGGTCCCTCTCTCGGAGTCCTGCTCTTCCAGCCTGGCTCCGTCTTCGGATCTAAGATGTTGGAGGAGAGACTGGGGATCATGGGGAGCTCCAATGAGAGTGGGGTGAAAGGACAAAAAGGGCTTTCTTGTTGTTGTCTTATGTCTGGGGTGCAACTAAAAAGACCTGCCTAGAGGTATTCTGGGAGATTGTGACACAGGGCTATCATTTATTGAGTTCTCCCTGAATGTTAGGTACTGCACTGTATGGAATATTGCACCTAATTCTTATTTTATACAGTTGGTACTATCATTACCCATGTTTTACAGCCCAGAAAGCTGAGCCTTTAGGGGTAAACTGTAAGGCTGATGACTTAATCAGCAAGTCTAGCACCTAATCTTGCCTAGTAAGAAAATGGATATGACTTAGGGAAAGAGGAGCATTGAAGGCATTGGCAGGGCAGGGTAGGGCAGGGCAGGGCAGGGTTGGGCTGGGAGAGACTGCCTTAGCTTGTCACACATCAAATTAGTCAGAGAGAAATGAGAACCTTCCCTACATTCCTGAAGTTTGGAGTAGAGAAGCTCACACACATAGGGGAGCAAATACTGGATGAGCAGACTCAGTCTCTTCTCCCACAGTGCTGAAGCAGGGCCTTCCTTTTGCTCTGCTCCCTGAAACCAGAATTGGCTTTGCTTATAGTCCTCCAGGAGCGTGTGGGCACAGTCTGCTCCCCTATAGCCTTGAGCATGCTTACCTGCCCACCTGCCCACTAACTTCTTCACAACCTCCCACTCTGCCCACCCCCACTGGCCCAGAAGGCCACCACATGACTCTTTCCGAGTTCCCTTAGGTTCCCCTTTTTATGAAATATCACTTTAGGGGCTTTCCCTTACCTTGGATACCTGTAAAGGTTTCTTCTGTTCAGCCCCCCCTTGAAGCCGGAAGCCCCAGGGAGCTCCCCCTGCTAATGTGACCTGTACCTCCTCCTCAGCACCCATTGCACAGCTTGGCCCGTGACCTCCGAAGTTTGGACAGTGTCCCTCAGAGACAAGTTGAGGTGCTGGTACCCCGTCCGGCCTGCCTATCCAGCTGTCCTGCTTCTGCCGACCCAGGCCTACACACACACACATACACACACACACACACACACACACACACACACCACACGCCATAGGCAGGCAACTTGGGCCTTGGATCAGCACAGTCCAGTACACATGTCCTGTCAATCACAGGTTGCTTAAAATAGTTGCCGGCTGTACTCTTCTCCCTCCCCCAGCTATTTTACTCCTAAACCTAATTATAGTACAAACTCCTGTCCTCCATGTCCTCCCTTCTCCTGCACAGGCCTTTTTAGCCGGGGCTCAGTATCAGATCTGTAGGACTTTTGACTAAGTACAATCTTTCAGGCACCATACCTTCCTTCTCCAAAGCCCACTGCACAGTGAGAGCAGCAGAGGGGATTCAGTCCCAGAGCTGTCAAGAAGTGACGGGGTCTGCTCCCTAAACTCCTTAGGGAAGAACGCTGCTTTGAATTTACTATTGAACCCGAACCTGTTTGTGCACTGCACAGGATGTTAATTATGGAAAGGATGACTTTTGTGAAAGAGTAAGAGTTTAATCCCAGCCCTCGAGAGACAGAGTCAGGTGACTCTCTGAGTTCCAGACCAGCCTGGTCTATAGAGCAAGTTCCAAGACAGCCAGGGCTACACAGAGAAATCTTGTCTTGAAAAACAAACTAACAAAAAGAGTAAGTTTATACATCAAGTGGCCAGATATGAGGAAGTGACAGACCCAAGCCTCAAACCTTCCTCCAGAGGGTACAGTTAAAGAATATGTGTAAGTTAAAGACATCTGGTAGATGGCTCAGCATTTCAGGCCTGACACTCGACCTGAGTTCTATCCCTGGAACCCAACAAGGCATGGTGGAAAGAAGAAACTGACTCCAAAAGTTGTACTCTGCCCTCCACACATACCTTGGAGCATTTGAAAAACAGCAGCAGAACAGTCTGAGGTTGGGGAAAGGCGACTGGTGGTGAGAAGCAATCAATGGGTTCTCTGCACATTCCCCCTGTGACAGCAGGGATTCAACCAGGCTTGTGTGCACAGTGTGAGAAAGCTGGAGTTCTGAGCTATAGCCCAGCCTTTATGGTTTGTTGTCAGATTCATGTATGTTTGGCTCTCTGATATCAAGCAACCACTCACCACAGATTTGCAAAGACCAAGTGAAGAGTCGGTTATTTCAGTAAAGCAGCCCTGGAAGGGGAAGTTAACCCACACGGCTGTTATTATTATGACCCACATATTGTTTTCGACAGCAAGGCCAGTGGGAGACTAATAAGACACTGCTTGGCTCTGTGATTTTAGTGCCATTGAGATGGCTCAGCGGGTAAAATGCTTCCTGTGCAAGCCTCGCAACCTGAGCTTGAAGCAGAGTGGAAGGAAAGCACTGTCCTCTGACCTCCATATCTGAGCAGTGGCAGAAGTGTGTCAACGCTCTTGCAGAGTGTCACACAAAATAATATAGTTTTAAATTAGTGATAAGGAACTAAAAATAAGTGATCCAAGGTGGTTGATGCAGGTGTGCATCAGTAGTAACTGTAACTATGGAAATCTGTCTGTCCACTACAGGACTGGGTACTAGGTGGAGGAATTTTGATCATTTCTGATTCAGTTGTTTTGCTACATCTTTCTACTTCTTCCTAAAGCCTTTTCTGGCCATCTTCCAGCTTCTTCCCGATAGGATGAATCCTTACTTCCTTGGGCAACATAGGTATCTTGTGCACACTTCCATTTTTCAGCCAATCATGGAGATTGTTTATCTGCCTCCTAGATCATTAAAAAGTTGAAGGCAAGGAATGTGTGCTGATGTAGTCTACAATTTGACTTTTTGTTTTGTTTTTCTTTTGAGGCACAGTCTCATGTAACCCAAACTGGACTCTGAACTCTTGATCTTTCTGCCTCCACTTCCCAAATCACATGTTGTATGTTATTATATTCTGTATCTCAGGCTGTTCTCAGTAAATGTTTGCTGAACTAAATTACTATCACAATACAAAAGGGGAGAGGCTATGGAAACGTAGTTAGAGATGTGTGTGTAGACAAGCAACTGTTGGTATTATTAAAATCTCTACTTGTTTCTAGGTTTCCACTGCACAAATGTGTCCCACATTATAAAACCTCTTTCCGTTACAAAACATAACATTATCACTGGTTAACAATGGGTAAGATTTGTGGAATAGCTTTTCTGCTGGTGTGATAAAAACTATTTGTCTTGGTTATGATATACTTATAAAAATCAGAATTTAGCCAGGCAGTGGTGGTGCTTTAATTCCAGCACTCGGGAGGCAGAGGCAGGCTGATTTTTATGAGTTCGAGGCCAGCCTGGTCTACAAGAGCTAGTTCCAGGACAGGCTCCAAAGCTACAGAGAAACTCTGTCTCAACATCCCCCCCTAATCAGAATTTAGAGTTAGAAAAACAATATCTGAGTTCTTGTTACTCTATTGTTTATCACTATAATTTTATAACTTGACTATCAGTTTTAAAAAAAGCATCTAGATATCCCTCATTGACTATTCGAATATTTATTTTTATTATTTAAATTCTGTGTCTGTGTGTGGGTATGTGCATGTGGGTTCACGAAGAAGGCAATAGACGGCCTGAAGCGGAGTGACAGGCTGAAGCTCCCCAGTGTAGGTACTAGGAACCAAGTTCTGCTCTTGTGCAAAAGAGCAAGCATTTTTAACTGCTGAACCATCTCTCCAGTCCCATTTGTTTATTTACTGATTTATTTATTTATTACCAAGTAATCTTTGACTTTTATTGTACATATCAACATTTTACAGAAATAAGAGTTAATCTGAAATTACAGATCTTCTGATTCCTTTCATTGTATTATCTTTAATTTATATTATGTGTGTGTTTGTTTAATGAATACATCTGAAGTCCCCACTACTTAGGAGACTGAGGCAAAATAATTACCTGGGCACAGAAGGTCAAGACCCAACTGACTGGACAACATTAAGAACACACCTTAAATAAGTTTAGTACTACCTGTAGGCCAACCACTGTGCTATACCGGGGGCTTTAACTAATACTCAGTGCACAGCAGAATCACCCAGAAAACTTTGACAGCTATGGGTTCCCTAAAATAAGACACACACACACACACACACACACACACACACACCCTCAGCTTTAGGGGCTTCATTGGTCTACTACACACCCTGGGCAAGTACCCGATATTGAGCTCCACCCACACCTATAGCCTCTCTTCTTTACTCATTTACTGTTTTGAGACAAGGTCTCACTATACAGCCTAGGCTAGCCTTGAACTTGCTATAAATGGTGTTTGAAGTTCTGATCCTCCTGCCTCCACCTGAGTGCTGGAGTGACAGGCATGTGCCGCTATGTTCAGTCAGCACTAATGTTCTTGTTTTGTTTCATCAGTAACATCTTTAAGAGCACTACAGACCATGCTAAATGCCAAGTTGAGATTCAGAAAATTTAAAAATGAAATTTATAGCCTTGATCTTCAAGCTGTGACTCTTAGCTCTGACTAGGAAGTGTGTAGCTTCAAGCCAGACAGATTACATCTACTTCCTTACGGTGAAATGAAAGATAAACAGGATAAATCATGTAAATGCTTAAGTCTCCCAGCTGCCCAGACTCCTGAAATAATCACACAAAAACTATATTATTTAAATTACTGCTTGGCCAATTACTTAATTGTATTGTTAACTAGCTCTTATATCTTTGGCTAATGCATTTCTGTTATTTTATATTTTACCATGAGGCTCATGGCCTACTGGCACGGTTTCACTTAGGGTGAAGGCTCAGCCTTGGGCAGGTGCTCAACAAATGTTAGTTGCATTTGGCAAATTATTAAACTAGACAAATGTTAGTCAGCAAGAGAATTATCTAGAAGGGAGACATCTGTCAAGCTTAGTGTCAGGGACTTAAGGGACTATTGTTTGCTGAGCCCCATCTCCAAAACTGAACTACATCTAGGCAGATCAGAAGTTTACATTTCTAGTCAGGTTTGGTGGCATATGCATTAATCCCAGCACTCTGGGAGTATAGGCAGGAGGATCTCTGTGAGTTCGAGGCCACTTAGGTCCACAGAGTGAGTTCTAGGCCAGAAGGGGTATGCAGTAAGATCCCCCTACTAAAAACAAATAAATAAACGAATAAACAAATGAATGAATGAATAAATAAGTCCTGGTAGTGGTGACACACACCTCCAGTACTGGGGAGGCAGAGGCAGGCAGATCTCAGAGTTTAAGCTAGTCTGGTCTACAGGGCAAGTTTTAAGACAGCCAGGCTACACAGAGAAACCCTGTCTTAAAAAACAGAACAAAAACTTAAAAACAAGAAAGAGAAAGAACAAAGAAATAAGAGGGAAATGAATACATTTCTAACAAGGCTCAGCTGATACTGATACTATCAGTACCAGGATCCATTGGCGTTACTTTAAAAATGTACAGAAACAGCTGGTGACGGCACCAGCTGTTCTTGCAGATGACCTCGGTTTGATTCCCGGGATCCACACGGCTTTTTAACTAATCTGTAACTCCAGTTCCAGGGGATCCAGTGCCCTCTTCTGGTCTCTGTAAGATGCACAAATACGCATTCAGGCAAAATACCCATACATAAAAAAATTAAAGACAACAAACTGGGCAGAAACAATTGCCTGGTTAGTAACCCATATGCAAACTGAAGTACCCATTTTTTTTCTAAGTATGCACTACTGTATAACTACCATTACATATGAAAGCAAAATACTTTGCTTACTCTATTCATGAGACCTATGACCTGAGTTGGCCCAAAGAAGTGCTTAAAGCTGTATGAATAAATAATACTGAAAGAATTACAATGCATGCACTGGGGAGGTGAGAGCATAGACTGTGAATTCAAGGTGACCCTGAATTACATATCCAGTTTCAGGACAATCTGGCTATATATTGAGATCCTGTCTCAAAAAACTGACTAGGGGGAGAAAGAAAAAAGAACAATTATTATTTACAATTCTTCTTCTTCTTCTTCTGGTTATTTTTTTCGAGACAGGGTTTCTCTGTAGCTTTGGAGCCTCTCCTGGAACTAGCTCTTGTAGACCAGGTTGGCCTCGAACTCACAAAGATCCGCCTGTCTCAGGCTTCCAGTGCTGTGATTAAAGGCATGCACCACCACGGCCCGGCTACAATTATTCTTTAAAAGGTTTTATGAAGCCGGGCGATGGTGGCGCACGCCTTTAATCCCAGCACTCGGGAGGCAGAAGCAGGCGGATCTCTGAGTTCGAGGCCAGCCTGGTCTACAAGAGCTAGTTCCAGGACAGGCTCTAGAAACTACAGGGAAACCCTGTCTCGAAAAAGCAAAAAATAAAAAATAAAAGGTTTTATGATTACTGAAAGAATTGTAGCTTTTTTTTTTTTTTTAACAGAGAGCAGGGAGTTATTTTGATTCTGATGGAGTTTTGCCTCTGTTTAAAAAAAAAGACACGCTAAAAAAAAAAAGCTGCAGAGAAACCCTGTCTCGAAAAACCAAAATAAATAAATAAATAAATAAATAGATAAATAAATAAAAAAATAAAAAAAAGACACGGCACGAAATGGCAAATAACTAATCTTTATTGAACACTATATTAGACAGTCTTATGAAACGTCTCTAAATTCATCTCAACTCACTGTTAGGCATTCTTTTCATTATAGTAAAAAAATAAATTGGGGTAGAAACTGTCCAAATATTGAGCTAATGGGCTCAAACTCGAACACTTAAGCACACAATCTCATAGCAAGGGCTAGTACCCTGCCACCACCGCGCGTGGCTCAAAGGTCAGTGGGGTGAGATCTACCTGAGGGACGCAAATCAATGGGGGTGAAAGGTTAACAGGAAGTGGCTACGAGACTAGAGGTCCTTAATAATTCACGGCATGACAGAGGGAGCGTTACGAAAATAGTCTGACCTCGTTTTCTCAACACCCTCTCAGCTGGAAAAGCCATAAAGAGTCTGGAATATCTGGGAAAAAAAAAAAAACAAAAAAAACAAAAAACATAAATTTCAGCGATGCCTCTCAGTGGCCATAACGGGAAAGAACAAAAGCGCATGCGCAGCATCCGGGCTCCCGGAAGCGTACCTAGGGCCGACGTGGCAGAAGGAGGGGCTCCCGGTCCTACAGCATGGGGCGGAACTTCCGGGGACGGCACGACAGCCCCTCTCGGAACCGGAAGTCGAACCTGGGAGCCTTGACGTTAGGAACGAAGTCGAACCTGGATCTGGAGCCGGGTGAGGAGTGGCATCGCGAGGTTGCGCGGTGGGGAGGAATGCTGAGAGAGGCCAGGGTATTTCTGGCCTGATTGTGGTCCCGTTTTAGAGGAAAGGGAGGAGCCTGGGGGCGGGGCCTGGGAAGAGACCCTCACCTCCCGCATCCGTGAACGGCGATCGCTCCCAGACCCCTCCCTTCATCTCCTGGCCCAGGTTCCGGCTCTCGCCTCGCCTTCCAAGCATGTTGAAGGGCATTAGAAGCTTGGTCTTTACTGCTTAATGAGCCGGCCCTCATCGTGGCCCTACAGGCTGGTTTGGCTTCCTGATCTCAATCTCTGGAGCTCCCAAACCTCCGCATCTCGGGTACTTTCTGAGTTCTAGGAAGCTTGCCCCGCCCCTTTGGGTTGTCACCCTCGACTGTCTACCTAGAATGGAGTCAAGATTGGAGTTTGACTCCAAGCTTATTCCGTCCTTCTCTCTCCTGACTTCAGGAAGTTAAAGGGGAGAGGGACGTCTCCCAAGCTTAGTGTTGATGGCATGTGCAAGGTTTAGGGTTTGGAAGGACAGTTCCTAAAATGGCTTTGAGGTTACAGAGTTTTCAGTCCGGCAGTAGTTCATCTTTTGGGCTTTGCTAGCAAAGAGAGAGAGGCCCATTGTTCTACTGCAGCACTTAAGAGGTCTCACTTTTCCTGGGCCCCTTCTGCCTGTAGAATAATTAATATAATAACGATGTTTAAAACTGCTGCCACCTTATTGGGATGGCTCTTGAAAGGACCTCCAACTCATCCTTCTGTTGCTGATCAAGATTGTAATAGTTTTGATAACGATTTATCAAACAAACATTAGAACAGAAACCGGATTACAGACATGCTTTTGAATTTAGAATACCCATAGCTCTCTGCTTGAGGGATGAAATGAATGATCTTTGTAATGGAATACTGCTTGCTAAGTATTCAGGTGTTTTTTGTTTGTTTGTTTTGTTTTATTGTTTTGTTTTTTTTTTCCAAGACAGGGTTTCTCTGTGTACCCCTGACTGTCCTGGAACTTTCTCTGTAGACCAGGCTGGCCTTGAACTCACAGAGATCTGCCTGCCTCTGCCTCCTGAGTGCTGGGATTAAAGTCGTGCACCACCACCGGCTACATTTTTTAAAATCTTAATGCTTCGTTTGTAAGGTTAATACACTATTTTCATGGAAAGGCTAGGGTCAGAGTAACATTTGGATTATTACAGGTCAGACAAAGAATGCCATTTCTCCCAAACAATAACTCTACAGTTTGTCTTTTGTAGGGGAAGGATTTTAATCAATTTTTTTTGCCTTAGTGCTAAACAAAAAAAAAAAAACCCCAGCATATTTGAAGTTACTCAAGTGTTTATGGAATGGAAAGGTAGATGATAGAATGAATGAATGGAAAGGGGAAACATTGTTTATTTACTTGTAACATCATGGGAGTTATCAGCCAGAGGACTCTGTGAGGAGGCACTGAATGTCTGATGTTCAGTTCCACTAGGTCTGTCTGAAGTTGGAATTGATACCTCTTCCGAGTGACACAGCATGGGGAAAGTGGCTGGGTACTGACTGGCAGGAGTTAGAGTTCAACTGATCACTGCGTCTTCCTTCTCTGAATAGTTGCTCTCTCCTTAGAAGGTGTTTTAACTGGTTTCATTCTTTTCCTTCCCCCATAGGTAAGATCAAATTGGGGATGCACTCATAATGAATGTCAACCAATCAGCTCCACCTGTTCCACCATTTGGGCAGAGCCAGCCCATCTACCCAGGGTATCATCAGTCCGGTTATGGTGGGCAACCAGGACCTGCAGCACCTGCCTATGGAGCCTACAATGGCCCACTGCCAGGCTATCAGCAGACACCTCCCCAAGGTATGTTCTCAGGTTCCTTTTGAGCCAAGGAAGGGAATAAGCAGTATTCGGGTTAGATTGTAGTCTTCTGACAAGGCTGCTTGTCAGAAGGACTGTGATTGAAGAACATGAATCTGGCCCTCTGAAAACGAGAGCCCATGAGTTGTCTGTCTCACTGTGTTTCTATATGTGTGACTCTTTCCACCTGAAGACATCTAATGAGAATGATTCTTCCAGATTTCATCACAGCTCACTTCTGTGGATGTCACCCTAGACAGCCTCACCTGGCTGCATTATTAAGAGCTCGATGGAAGGGTTGTAGTCATAGCTCTTCTGTTGCCTGTTGACTTAAACTTTTCTTCGTATGTGCTGAGAATGCTTCTTATTTGACTTCTGGTTCTGACTATGAAATGAATCTGGGAAGAAGAGTGTATTTGTATGCATGACTTTTAGTACTCCTGGGTCTTTTACTGACATTCATTTTCCTTTGCTTGGGTTTCCTTTTCTTGGCTATTTTATATTATCAGTGAAATAAGGAAGCTTAGTGTTGCATTAGATGCTATGCTCCCAGCCCTCAGTGTTTTGTTTTATGTTACTTTTTCAAAAAGAGTAGCTGGTTCTCTGTTACCAGGCAGACCTTGTAAAGTTATTAATAAAAGACTTTTCAGTTAGGCTGGTTGAAGATTTAGAGTAATGCCAAACACTATGTTGTTTAAGAGAGTAGATTCCACAGACACAGGCCTATAATCCTGTCCTCACTGCAACAGGAGGATTGTGGGTTCAAGACCTACCTGGGCTGTAGAGTAAGTCCAAATCTATCTTAGGTAACAGATAAGCTTCTGTCTAAAAATAAAAAGTAAAAAAGAAGATATAAATCATTAACAAAATGCTTGCCTAACATGTATGAGATCCTAAGTTCAATCCCCAGAACTACCAAAAAAAAAAAAAAAAAAAAACCCATAAAATAAATAAAAGTAGCTCAGCAGGTAAAGGTGCTTATCACTAAGCTTAGTGACCTAAGTTCAATCTCTGAGACCCACACGGTGGAAGGAGAAAAAGAAGTTGTCTTCTAATCTCCACACACAATAAATATATAAATATAATTTTATGGGGTTAGAGAGATGGCTTAGTGGTTAAGAGCACTTTCTGTTCTTGTAGAGGACCTGAGTTCAATTCCCAGGACCCGCATGGCAGTTCACAGCCATCCATAATCCCAGTTTCAAGGGATCTAATGCTCTCTTCTGACCTTTGTAGGCACCACTCATGCATCTGAGCAAAACACTTTTCCCCCAAAACCAGGTTTCTCAGTGGCTTTGGAATTAGTCCTGGAACTTGCTCTGTAGACCAGGCTGCCTCAAACTCACAATGATCTGCCTGTCTCTGTCTCCTGAGTGCTGGGATTAAAGGCATGAGCCACCACCGCCTGGCTGTGAACAGAACACTTAAACACATAAAATACATAAATGTAATAAATACATACAGATACAAACACACACATATATTTTGTTGTTGTTGTTTTGTTTTTCAAGATGCGGTTTCTCAGTTTGCCTGTCTTAGAACTTGCTCTGTAGACCAGGCTGGCCCAGACCTCAGAGATTTGCCTGCCTCTGCCTTCTGAGTGCTGGGATTAAAGGCCTAGGCCACCATACCCATCTCAGAAGTAGATTTAATAAAGAGTGGAAGAGTACCAGTCAGGCAAAGCATGAATAGGTTTTGAAAATGAATGAAATATTACTATTTTAGTCACACTGTAGAAAACAGTGAAGTGGTAGAATTAGATCTTGGTTCTTTAGAAGTGCCTTGTTCTCAGTTGGGACTTTGGACAGAGTCCGCTTCTGCTCTTTTAGGTTTGACGTATCAGAATGGAGTTGTCATTGTCTTCTGACAGAGGTTTGTCATTGAAGGGAAATCTCTCTGCTTCTGTTATGGTTAGTGACCAAGTTCAGCTTCTGAATCTGATCTTTCCTGAGGGTCAGCAACATTTCAACACTGATTTCCCAAGTAGCTCATCACTTGTATTGTATGTTGGCAGTATGGCTAAGGTTAGTGAGAGTCGTGTGGAGGAGAGATCTGATCCCAGGAAAGGACAGAGCCCAGCTTTCGTGAGAATGTGGGTAACAACATTAACATTAGGATAGGCCATCTGTCCTGACAGAACTCTTGGAGAACAAAGGTCTCTGACTTGGGAGAACGCTACTTAACTTGAAAGCGGGTGAAAGAGCGTGATAGGATATATTAAATATACCAAGAAGAGGGGGTCAGAACAGCCACTCAGAGGAGTGCCTTTCTTGTGGTTAGTATAGCTCAGTGGAGCAACACAACTAGCATGCGTGAAGCCCTTGGCTCAGTACCTAGCACTGTAAAACAAAACAAAACAAACAAATAAACAGTTCCCCTCTTGGGGTTTTTGAACTTCTGGTTCTCTTGACTCCTAAATGCCAGAATGATAGGTGTGCACCACCATGTACTTTATGTTAGATTTATTTATTTTCTTTACTGGTTAAGAGTGTTTTGCTTGCATGGATGTATTGAGAAGTCAGAAGAAGAAGACAGATCCTCTGGAATTGGAGTTACAATTGGTTGTGAGCCACCGTATGGTTGCTAGGATTGGATCTTTGGTCCTTTGCAATTACCCAGGTCTTAAACGGCTAAGCCATCTTTCCAGTCCCCACCAGGCAGGTTTTTATGTGGAACTGGAGGTCGAATCCAAGGCTTTATACTAGGCAAGCAACTGATCACATCTCCAGCCCCTTAGTCTTAGTTTCTTTCTTCTTTTTCCCTTCCTTCCTTCCTTCCTTCCTTCCTTCCTTCCTTCCTTCCTTCTCTTTCTTTTTCCTTCCTTCCTTCTCTTTCTTTTTCCTTCCTTCCTTCCTTCCTTCCTTCCTTCCTTCCTTCCTTCCTTCCTTCCTATTTATTTATTTATTTTTTTCTGAGACAGGGATTCTATGTAGCCCTGGCTGTTCTAGTACTCAGTATGTTGACAAGGCTGACATATCTTGAATCTCAGAGATTAACTTGCCTCTGCCTTGGAAGTGTTCTAATTAAAGGCATGTGCCACATCCCTAGTTTCTTATAGAATAATTCATTATATTCTTGTTCATCATCTTCTGTACCACCTTTCTCACGTATCCTCCAAGTTCCTAAGTTGTGGAGTGAGATGTTTTCCAGAGAAGGGTTGAAGGCTGTCTTAGACTGAGAGAGAGTGTTGATCAGAGGAAGGTCCTCCATTGTGTTGTTTTGCGTAACTTCACCCTAACATGCTGAAGTAAGTAGCCTGTTTGTTGGGTGTCTACATGCCAAACACTGCTGTAGTGAGAGTTGCTCTGCAGCTGGAGTGAAGGTTTCCTTTATTGATTCTTGCTTTGCATTCCTGCTTCAAGGTGGGGAAGAAAATGATTTCCTAACCATTTAGTGTTTATCCTTCACCCTCAGGTGTGCCAAGAGCCCCACCTTCCTCAGGGGCACCTCCAGCCTCAACAGCACAGGCCCCCTGTGGTCAGACTACATATGGCCAGTTTGGTCAAGGTGATATACAGAATGGGCCAAGCTCCACGGCTCAGATGCAAAGGTATGTACTGGGTGAGCCTAAAATCAGTGTGATAAAAGTGGATTAGGGATGTATGGGGATCTATTTTTTTTTCATTCTTAGATTCTTTCTTCTCTTCCCTCTATCCTGTTTGTCTTCTTTTAATTATTTTATGTTATATTTATTTGTTTTGTATGTATGAATGATGTATGTGGGCATACATGCCATGAGGTGCATATAGTACGTCAGGACAACTTGTAAGAATTGTTCTTTCCTTCCAGAATGTGGGTTCTGGGGTTCAAACTCAAGTCTTTAGGGTTGACAACAAAGAACTTAACCCACTTAGCCATGTTGCCAACCCTTGCCTTCTTTTTTTCAGGTTACAGGTACTACTAATGTCCAGCCCTATTATGGACCCATGTTAGTACCTGGGTTTGTTTCCATATTATCTTTCTGTAAACCTGAATGTTTTTCCCCTTTACCAGACATACATTTTCGCAGTGGTTCTAGTCCCCACTAGCCTATGCTAGGGGAGAAACAGGAAGAGGGACCTCAGATTGTCTGTGTAACCTTTTTCACTAGACCAGGTACTTAGTAGGACTGATTGGTTAAATTTGTACATGCAAGCCGGGCGGTGGTGGCGCACGCCTTTAATCCCAGCACTCGGGAGGCAGAGGCAGGCGGATCTCTGTGAGTTCAAGACCAGCCTGGTCTACAAGAGCTAGCTCCAGGACAGGCTCTAAAGCTGCAGAGAAACCCTGTCTCGAAAAACCAAAAAAAAACAAAAATTTGTACATGCAAGTTCTGAAATGACAAGACTCAGAAGGCAAACTACATAAATAATGAGAACCTGAGAAACCTCTCTTTGCACAGAGCCTGTTACAGGAGGTGTTGCTGCATCCCAGCTGCTCCATCCCGAAATAATCACACAGAAACTCTATTATTTGCAATACTGTTTGGCTAATAGCATAAGCATATTTTTACATCTAGCTAGCTTTTACATCTTAAATTAACCCTTTTCTATTATTTTATATTTTACCACGAGGCTTGTGGCCTACAGGCAAGGTTGCAGCTGGCGGTTTGTGTCTGTCTCTTCTGGCGGCTCCATGACATCTTGCTGACTCTGTCTTCTTTCTCCCAGCATTCCGTTTAGTTTTTCCCTCCTAGCTCCAATAAAAGCAACACATGTACAGAAGGACTTCCCACATGAAGGAGGGAAGTTATTTCTGTCAGAACCTTGTCTGGTTCTGCTAATAGTTGTTTTTGTTGTTGTTGTTTTTTCAAGATAGGGTTTCTCAGTAGCTTTGTAGCTTGACCTGGAACTAGCTCTTGTAGACCAGGTTGGCCTCGAACTCAGAGAGATCCTCCTGTCTCTGCCTCACGAGTGCTGGGATTAAAGGCGTGCGCCACCACCGCCTGGCTCCGTGGGTTCTGCTAATAGTTTAAAAAGTGCAACTGGGTAGTGGATGTGAAAATGGAAAAGTCATTTCTGGAACCTACCAAGTGTATTATAGTCATTCATTAGCACGGAATATAAGACTAGAAAGGCAAACGTGGGACACAATAGATGGTGATAGACAGACAAATAAATATTCCTAAAGATGCAAGATACGGTGCAGCTGTGGGTAACTGTGAGGAGCTCAGAGCTATTTTAGACAGTCTGGTCAGGTAAGCCTCAGTGAAATATTTGAGACCTTAGTGAAATGGAGATGTAAGCCATGAAGATCCAAGGGAAGAGCATTTTCAGTAGAGGGTAGGGCAAATGCAAAGGCTCTGAAGTGGAAAGTCATCTGGTAGACATGAGGAAGAACAAGAGGTCAGTGTATAGTTGGAGTGTAGTCAGTAATAGCTCCCTTGGAAAGATTCAATAGTGAGGTAAGAGATAGGCCTACAGAGAGTATTTCGGTGGGGCTGGAGAGATGACTCAGCAGTTAATAACTCTTACTGCTCTTGCAGAGGACCTGCTTCAGTTCCTAGCACCCACACGGAGGCTCACAACCATCGATAACTACAGTTCCAGGGATTCAAGCTCTCTTTGGGTATCAGGCACATATCTGGCACACATACATGTAGGCAGATTTTTATCTCCCTCCTGCCAGCTCCCAAATAACCACACAGAAACTTCTTATTAATTATGAAAGCTTAGCTGATAGCTTAGGCTTGTTTCTAACTAGCTGTTATAACTTAAAGTAACCCATGTCTATGAATTTACATGCTGTCAAGAGGCTCATGACTTGTTACCTCATCTTCTATACGTCATGCTTTTTCCACGTCTACCTGGCGACTCTGCCTTCTTCCTAGAATTCTCTTTCTGCCCTGAAGTCCTGCTATATCTCCTGCCAAGCTGTTGGCCATTCAGCTTTTTATAGCACCGATCAAAGCAATACATTTTCATACAGTGTACCGATATCCTACAACACGTACATATATGCAAAAAAAACTAAACAAAAAAGCCAAACCACTCATACATATAAAGTGAAATTCAAAATTTAAGGAGAAGCCAGGTATCTGAGGCACATATGAAACCCTAACCTTTGGGAGACAGAGGCAGGTGGATCTCTGTGCTTTACAGCCCAGCCTGGTCTACAAAGCAAGTTTTAGGTCGGCCATATCTATATAGTGTGTGTGGCGGGGTAGGGGGTGAGAGGGAAGGAGTGTTTCTTGAAAGTAAGAGAGTAATCAGCTTTGTTCATTGTTACAGGAAGGAGGGCAGAGAATTGACCATTGGATTTGGCAAGGTCATTATCATTAATAAATGATAAAGGCAGTCTCATGAAGAGATGAAGAAAATGGCTTACTTGGACTGGCTCAGAGACTTTCTTTTCTTTTCTTTTGAGACAGGGTTTCTTTGTGTAACAGACCTGGCTGTCCTGGAACTCTCTTTGTAGACTAGACTGGCCTCAAATTCACAGAGATCTGACTTTCTCTGCTTCCCAATTGCTGGGATTAAATGCATGTGCCACCATCACCTGGCTTAATGGCCTAACATTTAATGAGGAATGGGAATATCATAAATAAATTTCATAAAAATTTGAAAAATATACAAAATTCAGAGAGTATATATATCATGATTCTGCTTATAAAAGACAAAACAAAACCTCACTCTACTGTTTTAAAGACAATGGAAGGTAATGGAGAATTAGGAGTATTTACCATTGGAGAAAGGGAAGGGAATCATGAAGGATTTATGTGTAGGGCCTTTTTGATGTAGTGTGCTGTACTTTCTGATTTGCTTTATGTCATTGGCTGTATTAGAATTGTTTAAGTATACATGTCTATGTTAAGTCTTGGAA
The DNA here is from genome assembly GCF_903992535.2 of Arvicola amphibius. NCBI lineage: Eukaryota > Metazoa > Chordata > Mammalia > Rodentia > Cricetidae > Arvicola > Arvicola amphibius. The sequence continues at coordinate 71,717,230 of NC_052059.1, forward strand.
GTTGGGAATCAGGTTTAGAGTTTGGTTGTAGCTTATTCTGTCATGTTTTCAGTGTTTTTGTTTTCTTTCTGCTCTGTCTTCATTATTTTGCTATAGGGTTAGATTAAATAGAAAAACTATAGATGCTAAATGTAGGTATGGTGGCACACTTTGATAGAATAACACTGGGCAGCTCATAACATTAATCTATACTACTAGAGTAATATAATTAGTCTGACAAGATTTATTGAGCATCTGCTGTATGGTTAACAGTATGTTCAATATTATGGACCACAAGTTAATGCAAAGCCCAACAAAGAGCTTGAGAAATATTAGCAGAAATATTAGTTGAAAGCAGCATTAGGGATGGGGGTATAGTTCACCATTACAGTACTTGCTTGCGTAGTATATTTGAGTTACTGGGTTCAAGTCCCAGCACAACATGCACATAAAAGAGATACCAGTTGAAGGAAAAGTGACTGAATGACAGGCAACTAAAGAACAGATGGAGCTGATCAAACATAAAGTACTAGTTGTTTAATAGAGCTAAAATAAGGAAGGCAGGGAGGGGCTGGGGAGGAGGTTCAGTGAGTAGTGCCTGACAATCTCAGTTTGACCCCCCTAACCAATTCCAGATGCATGGTGCACATCTGTAATCCCAGCACTCTCACAGTGACATGGGATGTGGAGAAGAGAATGGGCAGAAGCCTGAGGGCCAGCTAGCCTGGAGTAAACTGTGCAGCAGAAAGTCTTTCAACTCTGCTTCAACCTGGTAGACGTTGAGAATTGACATCTGAAAGTTGTCTTCTGAACTCCATACATTTACTACTCACTCACCCTGAGTATGCATGCACTAACAGGAAAAAAATTGATCTGGGTAGCGATGTTGGCGCATGCCTTTAATTCCAGCACGCGGGAGGCAGAGGTAGGCAGATCTCTGTGAGTTCGAGGTCAGCCTGGTCTACAAAGCAAGTTCCAGGACAGGCTCCAAAGCTACACAGAGAAACCCTGTCTCAAAAAACCAAAGAAGGTGCCTGGAGAGATGGCTTAGAGGTTAAGAGTACTGACTGTTCTTCCAGAGGTCCTGAGTTCAGTTCCCAGCAACCACATGGTGGCTCACAACCATCTGTAATGAGATCTGGTGCCCTCTTTTGGCCTGCAGGCAGAACACTGCACACATCATACATACATACATACATACATACATACATACATAAATACATAAGCAAACAAACAAACAAACTAGGGGAGGGGCTGGAGCGGTGGCTCAGTGGTTAAGAGCACTGCCTGCTCTTCCAAAGGTCCCGAGTTCAATTCCCAGCAACCACATGGTGGCTCACAACCATCTGTAAAGAGATCTGGTGCCCTCTTCTGGCTTGCAGGCACACATGCAGACAGAATACTGAGAATGCTGTATACATAATAAATAAATAAATCTTTAAAAAATAAATAAACTAGGGGAAAACAAACAGCTACCTACACTTGGTATCCAGTGATACTGGCATGATTTGTATTCATATTTGAATGTGTTGTCATTGTGTGACTATCTAACATAGTTATTCAAGTGACAAGGTGTTGCTCCTTGGTGTGTCATTTCTCTAGTTCTTCCTTGGAACAGTGAGCATCATCCTCCCAGTTAGTATCTAATGCCAGTTTCAGCTGACCTGCCTCCTAATCTCACTGATTCTTCTCACACCATTCCAAGATGAAGTTATAGATACTTTAACTGAATAGGCGAGTTAATTGATTCGTCTCAGTGTTTCTTGAGTAGGAACTTGCTGTAGGTCTGCTTATGTGTGCCTTTCCTTTTGCCTTCTTCAGGTTAGATAATAAGGCTGAAGCAGTTTGTCCACATAGGACAAGGCTAAGGAGGTGATGACGTCTGTGTCAACTAAATAGTACTGACCCCAGGGTGCTTGGTATTTGTGGAGTGGACCTAGAGGAAAGTAAGCTTTGCCACAAATCTTATTTCTGTAGACAATTAAGAATGTCATTTGAGCCAGGTGGTGGTGGTGCACGCCTTTAATACCAGTACTAGGGAGGCAGAGGCAGGTGGATCTCTGTGCATTCCAGGTCTGCCTAGTCTACAGAGCAAGTTCCAGGACAGGCTCCACAGCTACTGAGAAACCCTGTCTTGAAAAACCAAAAAAAAAAAAAAAAGTCATTTGGCCACAAGTATGAAGCTATCAGAGATCTCAGGATGAACATAAAATGCCAGAATACAATGTAGTTTCCTGTGTGGAGATCTGCCAGCTTCAACAGACATCTCACCCCTGCAGTCACCCCTGCTTCATTCTCTTTACAGGGTCCCAGGGTCTCAGCAGTTTGGGTCCCCATTGGCCCCTCAGGTCAACCAGCCAGCTGTGCTTCAGCCCTATGGCCCTCCCCCGACAAGTACACAGGTGACTGCACAGCTTGCTGGAATGCAGATCAGTGGTGCTGGGTCTCAAGCCCCTCCCTCTTCTGGGTTAGGCTATGGTAAGTAGTGGTGGGACCAGGAGGCTATTTTCCTAAGTTTTGGTTCTGGGCATTTTTACTTTATTGTTTTCATTTTCTGTGAAGCTTTGTAGACTGTCCTGGCATTCTCTCTGTAAACCAGGCTGGCCTCACAGAGATCTGTCTTGCCTCTTCCTCCCAAGTGCTGGGATTAAAGGCGTGTGCCACCATGGCCCGCCTCTGGGCATATTTTTTATTTCCTGTGTTTTTGAGTTCTAGAAGCAAGGACAGTTATATTTGTTCCTTTTTGTTGGGAGGAGAAATAATTTATCAAATGAGGCAGAATGACTGGGCCTCCACCTCTGTGTCTTGTGTTTCTTAGGTTCACCAACATCATTGGCCTCAGCCTCAGGAAGTTTCCCTAATTCTGGTCCATATGGCTCCTATCCTCAGAGCCAGGCTCCTCCCCTTAGCCAGACTCAGGGTCATCCTGGAGTCCAGCCTCCCCTGCGATCTGCTCCACCACTGGCTTCCAGCTTCACACCCCCAGCTTCAGGTGGTCCCCGGATGCCTTCCATGACTGGTCCACTTCCACCTGGACAGGGCTTTGGGAGTCTCCCAGTGAGCCAGCCCAACCACGTGTCCTTGCCTCCTGCCCATGCTGTGCCCCCAGGCACCCAGATGACTGGACCCTCAGTACCACCGCCACCTATGCACTCCCCTCAGCAGCCAGGCTATCAGCTGCAGCAGAATGGTAAGCTCCCCCCCCCCCCCCCCCCCCCCCCCCCGGCATCTGGCTAGAAGCCAAAAGCTTCAGCTATTCAGGGCTTTTTGTTTGTTTTTCTTGGTACTATTTGCTAAGTAGTTAATTAGATAGACAGCTTCGGGGTTCCATTACTAGGATGTGAGGGTTGTAAGACATTCTTCTTGTCTCTTAGTTCATTCAGATAGTGTCATCTTTCTTTGAATGGCTTCTTCAGCCACTCCATAATCTGTGTCAAACAGCTCTGTTATTTTCCTAAGTCCTTAAGCAGAGACAGGGAAGGGATTTTGAATTCATCAACCTTGTGCCCTTGTCTCTCAGGTTCCTTTGGACCAGCCCGAGGCCCTCAGCCTAATTACGAGAGCCCATACCCTGGAACGCCTACCTTTGGCAGTCAGCCTGGGCCTCCTCAGCCACTGCCTCCTAAGCGCCTGGACCCTGATGCCATCCCCAGCCCTGTAAGTAGGTGCTTATGTGGTCTTGGGGAAACACATGTCTGCCAGATAAGCAGGCTGGCCTAGATGAGATGTTTGCTTGGCATTTTCTAATAACATTCCCTTTTTGACTTTCATCTTGAAGACTTAGAACGCAGATGTGATGTTTAAACTTTTGAAATGGAATGTCAAGTCCCCGATGTCTTTTAGGGCAGTTTTAATCCACAGCTGTACAGAGAAGAAAGGGGAACCAAGAGTGATCAGTCATGTTGGTAGAGTCTGGGTTGAGGCCTATGTTCTGTTGCTCTTGAACATAATAATAACATGGTCATCTTTGCCATTCTGTGTGTGTAGTAGTGGCCAGGTCTTTCTCCCTTAGATCTAGTAGGGAATCATTCTTCTTGATAGCTAAAGCAGGTTGGAGCTCTCTGATGTTAGGTAGTCAGAGCAGGAAAGCCTCACTGGTTCCTCTCTGCTCCTAAATAGGTAGTGATGTAGGATGATGCACCCATTACTATTGACTGGCAGGTCACTGCTGTGTGGATGGGGACCAGTCATAGTGTATGAAGGCAATGTACATGTAAAGTCCATTGAGGAAGTTGTTTCTCCCCCAGAGCCACTGGAATCCTCAGCCCTTCCTATCAGACGTGGGCAGAGAGAGGAGTTCTTCCACTTAGGCCGCTCTCTGTCCTGTCTGTAACATCGATGTCAGTTACCTCCTCATACGTAGCCATTGTCACATTCCATTCCGTTCTCTTCCCTCTTCCTTTGGGGAACTACCACAGTTAGGAAGCCTAGAGGACTGACAGCTGCTCCTTCTCTCTTCCGTGGTGGAAAGGAGAGTCTAGCTGGACAGCCAAGGCATCTTCCAGTGTGAGAGTTCTTAGGTGTAGGTTTGGCCTGCTAGGGGATTCCTGTAGGGCCTCCTTAAAGAGTTCTGCTTGCTTCCTGCTTGCTTCCCCCGACCTTGTCTTGCTCCATGGTAGTCTGAGTCACTGAGGTCTTCCTGTTAAGCCTAGTGTTGGACCAGAGAGACATGGAATTCCAGATCTACTAGGTCCCTGACTTCCGCAGTCCGAGCTGGGCTCCAGCTCTTCATGTCTGATTCACCAGGGTTAGAGAAGTAATATCTGCCTCTTGTTCTTTTGTCTCCCTCCCTGTATACCCCTGCTGCCTTTATTATTAAAACACTAAAAGCAACTTAATGAGCTGCCTCCTCAGCAGAAAACCAGGCACAGAATAGACCCTGATGCCATTCCTAGTCCAGTAAGTGCAGGGGTGGGAGTATGTGCTTGTCATCCCTGTGTTAGTGCCACTCATGCATGCTTGTGACTTCACCTCATCCACCATGTCCATCCCTTTCCATTCTCTTCCCTGAACCCCTCTAGATCCTTCCTGAAGGATATGCATGCCCCACATCCCATGTATGGAAGAGAAAACAAGCTGTTAGCAGTGCCTTGAGTACGGGGTGATGGATGGTCAGGTTCTGAGGGTGGGCCTGGTGGCATGTTAAGCTTTGGTTTTAGTCCTGCTGGCTCCTCCAGAAGCTTGTGTGTGGCATGTGGTGGAACCAGACAGAGTCAAGCAGCAGATCCTTCCAGTTTGATGTGAGAAGAAATGTTCCGGTGGGTGGCTATGAACTTACAGGTTCATGGCATCTCTTACAAGAAAAGAAGAGATTGCTTGTTTTGGGAGAGTGTGGGCCACCTTCTCATCTGGAGAGTCTTAGACTCTGGTGTATCTCTAAGTGTCAGCTCTTTCTGCTGCGGGACACAATCTTATTTGCCCTTTACTTTTTTCTGGTTATATCAAACTCATCTTGAAATAACTGACCAAAGGTCACCAGCCTGAACAAGGGTCTGATTACCAGCTTTGCATATCCTTTTTGTGTTTGTTTTCCTTAATGTCTTGTACAAGTAGAGGTTTGAGGATCGGGCCATAAGGATTGGACATTTATCCTCTCCTCTATGGACCCACCGATGCTCACCTGAAAGGAAGGCAGCATTTGCTTCCTTCCCTTACCTGATCATTTCTGCCTGTTTAATTCTCTCCTTCCTGTGTTCCTTGTTAATTTCATTGAGTTAGAGCCATTCCAGGTAGATTCATTTCTACATGGGTTTCTGTCATCTGTTCTCCTTGCTCTGATTCAACAATCAGTGTGCCTTCTAGAGAGGAAGGGAGGGAAAAGTTTGATGGGGATGGAGAATGGAATCCAACCATGTCTTATGGTTTGGGATCAGAAGTGGGACGGATAAAAGGGTACTCACCAATGACTGGAAGTCAGGGGTGTTTTATCAGAAAGTCCATTCACACCAAGGCCCATCCTGCATCTTCTGCTAGCTGCTGCGAAGTGGAAGGTCAGCATTGTAGTATTTATGTGGACTCCAAAAGGAAAGCATGCCTGGTGCATGAGGTGATTTTTGGCAAGTTCTTTGTTCTTGTGCTACAGTCTGGCCTGCCGTTGTCCTGGTACTGCTTTTTCTCTTATCTCACTCACATCGCTCTTTCCTACAGATTCAGGTTATTGAAGATGACAGAAACAACCGGGGTTCAGAGCCATTTGTTACTGGTGTAAGGGGACAGGTGCCACCTCTAGTCACCACCAACTTCCTGGTGAAAGACCAAGGTAAGCTGAACTTTAATGTCTGTTTCCCTATGGCAGCTAATTCTCTAAGGCTATCAACCATGGATCATGCTTTTATTGATTTTTAACCAGAGACCAGCTCCGCCCTCCCAATTTCCCTCCCCTCCCCGCAGTCCTTCAGGGGGCTCCTAACATCTGTGGAGGTGGAGTGACTCACCAACGGAGAGCTGCTATCCAGAAGGCTTCTAGGAAATGACTCAAATCTTGTCCTTTGTTCAGGGAATGCAAGTCCCCGGTACATTCGATGCACATCCTATAATATCCCTTGCACATCTGACATGGCTAAGCAGGCTCAGGTGCCTCTGGCAGCTGTCATCAAACCACTGGCAAGGCTGCCCCTAGAGGAGGTAAGTCTTGGAAGGGACTAGAATACGCTGAAAGAAATGGAGAGAATAATGTTTCTTTCTAGATGGGATTCTGATTGGCATGGAAGACATCTTGGTTGAACAGGAGGGGTCGGTTTCTTTGGTATCTTTCTTTCTCAAGGCCCAAACTTGGTAGCAATGGTAGGGATGAAAGCAAAAGCCAAATAAATTACTTTGTGAGATCAGGGTTCATAGAAGGAACAAATGAAAAGAATCAGAGCCAGCTTGGTATGGAGGCTCACACCTGTAATTGTAGCACTCAGGAAGCTGAAACAGGTGGTCATGGAATCATTGAGTTCTGTCCAGCCTTGGCTACACAGTAGACTCCATCTCAAAACAAGCAAACAGAGAACTAGGCATGGTATTGAGGAAGCAGAGGCAGGCAGATTCCTGTCTATGGATTTTGGGGGTGGGTGGGTGAGCAGGGTTTGAGACAGTGTTTCTCTGGCTTTGGAGCCTGTCCTGGCACTTGCTCTGTAGAGCAGGCTGATTTCGAACTCATAGAGATCTACCTGCCTCTGCCTCCTGAGCTCTGGGATTAAAGGCGTGCATCACCACCGCCTGGCCTGTCTAGGAATTTAAAGCTAGTCAGGGCCATATAGTGAGACCCTGTCTTAAAACAAAATAGGTAGGGACAGCCTAATTTCTAGACGCAAGGCAGCTAGATGTAGGAACTTCTCATTGTGTGGTCAAATCTCTGGATGATGATAAATGTATTATTATTATTTTGGGGGGGGACTTGAATTGGGTAGGGCTATTAGGAAGGCATATAAAGGAGAAGGTACTATTATATCCAATATTCCATTCCTCACCTGGCTTGGGCCCCCACCTGCCAATCCAGTACCTGAAAGCAGTAGTTTTTTTCTTCTTCTTTAAGACAGGGCTTCTCTGTATACCTGGTTCTGGAACTCACCAGACTGGTCTCAAACTCAGAAACCTACCTGCCTTTGTCTCCCAAGTGCTGGGATTAAAGGTGTGTGCCACCATGCCTTGCAAAATAATTTTTTTTTTTAATTAGGTAGCTGTTTATTTAGGTCTTGAGAATAACACATGGCCAGGCTTGGTGGCACACGTCTTTATTGCCATCACTTAGAGGGCAGAGGCAGGCGGATCTCTGTGAGTTTGAGGCCAGCCTGTCTACAGAGCAAGTTCCGGGATAGCCAGGGCTACACAGAGAAGCCCTCGCTTGAAAAAAACAAAGAAATAGAAGTATCACTTAGTTACTTGTGAGTTTTCTAGAACTGGAACCTCTAGGCTCAGGGTATATCTGCTTTCTCACTTCCATTTTGGATGTTAATAAGGATGGTTAGGTGCTTTTTGTACTTGTAAGATGACATCTACCTGGGACAGCAGGTGTTAGAGAATTCTTTTATGAGTGATGGGGGAGAAATATCATAGATACACAGAGAAGGAAGCAGAAGTCATCCCTGGGACAGGAGTAGAAATCCTGTATAAGTTTTGGCTTTCTCCTCATATGTTCATGGCAGTCCCTGGCTTGCTATGGCCAGTTTCATAGACCCTCTTTTTTTTTTCAGGAAGAAATGCATTCTGGGAAAGGAAATGAAAGGATTTTTAAAAATTGGGTAGCTGTTTGTTTAGGTCTTGAGAAGTAACACTTATCAGACTTGGTGGTGCACTGGAGTTTAACCAGGGATCAGTACCCTTATCGTCCTCATTTCTTCTACTGTATTCCTTTCCCAGATAGAGTACATGACATGCTGCCTCTCCCTCCAGTCTGTCGTACGTTACCATGTCTTCTCCATCCGAGCCCCTCCCTTTGTTCTGTAGGCTTCACCATATGTTGTGGACCATGGCGAATCCGGCCCTCTACGCTGCAATCGCTGCAAAGCATACATGTGCCCTCTCATGACATTCATCGAGGGAGGGAGGCGCTTCCAGTGCTCCTTTTGCAGTTGTATCAATGATGGTATGCTGTGGAGGCTGAGCTCTGTGGGGAAGGCTTGCATCCTCATTGTTTTCTCCTAGTTAGATAGATGAGGAAACATTCCTCAGAACTGGAAAAGTAGGGCACAGGTGAGGACGTGGGGTGTTGGAATGATGTGAAGGAGTTCAGCTAGGAGTTGGCATTCTGAGATTGAGGGTGAACCTTTGAGTAACACACTGTATTCTCCTTACAGTTCCCCCCCAGTATTTTCAACATCTGGATCATACTGGCAAACGTGTGGATGCTTATGACCGTCCTGAGCTGTCCCTGGGGTCTTATGAATTCTTGGCCACTGTAGATTACTGCAAGGTGAGGGAAGGTCATGGGAGAGGAGCAGGGCACTAGTGAGGATTGTGAGACAGCTCACCATTTCTCTTAACCTGTCAGGGTTCCCTTTGATGTCTGCTGGCCTGCTTACTGTTTTCCTATGCCTTCAACATTTCCTTCCTCTACAGAACAATAAATTCCCCAGTCCTCCTGCTTTCATCTTTATGATTGATGTCTCCTACAACGCCATCAGGACTGGTCTTGTTCGGCTCCTCTGTGAGGAGCTCAAGTCACTCTTGGACTACCTGCCTAGGTGAGAGTTGAGGAAGGACTGCTTTCCTTTGGTTAATGGTGGGTGTCTGGGTTGACTGATCAAGTGGAACATTATGTCCTGAAATCATGAGTGGTGAAGAAGATGGCCAGTCTGGGTAACAGTGTCACCTTCCACAGGGAGGGTGGCGCAGAAGAGTCAGTGATCCGAGTTGGCTTTGTCACCTACAATAAGGTGCTCCACTTCTACAATGTGAAGAGCTCCTTGGCTCAGCCCCAGATGATGGTTGTGTCTGATGTGGCTGACATGTTTGTGCCACTGCTAGATGGCTTCCTGGTCAATGTCAATGAGTCCCGTGCAGTCATCACCAGGTGAGAGCCCTGTTGGAGATGATGTTGGAGATGTTGGAGATGAGAGTGGGAGTTGAGCAGAGGGGTTCGGAGGTGGACAGAGGTGCGGTATGAGTCCTCAGTCCAGGAGTCGAGAATGGAGGCAGCTATATCTGGTCGTCTGCTGCCATCATCTGTCTTTTCAGCTTATTGGATCAGATCCCAGAAATGTTTGCAGACACAAGAGAGACAGAGACAGTATTTGCCCCAGTTATCCAGGCTGGAATGGAAGCTCTGAAGGTAACGCAGGAGTCCCGGGCAACCTTCTCTCTTGCTTTCCTCTGGAAGACAGCCTTAGTGACTGATAACTATCTAGAAAGTTAGCCCTTTTCACACAGTGCTTAATATAAAGAAAAAGATGAGTGTATAATGGATGAATAAAGGGAGGAATGGATGAGTAATTTTATCTTTTTTCCTAGGCTGCTGAGTGTGCGGGAAAGCTGTTTCTGTTCCACACGTCCTTGCCCATTGCAGAAGCCCCAGGGAAGCTAAAGAATAGAGATGACAGGAAGTTGATCAACACAGACAAGGAGAAGGTGTGTGGCTTGAGAGGGAGAGAGACCTCCCATTACAGAGGAAGGTGGTAACTTTCCAGTGTCACTCTTGTAACATCAGCCAGGGGGACTGGGATTCATTCTGCCCTCTCAGTGTCCCATCTGTGACTGCCAACCTGCTCACAAAATTGTGGTGGACTTGAATTTTTCTTTTTCATTTTCACTTTTTTTGAGATTTGATCTAGCTATGTCATCTAGGCTGGTCTGGAACTCACTATGTAGCCTAGGCTGACCTCATACTTGTAGTGATCTTGTCTCTGCTTCCTGTGTGCTGGGATTATAGGTGTGTCTGAATATACCTGCACCTTTTCATTTTCTATTCTTTTCTTTTCCCTTCCCTTCCTTTCTCCTTTTCCTTCCAACTTTCTTCTACTGCTGGAATGACAAGGTGGTGGGTTTAAAGTCGTGAAAGTGTGAGTTTCTCATTTTACATATGACATTTCTTCTCTTCCCCTCCAGACTCTGTTCCAGCCTCAGACAGGTACCTATCAGACTCTGGCCAAAGACTGTGTGACTCAAGGCTGCTGCGTGGACCTCTTCCTCTTCCCTAACCAATATGTAGATGTGGCCACACTCTCTGTTGTTCCCCAGCTCACTGGAGGCTCTGTCTACAAATATGCCTGCTTTCAGGTATAGAATTCTGGGTGTGGGAATATCTGCTTATATGAGGAGTGGCTCTTTAGCTACTGACTTATTAGTGGTGAGTGAGGTTGAGCCCAGAGTATAGTGGTTAGGTGCCTGGGTCTTCGGGTCAGTCCTGGGTTGATACTGAACCCCTCACTGACTGGCTGGGATAATCACTTAATTACTCCTCTTTTGTCCTTTCGTCTTCAAAGTAGAGTTTACTAATTAGGATTTGTCTACACAATTAAACAATTACATATGAAATACTCTGTGTTACCTGATATGTCACAAATCCATGAAAGCTTCATCGTCCAAATCATCCTTATTTTCACTGTGACTATGGTGAAGCGGGCTTGTAGAGTGGAAGGGATGCAGGGAGACTGACTATGGGGTGAGCTGTGTGGTCAGTGGTCTGACTCTGGGCCTGGGCTGCAGGTGGAAAATGACCAGGAACGGTTCTTGAGTGACCTGCGTCGGGATGTACAGAAGGTGGTGGGCTTTGATGCTGTGATGCGGGTTCGGACAAGTACCGGTAAGTTCTGGTTAAGGCTAACTCCGCTTGAGGCACATGTCCTACCTTTAACCCTGACCTGTCCCTGTGGCTTCAGGTATCCGTGCTGTGGATTTCTTTGGAGCTTTCTACATGAGCAATACAACGGATGTGGAGTTGGCTGGACTGGACGAGGACAAGACAGTGGCTGTAGAATTCAAGCATGATGACCGGCTCAGTGAAGAGAGTGGAGCCCTGCTGCAGGTGGCAGGCGGGAGACGGGGCGGGGGTGGGAAAGTGCTGGAGGCATCCATGGGAAGATGATAAAGGGTGGGTGTAATTGTGAGGGAGGGGTGTGAGTTCCCCCCTTTCTCCCTTCCCCTAGTGTGCCCTGCTTTATACCAGCTGTGCAGGGCAGCGTCGGCTTCGCATCCACAACCTGGCCCTAAACTGCTGCACCCAGTTGGCTGATCTATATCGAAACTGTGAAACAGACACGCTCATCAACTACATGGCCAAGTTTGGTGAGGATAGAAACAGGGCAGGGTGGGAAGAGGATGAAAGGAAGGTCCAGGATGGCCAACAGCTCGGCACTCCTGGTTAGGTGTGATGGTGGCAAGGTGTATGGGACAGGAAGCTGACCAGTGACTGCTCTTTCTCCTTCCCATGCAGCATATCGGGGTGTTCTGAATAGCCCTGTGAAGAATGTACGTGACACTCTGATCACCCAGTGTGCCCAGATCCTGGCCTGTTACAGAAAGAACTGTGCCAGCCCTTCCTCTGCAGGACAGGTGGGGCAGGGATGTTAGTGAAGGGATTTTTTTCAGCAAAATTTTGCAGTTTTGAGGAATTTCCCATGGTCATTGACTTTATTTCCATAAACCCCTCAGTTGATCCTTCCCGAGTGTATGAAGCTACTCCCAGTTTACCTGAACTGTGTCTTGAAGAGTGATGTTCTGCAGCCTGGCGCTGAGGTCACTACTGATGACCGGGCCTATGTTCGACAGCTGGTTTCCTCCATGGATGTGGCTGAGACCAATGTCTTCTTCTACCCTCGGCTTCTCCCACTGGTGCGATTGAGGACTGGAGTGTGAGACTTTGTACTGAGGACAGGGCCTCTAAGAAGGAGGGGATGGAATTACTTTATTACTGACACTAAGGAATTTTTTTTAATGTACATTTCACATTACTATTTAGAGACTTAGCTTTCTGAGTTTATTTGTGTAAAGGAGTGTCTTACAGTTCTTGGTGACTTTTTTCCCTTTCCATCTAGACAAAATCTCCCATCGACAGTACCACTGAACCACCAGCAGTTCGAGCGTCTGAAGAGCGTTTAAGCAGTGGCGATATATATTTGCTGGAAAATGGGCTCAACCTCTTTGTCTGGGTGGGAGCAAGTGTCCAACAAGGTGTTGTCCAGAGCCTTTTCAACGTCTCCTCTTTCAGTCAGATCACCAGTGGCTTGGTGAGAGCGGGGTGTCAAGGGTAATATGAGTATAGGAACACACTTTGGTGACTTGACAGTGGATCAGCGCAGTCACTATGCTGGTCCCTTTACATATCTGAGAACACTGCGGCAAGGGGAGGTGCTGTCCAGTGTCTTCAGGCTTCCTCATATCACATGGTGCTGAAATCTGTATTGCTCTCTTGATGGACTTAAAAGTATTTTTTTATCACAGTAATTAGTGAATTTTTGTTCCAGAGTGTTCTGCCAGTTCTGGATAATCCACTGTCCAAGAAGGTTCGAAGCCTCATTGATAGCTTACGGGCACAGAGAATGCGATACATGAAGGTAACACAGATTTGTGTGTTTGGTGGTCATGCTGGATATTGAACCCTAGGTCTCTGTATGCAAACGCTCTTATTAAGCTGCAGCCTCAGCATAGCAATGCTGATCTGATTCCTAGACTTTTTTACCCTGTCAAGTCAGCAAGAAGGAGCATGGGGAGGGAGAGTCTAAGGACTTCTTTACCATTGGCTTTTCCTCACAACCTGCCTTCTGGTCGTAGCTTATCGTGGTGAAACAGGAAGACAAGCTGGAGATGCTGTTCAAACACTTCCTCGTGGAAGACAAGAGCCTAAGCGGAGGGGCATCCTATGTGGACTTTCTCTGTCATATGCATAAGGAGATTCGGCAGCTACTGAGCTAAAGCAAGTGGGTAAATGGTATAGGGTCCCAGGCCAGCTTCCAGAAAGTACCCCAGGATGGCAGAGAAAACTGGGACAGTTTCATATCTTATGAGTCATGTAAGCTGACCTCAGTCTCTTTAGGGGGGGGAGGGCAAGATATAAGGAGACACCTTTCTGGGCTCAAATATCCTACCGCTCTGTCATGTCCTGCTGATGGAAGGTGCCCCAGTCCCCTTACTCTACCCTCTTTCTCCTGCTAATCCAGTTGTAATGAATGTAGTTTATCAGTTCACTGTATATGATCCGGTGCTGGGGGTTTGGAGGCAGCAAGGCCCTGGCAATACTGTGTCTCTTTGGACCAGTCTCCAAGAGGAAAGGGGCAGACAGGAAGGAGTGGAAATCCCAGGGTTATTACAGGAGGTGGCAAATTCAGCTCCGTGTCATCAACAACTTCCTATATTAGGGATAAAAATATACAGGTGCACAAGAGCTGGGGTATAGACCGTAGGTGGTGGAGAGTAGTGGTTGGTCCTTTGGGGGCCTGGTGGTCAGTAGCAAGGTCGTAGTTACTGAGGATGAATGACTAGTCTCTCTACTTCCATTGTGGGTGTTCTCTCTCCTGCTATGATTGGTAAGCACTTCATGGACAGAAGCACATAGCTATAGATGAGTGAGCCTGGGACTGAATTGCAAAGCATATTAACACCTAGAGGAGGTAGCAGCCTCCTTTCCAGCTGGAGAAGCCCTAATACTGGATGGTTCTGTAGAGAGCCTGATGGTCAACTTGCAATACCTCACAGAGCCAGCCCACATCCCACTCAGCTCCCACCAGAAACACAGCTTAAGCCGGGCGTTGCTGGGGAGAGGCAGAGATGGCTGGAGCCCTCCCTGTCTTCCTGTGCCGGGACATTACCTGGCTTGATAACTGACTGAGTGGCTGACAGTTATCTTCCAACTCCAATTGGCTGGAGCAGGACAAGGGCTATGATTGATGGTGGTCAGGCTTGCCTGCTCCCAGCCCGGGATGCCCCTGCTCTGGACCTTTCATTTCTTTTCATTGGTTTATTTTTCAATGCATCTTTAATTTGTAAAGAAATAAAATAAGATGTAACAGTACTCTTTTTATTACTCATGACCTCTTCCAGCCCGCCTGCTGGTTCGAGGAGCTGCGCATGCGCCGTGTGTCTCTGTGGCGTAGGACCGGGTCAGCTCTCTACTCGCCGCAGGGCGGGGTTTCGTGCTGTCCAAGAGGATCCGCTGTGGACATGGCTGCTCACTGCACAGAGACGATGCTGACCGCCCTGGGGCTGCTCAGTGTCTGTGCGGCCAGCAGCTCCGGGTCCGGGGTTTCGGGAAAGGCGGGTGGGGAGGCAGAATGGGCGGAGCCGTGGGACGGCACGGTTTTCCGGCCGCCAGCTGCGCTAGGCGCCGTGGGGGTGGCGCGCGGGCCGGAGTCCCAGCCGCCGGGGAGCAAGGAGACTGCAGACCTACCGGTGCTGCTGTGGTGGAGCCCAGGCCTCTTTCCACACTTTCCGGGCGACTCGGAGCGCATCGAATGTGAGCACGGCGCGTGCGTGGCGTCCCGGGACCGACGGTCGCACGCCGACCCGCGGACGCGCGCACTGCTTTTTTACGGCACCGACTTCCGCGCAGCCGACGCACCTCTTCCGCGCCTGGGGCACCAGAGCTGGGCGCTACTGCACGAGGAGTCGCCGCTCAACAACTTCCTGCTGAGCCACGGCCCTGGGATCCGCCTCTTCAACATCACGGCCACCTTCAGCCGCCACTCGGACTACCCACTGCCGCTGCAATGGCTGCCCGGGGTCCCCTATTTGCTCCTGCCTGCGCCTCCGCTCCGGGAACGCACCGAGTGGCGTCGTCGCGGGTACGCGCCGCTGCTCTACTTGCAGTCCCACTGCGATGTGCCCTCGGACCGGGACCGCTACGTACGCGAGCTCATGCGCTACATCCCGGTGGGTGAGAAAGCTGCGTGGCGGGGAGGGGGTGGACCGGGCGAACGCTGCACCCTGCTGACCGCCGTGCTCTGCCTCGCTTAGGTGGATTCCTATGGCAAATGCCTTCAGAACCGCGAGCTGCCCACCGTGCGGCTACAGGACACAGCCACGGCCACCACCGAGGATCCAGAACTCTTGGCCTTCTTGTCCCGCTATAAGTTCCATTTGGCCCTGGAAAATGCCATTTGTAATGACTACATGACAGAGAAACTGTGGCGCCCCATGCATCTCGGTGCTGTGCCTGTGTATCGTGGCTCACCCTCTGTGAGGGATTGGATGCCCAATAACCACTCCATCATCCTAATTGATGACTTTGAGTCCCCTCAAAAGCTGGCAGAGTTTATTGACTTTCTGGACAAGAATGATGAAGAGTATTTGAAATACCTGGCGTACAAGCAACCAGGGGGTATCACCAACCAGTTTCTCCTGGATAGCCTGGAGCACAGGAAGTGGGGAGTGAATGATCCATTGTTGCCTAACTACCTCAATGGCTTTGAGTGTTTCGTCTGTGACCATGAACTGGCCCGGCTGGAAAATGAGAAAGCCCGTGCATCCTCTCCTGGGGACATCCCTGTCCCCGAGCCTCACATTGCCGAGCCCTCACACATGAACTGTCCAGTGCCTACCCCTGGCTTTGGCAAAGTCGAAGAGATTCCTGAGAATGACAGGTAGCTTTACTGGGACGCCCTGCAGCTGTCACATCAAACTGCTTGCTTTCTTAGTGCGGAGGGAACTAGAAAAGACAATACAGGTTCACTTTGCTCTAAGATGTCAGGAGTAGTTGGGGAGCTGAGTGTGGTGGATACATCTGTAATCAGTGCTGTGTGTGGAGGTGACAGAGAGAGAACCCGAGGACATAAGGCCAGGCTACTAAGGATCATCACCTCAGCTGAGTACCTTTGATGCCGGGGTGGGGAGTACAAAGAGAATTTGGGCTGGGCCGGAGATTAAATCCAGGGCCTTCTGCTTGCTAGGAGAGTACTTTTCCACCCAGTCACACCTCAGCCTGGTAAGAGCATTTTGGAAGGAGCCCCCCCCCCCTTCCAGTTTTCAGTTCAACATATACTAGAGTCTCACTGTGTAGCATGGGCTGACCTCTTTCTTGTGATGATCTTCCTGTCTTGGCCTCCCAAGTGCTGAGATTAGAGGAGAGAGCCTCCAAACCCATGAAAGGCACTAAAGCACTTACACCTGTTTTATATGTGATGAAGCCAGGGCCTTGGATATGCTAAGCAAGCACTCTACCATTGAGCTGCACCCCCAGCTCCTTTGATTTGGATCATATCCTGATTTGTTCACTCTAGACAGAATTGAAGGAATGCATAATTAACATTGGTCATCAGTGTGGGGTAAAGGGAAGTGAGTAGGAAGCGGAATATACCTGTGTTGGGAAAACGTTGAAACCGCCCGCTGCAAGCCACAGTTGGTTTGGAGAGGGGTTCCTAGAGCCGCTCACAGAGAGTGACTTCACCAGTGGATGGCAGCAGAGGGCTGCTTCCTATGCTGCTGGCACAGTAGAGTCCTCATGGCGGAATCTTTCACTCAGAGTCTTATCAGTTTATGCTGAACACATTATAATTTACTTGAAGAAAAAAAATCATCAGGGAAATAGCCAGGGATGGTAGTGCTTACTTGGAATTCTAATGCCAAAGAGGCAGGAGGATCAGGAATTCAAGGCCATAGTTGGTCATGTGCAGTGAGTCTGAGGCGATACTGGGCTGAGACCTGACAGTGAGGTGAAAACCATCTGAAGGCCCTGGCTGCTCCCTTGCTTGCCTCTAGAGTACTATTTACACGCTCTGAATCCTACTGTGACCTCTCTACTCCCTTTACGTTTGGGAGCTGGAGGCAAGTGAGCAATGCCAGCTTCTTGGGTGAACTATGATGTCGGTGTTTATGACCTCCTTCCCTCTCTCCCTTCCTTCATGGAAGAGCCTTGTCCTATTCAGAGCCTTAAATTTATTTGTTTCCGTTTCGTTTTGAGACAGGGCTTCTCTGTGTAGCCTTGCTGTCCTGGAACTCTCTTTGTAGACTAGGCCGGCCTCAAATTCAGATATCCCCGTCTCTGCCTCCTAAATGCTGGGATTAAAAGTGTGTGTCACCACTGCCCAGCCCTGCCTATGATTTCTTTGCAACCACTCAAGGGCAGAGCCTATTATTGCTGTGGTTCCCTAATTCACTGCTCTCCTGTCTTGTCATTTCAGCTGGAAGGAAATGTGGCTACAAGATTATTGGCAAGGTCTCTATCAGGGGGAAGCTCTCACTGCTATGATCCACAACAATGAAACACAGCAGAGGAAATTTTGGGATTATGTACATCAGATCTTCATGAAAAGGAATAAAAATCTCTAACTGCCCTTGGAAGAGCCTGTAGCTTGGAAGACGTCTGGAGACATTTACCATGGCACCAAAGGCACATCCACTGTAACCTTTAGTGAACATTGTCTACCTTGATGTCTTCACTGATTCTCCTGCCCTGTACTGGGGATGGAACTTGAGGTTTTGAGAATGCTAGGCAAGTACCCCTAGCCCTCTCCACTGTGCCTGAATTACCGGTATGGAGCCAGTATCTCAGTCTGTGGTAATAGAGCAGCTGAAGCACCCATTTGACTCGAGTATGCTGCTCGCCTCTAGCCATTTCGTCATTTCAAATATGGACAGGATGGGTCTGGCTGTGATCTCAAACGTCCGTCGTTTTTAGTACCTTTCTTAAGAGTGTCTGTTCCTCATCTTGCTTTTCTCATCAGCTGTTTCACTCTTAAAGAGGCAAAACTGGGGTTGTGGGTAGGGGCTATTATGTTTTTCCAAAGTTGTTTTTGTTTCTTGTTTTCCTTTTGAGATAGATCTCATTACATGGCCTAAGCTAGTCGCCAACCCCTGGACCTCGGCCTCTAAGAAGCTGGGCTGTAGGTGTGCAGCACTATGCCCAGCTCTTCAAGTTACTTTAAGGTGTTTGCACGGTCTTTAAAATCAAACACCCTAGTTTTAAGTGGCTCTTTCTTTCTGGCTTTAGACTATTTCCACAAACACGGGGAAGATCTACAAGCATCTCCATCATTCTTACTGCTTGGATTTCTTGTTCGGGGTATATTTGGAATTCCTTCTCTCACGAACAGATTAAGTCGCTAACCTGTCGTAGGGCTGGAAAGATCTATTCAATCCATTACTCACATTTTTTTCCAGACAGTTTTATGTTGCTGAGTTTCTGGTTTTTTTGTGATTCTGGGAAAGCAAGCAGTCTGCTGACTGAGTAGCTGCAACCCTAGTACTGAGATTTTTTTTTCTCTTATGAAGCCAGCCCAATTCAAAGAGACTGAAGAAGGCAAGGGATTTAAGCCACCATAAGTGGCTAGCTAAATAAAAACTTGAGCTTTCAGCTTGGAGAGATGGCTCGACTGTTAAGAGCACTGGCTGCTCTTTCAGAGCGCTCAAGTGTGATTCCCAGCACCCACATAGCAGCTCACAACTGTCTAACCCCAGTTCCAGGGGGTTCGATCCCTCTTAGCCTCTGTGGGCACCAGGCGCAAGTGTGCTACACAGACATCCATGCAGACAGAACACCCATACAGATGCAGACCAACTGTCTACTGCTGTAGCTTAACTAGGAGATGAGTATTTCCTGGGAGTATAACAAAAATGCCTTGGACCTCAGACTAAAGAGAGCTCATGGTTTATCAGCACATGGTTGTAAACTGCAGGTTCCTGTGAATCCATATCTATACAGATCAATACATATGCATGTTAGATCCTTCAGCAACCAGGCTTCATGGTTAACATTGTGATATCTAGCCGGGTGGTGGTGGCGGCGCACGCATTTAATCCCAGCACTCGGGAGGCAGAGGCAGGCGAATCTCTGTGGGTTCGAGGCCAGCCTGGTCTACAAGAGCTAGTTCCAGGACAGGCTCCAAAAACTACAGAGAAACCCTGTCTCGAAAATTAAAAAACAAAACAAAACAAAACCATTGTGATATCTAAGGATGTGACCAAGAAAAGTTTAAGCAAAGGTTGGAATTACATTTCTAAAGTTTTTTCTTCATCTTTGTGTGTGTGTGTCTGCTGTGGAGATGGATTCCCAAGGCCCTGTGCATGGTAAGCGTGTGCTCTGGCTCTGAGTTATACTCCCAGACCTTTATTTCATTTAGTTAAAAATGCCTTCATAGTAGCATGAAATTTTTTTAACCTGTTTGGCCTTTTACAGAGAACAAGAGGAAAAGATGTTTTAAAAAGTATATCATAGATAGGTGAGTTCATGAGTGCTAGGTCAGCCTGGGCTACAATATACAATAGCAAGACTGTGTGTGTGTGTGTGTGTGTGTGTGTGTGTGTGTGTGTAGGTGGGCATGGTTGCACACACTTTGAGTTTCAGCATTCTAGTACTTTGACAGGCAGAAGCAAGTGGATCTCTGAGTTTGAGACTAGCCTGGTCTAGTTAGTGTTCCAGGCCAGCCAGAGCTATATAGTGAAGAAGATAGATAGATAGATAGATAGATAGATAGATAGATAGATAGATAGATAGATAGATAGATAAATAGATAGAGATTCTTAAAGCAAAGTAACTTAGACAAGTGCAATCAAGATTAGAACTCAGCATATGAGCAACAAGAAAGGTAAGTGATGGTTATACAAAGTACAGGACCCTTTCTGTTCCCACAGCTCACATGAGTACTTTAGCACTTTTTTTTTTTTTTTTTTTTTTTTTTTTTTGTCTTTCAAGACAGGGTTTCTCTATCTTTGGAGCCTGTCCTGGAACCCACTCTGTAGACCAGGCTGGCCTTGAGCTCACTGAGATTCACCTGGTGCTAGGATTAAAGGTATGCACCACCACTGCCTGGGTACTTTATGCACCAAGTGAGCCTGTTGTTCATAAATGGTTGTTGCTGGACAATCAAGCTTGCTTTTTGGCAAGTGCTGCCCAGACTGCCTTTTATCCTATCATTTTATAAATAGTCACAAGACCAGGGTAAATCAGGTGCTACATTTCCCAAAGGGAAGAACTGTGAGTGGCCACGTCGTACTTACAATGAAAAAGCATTACTTTCCATATGGAGAAAGCAAGCAAAATGATTTTTTTCCTTTTGGGGGCTCAGCTGTGTGTACAGCACCAAGCATTTGCTGCAGGTCATGGGTACTAGTGATAGAATTTTCTGATAGGAATCTTATTTACCAGAATATGGGGCAGAACACAAGGCTGATGGCAAGTGTTACTATTTTTTATTATCATCTTATATAATAAATTGCTTTTTACATAGTGTCTTCTATTTGATTACTTTTTAAAAATTATACTTATTATGTGTATGTGTGTGGTAGCTTGTTCTACCCTGTACATGTGTATGTCAGAAAACAATTTGCAAGAGTCAATTTTCTTTCCACCACATGGTCCCAGGGACTGAACGAATATCATCAGGCTTAGTGGCAGCACCTTTATTCACCCAGTGAGCTATTTTGCTGGCCTCTGTTTGCTTATGTTTGGGGGTGGGGGATGATTAAATTGCAGACTTGTAAAAAAATAATGGTAAACATTTATTCGTTTAACCTTTTTTTTTTTTTTTTTTTTTTTTTTTGAGGCAGGGTCATATTATGTGGCCCTGCCTTGCCTGATAACTGGTTATGTAACGTAGCCTGGCTTCAAACCCAAGTGTGCTTGAATTACAGGCATATGCCACATTTGGCATAACAGCTATTTTAAACACTGGGGATTCAGCAATAAACAAGATACACAAAGTCTGCTCCTTCTCTCATTTTAAATGTATTTTTATTTTTTGTTTTTTTAAATATTTACTTATTTATTATATATACAATATTCTGTCTTCATATCTGCAGGCCAGAAGGGGGCACCAGACGTCATTACAGGTGGTTGTGAGCCACCATGTGGTTGCTGGGAATTGAACTCAGGACCATTGGAAGAGCAGTCAGTGCTCTTAACCTCTGAGCCATCTCTCCAGCCCTAAATGTATTTTTTAAAAAAGATATTCAAAAATATTTTTTACGAGTTATAATTAGTAAAACAAACGAGCCGAATTCTCCTTGAGGTTTTAGAATGGCTCTAAGAGTTGTAAAAATCAGCCACTCTTACAGGTTTGTAAAAACAAAAATCTTTTCCAACCCAACAACCTTAACGCCAGGACCAGGGGATCCGACGCCTTCCCTTTGGCCTGTACCGACACAGCACTCAGCAAGTGGCAGCCTCCGACACGGAGCCCAAGCGTCCTGCCTGCTCCCGGAGTCCGCAAAGGCATGGTCTGGGACGGCGCACAACAGCATCCTAGCGCGGATCGGACAGGGTTGGAACCCGGGGCTGCTTTGGGGCCAAGACAAGGAAAGCGCCCGCACATCTCCGTGGGCCGCACGCCAAGTGCGTAAGGGTCAAGAGGGGTCACGCACGGCGCGCAGAGCCTACTGGGAACGCCTTGCAAAATGGCGACTCCCAGTTTGCGCGGCCGCTTGGCGCGGTTTGCGAACCCAGGGAAACCTGTCCTGAAACCCAATAAGCCTCTTATCCTAGCTAACTCTGTCGGGAACAGACGCCGAGAGAAGGGCGGTGAGCACTGGGAGCGGGGTGACTGGGTAGGCGCGCGGGAGAGATATAAAGTCAGCCGGTGACTGAAGGTCCTCCAGTTCTTCCCTTCCAGAGGCAACCTGTATCACGGAGATGTCGATGATGATGGCTTGCTGGAAGCAGAATGAATTCCGCGACGAGGCGTGCAGAAAAGAGATCCAGGACTTCTTCGATTGTTCTTCCAAAGCTCAGGTGACAGCTAGCTCCTAGGGTGCCTTCTTGGGAAGAGAAAGGGAAATACAAATGAATGGTTCCCACTGCCTTGAGCTAAGTTTTGGAAAGAGATTCTCGTTCATCTCACCCTCTCCAAAGTGAGAAAAGCTAAGTTTTGACGATGGTTGACCTTTTTTTGTTTGTTTGTTTTTTTCGAGACAGGGTTTCTCTGTAGCTTTGGTGCCTGTCCTGGAACTAGCTCTGTAGTGTAGACCAGGCTGGCCTCGAACTCACAGAGGTCCGCCTGCCTCTGCCTCACGAGTGCTGGGATTAAAGGGATGATGGCTGATCTTAAACGAACTTGATAACCAAAATAATAGTTTCAGGTGTTACAAGCGTTTGTAGGTCCTAAATCCCCTTTTTGTTTCTTTGTTCATTCCGTGGTGGAGGTGGGGTGGGAGGGATGGGTGGGGGTGGGATGTAAGTAAGTGCATGCATGTTCGAATATGCAGGGGCACATGTGTGGAGGTCCTAAATCCCCCATTTGTTTCTTTCTTCATTCCGGGGTGTGAGTGTGTGTGTGTGTGTGTGTGTGTGTGTGTGTGTGTGTGTGTAAGTTCATGCATGTTCAAATATGCAGGGCCATATGTATGGACACCAGTGTTGTATGGTGGCTAGAGTTCATTGTCTGGAATTTTCCTCCATTCCTCTTCCACTTTATTCTTTGAGGCAGGGTTTCTTGGGGTTTGGAGTATTATAAAAATTTATGGGTCTAGGGCATAATAAACTGAAGAACTGTTTTCTTTTTTTTTTTTTTTTCTGTTGTGTTTTCAGGAAGCTAGGAAGATGAGGTCGATCCATGAGACTCTGGAGCAGTCTGAGAGATTACCTCCCCACAAAATGACCAAGCTATTACAGAGATTTCCCAACAAATCTCACCTCACCTGAAAATGAAGAGACATTTTAAATGAACTATCATTTCTGAATGCTATGCAGAGGCATGTTAGGGTTTTCGAAGAATAAAATGAGTCAAAAGACTTAATTTTGCTCTTGTGAATGAACCGTGGCCATCATGAGATACCCCCTCCTCAAAGCCAACCCCCATCCCGAAGATGAACCTCTTGACCTTTCCCAGCGTTAGACAAGCACTGAACCACAGAGCTAACCCTTTCTTAAGCCCTACACTCTACACTTTGGAAGTGCTTTGTTTCCTGATATGCTTTTCTTTCTTTTTATTATTATTTTTTTGTTTGTTTGTTTGAATTGGTTTGTTTTTTGAGACAGGGTTTCTCTGTTTAGCACTGGCTGTCCTGGAAATTCTCTGTAGACCAGGCTGCCCTCAAATAACTCAGAGATGCCTCTGCCTACTAAGTGCTGGGGTTAATGCATACTCCACTACTGCCTGGACGGGATATGCTCTTGATGAACAAGTATGGAGGCCTTTGTTGCCTTCCAAGTTCTTTACACCATTTAGTGCTTTTGCTTTTAAATACAGATGTGGTGGTGAAATCCCTGTGTATGCAGAGCTTTTTTGCCATCAGCTGAATTCAGTGAGTGCATACAGAATAGTCTGTCCAGCTGGGCGGTGGTGGCACACCTTTATTCCCAGCATTCGGGAGGCAGAGACAGATGAGTCTCTGAATTTGAGGTTCTACAAAGTGAATTCCAGGACAGCCAAAGCTACACAGAGAAACCCTGTCTCAAAAAAATAAAAAACAAAATAGTCTGTCCAAAGTATTGCTGAAGAAAGAACATAAACTTATAACATAGACATTCTGTAGATATATTTTGATTTGTATAATTAATAGTTTTTGGGAGGAAGAGAGATGGCTCAACATTTAAGGGTGCTTGCTACTTTTGCAGATGATTGGCATTGGGTTCCACAGCAACCATAGTACCTCAACTGCCTATAACTGGCTCCCGGGGACCTGACATCCTGTTCTGGAGCTTTCAAGTGCACTTACAGACAGATACACACGATAAAAACCTGTATGTTAGGTAGGCTATGGTGGCACGCATCTTTAAGCACTTGGGAGGCAGAGGCAGGTGGATCTCTGAATTCAAGGCCAGCCTTGTATACAGAGTGAGTTCCAGGACAGACAAAGCTACACAGAGAAACCATGATTTGAAAAACTAAACAAGGGGCTGGAGAGATGGCTCAGAGGTTAAGAGCACTGACTGCTCTTCCAAAGGTCCTGAGCTCAATTCCCAGCAACCACATGGTGGCTCACAACCATCTGTAATGAGGTCTGGTGCCCTCTTCTGGCCTGCAGGCATACACAAACAGAATATTGCATACATAATAAATAAAATAAACAAGCAAACAAAATCAACCTGTATGGTGGTACATGCCACCTTTTATCCCAGGACTTAGGAGGCAGACAGACAGATCTCTGACCAAGGCCATAAAGAACTTGTCTCAAAAAAAAAAAAAAAAGATAAATCTTTTTTTAAAAGTTGCTTTAAAAAGTGCAAACATCGGGGCTGGAGAGATGATGGCTCAGTGGTCAAGAGCACTGGCTACACTTCTGCAGTACCCAGGTTCAATCCCCAGCACCCACATGGCAGCTCACAACTCTCTGTAACTCTAGTTACAGGGAATCTGACATCCTCAAACATAACACCAATGCAGCACATAAAATAAATGTTAAGGGCTGGAGAGATGGCTCAGAGGTTAAGAGCACTGCCTGCTCTTCCAAAGGTCCTGAGTTCAAAACCCAGCAACCACATGGTGGCCCACAACCATCTGTAATGAGGTCTGGTGCCCTCTTCTGGCCTGCAGTCATACACACGACAATATTGTATACATAATAAATATTAAATAAATGTTAAGAATGCAAACATTACCGATGAATTAAATGTCCTCCCTAGTCTTGCTTAATTATCAAGAAGCAGTGCTATGTTATAAACTTAATATTTACCTGACTATAGTACAAAACTTGAAGAGCAAATCTGTTCATACACACCCTCCATGGAACTATTTTCTTTTACTAAATAGTTGGGCAGAGCTGATTATCATCTATCTGTCCTAACAGCCCAGTGTCTTTCCACTAATTCTCCCAAATGGTAGAACTAAGATTCAGCAGAGAATTAACTGCATTGTAAATTACTGGGTTTTTCTTGCATTTGTCTACTGTTTGCTGAAAGTATTTAGTGTTCTTTAATAGTAGGAGTAATTGTGTAGGATTTTTCATGTGCGCTGCCTCCTCAGGCATAATCAAGCTAACCCTTTCCTTCTAGCTGATAGCATTAAATGTGGTCTAGTGTGATAATTACTGAGTAAAGAGGGGTCTTTCCTCTGTGGCCTTCAATGGCTACATTTTCCCATAATTGTGTATTGTGCTACAACTGCTTGGCTCTACAATCTGGATCTTTTAGTTATATGAAGAAATTCAGTTTTTGAGTATTTTAGATTAAGGAGTCTAAACCTAGGATCAGTAGATTCTCAGTGGTGTGATAAGAATTCTGTTAACTGGGATGAGGAGAAATACATCTAACCATAGCTGAAATTTAGCATTTCAATCAAGGTTATAGGAAACAATCGACAGTAGCTTTAGTGTCCATATGAAATAATTTTGGGGGATGGGTGGTGGCTAGGCATAGAACCCAGGGATTTGTAAATGCTAGGTAAATATTATCAATTAATTAAATACTTTGCCCGGTCTTTGCGTTTACTGTACAAATAAACAGTAGTATGTTACAAGTTTGTTTTATTAAAGTCTTTGTGATTGTATTTAAACCTAATTAATGTGTAATTCATAGACAGTCAGGCGAGGTGGAGGGCCCTCATGAACTTCTCTAGACCCAAGGACTTCCCTAGACTGATAAAAGGGCCGCGCGCACGCACGCACACACACACACACACACACACACACACACACACTCTAAAAATCTTTAGATTCAAAGGCAGTATCGAGGAAAAGGACAAGCTTTCTTTCCTGGCGCTCCCCCTTAGACTCTAGAAAGTGGCTGGATTTTAGTTCTGGACTGCAACTCCCAGAAGGCGATGCGGGCTCAGGGCCTATCCCGGGTGTGACAATAACCTAGCCAATGGTCACTTGCACTAACTATTCCCCACCCCCACCCCCGACAGCCTGAGATTCTCGACGTGAACGGCGGCTGTTTCTTCCTTGGGGACATTGTGGGCATCAAGTAATTGGTGGAATCTGTGGCTGTTTAGTATTCCTTTGGGAGCTGTGGGTGAGGGTAGGCTCGAGAAAACAGCAGGCAGTGCACACACATGTCCCCTACACCCGCCCGTACGCGGTCCAGGCCCGGAGCACGCGAGGGCGGAAGTGGTGATGGCCGGCGCGGCCGGAAGTTCGGATCAGCTGATGGGGGAGGCGGCGCCGCAGCCGCCTAGAGGCCCTGGCCGCCCAGCGCTTCGTCCGGGCCTCGAGTCTCGCAGACTGGCCACAATCCCCGCTCGCACCTCGCTGTTGGGTGAGGCCCGGCCCGGCCTCCCTCCCAGGCCCGAGATCCTCGCCCGGCACGGCCGCCCTGAGCGCCCCGGCCACCCCCAGCCCCGGCTCGCCCCTCAGGCCCCGGGCCTCCCCTCAGTCCCCGGCCGGCGGCCCAGGCCCCGGATCCGCGGGGGGAGACCCGGCCCCGGGGGGTGCGGGCCCCATGGAGCTGATGTTCGCGGAGTGGGAGGACGGCGAGCGCTTCTCGTTCGAGGATTCCGACCGCTTTGAGGAGGATTCACTCTGTTCGTTCATCTCCGAGGCCGAGAGCCTTTGCCAGAACTGGCGAGGATGGCGCAAACAGTCAGCCGGGCCCAATTCTCCCACTGGAGGCGGTGGCGGAGGTGGCAGTGGCGGTACCAGAATGCGAGGTGAGGATGAGCGGGGGGAAGGCTGCGAGGGGGAGGGAAGCAGGCAAACCCCGCTTGGGCCTTGCCTGGGAGCTGTCCGGACCGGGAGCTGTCCCAAGCTGAGCAGACTTCTGGACTTGCTTTTCTGGCCCTCCAGGGCTGGGGTGGCATCTTCACAGTAGAGAGACAGGAGAGGCGAGGGGAGAAGAGAGGAGAAAGAGGGAAAGATGGGGGGAGGGAGAAAGGGAAGGACGAGAGAGAGAGACAGAGACACAGAGAGAGACAGAGAGAGAACCCGCGCGCGCGCTCATTCGCGCGCGCTCACGCAAGTTTGTGTTGTGGCAGAGAACATCCTGGGTTGGCCAGAAAGACCTTTTGTTATTCCTTTACGCCTTAGAGAGCGAATATGGGAGAATATCCCTTCTCTGTTTTAAGAATATTTAACGGAATTTGGCCTTTAGTAAACCAGAAGTAGACAGGCAGAAGAGAATGGTTAGGCGTGGACCGTGCGAAAGTTACCAGTTGAGGTGTGTCACTCTGTGGGGTGATGCGGTGGTTGCTTCGCTTCCAGGATGTTGCTCTCTCCTCATAAGCTGCACCAAGAAAGGATTCCACCAAGAGGAAAGTGGAAGTGAACTTGCCAGTGAGAGGAGAGGAGATGCCATAATTCATAGGATTAAGCCAGAGGTTTGCTCCTGGCATCTGTCAGAAGCCAAGGCTGGGACCAGAGAGTTGGGAGCCTTGGACTTCATATCTGAGGTCTGGGCAGGAGGTGAAGGATAATTATCTTGCAGCCCTCCTCACGGAGCACCTCTCTTTTGTGTTTCATTCATTCTTGGTCTCCAGTGAAGTTAGGGATTCGTGCTGTGAAGAATCTTGCTTTGTTAGAGGGAATGGAAAGGAGAGTGAAGACAGGGAAGCCTCTCAGGCTCAGGGATCATCACATCTTTCCCTTGCTCTACCCAAGGCAGTTTTTCTCTGGGCCTCAGTTCAGGCTGGCTTTCTTCGGTAGTTGAAAGGGTTAATCTATGTGTTCCAGCCAGGCAAAAGACCTGTTCTGCAAGCTGTTGTGCAGGTGCCCCTTTAGGACGGAGACAGATTTGCCTGTGCCACTTTTTAGGAGTGGTAGTACCCAGCTTCAGTTGGAGAGACGCCACTCGTCTGTGTGCAGATGCACACATAAACACAGGTCACAGGCAGCTTCAGTGTGAATCTTTTGTGACCCTCTTGCTTCTTTCATATTGGAGAGTATGGATTGTCTGGGGGCTTCAAATTCTCTAACTTTGGGGGAAGCAAATGAAGGCATGGCAGTCAAGATACTCAGAATACTGAAGCCCTCCTGCATAGGTTCAAGTCCTTTCCCCTTTTCTTCCCTTTTTCCTGCCTGCCTTCCTCCCGAGACAGGATCCGGCTGTACAGTCTAACCCCCCTATCCACAGCCTTCCAGACCTGGCCTGATATACCCTTTCTACCCCCATTTCTTCCTCAGCTACCTTCAGTTGCTTACTCGAAAAAGGCTTGCTGTTGTTTTTGAAAGGTTCTTTTCTGTTTTGTTATTTTTTAATCCATTTTCTAATACAGTCCTTTGCTGTGAGATCTGCAGCCTGTTATGCTATTACTGCTTTTTGTTAAAGCAGTGTGGAAAACTCTCGAGTGCTAACTACATCATACTCCAGGTGATTTCAGGAGCAACAGCCAGGTGCCCTGGGATAACTGTCTCCTCCTGGCTTCCAGGATGGGAAGTCAGTCTTCAGGTTCCAAGAGGCCCTGTAGGCTCTTTTGCTTCTTGAGATCCTTAAGTAATTATTCTGAGTTCTGGCTCATGTTTTCTCCTTCGATGGAGGCCTGCAGTCATTTAGAGAAAAGGCAGTCAGAGGTGAATGGCAGTGACGCAGTACAATGTAATGTGAACCTAAATGGAGGGTGTGGGAAATTCGGTGCTGAAGCCTGTGAGTAGATTACCTGCCAGAGTCCTAGAACACACCTATCTGGCCATGAGTTTCCTAGACTCTCCCTGGTATCTACTGTTCTGCTCCTGAAGTGACCAGCTGTGTGTGGCTGGAGACTGCCCAGCTCCCCTCTCCCGAAAGGAGTTTTAAGGGTTCTTATACCCTGACAAGAAGGGGGTGGGTTGGTTGGAGAGATGGCTCAGAGGCTAAGAGTGCTTGCTCCTCTTGCAGAGGACCTTCATTCAATTCCCAGCAGCACCCATGTGGGATGGCTCACAACCACCTGTAACTCCTGACTTTCTTCTGGTCTGCATTGACTCCTGGACGCACATGCACAAGCCCACATACAGACACACGATTTATTTTTTTATTTTTTATTTTATTTTTTTGTTTTTCGAGACAGGGTTTCCCTGTAGTTTCTTTTTTTTAAATATTTATTTATTTATTATGTATACAATATTCTGTCTGTGTGTATGCCTGCAGGCCAGAAGAGGGCACCAGACCCCATTACAGATGATTGTGAGCCACCATGTGGTTGCTGGGAATTGAACTCAGGACCTTTGGAAGAGCAGGCAATGCTCTTAACCTCTGAGCCATCTCTCCAGCCCCTCCCTGTAGTTTCTAGAGTCTGTCCTGGAACTAGCTCTTGTAGACCAGGCTGGCCTCGAACTCAGAGATCCGCCTGCCTCTGCCTCCCAAGTGCTGGGATTAAAGGCATGCGCCACCACCGCCCGGCCAGACACACGATTTAAAAAAATAAACTAAAATTTAAACTTAAAATATAGGGTATAGTGATGTACCCCTTTAATTCCAGAACTCAGGAGGCAGAGGCAGGGGATTTCCAAGTTTGAGGCCAGCCTGGTCCAGAGCAAGTTCCAGGACAGCCAGGGCCACACAGAGAAACCCTGTCTTGAAAACAGAAACAAATAAAACCCCCCAAAACAAAGATAAAAAACAAAAAAGCTTTCAAAATATATATTTCTAAGAAGATGGTGTGTGTACATAGGTACCCAGGGTGTGGTACTGGTACCAAGTAATTATGGCAAAATAATTATGGCCCTTTCTCTTCCACCACCCCAACCTTTGTTTTGGAAGATGGGTTGGTAATCCCATTGGTGGAGCTGTCAGCAAAGCAGGTGGCATTTCACATCCCATTTGAAGTGGTGGAGAAAGTTTATCCTCCAGTGCCTGAACAACTCCAACTTCGAATTGCTTTCTGGAGCTTCCCTGAAAATGAAGAGGACATTCGGTGAGTCCAGAGAACTGATAATGGGCATTGGAGTTCTGGTAGCTCAGACTGGCCGCTGGGATTTCTGCAGAACAAAAGAGATACTGTAGTTGGAACTGGTAAGAGGAAGATAAGGGAAAGGGGAGTGCCTGGGATTTCTCCCAAGGAGTGTTAAGGGAGAGAGCTGTCTAGGACTTGGTGGTCTCTCAGTGTCTGTTATTTGTTGGGTTGTGGCCATGACCTCTTCTTCCTGCAGTCTGTATTCATGCCTAGCCAATGGCAGTGCAGATGAGTTCCAGCGAGGGGATCAGCTGTTCCGCATGAGGGCTGTGAAAGACCCACTGCAGATAGGTAAGGCTCCATCACGCTAACCTTGTGCTAACCTTGTTCCTCTCATCACTGATCTTTGGGTCGGGCATGGTTGCATGTGTCTTTAATCTCAGCACTCAGGAAACAGAGGCAAAATTCAAACCAAACAAACATACAAAACATGTGGAATTAACTGTATAAGTGTGTGGCCAGGGTTAAGTGAGGTCAGAGACTCTGGTCTCGGCAGCTACTTCTGATCATACCCTTATTTCTCCCTAGGGTTCCATCTGAGTGCTACAGTGGTGCCACCGCAGATGGTCCCTCCCAAAGGGGCCTACAATGTGGCTGTGATGTTTGATCGCTGCCGGGTCACTTCCTGTAGCTGTACCTGTGGGGCTGGGGCCAAATGGTGCACCCATGTCGTGGCACTCTGTCTCTTCCGCATTCACAACGTGAGGCCCTCCCAATTTATCCTGGCCCTAACCTACGCTCCATTCCCCCCTTCTCTGCTGCATGCCTGGCCACAATGTGAGCCCCTTTACCTCCCCTTTGCCCACCTCTGTCCAGCTCTAGCTCCTAAACCTTTTCTCAGGCGCTCCTATCTCTCTTTGCTCTTTCAGGCTTCTGCTGTCTGTTTGCGGGCTCCAGTCTCAGAGTCCCTGTCCCGGCTACAAAGGGACCAGCTTCAGAAATTTGCTCAGTACCTTATCAGTGAGCTCCCTCAGCAGGTGGGTGAGGTTGACACATCTTCCCACTGCTGGCTTTCAGGCTTTGAATCAGCCTTCTCGTTAGGCTCAGCCCTCTTGGATTCACATGTGCCTTGTTCTCTCTGCCTTTGTCCCTGTTTCCTCAGATACTCCCTACAGCTCAGCGTCTCCTCGATGAACTCCTCTCCTCCCAGTCAACAGCCATTAACACAGTGTGTGGAGCTCCCGGTGAGTGTGGAGAGAAAGCGAGCACAGAGCATCACTTACAAAAGGCTCCTTGTTGTTAGGTGAATGAGTCCTTATCAATAGGTGACTGCTTACCTGTCATTCCCAGACCCTACAGCAGGGCCCTCAGCTTCAGACCAGAGCACTTGGTATCTGGATGAGTCCACACTCACCGACAACATAAAGAAGACACTGCACAAGTTCTGCGGCCCCTCCCCTGTGGTCTTCAGGTAAGTCAGGTCTCTGCATACTGAATCTGTAGGTACTTCCTTGGGCCACTGAGAGATCTTTGCTCTGTTAATGCTGGTGTCTCCCACCTTCTCATCCTCCGTTGGCACGGTACCTGCACACAGATATCAGGGATTAAATCATGCTTGATGATGACTGTGGGCAGTCAGAGTGCTTTCCGAGCTGGGTGGAGCCAGCGGCCTTTTTTTTTTTTTTTTTTTTTTTTTCCTCCTTTGGCTGATAATACAGATGCAGATGCAGAGAAAGGTCAAAAATTTTGTCCCCCCCCCCCAAAAAAAAAATTTGTCCCAGGTGTCCTTCTCCACTCTACTCTATATTTGGTCAGGATCCCCTTTAGATCAAAGCCCTACTCTGTTGTAGCACCATTCATTTAGCCCTACCGAATCATCCTCCTCTCTGTTCATGTTACAGTGATGTAAACTCTATGTATCTGTCTTCCACGGAACCTCCTGCTGCTGCTGAATGGGCTTGTCTGTTGCGCCCCCTGAGGGGCCGAGAGCCTGAGGGTGTCTGGAACCTGCTTAGCATTGTTCGAGAAATGTTCAAGCGGAGGGACAGCAATGCTGCCCCCTTGCTGGAAATCCTCACTGACCAGTGCCTCACCTACGAACAGGTAACACCACAGGACTGGGAGCTGTGTGGTAGTTTCTTTTTTCCCTTCTCTTATCTTAGTCTCCTTTT
Source organism: Arvicola amphibius (assembly GCF_903992535.2). Classification (NCBI taxonomy): domain Eukaryota; kingdom Metazoa; phylum Chordata; class Mammalia; order Rodentia; family Cricetidae; genus Arvicola; species Arvicola amphibius. The sequence goes on from NC_052059.1 coordinate 71,749,406, forward strand.
TTTGACAGGAACTTGGAGGAGGGGAGGGATTTCTTTCATCTTCTGAGCTATGGTATACCTTACAGTTCTCTTTGTCTCCAGATAACAGGCTGGTGGTACAGTGTGCGTACCTCAGCTTCACACAGCAGTGCCAGTGGTCACACAGGCCGCAGCAACGGCCAATCAGAGGTAGCAGCCCATGCATGTGCAAGTATGTGTGATGAGATGGTCACACTCTGGAGGCTCGCTGTGCTGGACCCTGCCCTCAGCCCTCAGCGGTGAGTCTTCCCCAGGATTACCACATTCTGACAAGCCCAGCCCGGGACAGCCTGGACACTGATCTTGAGTATGGAGATTTCTCTCATCTGGAGAAATGGGAAGAGCTTAGCACTGGGGTTACCAGAGATTCGTGAGTCCTGTTTCTGACAGGCTTTCTTCTTCCCCTGCAGCCTCTCCCCACGGTACCCTTCTCTATGCCTTTCTTTGAGAGTGTATTTCTACCTTATCTCCTCCTTTTCACTCGCAGTGCAGACTGCTTGTCACCCCCCTAGTAGCCTCCTGCCCTTTGTTTCCACAGTCGCCGGGAACTGTGTGCACAGCTGCGCCAGTGGCAGCTGAAGGTGATTGAGAATGTCAAGCGGGGACAGCACAAGAAGACCCTGGATAAGCTCTTCCCTGGCTTCCGGCCAGCAGTGGAGGCCTGCTACTTTAACTGGGAAGAGGCCTATCCCCTTCCTGGTGTTACCTACAGTGGCACTGACCGGAAGCTAGCCCTGTGCTGGGCCCGGGCCCTGCCTGCTAGGCCAGGGGCCCCTCGATCTGGGTGCCTGGAAGAGTCCCGACCCCGACCTCTTCCTACTGAGCCAGCTGTGAGGCCCAAGGAACCTGGGGCTAAACGCAAAGGATTGGGTGAGGGGGTCTCCTCACAGCGGGGTCCCCGCCGCCTCTCTACTGAAGGAGGAGATAAGGCTCTGCATAAAATGGGTCCAGGTGGGGGCAAGGCCAAGATACTGGGTGGGACTGGCAGTGGGGGAAAGAGCTCAGCAGGCAGTGGGAGCAAACGACGGTTAAGCAGTGAAGACAGCTCCCTGGAACCAGACCTGGCAGAGATGAGTTTGGATGACAGCAGCCTGGCCCTGGGTGCAGAGGCCAGCACCTTTGGTGGATTTCCTGAGAGTCCTCCACCTTGTCCTCCGTCAGTTGGCTCCCGAGGACCTTCCACCTTCCTTCCCGAGCCCCTAGATACTTACGAGGAAGACGCTGGTGTATACTTCTCAGAAGGACCTGAGCCTCCCACAGCCTCTACTGACCGCCCTAGCCTGCTGCCTGGGGAGGTCTGTACCCGAGATGACCTCCCTTCCACAGACGACAGTGGTAGTGGGCTCCACAAAACCAAAGAAGCAGCTCCTACAGTTGGAGAGGATGATGATGACTACCAAGCATATTACCTGAATGCTCAGGATGGGGCTGGAGGCGAGGAGGAGAAGGCCGAGGGTGGGGCTGGGGAGGAACACGACCTGTTTGCTGGGCTGAAGCCACTGGAACAGGAGAGCCGAATGGAGGTAAGGGGACTGAAGAAGGGGGTGGGGCGTGAGTCCTTTGGAATCACTAAGAGGCCCAGTGGCTCTAGTTGGAAGGGTCAAGATCAGTAGATGACTGTTAACATTTTGTAGGTATCCTAATTGGCATCCTGGTCTGCAGTCTGTCCTCTCTACTGCTTCCACATTGATGCTTTTCTGGATATTTTTCAGATACTGTGTCAGTGTATTACTTAAAAGTCTTCAGTGGTTGCTTGGTGCCCTTAGAATAAAGATGAAGGTCCTTTGCATGACTGTGGGGCTCCACTCTGTCTGACCTTTGCCGGTTTCTCCAGTGTTGACTTTGTCTTTCATCCTCTGTGCAGTTCACTTATTCCTGGAGCTCACCACGCTCCCTCTTACCTACACACTTAGGTACAAATTGGCCTTTCTGCCTGGAATTCTCTTCTCACAAGGCTTGGTTAGCTCTTGTTCCTTCTTCAGGTCTTAGAGACCTTAAAGATAGGGACATAGAGTTGATGAACTCAGAATCCCCTTCCCTGCCAGGTGGTGTGGTGGCAAATGCTTGTGATCTCAGCACTTGGGAGGTTGAGGCAGGAGAATCTCCAGTTGGAGGCCTTTTTTTTTTTTTTTGTTTTTTCGAGACAGGGCTTCCCTGTAGTTTCTAGAGCCTGTCCTGGATCTAGCTCTTGTAGACCAGGCTGGCCTCAAACTCAGAGATCCGCCTGCCTCTGCCTCCCGAGTGCTGGGATTAAAGGCGTGCGCCACCACCGCCCGGCTGGAGGCCATTTTGAGCTACATAGTGAGATCCTGGCTCAGATAAAATAAAATAGACCTTGTCTTCTGAGAAGTCTCCTGAGCTTCCCACAGCCTTTGCTGGCTCCCCTAGCCTACTGTACCTGAGTTGACCCCTGTCACAAACAAGAGTAGCAGTGTTCCGCTGTCCCGAGCGCCCTTTCTCAGCAATACTTGTTACCACATAATCTTGAATGTTGGTGGTGTCTGTAAACAGACTGAACTCGTATGGTATGCCCAGGATAAGCATGGAATCAGTGCTTTAGGAATGTGTACTACATAGTCAGGTGTGAAGTTCTCCAAGGGAAGCCTTCAGTCTTGCGGTCCTATGTTCTGTAGGTGCTATTTGCCTGTGCTGAGGCCCTTCATGCCCATGGTTACAGCAATGAGGCCTCCCGCCTCACTGTGGAACTTGCTCAGGACCTGCTAGCCAACCCACCTGACCTCAAGGTAGAGCCGCCCCCTGCCAAGGTGAGAGAGACCTCCTTCCTCTACTTTCCTGACCCCATTTATCCCTGCTCCTGTTCCCCACCCCAAGTGAGAGCCTCCTTCTACTTCTACTGAGGTGAATCAGACTCATTTGTCCAACTCTTTGCACTTCCATTTAGGGCAAGAAAAACAAGGTATCCACAAGCCGTCAGACCTGGGTGGCTACCAACACCCTTACCAAGGCAGCTTTCCTATTGACAGTGCTAAGTGAGCGCCCAGAGCACCACAACCTGGCCTTCCGAGTTGGCATGTTTGCCTTGGAGCTACAGCGGCCCCCTGCTTCTACCAAGGCCCTGGAGGTCAGAGGTTCCATTCGAGTCTTCTCATTAATCATTGCAGATTCTTATACCTTGACCTCCATTGAGGTATAGGTGGTCTGAGTTCCTTCCTGCACTTTCAGGTGAAGTTGGCATATCAGGAGTCTGAAGTGGCTGCTCTGCTCAAGAAGATCCCTCTGGGTCCCAGTGAAATGAGTACCATGCGGTGCCGGGCAGAAGAACTTCGGGAGGGCACACTCTGTGACTATCGGCCTGTGTTACCCCTCATGTTGGCCAGCTTCATTTTTGATGTTCTCTGTGCTCCAGGTATAGTGCCTGCCCCTACAGTAAGTGGAGAACTTGGGGGGAGAAGGGTAGTTGTGTTGTTTTTTTTAAAGGAAAACCAAGATCTCTAAGACTCTGGCAGAGTCATCTTTAGGACCCATCAGGCAGCTTCATGGGTAGGTCTTGAATGATGTAGGTCCTGGATTTCTTACATTCTTTCCTATGGTACTTTTGTTTGCCTGACAACCCAATTTTCATCTAGTGGTTTCTCCCACGGGATCCCGGCCCCCAAGTCGCAACTGGAATAACGAGATGCCTGGGGATGAGGAGCTGGGATTTGAAGCTGCAGTTGCTGCCTTGGGTACGTGTATTGTCTTGTGCATGCCCATGAGCAAAGCCTGGATCAGGCCTTGAGGAGTTGCAGTGGGAAAGTCAAGATGACATGTGAACCAACTACTTAGTTCTCATAACACAGTCAGTAATGTAGAGCAGGGGCTGGAGAGAGATGGCTCAGCACCTACTGCTTTTCCAGAGGACCCAGGTTCAGTTCCCAACACCCACATGATGGTTCACAACCATCTGTAACTACATTTTCCAAGGGATAAAATGTTCTCTCTTGTGGCTTCCATGGGCTTTGCAAGTACATGGTACACATGCATGTAGGCAAAACACACACAGAAATAAAAATAAATAAAACTTAAATATGTGCTACATATGGTGGGTGTTTAAAACACAACAAAATAATAATCTAAAGAAAGGTCTCAGGGAGGTGACAGAATATATAATGTAGGTTAAAAGATCAGGAAGTTTTAGACAGGAAATTGTCAGTCTTAATACCAGATTCAATGGTTATGCCTGCAATCCCAGTACTTGGGAGGTGGAGGCAGGAGGCTCAGGAGTCCATTTCATCGTTGGCTACATAGCATGTTTGAGGCCTGTCTGAGCTACATGAGATATTGTAGCAAGCAAGCAAACAAACAGTTGGATGTGCCTGGTTGTGGTAGCATACACCTTTAATTCCTGTGGAGTAGAATAGGTTACAAATGTCTTGGGAAGCAGACAGAGCTAAGGCTGTATATATGATAAGCAGTGGGACCTTTTTCTCATGAGCTGGTGGCTGGCTCTGGCTTGTATGCTTCTGCTGTCTTTGGAGCTGTGACCACTCCTAATCCTCTCACAGGCATGAAGACAACAGTGAGTGAGGCAGAGCATCCCCTCCTATGTGAAGGCACACGCCGGGAGAAGGGTGACCTGGCCTTAGCACTCATGATCACTTACAAGGACGACCAGGCCAAGCTCAAGAAGGTAAGAGGCTGAGGTACTGGGTTTTTGCCAGGCAGTGAGTGAGCAAAATGTCACTATCTTTCTCAGAAGTTTCCAGTACAACGAAAAAAGTACTGGTTTGCCTGTAGGAGGTAAGTAGAGACGCCTGGAGACTTCTCATAAAGAACAAGAGACCAATGGTTCTTATAGGTATGCTTGGGCATGAGGTGGAAGAAGAGAAGCAGAGAGCATAAAGTCAATCATTCATTTATTTCAATATTTATTGACTATCAGTATATTCAGTCCTCAGGTAAGTGTTATGGAAGATTCCAAGACATGTAAGCTGGGAGGTTATCCTGTAGTTACAACTGGGGAAGACTTCCTGAGGAGGGAGCATTAGGCTGCTTCAAGAAGAAAGGAAGGTAATAGACTTTAGGAAATAAAGGACGTCATGTTACTGCTTGTCTCTCCTTCAGATCTTAGACAAACTCTTGGACCGAGAAAGCCAGACACATAAGCCACAGACACTGAGTTCTTTCTACTCATCTAGCCGTCCAGCCACAGCCAACCAGAGATCTCCTTCAAAGCATGGGGCTCCATCTGCCCCCGGGGCCCTGCAACCTCTGACTTCAGGTTCTACAGGTCCTGCTCAGCCAGGGAATGTGGCAGGGGCTGGGCCAGGTTCCACTGAGGGCTTCACAGAGAAGAATGTGCCTGGTGAGGTGGGGGCACTGGGAAGGGAGGAGGGTGGTGAGTGGTCATGTTGTTACGCCCTTTCCTGGGCTCATCCCAGTATCCTATTTTCTTACTCAGAAAGCTCCCCACATTCCCCCTGTGAGGGTCTCCCACCTGAGGCAGCTTTGACTCCACGGTCTGAGGGGAAGGTTCCTAGCCGTCTAGCTCTTGGCAGTCGTGGAGCCTATAATGGTCGAGGTTGGGGGTCCCCAGGGCGGCCCAAAAAGAAGCATACAGGTACGACAACCTATGGGATGGCGTGGAGGGAAGGCTGGTCCTGAAGGCTGGAGACTGACTTCAGGTACTCCTGATTTCTGAGATTGATTCATTTTGGGGGTACTAGGCATGGCCAGCATTGACAGCAGCGCCCCTGAAACTACATCAGACAGCTCTCCTACCTTAAGCCGAAGGCCACTTCGAGGGGGCTGGGCCCCTACTTCCTGGGGTCGAGGACAAGACAGTGACAGCATTAGCAGCTCTTCCTCAGACTCCCTGGGTTCCTCATCCTCTAGTGGAAGCCGCCGGGCTAGTGCCAGTGGAGGGGCCCGGGCAAAGACGGTTGAAGTTGGCAGGTCAGTAGGGAGAAATACCTATGTCTAATCCTGCACTTTATCAAAACCAATTCCTGTTGTGACCCAGCTGTTGTCCCCTAACAGCCCTACTTACCTAGGTCTCTCCTAACCTATTTGGACGCTATTTTGAAGAAACTCCAACCCTGTCAATAACCCATTGCTCCATTAGGTGTTACAAGGGCCGTCGCCCGGAGAGTCATGCCCCCCACGTACCCAATCAGCCATCAGAGGCAGCTGCACACTTCTACTTCGAATTGGCAAAGACAGTTCTGATCAAGGCAGGGGGCAACAGCAGCACTTCCATTTTCACACATCCATCTTCCTCAGGAGGCCACCAGGGTCCTCACCGCAACCTGCACCTTTGCGCCTTTGAGATTGGGCTTTATGCCCTTGGCCTACACAATTTTGTTTCTCCTAACTGGCTCTCTCGTACCTATTCTTCCCATGTATCCTGGATTACAGGTAAGTCCAATGTCCTGATTTGCATACAGGATGGAGATGAATTGGAAGCAAGGGTCTTGTTTTTGTGACATTGCTGATCTGATGTAAGATACCATCCCCAGACCTCCAATGGGGCCCACTTTGCTCCTTTTTCTTTTCCCTAAAGGGCAGGCAATGGAGATTGGCAGTGCAGCCCTGACTATACTGGTAGAATGCTGGGATGGGCACCTGACACCCCCTGAGGTTGCATCACTGGCTGATAGAGCATCACGGGCACGAGACTCCAACATGGTGAGGGCAGCGGCAGAGCTGGCTCTAAGCTGCCTGCCACATGCCCATGCACTGAACCCCAATGAAATTCAACGAGCCTTGGTGCAATGCAAGGAACAGGTACTTCTGCTCTCAGCTGTCTGCACATGGGGAAACTTAAGTGCTCAGCATTTCTTCTATCAAAATTGTGTGTGTGTCTGATGGGGCAGGGTATATATGTGCCACAGTATGTGTGTGTGAAGGTCAGAGGACAGCTTTTGGGAGTTTCTTTTTCCTTAGACCTTGTGGGTTCTAGGAATCACTCAAGTTGTCAGGCTTGACAGTAAGTGCCTTTACCTACCAGCTATCTTGCAGCCATTCTTCCCCCTCTTTCCTTCCTAGAGGCCTAAGCTGCCTAGGATGGGCTTGAACTCACAGTTGTGCTTCAGCCTTCTTATAGTAGCTGGGACATGCCATTATTTTGGGGTTAGGGACCTTCTCTTGATTTTCCCCATATTTAATTAGGAGTTTGTGAAATATCTAATTTTTCTCTCATTGTAACATTTCACATACTGTAAATTGAGTATCTGTTAGGTTTTGGACTTTAGGTTTTGGAATATTTTCTAGTTCATGAGCTATCTTGAGGATGGGACCCAAATCTAATTATGAATTTAATATTTTATGTATTACTGATACAAACAGCCTAGAGATATAATCTTGTGTCTCTTGCTGGGCGATGGTGGCACATGCCTTTAATCCCAGCACTTGGGAGGCAGAGGCAGGAAGATCTCTGTGAGTTCGAGGCCAGCCTGGTCTACAAGAGCTAGTTCCAGGACAGGCTCCAAAGCCACACAGAAACCCTGTCTCGAAAAAAAAAAATTTTGTGTCTCTCTTGCCCTCTCTCTCTCCAATGTATGTATGTACAATACAGCATATGTACATGTATGTATGGGGAATAAAAGTCAGGGCTTTATACAGACTTGGCAAGCAACCGCCTTACAGTCTCATGTATGCATGAGCGCATATTTCATGGTATTTTCCACTTGAGGTGGTATCATGTTAGTGTTTAAAATGTTTCTGATTTTAGTATTTCTAATTTTCAAATTAGTGATATTCAATTCAATAATATGAATTCACATTTTCACATTCATCCTTTACACTATGTGTTGCCTTCTATGCTATATAGTTATCTTGTTATAATCCTACAGTTAGGGTTATTCCCATTACATACACAAAGATATGGATGGAGGCTTACATTTAGGGACCAGGATGCTCCCTGAGGATGGTCTTACAGAAATGATGAGGTTTGGGTGCAGTGCTATTTGTTCAGTGTCTGTGTGAAGTACTCACTACTGGTATACTGAGCACTGACCCTGATTTCTGACGCCCTCCTCAACTAGCCATCATTCCTGGGTAAGCCCTTTTTCCCTAACGCTCTGTGCTCCTTTCCAGGATAACCTGATGTTGGAGAAGGCCTGTATGGCAGTGGAAGAGGCAGCCAAGGGTGGGGGCGTGTACCCTGAAGTACTGTTCGAGGTTGCGCATCAGTGGTTCTGGCTCTATGAACAGACAGCAGGCGGCTCATCCACTGCCCGTGAAGGGGCCACAAGCTGTAGTGGTAGTGGGATGAGGGCTGCTGGGGAGGCTGGGCGGGTGCTGCCCGAGGGCAGGGGTGCCCCTGGGACTGAACCTGTTACAGTGGCTGCAGCAGCAGTGACAGCAGCAGCCACAGTGGTTCCAGTCATCTCAGTGGGATCCAGTTTATATCCAGGTCCAGGACTGGGGCATGGTCATTCCCCTGGCCTGCACCCCTACACTGCTCTACAGCCCCACCTGCCCTGCAGCCCTCAGTACCTCACCCACCCAGCTCACCCTGCCCACCCTATGCCTCATATGCCCCGGCCTGCCGTCTTCCCTGTGCCCGGCTCTGCATACCCACAGGTGAGACTGGTGTTTTGTTGACGGTGTGGTGGAGGGAGAGCAGGAGGAGTTCATAGGGTTGGAGTAGAATACTTTGGGGAGTATAGCAGGGCTGTCCAGGAGTTCGGATGAGGTGTGTGTGGGGGAACCAAGGCTAAGAAATGTAGGAATGCCCATTTGTCACGACATAACTTGGTATCTGTTCTTTCCCTATCCATATAGGGTGTGCATCCTGCATTCCTGGGGGCTCAGTACCCCTACTCAGTGACTCCTCCCTCACTTGCTGCCACTGCAGTGTCCTTCCCTGTCCCTTCCATGGCTCCCATCACAGTTCATCCCTACCACACAGAGCCAGGGCTCCCACTACCAACCAGTGTGGCCTGTGAGTTTCGGGGACAGGGAGCAGGTGAATGGAGGGGAGGTGGTACAGTGGGCATGGGTAGGAAGGAAATCTCTGGACCTCTTCTCGCAGTGAGCAGTGTCCATCCAGCATCCACATTTCCAGCCATCCAGGGTGCTTCACTGCCTGCTCTGACCACGCAGCCCAGCCCTCTGGTAAGCGGAGGTTTTCCACCACCCGAGGAAGAGACACACAGTCAACCAGTCAGTCCACATAGCCTGCACCATCTGCATGCCGCTTACCGTGTTGGTAAGAAGTCCCTTTCTGTACTCTGCAAACAGCTGGGAGAGGGGCTCTCTTCAGTGGATTCCCTCTACTAGCTCTCGATTTGTTTACTATGGGCCAGGTTCCAGGCTGGGGTAGAAGGTGGAGGATATACCCCGTTGTGTGCCCTTCTGTTTCCTAGGAATGCTGGCACTTGAGATGCTGGGTCGCCGGGCACACAATGATCACCCTAACAACTTTTCCCGCTCCCCCCCCTACACTGATGATGTCAAATGGTTGCTGGGGCTGGCAGCAAAGCTGGGTAACACCTCCCCTCCCCAGGACCATTGTCCCCCGACCTGATTCCCCTACCATCCTATCCCAGACCTCCTTCCTAGCTCTTGCTCAGAGTTGAGGCCTTGGTCGGGTATGTGTGCAAGTGCCGGGGGTGGAGGGTTACCTCAGCTCCTGGGGTGGAGGGAGGCTCTGTCAGGCCAGAGCTGAGATATATAAGTGGGTCCCTAGGGCAGAGGTGGCCACCCCCGTCTCATGCCCCTCCCCCTGCCCCCCAGGAGTGAACTACGTGCACCAGTTCTGTGTGGGGGCAGCCAAGGGGGTGCTGAGCCCGTTTGTGCTGCAGGAGATCGTCATGGAGACGCTGCAGCGGCTGAACCCCATTCATGCCCACAACCATCTTCGAGCCCCGGCCTTCCACCAACTGGTGCAGCGCTGTCAGCAGGCATACATGCAGGTGATGACTTAGGGAATATGGACAAGGTCGACACCTCCTGGGCAGCTGGACCAGAGTCCTTAGCATGTTGAGGGAGGTGAGCCAAGTTGTGTACGCTTTGTGCTGAGATTCTCCTCCAACCCGTCCTCCAGTACATCCATCACCGCTTAATTCACCTGACCCCTGCCGACTACGACGACTTTGTGAATGCGATCCGCAGCGCCCGCAGCGCCTTCTGCCTGACACCCATGGGCATGATGCAGTTCAACGACATCCTACAGAACCTCAAGCGCAGCAAACAGACCAAGGAGCTGTGGCAGCGGGTCTCTCTAGAGATAACCACTTTCTCCCCTTGAGTCTGGCCCCTATAGGGCCCTATATAGGGACACAGGCCTGTGGCTATGGGGGCCCCTCACACAGAGGGAGTGACTCTTGGCTGGACACATCATCCCCACTCAATTCCCTGGTAGCCCAGACTGGCAGCTGCTCTTGGGCTGTAGCTTGGGGCCAAGATGTCTCAGACCTTCGAAGCCTAGGGCTAGGAGAGACAGCCTTGTCTGGGAGAGGGCGTTGGGTGGCCTCTGGTATTTATTTGGCATTTATAAATATATAAACTCCTTTTTTACTCTATTTCTGGGTCCTTCCCTCCGTCTTTGTGTAGAAGAGCTGTGGAAAGTCAGTTGATACCTGCTATATTCTAGGTGGTTCACTTGAGTAAAGCAGACAAAACAGAAAAATAAGGATGTTTATTAAGGACATTTCTAGCCCACAGCTAGGGCTCATATTCAGCTCTATGAGCAATTGCCGACCTCATCCCCATTCAATGTGAATGACACTAGGGAGGCCAGGCCACAGGCAGGGCCCACTGTCTGATGGAGGGGCCTTAGCAAAGGGCCCTGTCGTGGGTAGGCATAGACACATAAACTGCTGGGGATGAAGAGGGAAATAATGAATTCATACATTCTCCTACCCCCTCCCCGGACCCTCTCTTCCTCACCTCCCAGGTTCATAGGTCAAAGGTACCTAGTACCATGATAACGGTACCAAGGGGAAGCCCCTTTTTTTAGGCCCCCCAAACTATGTCAAAGGAATGGATGCCCTTCCCTTTTCAGCCATTCCAATCCTGGGGGGCCACTGAGGTAGAGGGGTAAGGGGCCAGGCCACTCTAATCCCCCTTGTGGGCCCTGTTCTAAGGCTTGCCCCTCAGTGAAGCAGCAGGCTTTTTGCTGGTGTGAGAAGGCTGGGGCATCAGCCCACACTGGAATGCTGCAATTCTTCCCGAAGCCACAAGGGGGCTGGCTGTCCAAGCCGGCTCAGCAGCTTTGATAGTTCCAAATTATGGTTCCGGAAAAAATCCGTAAGGAAAAGGCGAGACTGATGGGAGAAAACGTGAGAGGAGAAACAAACAGTAAAGAGTGCAGCAAGATCAGACCTGGAGGTGGAGCAGCAGCCTTGTCTCAGGTCTCACTCACCTCCATGTCCATGTCTGGGTACCTCCGACCTTTACTTTTCCCTAGACAGCGAGTCTTACCACCTTCAAGTCCCTGGCACCAAAATCCTTTATCTTCATCAAACCTGCTCAAAGGAACAGGGTATTAGGTGTCAGGGAGAAAAAAACTCAAGCCCCACAAATGCACCCTACCCCTCCCAGCCCACAGGGAGAGATGTTTCTTCCAAACAATCCCCTTCTTTCCCCACAAAACCTTCTTCCTCTTGGATCATGCTCTCCCACCTGAGTGTCCTTGTGTAGTTCAGAAAAGGGGTGATACCCAGGAACTTCTGGATGGTCTCCATCGAGGCTGCTGGGTTGATACGAAGCTCCTGCCCATCCACAATCAGCAACTGAAGGGACAGGGTGTGGTTCCCTCCAGATTCCTAGGACTGGGCTGAAGGGAGGGGACCCTAACGAAGGCTCTTGGGGGAACTGTACCTGTCCAGAGGGATAGTAAGTCAGCCAGCGCTGCAGGTGGGTAGAATAGTAGCCAGGGACAAGACAACGGCTCTGCAAGGAGCGAAGTACCAGAGGGGCCTGAGAAGAAGCTGAAATCACTTGGTAGAAGGTATAGTTCAAAGCAACCGGGTCTCCATGTGCTCGCTGGTGCTGCAGGGGCAAGGATAAGAAGGGCAGGGCTGGCGATTTGACAGTATTATATTGGCCATATTCTTGTCTGGTGACAATAGCATAGCTACCCCTCCCTAAGGGACCAGTTTAATTTCCTACCCTCATTCCTTTCTGTGTCTCTAGCAGTTACTACCTTCTCCACCTTTCCCTTAAGGCCCAGTGGTCCCTAGCTTCAGGCAAACCTGGTACCAGGAGTAGGCCCTGTCAGCAGGGTTGGTGAGGACAGTGATGATCTTGGCTCTTGGTAGAAGGGCAGCTCCCCGCCGTGGTACAACCTCTGAGTCAAAGTAGGTGGCACTTTTTTCAAAGAGGAAGTCAGTGCTGGCATTGGAAGGAACAGGAAAGAAGTCCATGTACCTACAGAAGTAGCATAGAAAAAAGAAACATTTCAGTGGCAAGGCCAGATGTTCGTGTGCTCGCAGAAGCTGGAATGGGTTATTTTTTGGAGAAGGCCATGTTGCTCTGAGAAACACTCAAGGGGACCCAGTCTCACCAGTCAATACCCTTGTGGTAATTAGGGCCATTGAAGAACTGAATTTCCTCAAAGGTGCTGGGGCTAGGAAAGCTGCTGGTCACAGCGGGGTGCAGGCTCAGGAAGAAGTGGACAGCTGTGGTCCCTGCATGGAAGACAAGGACCAGCCTGTTCCAGGAACGCAGCCAGCTCAGCAGCATCCGTTTGAAGGAAGTAAGAAAATACTCACTTGTGGGTAGTAAAACTCCCTTCAGCCAAAGTAAAGTAAGAGAAGAAAACCCTGAGGGAGGCCCAGGAATGGGTTAAAAACAGGATCTTATGTAGCCCAGGCTGGCCTCAAACTTGCTTTACAGCCAAGGATGGCTTTGAATTTCTGATCTTGCCTGTCCCACCAGACTGGCTTTTATGTTGGGGCTGAAACCCAGGGCTTAGCGCATGCTCAGCACACATCCCGGCCCCTCTTTCTCTTCTAAACGCTATAGACAAGCCAGGTATGGTGGCTTACGCATGTAATCCCAGCACTTGGAAAACTGAAGCAGAGAGATCAGGGCACTCAGGGTTGGCCTGGGTGATATGAGACCCTGTCTCAAAAAAAACTGAATAAAAAAAATTCCACATATGGGAGCTAGAGAGGTCAGCTGAGTGTACAGTGGTATCATGTGTACGGCCCTGGGTTCAACTCTCAGAACACTAAAGGAGAACAAAGCTGTTGCCACGCTACCCCTGCAAGCTGACACGCATGGATGGCTCTTTATTAGTAGTACAAGTAGTGTTTTTGAGTTTTTTTTTCTTTTTTTTTTCTTTTTCTCATTTTTTTATTCAAGATTTCCATCTCCTCCCCTCCTCCTCCCACTTCCCTCCCCTCCCTTCCACCCATACTCCCACTCCACCCCTCTCCAAAGACAAAGAGCCATCAGGGTTCCCTTGGGTCTTCTCTCTGTAACTCAGGCTAGTCTGGAACTCAGTATGTAGCCCCAGCTGGCTTTAAGTTCACTGTAATCCCCCTGCCCTAGCCTCCCAAGTCTAGGTGAGCTACTATGCCCAGTTTTCTATAAATGTGCTACATAGCTAGAACTAAGGGGGGGGGGGAGTTCCTGTCCCAGGGCTGTGAAGGTAACTCTGCAGATTAAGGTTCTTGCCGCTAACTGCGACAATCTGTGTTTGATCCCTAGTATCCACATGGGGGAAAGAGAGACCTCAAGTTGTTGGGCACATGTATGTACATGTACACGCAGACATAAAGGTGCGCACGTGTGTACAAACACACACACACACACACACACACACACACACACAAAATGTAATTAAAAATATTAAGGTGCACGCCTTTAGGCCGGGCGGTGGTGGCGCACGCCTTTAATCCCAGCACTCGGGAGGCAGAGGCAGGCGGATCTCTGAGTTCGAGGCCAGTCTGGTCTACAAGAGCTAGCTCCAGGACAGGCTCTAGAAACTACAGGGAAACCCTGTCTCGAAAAACCAAAAAAAAAAAGAAAAATATTAAGGTGCACGCCTTTAATCCCAGCACCCAGGAGGCAGAGGCAGGAGGATTTCTGTGAGTTTGCAGTCAGCCTGGTCTACAGAGTGAGTTCCAGGACAGCCAGAGTGACACAGTGAGACCCTGTCTCAACAAAACAAAACTGGAAATAACTGATTCCTCAAGTTTTCCTGCACATGTGTTTACGCATTCATGCAAGCACACTAAATAAATGCAATTAAAAAAAAAAGAATCCTTTTCTCAAGAGACTTGATTAATTAGAAGTAGGTATGAGAAGGCAGCATAGGATAAACTGGCTGTGGACAATTTACCTGTCTTCTGTGGTCCCACAATGAGGAACTTGGGGAGTCGATCACACGTTTTCTCCTTGGACCAGATATCTTTGTGCCTCTTGTCATCACAGGGATTCTGAAGGTTAGGCCACGAGTCTGATGAGGACTAATCTTGTGACCCTTGACCCCCATCACATCTCTGTCAGTGTGAGCTCCATCCTTACCTGCCAAAGGGGGTTTCGCTCCTGAGGAAAAATTTCAAAGTACTTTCGTGCAAGGGGGACAGGAGGAAGGGTCTGGAGGCGCAGCCGTGTCCAGCACTGGAGGAAGCGCACCAGGCTCTCAAAGGTGTACAGGCCCAGTCGGTCATTCCCATAGTTGGACAGGTGTGTCATAAAGACGCTGATCTACAAGAGGGTGCCTCATGTGAGACTCAGCCACCCCATCTCACAATCAGCTTTGGTGAGCGAGGCTCTGGCTTGAGAAGTTTGGGTCTCCAGTCTTCTGGTTCCCTTTTGGCACCTTACCGGATTAAGTAGCACTGTCAGAAAGAGCTCTCCACCTCGGATGCTCCGATCTAGTTCACGAGAACCTCCAGGATACTCGTTGTAGAAGATCGTATGGGTGAAGAGGCCACATGTTTGCCGGGGGAGCACCTGAGAGGAGAAGAAAGTACAGGGGACAGATGAGACATGAATTACCATGGAGACATGAATAGATGGAAGTCAGGAGGCATTGGATATCCCTGGTTTTACAGAGGTTCAGTTTGAAGTTACAGTAACAAAATTTATCTCCTATTTTGTGGATGCCTTGGGCTGGCAGCTGACAAGCCACAAGTCAAGGCCAGTTAGAGGCTTGTCTAAATTTCAAAGTTTGATTGAAATTAGTAGTGGGAATCCCTCACCATGATGCCATTGTGAATAAAGCCACGGCGGTAGCGGGCAGGACGGAGATGAGGATACTCCTCAGTGCTGGTCACCTGGATGCCCCATACAGATTTCCAGGCTTCATAGAGCTGCGTGTGGATGGGGTACACGCCCGAGTGGTGGGGGGCCACAGCATACCCCAGATCCGTAGGAATCCCATGCTCCTGGGAATGGCATAGACTCTCACCAGGACCTGGTGAAGTTTGGGGAGTAGAGGGTAAAGAGGGTGGGGTGCCTCCACAGAAAGGAAACTGGAAAGGGTAGGAAAGGGTGTCCATTAGGGAGGGTTAAAAAAGAAACATTATCTCTGGGAGAAAGTATAAGGAAGAGATTCAAGAGTCTCACCAAAGCAAACTGTTTGTTGAGCCTCATCTGGTCGGCCAGCACAGAGCGGTTGTGGAAGAGGTGTGGCTGCATGTGGCTCCACATGTGAGGAAACCACCAGAACTCTTTGCGGTGCTTCAGCAGCATGTCGTCCCCTGCGTCCTCCTCTTCTGTCCCTAGGATCACACACTGCCTGCTGACCACAGTCAGCCCCATGCCTTTGTTTTGTAGAAACACTGGCCATCTTCCATCCTTTGGACATTAGTGATCCCTGCCCATGGCCAAGGCTTCCTCTTAGCCACCCATATCAATCCAAGTCTGCCCTAAACTCTGTCCCTTTCTCCAACTTGTATGCCCAGGGTCAATACTAAAGAGACAGAACAGGAAATGAGCTCACCAGTATGGTAGAACTTGCCCGAGAAGCCCAGGTTGAAGGTGAAGTTGGGGACTAAGGTCCTGAGTTTGCTCTGGGTGGTCAGCAGAGCCTAGAAAGAATAGTAGAGACAACATACTGACTGAGAAATATACAGTAAGTATATTTCTTTCCAACTATAAAAGGCAAAGAATTTATGAGCAGCTCAGAATCAAAGCAGGGAATCTGACAGACAGAGCTTGCAAATTTTCTAGCAAAATAAAGAGAAAAGGAAAAAAAAAAAAACCAAAAAAAACTGACCTCAACATCAGCCACCTTCATGCGAGTACCTTCTTTGCCCACAAAGATGTCATCGATGTCTACTAAGATGTAACGGTCAAGGTCCAGGCAGAGGCGCTTCCCAGTGAGGTATGCAACAGCATCGACGAAGACAAGTTTATGGAGCCAGAAAGAAAGGCCGTGTCCAAATAGCACCCGCTGTATGCCATCATGAAGCCCCAAGTCCTGTACTACAGTTGGGAGCCGGGCCCGCCGAAGCCCTGGTCCTGGCACAGGGAGCTCAGCTGTCCGATGGCTGGCAAGAAGCACGGGTTCGTAGGTGCTATGATTGGACTGGAAGATGGTCCAGTCATCACCAGGCAGCGGTCCTGGCTCCAAGCGGCTGGGGCGGGTAAGATGTAGTAGTGGGGCAGAAGGATTCACTTGGTAGTCCCGGAGCCCCAAATTTGAGTGTAGAAAAAGGGGAAAGCCCTTAAGCTGGGCACTCAATAGGCTATGCTCATGGGCTCGGAAAAAGCCAATAATGCCTACACCGTACTCCACACAGTACCGGTCTAGCAGCTCTCGGCTCCAGGAGTCCAGGTTAACATACTTCAGAAGGTTCTCATAGATGACCAACACATAGCGGCCATGACTATCATCAGTCAACGTGGGCATGTCCCCTCGGCCAGGTGCTAGTTCAGTGCTATAACGAAAACGACTAGACTCCAAAATTGCCACAATCTCCTGCCCCAATTGTGAGTATGCACTTTCCACAAACACAAGAACCACGGGTTCTGTTCGGGTTGTTTCTGGAGGCCTAGGGGGGCGAGGTGGGACTGGAGGTCGTGCAGGGCCAGCTGCCCCACTGCTACCACAGTCTCCCAAGGGCAGAGGCAAGGGTTCCTTGGCCTTGGGGCTGGTGGACACATAGTAAGCCAAGAATCCCATGGAGACAAGACTGAAACCAATTAGCAGCAGTATGAGGCGGTGAAGTTCCAGTTGCCGAGCGGGGCGCACTACCTTCCACAGCTGGAGCATGGCGAGGAGAGGTGAGGAAGCAATGGGGCCACCTCAGGAGATGGGAGGAAAGACCTCTGTGCGCTGGAATGGTCTCGGTAGGGCAGAAGAACAGAAAAATACGAGAAAGGGATTCTCTCAGGGTCAGTGACCCATGAGATGGGAACAAATTCTTTCAATACAGGATGGGGAGGCAGAGGAGCAACAGGCTGCACTGGACAGAATCTACTGGTCTCAGGTCACCATGGCCCCTGGCCCATGCCTCAGGCTGAAACTTGAGCTTTCTCAGCTCTGGTGGTGGTTCTTACATCAGGAATCAGCTAAGTCCAGAAGAGTGGCCCCCACAATCTGTAAGGCAGAGAAATCAGTACATTACTTCTCCCTTTGAAAGTCTGTTACTAACCCATTCTACTTATCCCATCTCTTACCCCACGCTCATTATGAGATGATCTCTTCTATGCAGGCACACGCCTGTGTGTGTGTGTGTGTGTGTGTGTGTGTGTGTGTCACATGTTTGGGACAGTCTCTCACTGGACCTGGAGCTCTCGGGTCCAGATAGAATGCATGGCTGGCTAGCAAACCTGTCTGCTTGTTTTCACTTCCCCAGGTTGAGATGTGTACCACCAGACATCTGAGTACTGGGAATCTAAACCCAGAGCCTCACACTTGCTCAGCAAGCACTTCACCCACTGAGCTATCTCCCCAGCCCAGACGCTTTGATCTATAGAAGAATACAAGGTGAATCCCATACCTTGACTTCATAGCTCGTTCTTTCTTAGAATACTCAAATAAATGTCCAAATTCTCTTATGTTCAAGCTGGAACAGCAACTCAAGTTATGAAAGAGCCTATCCAGAGAGACCAAACAGCCAGGAGGGTGAACAGAGGTCTACGAGCAGTTTGCCAATGAGCAGGAGCACTGTGGGCTCTCTACAGCACATCTCAGAAGCCTCATGACCCAATGAAACGCCAGATAGGCGAAGACTCCTGAGTCTTAATCTTCTGCATCGACCACACCCGTCATCACCCCCAACGGTACTAACGAACTTGCAGTCATGTGGCCCTTGTGGTGGAGGAACTTGAGAAATGGCAAGAGTTAATAATTCTATTAGTGTCTGAGTCCAGAACTTGGGAGACTTTCCTTGGAACTACTTGTAAAAAATTGCCCATACCATTCATTCTCTTCCCCTATGCCAGAATCAGGGGAGAGGATAAAACCCACTCGTGCCTAAGAAAAGCCAGAAAGCGAAGTACAGACTCTATGCACTTCTCCTTCTCCTTCCTGAACTAACCACATCCTCACCCCAGAACAGCACAGGAGCATCCCTAAGGATGGAGGAAAATGAGGAATCGAGTCCAGCTATAGCAAGTGGATTGAGGGCAGATGATCAGAAGACAGTTTTAAGGGAATCTCACTTGACGGCTTCTTTTCCCATAGACCACTGCAAGCTTCCATTCATTTTATCTGAGCCACTCCCAGTGAGGTCAGCAGCTGGCAATCCCTCTCCACCGCCATTCCACACACCTCAGCGGGGACAGGCAGAGACAGGATCTTTCAGAATCCAGAGAGATGGTTTATTTAGAGTTCAGCTTTGGCCTGGGTAAAACTAAATGACATAACTGAGCTGGGAGACAGAATAAAAACTGTGATGGGGGCTGGAGAGGTGGCTCAGCGGTTAAGAGCACTGGCTGCTCTTCCAGAGGTCCTGGGTTCAATTCCCAGCAACCACAAAGTGGCTCACAGCCATCCATGATGATATCTGGTGCCCTCTTCTGGTGTGTGTATACATAGTAATAATAAAACAAACAACAAACAAAATTGTGGTGGGGCTGGGGTCCTAGGTTAGTAGCAGAGCCCATGCCTTACCATGCCCGAGGTTCTAATGCAATGGCGGGGGAGGGGGAGGAGTCAGAGGACAGGTGTAGATCATAGAAAGAGCTCAATTCTTTCTTTTTTCCAAAACAGAGTTTTTCTGTGTAACCCTGACTGTCCTAGAACTCACTCTATAGATCAGGCTGGCCACAAACTCAGAGATCCTCCTGCCTCTGCTCCCCAAGTGCTGGGATTAAAGGCGTGCGCCACCACCACCTGGCAGAACAGTTGAATTCTAACAGGGAAAACTAGGAACACAGTAGTGAGAACTCACTGAGGGCATCTGCATTTCATGAGTGTCGCCTGTGTTGATAACAGTTATCTAGAGATATTCACTGCTGATTACTTAGCAGGCATTCTGAGAGCTTTGCATTTAAAATGGTTCCATTCATTACAATGTGCAAATGATAAACATTTAGTATAAAGTATACTTCACATCTTTTTTTGGTTTCCAATGCTGTCAATGGAACATATGGCCTTGAACAGGCTAGGCCGGCATTCTCCCTACAATTCTGTTCAGTTCCTAAGATAGTGGACTCACACAGTGCTCTCCTTGTAATGTTTGACAGTTTAAGTTCCTCCCCGGCCACACGACTACAATGTTAAGCAACTGACATCATCGAGCGAAGGGCTTTGGTAGGCTGCTGTGGTTACTAGGTTAGGTGTACTATATGCATTTGGTAGGCTGCTGTGGTTACTAGGTTAGGTGTACTATATGCATTTGGTAGGCTACTGTGGTTACTAGGTTAGGTGTACTATATGCATTTTTAATTTAGGATATTTTAAAGGTTTATCAGGATGTAAAATCAAGCGCACTTGTACTTAATACAAGTTCTAAGAGGCAGGGAAAATACACATAATAAGTATTGGTTCCATTTTACACACACACACACACACACACTTTCAGGCCCAGAGAAGTTTAGTAACTTACCCAATATCACAAAGCTCCGTCAGTGGAGGAACTGGGATTCAAAGGTCAGGCCTGTCAAGTTCCTGTGTCATAACAAACTGCATTTTAGCTTCCTATCTAGGAGCAGTAAGATCTAGGGAGGGGGTCATGTGAGAACTGTTAGGGGTGGAACAATGACTAACATTAAAGGAGAAACGTGTGTGGCAGTGGAAAGTTTCTGAGGAAGGAGAAAACCAAGGGTCGTCATCCACAGTGGACAGCAAATAGAGTCAGGGAGGGCTGGAGGTGGGCCCACCCCTGGGAAAGAGCGGAGCCGACGCTGTGGGGGGAAGGCAGGCCGATTGGGGACCTGGCCTAGATGATAAAGGGACCCTCCTGCGGGAACTAAGAGCTCACCAAAGAAATGAGGAGCCCACAGGTGGGGGAGCTGGAGGGGAAGGGGCAGGAGCGCGGCCGAGAGTTGACATCCAGGCTGGAACCGGCTGAAAGAGCCCGGTAGTGACCCGGGCGAAGCAACCGGAATGGGGCAACCGAGGGGAGGCCAGCGGCGGGGACAGAAGGCAGGGGCGCAGAGGGCCGGATGAGGGGCCGCCCAGGACGACCCTGCGGGTGGTTACAGTGGCGACACTCACGGGGAAAACTGGGGGCGACCGCGGACGGGAGGCTGCTCTCAAGGATGGCTCACCCTGTGGAGTGGGCGGCGTCCCCGCTGTCCCCGGGCCCCGCTACGTCCCGGGGCCGCCGGGCTTCCCTGCTCGCGGGGCCTCGGGCCGCGTCGCGGCGACTCCGCCATCTCCGAGCGAACGCTCGGCCGCAGCCGGGCCCAACTACTGCTCCCACCAGGGGGAGGCGGCGCGCTGCGGCCTGTGGCGCCCGTTCGGGTCCGCACGCTCTCTGAGCCTGGCCGCCGCGCGACCGGGGGCTGGGAGAACCCCACGGCCCACCGCCGTACCCGGCAGAGCCGCAGCCCCGCAGCCCCGCGGCCCCGCGCTCGGGCCACCGAAGCGGACCCCCTCCACGCCGGGTGGCACAGTCTGCAGAGCGTCGGGGCGGGCCCAAGGCCCAGGCCCGTCCACTCAGCCCCGCGAAGCGGGAGGGAGCCGTGCACAGAGGGTGGGGCCACCTCCCATTGGGGCGGAGCGAAGGCTCAGGCCTCCGCTTAAGAACCCACTTCCTCCTGGCAGACAGACTCAGCAGCTCTGGCTGAGTTTATACTAAGTTTTCTTCTTCAGGCCCCAAGGGAATGGGAAAAGATGTTTGTCTTCTCCTGAAGCCCTGTCACGAAAGTCCCAGGCCGCGAGCCTCCAACAGAAAGAACACAGTGGACTGTTTAAAGGTTATTTTATTAAATATCTTCAAGGTTTCATTGTAACAAAGCTATGAAGGGACTACCAACATTCAGAACAAACACTAATTTTTAAATTATTTCTAAGTCATCATGCAAAAGTTCTGCATCAAATGCCTTCCATTTCCTGTTTAAAAGGTGGCTTGTTTTTTTAATAGTCTATTAATAGTCTATAGATGCTGACATTAGCCCCAAAAGTGGAGTAAGAATGCTAAAGAGTGGGGCTGGAGCAGCCGTATGAAGCTATGGGTCTCATGAGCTCTAAGACCATTCGTTGTCTTCAAGCCCGCAAAACCAAACCCTGTGGTGAAGTATCTGTGGGCTGGCACGCAGGCTGCAGGGCAGAAAGGGACTAGGGTCCAGGGTCTGAGGCATGCAGAAGGTGCTTGAGGAGCCTGGCTAAATTCAAGCACCAGCACCCATGAGTTTGTTCTCCTCTCAGCTGATTCCAAAGCCTGCCGTTCTTTTCCCCAGCTCCTGTGTCTCCTGAAATCCACTCCCTGCTCCCCACAATGCAGATGCTATGCAGTTGTTTGATGGGGGAACCAGGCCAACTGCTCCTCCATTATGTTCTGTTAATCTGCGTAGGATACAGATCTTTCTTCCTGGAATGGAGCTCCTTGAGCACAGAGGGACAATGAATGTAGAAGCCTTGGCTCTGGACCCCTTTTCTGGGTACATGCAGGTGAGGGGGTGATGCCCATGCAGATTGTCCAGCAGAAAGTCTATACTTCAGTTGGTCAGTCAAGAGGCCTCTTTAAAGAGGACACTCCTCACTCAAGCAGTCAGTTCAAACTCAAACACAGGGAGAACGATGGACGTGCAGCATGGGAAGCAGGGAGGCGGCCCGGAGGGCAGCCAGAATGCATAGAAACAACCGCCAACTCCTATCCCACTGCCTCACTCCTCCCATCCCACAGGGGCACTTGGCAGAGGGCCCAGGTTCAGATGAGGGTCAGCATGGGAACCACCCTGAAAATGCAAGACAAAGATGGTCCAGATCAGCACAGAAATAGAACTGCCAACAGTGGCCAAGGTCTGCATCCCTCCTTGCTAAGTTAGGAAAACCAACAGGAAGCCCAGGAAGCCAAGTAGTAACCCCATCCCCTTCCCATCCACAGAAATCAGGCCTCGGTATCAGGGCCACGTGCATTGTGCATCCAAGAGACATGGATGAGTGCATGTCAGACTAACACGAGGTTTCTCATCAGCTTCATGGCGGATACACTTTTGCAGCACCAATTCTTTCTGTCTACATTAACTCGAACAGCACAGCAAAGTCCAGGCCTTCAGTCCTAAGGCCACTGGTTCTCAGCTGCCTCCACAGCAGACGTGCTGGGAGCGCTGCATTCTCTCCCAAGCAGGTCTGATAGCCACGGCATTTTCTTCCAGCTCCTTCTAGGTGTCAATGCATGTTCTGAAGAATCCACTTCTAGACCTGGGGTAATCAGGCCACCTCTGGGGCTGCAACCACACCACGGCTTCCAAAGCTCTGTCAAGAGTCCTTGCCTGGTCCCCCTGAGTCCATGGGGGCCTGAGTCCAAGCTCACCTCTTCAAAGCTGGTGGGTGAGCCCACTGTCCATGCCTGATGAGTCACACAAACTCCTGCCTTTTTGCAAGCCCAAAGGCTATCAGTTGTTTTAAAATGCATCACGGTACGAATTCCTTTTTTTTTTTTTTTTAAACAATCTTTTTTTCTTAAATGTAAAAAACACCTCGGTACAGCAGAGACAGACACGAAGGGCGGGCGGGAGGGCTGCATGCAGGGGCGTGCATTGGCTGCTGCCGCTTTGTAATTGAATTGTTTTAAACCTCAAACGAACAGGACTGCCGCTGTCACTCAGGCCCCCCAGAGTCACTGGCTGCGAAGGTTCAACCTCCAGCTGGAATCTCCTGATGCCCCTGTTAAAACAAAAGGTGGCGGCAGAACAGAGGACGATGAGAACACAGATAAAATTCCTGGGATTTTAGTACAATACACACATGGCTAAATCCACTTGAACAAGCAAAGAAGGGGAGAAGCCAATATTTGCTCTACAGCATTGCCTCCCATTTGAGTGTTTTACATGCTTTATGTATAGTATAGTACTTGATCTTCACAATTAATTCATCATGGACTGGAGGTAGGTACCACTTTCTCCCTCTGTTGATAACTAAAGAGACTGAGGCTTAGCAAGAGGAAGACTGCATACACCAAGTTTGGGGTCTGTCTGGTTACAGAGCAAAGCCCAGTCTTTGCCACCCCTCCCCTGCCCAGTCCCTTCCCCCCACCAGGTGTACCTGTGGCTGAGCTCACTGCAGTGGTGCGGCAGGGGCCCCTGAGCAGTGATAGTGAACATTGAGCCACTTGCCATCTCGGCGGTGCCACACCCGGGTCTCCTCCGACTGGCTGGTGCGAGGTCGACCCTGCCCGTCGATGTACTGGGTGAGCCGGATATAGGCGATGCAAGCTGCGTCCTCCCCAATCACGTGGACGTGGGGGTTTAGGATGGTGGTATGGATGGGCTTGCTGTTCTTGGACAGGACTGCAGGGGGCAGGGCAGGGAAGTGGAGGTAGTAGGCGTAAGGCTTGGGGCACTCACATATTCCTGCCAGGCTGCACCTTCTTTACTCTAGCTCCAGCGCCATTCCTAGAATCCCCAAGTGCCCCCTCATCACCCCCAGAGGCCAAGATCCCTCACAATATCAGTTTCATACAAAAGGAAGAGAAATGTGGGTAGCAATAATAGCAAACTCCTCTTTTCATTAGGTAGTGTGCTGAGGCTTTACATGCAAGACATGGATTTGTCCACTGCTATTATTTTCTTTACTATAAGAAGGAAAAAGACTCAAATCAAAGAAAATATTTAAACTCAGGACCATAAGGCTCTAATAAAAGCCTGTGGTTTGGTTTTCTACTTGGTTAGGCTGATGTTTAAAAGTTCTATGCTTGCTTTGCCCCATCTAAGGCTGAAGAGAAAAATCATGAAAGCAATACATTCAAAGTCATTTTGTAACTTAAAAAGAAAAGGCATATCAAAGTTTAAAATCGCTAAAGTACCCAGTTCAGGATCTCCCCCAAACTTCCAGGGTTCTCTGGGTTTGGAAAAGCAAAGGGAGCTGGACTACATTATCAGCATACGGTGTGCGTATGGTGACGCTTCCATTCGGACTTGCTTAAGTTCATCCAGTGCTATAGAAGCTGCAAGAGCCCTTCCTTGGAACCAATATAAACACTGCTTCTGGCTTAGACAGCGAGATAGCTTAGATAGCTAGGGCATCAGGCAGGCAGCTACGGTGTGGAGAAATCACACGAGGGAGTCAGTGGGAAAACAGCTACAACATAACACTCAGGGTAGAGTAAGAGCCGCCTAGAATAAAGTGGACAAGAGGAAGGAAAAATGAGGAATGAGGGTCTTGGAAAGTAGAGAAAGAGGGTGTGATGATTCAATTCTGGGACTTCTGGCAACTATTCAGACTATAAATCTCTCCCATCCAGATGCTTGGGTCCCTCAGTGTCCAGGGTAGCCCAGCCACAACTTTTGACCTCACAAATCAGCATTAGTGCTTTGTTACTTGCTTATGCAGTTTTATCCTGCTTTTACTTCCTTTACTGTGAGCCCTGCAGACACAGACCTTTCATCATTACTTGCTGAGATCATCTTGACTTATCTTGAAGGGTTTATAGTCTGTCTAGGAGAAAAGTGATGCTTAGAGGAATACAATGACTCTAACGGTGATGATCAACAGTGCCTTGATACAGCTGCCAAATGAACGGGCACTCGGCACTCGTCTTTTAAAAGAGCAGGACACAGGAGGTGAGCATACAGAGCAGGATGCAGCAGGAAGGCCAGATAAGGGGAAGATGGGCAACTAGGGGAAAGGGTGGGTAGGGACAGAGGCAGGGACAGAGGGGCAGGCAGGAGTATATCAGCAGCACGAACCCACTCACGATTCTCAAAGTAAAACTTATGGAAATCCATCCCCTCCACGAGGTTACCAAGGGCTTCTGGCTCAAAGGAAGTGAGGCCCGGGTCACAAATCTTCCTGCAGAAAAGAGGGCCAGGGGTGGGGTAGGGGGCAAAAACAGCCTGTCAGGCCTCAGTGGGAATTATGTGCCTTCTTCATCAGTGTGTCTGTCCCATAGAAGGTTAGCTAGTGGCTACACCAGACAAGACAACACTCCTCAGGGTTAGCCTTGCAGAGCCACTCAGCTGTCCTGCTCTTTCTCCCATGTCAGGACAATAGGGCAGGCTCGGCTGTGGGGGTCCACCTGGAAGGGGTCCTATGGGCTCAGGGCTCAGATATGGCCCTGTTCCCAGGAACACAGACACTTTATGAAAAATAGAGGTGGACTTGGGAGACGATCCATCTCAGGGCAACGGGTCTTTACTCACGTGTAGGCCTCAAAGTCTCCATTGTTGATGGCTTCGATCAGTTGTTCTGTGATCTTAATGATCTCCTGTTTTCGCACTGTTAGGGAGAAAAATCCACTAATTTACCGGTTGGGCAACTTCCCAAGGGACAAGAGAGCCCTCCTCCGTCCTTCAGGGATCCCTTACGGCCTCTTTGTCAGACATCCTCCTCCTGTCTTTTAATGCCCTGTGCAAGAGGAACAAGCCCACCCTTCACCTCATCCTTTTTGGCATCTGCAGAACCAAGAACTACCTCCTTTCTAAGCCCATCCAGTAGTTATGAATCTGTGGCCTTTGCCACCTTCTCCATCAACAACCATGTTGCAGTAAACAACTTGTTTTTAACAGCTGAGGAGCCTATAATGTCATGAACCCTCTAGTCAAGAGTCTTAGACTCTCTGAGAAGCAGCTCTAGGTACGGCTGTTCTCTGCCTCTAACCACTTATTTCTCTCACCAGAAGGGGCTCAGTCAGGTCTCAGTTACTACCACCTGTAGCCCTTACTCAGCAGTCCACCTGCCTGAGAGCAAAATCAAGCTAGAGATGAAGTTCCAAAAGGAAGAACAGAGTGTGGTGGATGCTTAGCTCTCTTTACACCGCCCCTGTCTTCCACGGGGATTTCCTGGGATAAAGGATCTCAGGCCTGTGAAAACCTCAGACAGCTTCTCACATGAAGATGGCTACACTGCCCTTGGATGAGCTTCAGAAAGACCAGAGAGCTATACCAGTCCTCATGTCAGGACGCATTCCTATGGAAGACCAACACAAGACTGGGAGGCAGGCAGCTGGTGCCCTCCTTCCCTACCCAAGGGGCACATGGTGATACCCTGCTCTCTGGGGTAGCTCACTTACAGACAGAGCCACTATTAGCAGGGGGTGTCTCTAGCGTAAGGGCGAGCTTGGACTGAGATCAGGCTAACCCTGACTGTAACTGGAGCCCCAGGCTGGTCCAGGCCACAAGCCTTTCCTCACAGGCGCAAGAGGCTGCAAGACAGACAAATGCGAGCATTAGAACAGTCCCAGCATGGCATAGCTGGGACAGCACAGCCAAGGGAGTATTTGGAAGGGAATGGCATAGCTGAAGGTGCAGCCAGGAGGGACTCCACAGACCACTGATAGGTGGGCAGCCCTGAGTGAGCAGCAGAGGGCTTTAGGGGAGCCAATCAGCTCCATTCTCTCTTTGGAGAAGCAGGCAGGTATGTCCCACATAACACTTTCCCCTGGGTCCCATCAAATCTTTTGCGAGGACCTGACTAGGGTCCTCGTGGGTGAAGAAGACTGGATTTAGAAATTCTCTAAGGGTACGGTGTGGGGCGATGAGACCGAGACAGGCGTCCTTTAACACAGACAGAACTGCAGACATAAGCATGAATCTCAGGAGCCCTGCCAGCTACCTCTGTGGTGAGTTGGGGACCCCTCACCAACCCCCACTTGGCAGATAGGGAAACTCAATCTCTAGGCAGCTCACACACTTCACAGACTTAAGAAGGTAGCGTAGCTGGAACTGATGCTTCTTTTTGAGACGGGGTCTCATAGTGTAGCTAGACTGGCCTTGAATTCAATGGAGATCCTTTGGCTTCAGCCACAGCCTCCTGAGTGCTAGGATTCTAATTGTGTAGCATCACACTTAGTTAAGATTCAAAATCACACCTGTCTCATTCAGAGCCCGTGTTCCGAATACGGCTGAGTCTCAGGAAATGCTAAACCCAAGATGATCCCTAGGTCGCCATGCATCACCATTCTTATTCCCACCCTCATGGACTTGACTTCTCATGGTTTTTCCCAGCTGTCACCAAATCAAGGCCTGCTACACATCCCAGTGGCTTTCTACTTCCCATTCCCACACCATGTTTTCCCACCCACTCTTCTCTGGGCTCCAAACTCAGACCTGCTGGGGACTAGGCCTCCATCAGGCCCCCGGCTCTGGCAGACGCCATACCCCTAAAGCTGACTAACAGGTAGCTGGCCTAGGCTGACCAGCTCTTGGGGAAATCCCTGAGGGGCTTCAGGAAGAGCCAGGGAGTTGGAAGCCAGAATGTGCCTCCCTCACACTTACTGGCTGAGGAGCAGAGAGAAGGCTGGGGCTGCATGCCTGCAGAGGGGGCTGTTCTGTCCCGGGGGCTCCGTCCTTCGGGCACCAAGCTGCCATTCCCAGTGCGGAGCGGGGCAGCTAGCCAGCCAGGGCAGGGCAGGGCAGGGCAAGGCAGAGCAGCCAAAACAAACAGAATAAGGCAGGTGAGCGAGCAAGCCGAACAGGACCCAAGCCACTGGCACTGCAGAGCCGGGGCAAGGTGATACCTGGGGCTGCTGTGGGCACTGGACCACATCCCACTCAGCTGGGAACACTGCAAAGGTGCATAGACCTAAGCTTGCAGCTTCCAAAGGAGCCTTAGAACATCCTATACAAGGTCCCCTGCTACTAGAAGACATTCAAGAGGGGCTAAGCCATGAGGCCAGCAGAGACAATACCTCTTACTCTGTCAGAGTCGAACTGATCTGACCTCACTCCCAGCAGCGTACACACTTATATGTACACACTTTCAGTGTGTTTGACTCTCTCCAACAGGGTCCTGCCCCACATCCTATCTTTCTGACGGCCCGGCAGGATGCCACTTATAGAAACTAAAGGCACAAGTTCTATGAGGCCAACCCAAAGAGCAGGAAGATTTCCACTGGTCTGGCCTCCATGTTCCTTATAGCTCTGGCATTCTGGCCAGCTTCAAGTTTAGGCTAGTGATCATCACAGGCCCACAAAAGCAGCTGCATGCAGCTTCAGACACCAGAACAGTTTTAATTCTGTCACTCCTGGTCAGAACTCAGGACCAGAGTGGAAACCCATCCCAGCCAGTCTGGGGCTGGCCTTGGTGTCTCTGTTGTTCCTTTCTCTTTTGGAGGGGAGAGGTGCTGGGCCAGGCAGTATTCTACCACTGATTCCTACCACAACCCCTGTCTTCATTTTAAAACTCGAAGTCCTACATCCAGAGAATTACCTTGGGTCTTAGGAAAGCCAGGACCGATTTCTGCAGATGCCTCTGCTCTGGGATGCTACATCATTATCAACAGGAATAGCTCCTTAAACACTGGTCCTAAACACAGCTAATCTGGCTATTCTGGACTTTGGTAAAAAAGAAGAAGCCCTTTTTGCTTGGTCACAAACACCAGACAGGGACCTCATGTCTCAGTACATGGAATGTAGTTTTTAGGTCAAGCCCCCTCTAGTGTAAGGAGGCACCAATCCCAGTTCCAGGGACAGAAAAGACTGATGTCCCATCAACGCTGAAGTACCTGGGTCACAGTTGGGGGCCCTTCCCTCCAAGGGACAGCACCTACCTTTAAGGTCTTCATCTTCTGTAGTGGTATTGCAGCTCTCTGTGGAGCCCTGCAGTGCAAAGAGAACATGTGTATGATTAGTCCTTGGACGCTTGGAGGGAAGAACAGGCTCCTCCAAGAGATGTCCAGAAGAACCTGAGAGGTTCCTGCTTCTATCCTTGCTCCTTGTTCAGAAAACTCTTTAGGTTCCAAAGTCTTTCCTAGGCTTTCATGTCAGGAAAAGGCACTGCCTAGTCACTCACGCTTCCTCTCTTCCTCGCGTCTTACTTCTCTACACACAGCTAGCTGCCGTCTATCGGGTATCACTACTGCAGCCTCCAGCTCCCTTCCTGCTGCTCGTGCCTTCTCCCTAGAGTTCTTAGCTATGATGAACTTACAAAATACAGCTAGATTTTATTTCCCTCTGATAAAAACTACCAGTAGCTTCTCTTTGCTGCTGGAATAAATGTAAATCATATGGCCAGACACAGCGGTGTACACCTTTAATCCCAGCACTTGGGAGGCAGAGGTAGGTGGATCTCTGTCAATTCGTGGTCTAAAATACTGAGTTCCAGGACAGCCGGAGCTACACAGTGAGACCCTCTGTTGAAACAAAGAAGCCATACTGAAAATCCTGCCTACTTCCCCAGCTTCTTGACTCTCCTACTCCTTTGGCCTTTGCTCACTAAGCTCAGCTCTGCTTGGTTCTTTCCGGCACTACCCAGGTCCTGCCTCCGCCTGGCGACCTGTCTGGCTCCTTCCCATTGATGTTCCATTTCTAGCCCAGACAGCCCCTCCGAGAGGCCATGTTCACTCTCTTTACTCTGTGCCACTTTCTTCTGAGAACTTATCACTATTGGATTTTATTTTATTTGATTGTTGGTATGTTATCTACTAGGTCTACCCCTCCCCCCAAAACAGAAATTTATTTTGTCCTCTCTACACAGCAGAGTCATGGTAGTCAGCAATGGTACTAAAACTGCAGGGGTGGAGGTTACAATACAGAGAATACTGTACAGTCTGGCTAGATTCTTGCCCTTTTGGGGTGTGTGTGCATGGTGTGCATGTATGCTACTGCATGTTTGCTGTGTACGTTGTGCATGTATGCATGGGTGTGAGTGCATATTTGCTGTGTACGTTGTGCATGTATGCATGGGTGTGAGTGCATGTTTGCTGTGTATGGTGTGCATGTATGCATGGGTGTGAGTGCATGTTTGCTGTGCACGGTGTGCATGTATGCATGGGTGTGAGTGCACATATGGAGGCCAGAGACTGACACTATTGTCTTCTGCAATTGCTCTCCACTTTACTCATGGATGCAAGGTCTCTGGCTGTACCCAGAACTTTGCGGGCTGTCTGGGAGGTCCTGTACCTACATGCCAGGTCTACAAGTGTGCACCACGTGCAGTTTGTTTTATGTGTGTTCTGGTGATCCGAACTCCAGTCTTCATACTTGCTCAGTTAGTACTTTTCCAAGTTTTCTCCAGAGCCTCGGCTTTCTTCTTCCTTCTAACAATTCTTCTCACTAAACTTCTATTTATTCATTTATTTATTCATTCATTCATTCATTCATTCGTCACTTGTTTGTTTGTTTTTTGAGACATGGTTTCTCTGTGTAACCTTCGCTATCCTGGAACTCACTCTGTAGACCAGGCTGGCCTCAAACTCACAGCGATCCGCCTGCCTTGGCCTCCTGAGTGCTGGGATTAAAGGTGTGCACCACTACTGCCTGTTCTCACTAAACTATTATTTTTTTAATATCCACTATATTTTATTATTATTTTTTTATTTATGTACATTGGTGTTTTGCCTGTATGAAGATGTCGGATCCCCTGGAACAGGAGTCACAGACAGCTGTGAGCTGCCACGTGGGTTCTGGGAATTGAACCCTGGTCCTGTGGAAGAGCAGCCGTGCTCTTAACCACTGAGCCATCTCTCCAGCCCTGTCTCCGAACTCACGGAGGCGACTATGACTGTCCGTGGTACGGAGTGGTGAAGCGACCTGCTCACAGGTCTGAAGCCGAGACCACAGTGGATCAATCTGACCGTACAGCCTCGGTCCAGAGTCAGTAAACTCTGTCGTTTCACAGAACGGAGTAACCAACACACCATTATTGCCTCGATACTGGACCCCACAAACACTCTGCACACTATCCACAAAACTCTCAGACTCCAGTGACTCAGTCTATTTCCTGCTGGGTGAGAAAGCAGGGTAGACCTGGTGGCCACTCACTCACCTTGATCCCATCTGTAGCATTGTGCACCACGGTGGTTTGTGGTTCCTATGAGAGAAGATAAAAATTACCCTCCAGATTTGGGGCCTTGAGCTCTTCCGTGAAGGATCCCCGCACCCTGACACGGCGCCCTTAGAGACCCCATGATGACCACTGAGGCCTGCCCACCAGACATCCCTACAGAACAAAATATACTGGCTCGACTAGAGTCCCGGAGAGGCAGGAAACCCAGGATTTAGTTGACGGCACTGGCTGGTAAAGAGAAGCTTGAAAGAGGCAGGCTCTCAAGACACTGAGAGGACAGAGGCCTCTGCACTTGAGTCTGTGGGTGTGGGGGAGCCCTACGGGGCAAATACACAAGAGGAGCTGTGGGATTCAGGTCCTGCCAACAGTGTTCATCAAGGGGTGCACAGAAGACAGGGGCACAAGGAAAGCAGGAAGAGAAAGTCTCCCAGAAAGACCTAGGATGCCCCTTCAGCAAGTTGATGATGGCCCCATGGCACCACACCAGATTGCAAAAAGGTTCACACGAAGTAGAAGGCATGGCAGGCATGATTAAACAATTAAACAAACGCCCCTCTCTTCCCAGTGTCCTCCGTGCTAGCTCATTAGCTAGCCAGCAGTAGCACAGAGAGCTGTGTTATACAGTACCCACTAAAGAACCCCGCGAGAACTGAACAGAGGGGCTCTCCAGGACCAGAGAAACTTTGGGGAACCCCCGTCCTCCTTCCTGTTCTTGACCATACGAAGGAGAGGCTGAGGCAGGTTCTATAAGGAGACCTCTAAGAACTAATGATCAGGTACCAAGAGAGCTCCTACCCTCTGCTTTTTTCAAACAATTCACCTCCCTGGCCCTGATAGCAGACCCACTGAGGGTGAGTGCTTGGGGATGGGAGGCCTAACTGACAGCCCTGATCACTCTTTCCCCAGCAGCAAAAGGTACAGGAGCAGTGGTTCTGCCATGCAGGATGGAGCATTGCCAAGCAGGAGAATGAAGGGGAAGGGGCCTGAGGGGCAGCACAAAGAGCAATCTGCTCTATGGAAACCAAAAATGACAAAAGCTGTGGGGTCCTAGGGAGGTATGGCAAGAAAAGGAAGTGGGAAAGGAGCAGGAGGCAGCCAGGGTCAGGTGGAGAAGCCGTAGTCAGAGGTACCATGGCCGTCTGCAAGGGCGCGGGCTCTTGGGCTGGGCTTACGAGACTGTTTTTGTTGTTGCTCTGTGGCTGAGACAAGAAAACAGATGGTTTAGTTCCTCCAGAGTCACCAACATTGCTCAGATTTGACTCCCAGACCTCCCTTGTCCCCTGGTCTGGCCACAGGTGCTACGCCTGAGGTGGCAACTGTAACACCACTATGCAGATGGGAGCAATGGTTAGAGAAATGATTTGAGTAAGAGAGAATTTGGGGGGCCCCAGAGCCCTAGCTCTGGAGGTATCCTCGTTGTAGGACTAGCCAAAGATCTGCTTGAAGGCACCTCTCCAGTAATGTCTGCTTCCTGCAGGTACCGCGCCGCTATAGTCACACCAGACCCAAACCAAAGACATTCAGGATTTCCTTCCCACACTACAGGTGGAAAGGACGGTGACTTAAAGCAGAACAAAACTGAAGACTCTGGCTCCCCCATGGCCCTTCTCCTAGCACCTGCATTTCCTTAAATGTAACAGTTTGAAGCCTGATATGAAGAGAGGAGGGAAATGAGCAAGGATACCTTGCCCGGGAGGTAGCGTCCAGAGAGAAAAGGGTGGAATTCAACTCTGAATATACAATGTAGCCACAGATCTCAGGGGACAGGACTTTGCTCTTTATCTTCCACCTGATAAAATCTTGGACTTGATCAGCTGGAAGTGAGGGCAGAGCCCGAGGAAGGGAAGGCAAATCTCGATGGTGGCTATGGCTGTAGTCCCAGTACTCAGTTCCAGGAAAGAACAAGCTGCCCAGCAAGCCAATATTCCTAATGGCAACTATGACCACCAGGGATATTTTCTTGCCTTTTAAAATGCTATAGAGTGGCACAGTCAAGGAGTATGGAGAGGAAAGAAGGCCAATATTCAGGGCAGAGAACCACAGCAATGCTCCCTGACTCTTCTGAGTTCTAAGCAGTTCAACTGAGCCTCACTGGGGCCCAATGGGGTCACAAAGGAGCAGCTTGACCACCCGAGCTCTTCAATAAGCACGAGACAAATGTGCATCTAGTCAGAGCATAAATGAAGATACGTTGATAGCCAGAGTGTATCTCTTCTCTTCTAGGACACACTCAGAATGCATCCAGACTCTTCTACATCTTGCCCAAAGGCCTTATGGACCAGATCTAAAGCTACATGACCCCAGTTAGTGGCTGAGGTTAGCCATGGAATCCTGAGTCAACATCAAGTACTAAAAGATGATATTGAAATGTACAGGCTGGAGAGGAGTCCCTGCGGTCAAAGAGAGAGAGAGAGAGAGAGAGAGAGAGAGAGAGAGAGAGAGAGAGAGAGAGAGAGAGAGAGACAGACAAATGGTAACTGCTTTCTTGTGTTCCTATCCTGAGACAGCAGAGGGCAGAGCTCTCTTAGCTCAGCTACTGATGCTGATTTCCTGGTTTCGGTTGATTGGAGAAGGGTGCCCCTGTTGCAAAACCCAGCTGACATAAAGACCTTTGCAGTGGATGAGGCTGAACATTCCATGGTAAGACATGCCTATCTGCAGAGGGCTGAGCTAACACCCGAGTGGCCACACCTCTGGTTATAATGGATGGTTTCATAATGACTAGACTGCTGTGTTCCCTTGGTGCCCAGTGTCCCATGAGAAAAGATGCATTTACTATAGTCTTTCAGTGCAGGCCTAACAGGAAAATGGGATTTTCACAGAACAAGGTTTAGAGCCAGGAGCCATTAGTTTTTCTCATTACATGGCTGCCTACTGAATGAATGTATGGCTCCTAGGAAGCAGCTGCTCATGCCTGGAGAACAGGCTTGATCTCTCTCTCTTTAAAGATTTATTGATTTTATGTACAAGTGCTCTATCTTCACGTATGCCTTTAAGCCAAAAGAGGGCATCAGATCCCACAAGAGATGGTTGTGAGCCACCACATAGTTGCTGGGAATTGAACTCAGGACCTCTGGAAGAGCAGCCAGTGCTCTTAACGTCTGAGCTATCTTTCCAGCCCCAGGCCTTATCTCTTGAGGAACGGTAAGTGAGGGTCTTTCCCCAAAGCCCCTACTGGCTTTACTCCATGCATTAGACTGTTGGAGGCTACCCAACCTCCACAGCAACCTTCTGATGCCCATTTGTAAGGCCACTCGGTGACCTAGGGTAACGGCCTCGCCTGGCAGGACAGGCCACACTGGTCCACACAGCACAGACATGCAGTGAGGATGAGTGACGCACACGCACATGGCAGAATGGGTCTGCATGGCTGGCAGGCGGGCACAAGCAGCATGGAGTGAGCAGGATGGGTGGGCAGGCAAGGCTCACCATTAGGTGCACGCTGGAACTCGACTTCCTTTTCTGGACACACCACAGCAAAAGGGAAAGAGAACGGGAAAGAGGAGGTAAGAAGAGAAGCACAGAGACATTGCAGGTTAGTGCACCAGCTTGGGCTCTGCATGAGGGGACAGAAGAGGAGGAAGAGCGGGACCCTGGAGTCCAGCATCAGAGGGGTTAAAACAGCACACAGATCACAGGCACACACACTCCTCCAGCCGCTGGAGAAGAACTCTTTCAAGTTCACAAACACAGAAAATTTAGCGTACCCTGAGAAGTCTGTCTTGTTCAGTCACAAGCATATGTGGGTAACATTTGACAACTGGGTTGACAGAACCAGCACACTGACAAGGGTACTCACATTCTCTACAGATATGACTGTCTGAAATGTGACTGAGTAGCTACCAGAGAAATAATAAAAGTTACCATAGGATGGTCTTAGCTTTAGTACAGCATTTGACCTCTGAACTTGGACCTCAATGAAGCTGTGAATGCTGTCCAAATAAAGATGGTGGACTCTTCCCACCCCTCTCCCCGCCAGACAGAGTTTCCCTGTGTAGCCTTGGCTGTCCTGTAACTCACTATGTAGACCAGGGTAGCCTCAAACTCACAGGGATCCGCCTTGCCTCTGCCTCCTGAATGCTGGGTTAAAGGTGTGCGCCACCACACCTGGTGGGCAGCAGACTCTTATCTTACATTTCAGTTTTGACACTCTATTCCTTGTCAGTATAGTCCTGCTACTTTAAACACTTTGCATGTCCTATTGCTTTTTGTGATTAATAGAACTGGAAGCACAGGGGAGCCGGTGACTAAAGTGCAGTGACCAAAGACGCAGAGATGGAAGCAGGGAGAGGGCGGAAGGCCATGACTAACTCCTCAGCCTCCACTAGATCTTCAGACCTCAGGTGCTGTCTGAAATAAGAGCATCAAACTAAGACCAAACAGCCAGGCGGTGGTGGCACACTCCTTTAATCCCAGCACGGAGGAAGCAAAGGCAGGTGTATCTCTGTGAGTTCAAGGCCAGCCTGGTCTATAGAGCAAGTTCTAGGACAGGCTCCAAAGCTACCGAAAAACCTGTCTCAAAAAACCAGGGGAAAAAAAAACCCAATTAAGACCAAACAGCACACTAAAAATACACCAGAGTAGACTAAGAGGTTAAGGGTAATTATGACTTTTATAATTAGCTCACTGGGAGACAGACGTCCCCTTAGAATATGTCTGTTGCTTGAGTTTTGTACATTCACTTAATGACATCCAATCCCATTTACTGAGGGTTGTTCTGGGCATAATAAACATATCTGAGAAATGGTTTTTGTTCTCCCAGGACCAACGTTCTACTTTAAAGAGATGTTTTTCTGGAAGGAGGCTACTAATACTTAAAAGAGTATTTCAGAAGGTAATGGGGTATGTGGGAGTATGTGTACATGTATGTCATAATAAAACCCATTACTATGCATAATTTATATACAAAACATTAAAAATAACATTTATCCATAATTTGGATATGAATTAAAGGGAAAAAACCCCCTATGGTAGGGTTCCTTTTGCATTAGTCCTTCATTCTGCTCTGAGACAGGGTCTTGCTATACAGTCTGGCCCTGAGCCTGCAATCCCCATGCCTGTGTCCTGTGGGTAGTTAAATCACAGGTACGTGCTACCACACTGGACTTCTATCAGCTTTTTTCTTTGTTTTAGAGCAGGGCTTCAAGGAATTCAGACTGCCTTTAACAAAGCTATATAGCCAAGAAGAACCATGCCCTCAAAGGAGGCAGTCACCTTGTATGTGTATTGATCATTGTCATCTAGCTAGCTCCCCACCCAGCGCTTATCCCCTTACCCAAGAAGTATTCATACTTGTTCTTCTTCTCTAGGGATCCTGTTTCCCCCTTTGAACAGGTACTCACTGCGGCCCATTCTGGCCTTGAACTTTGTGGCGTTTCTCTCTAGCCTCAGCCTCCCAAGAACTGGGATTCCAGAGCGAGTCACTAAACTTAGCATCCTACTGATGCTGCGAAGGAAGGGCCCTGCCTTTGTTAAGTTCCAGAGCGTCTTAACAGATGCCTGACAATTGACATCAGATCAATAAACGTGTGCTGGGCTGACCAGGTCTGCTGAAGGTAGCCTTCCCCGAGCTAAAGCAAGAGCACATCTCTAACGTCAACTCTGAGAAAGGGCCAGGCACTCAGTCCAGGCCTGATCTTGGTTCTGGTGATTTTTGGAGGCTGGTGGTAAAAGCCATTGCAATCATTTTCCCTGGACCTTGCGTTCAGACGGAAACCTTTCAGCTGCTGCTTCTACCTCATGGGAAGTATGTTCCTAGCTTTTCTCCTGGATGCTCTGCTCATCCTGAACAATCCTACAGGCAAACCAATCATCCTTTTTACTCCCAGGCAGATTCCCAGTGCCTGCGTCTTTCAGTTTCTCTGTTCATCTTTCCCCACACACAGCTGGTCGTCTTCTCAACCAGAATACCACATAAATGTTTAAATGCCAGGTCTCTTTTAAAGGACCATGTCTGTTCTATTCGAAAACTGTACATAAATTTAAAATTTTGCACAATTAAAGGGCTAAGGCCTCATTTTCATATTCAAAACAACTGCTCAAAAAGTACTCAGTTTTAACCTTTAAAATTTAAAAAACAATTGGATGGCCACTCCGGCCTGAAATCAGCAGAAGAATGCCACGCTGCCCAAAGGGAGGCCTCAAAGAATTTGAGTGTTTGTGGTCCCTTTCAGTCCGTTCTTCCAAAGTGGTGGTGGTGCACACCTTTAATCTCAGCACTCCGGAGCAGAGGCAGGAGGCTCTCTGTGAGTTTGAGGCCAGCTTGGTCTACAGAGTGAGTTCCAGGACAGCTAGGGTTACATAGAGAAATGCTCACTTTCCCACAGACCCTGGGTCACTAGCATCAGCCTTCAAAGAAACCCAAACAGAACTTCAAGTTCTTCAATTCAGAGCCACTGGGTACAGGACCCACTCAAACCAATGTAGCTGTCTTGAGCATCTCACAGAAACAGCTAAGCTGAGGGAAGAGAACTTTTCTGAGAACAGTCAGCAGAAGAAATCGGGGACAGGAGCATTGGAAAGGGTAGACAGATTCTAGAAGAATCCGAATGCTCAAGCTCAGGACCTTTACTGGCTTCCTTCACAATTCTGGACATCAGCTCAAATTTCAAGAGAGCCCACAAAGGTCACATGCCCACACTTGTCCCACATTTATCTTCTTCCCTTTTCTTCCAATCACACAATTGACCATCTACACATTATTGAATAAGAAAGACTACAATCACACTATAAACAATTTGAAAAGCAAAGGGGAAAGTGAGTAAATTTTGCTCAATTTCCTATTGCTCTTAGAGCCTTTTCTTATGCAGTTAAAATATTATTATAAGCTACATGTTAGTTTATGTTATACTTTTAAATTAGGGGCTTTTATTTTTGTTCTTCCCTTGAGACAGAGTTTTTGTGTAGCCCTGGCTATCTTTGAACTCTCACTTTAGACCAGGATGGCCTCAAACTGACAGAGATTCTCCTGGCTCTGCTGGGATTAAAGGTGTGCACTACCGCCACCTGGCTAAAATTAGCATTTTGAGTTTAAAAATGATTTATTTTTGAGGCCTTGAACTCACTATGCTGCTGAGGATAGCCTGTACTCCTGACCTTCCCGCCTCCAGGTGCTAAGAGTACATGCATATATCCATTTGTCCACTAGTTTCATTTTGTTTTTTTATTAGATAATAATTTGATTTGCTTATTAATATTAACGCATAGTCCAGGTGAAAAGTTTGGAAAGTAGAGAAAAACCACATGACAGGAAAAGTTTTAGAAACCCCAATGTTACCATATTTCCCATCACGTAGTAAAGCTATGATTAAATACTTCAGAGAGTTTTCTTTTGTTGTTGTTTTTCTATATAAATATTGTATACTGAATTAAGAATCTAAAATGATGCTGTATTTTAAAAACTATAACTTAGGGGCTGGAGAGATGGCTCAGCCGACACTTGATGCTCTCGTAGAGGACAAGGGTTTAATTTCCAGTGCCAACATGGCAATTCACAGCTGGCTACTCCAGCTCCAGATCTGCCTGAAGAGGTCCAGAGGAGGGTCTCAGATCCCCTGGAGCTGGAGTTACACTGTTGCAAGTCACCAGAGGTGGGTGCTGGGGACTAAACTCTTCTGGGAGAGCAGCAAGTGCTCCTAACTCCTGAATTAGTTTTCCAACCGAAGATTAGTAACTCTAATGGTCTATTAAATGGAATTCTCATTATTATTTAATCATTTATTTCCAGCTGACTTTTGAAACAGTTTCTAATTTTTTTCATATAATGTCATATAAAACATCTTTCTACTTTCAGCTTTTCCTATTTCATATTTCTTTAGGAGAATTCTTAGAAGAAAACGCCCAGAAGCAAAAGTAGGAACATTTGTATGGCTTTTGACATTGGTTTTTTTTACTGCCATCACAAACTTAAGAATCAAAAATCACACACACACACACACACACACACACACACACGCACACGCGCGTGCACACAGAGTCTCTCTGCGTATCCCTAGCTGTCCTGAAATTGTAGACCAGATGCACTGTTTCAATTTGCATTTCATTGATAGTAATAAGGATAAAAGTTTTCATCCTGACCTATTTTCATCTTCAGATGATCAATGGATCTTCTTAGATTATCTTTCTGGGGTTATATTTGTTATACTCTTTAATAAAAGGATTCCCATGCTACCCACCTACTGTGAATGTTTTCCTAGACTCTCCATTGTGTCTCCCACACTTCCTGCCACCTGCCAGTGCTAAGGACTGATCATTGGATCCTCTGGAAACAGAGTTACAGAGAGTTGTGAGCTGCCATATGGGTGTTGGGAACCCAGGTCCTATGCAAGAGCAAAAAGTGTTCATCCACTGAACCATCTCTCCAGCCCAAATCAGTATTTCTGGTTGGTGTATCTTTCTGTTGTGTAGAGGATCAAACCTAGAACCTCATGCATGCTAAGGAAGTGCTCTACACCTCTGGTTCTGGAACCTGTATACGTTACAATTATCTTCTTAGGCTAAAGTTACACAGTTATACTGGAGTCATCTTTGAAACCCATTATCTTAAAAGTTTTGAGTCTGTCTGAAACTCAAGTCACAAAGAGAGACATGATTTGGCATATACTTACAATCCCAGCACTTAGGCGGGAGAAGCAGGAAAATCAAGAAGTTCAAGGCTAAGAATGGACTTTCCCCTGGGTTCTGCCACGTGGTTCCCAGGGTCATTAAAAATGTCTCCATCAGCTATGCCACCTGTCCCTTAATCTCAACTCAATCAAAACAAAATTCTCACTTGAACAGTCATTTTATTCATAACTACTCTGTTCAATAGTCAAGACTGGAAACCTTGACATTGTCTGATGAATTTTCTTTTCTTCTTTCTGTTTCTCATTTTTTGAGACAGGGTCTCTACATAGCCCAGGCTGTCCTGGAACTCACTATGTAGACCAAGTTAGCTATGAATTCACACAGATCTACTTGCCTCTGTCTTTTTTTTTTTTTTTCAAGACAGGGTTTCTTTATATAGCCCTGGCTGTCCTGGAACTCTTACCTCTGCTTCTTGAGCCCTGAGATGGAAGGTGTTCACAACTATACACAGATAATTATAATTAATTAATTAGTTAATTCAGTCAGTCAGTCCTTCCTTTCTTCTTAAGACAGTGTTGCTGTGCTATGTGGCTCAGGCTGGACTTGAACTTCTGACCTTCTTACAACACCTCCACAGTGCAAAGTTTACAAGAACGCAGCGCAATGCCAGCCAGTGGACTCTTCTAAAATCATCCATACCAGAGTGAGACTTTTCAGGGACACTTCTAACAGCAGGTGCTCCCTGTGTCATGGGTGTAGCCAGACTATGACTTTAGGTAGCCTCTATTCTGAGTAGTTGGAATCTGTGTCAACCTACTTGTCAATAATTTTGAATATTTTCCCTTGATACTTCTGACTGTCTTTTCTTCTGGACCTTCTATCTCCAGATTATAACTTTTTTCTTTCTTTCTTTCTTTCTTTCTTTTTTTTTTTTTTTTGGTTTTTCGAGAGTGTTTCTCTGTGGCTTTGGAGCCTGGAATGACAGTCCTGGAACTAGCTCTTGTAGACCAGGCTGGCCTCGAACTCACAGAGATCTGCCTCCTCTGCCTCCCAAGTGTTGGGATTAAAGGCGTGCGGCACCACTGCCCGGCTCTATAACATATCTTGCCTCTGCACACAGCTCTTTCCTTCTTCCACTCACCCATGCACACTCAGACATATCTATTTTCCTTGATATAAGGATTGAACCCAGGGCCTCATATGAATATTAGCGATACCCCTAGCCCTTCAAATCTCTCTTACTTACCATAGCTCTCCTATTCAGGCACACAGTATTTTCCATAGTCTAACACACAAACTTTCAATTCTATTGCTCAATTGGATTAATGTGGCTGTTTTGGTTCCTGCAGTGCCAAGGAATGAAAGCCAGGACCTTTGCTGTTCTCTCCCACTAAGCTATAAAGTCCCAACCCTACAGTGCCAGTCCTAGTTTTGACTGATTTTTCTTCCTTCTCATTCCCCTTTTCTATTAAAACAAAAAAAGTGAGGTCAGGTTTTTCTATGTTATTTGAAGCTGGCCTTACTCTCACTATAATTATGCCTCAGCCTCCCAGGTACTAGAATAACAGTATCCACCATATCCACCATTCGTCTCGTGTTCTAGCTGAACAGAAAGATTAATATGTATGACAACTCATACAAATGCACTTTTTTCAGATAACAGAAGTAACACTGTCTCATTTAAGAGTGAGAAAAAAATGAAGGCTGTTCTCTCTTGCCCTCACCTCCAACACCATACCTTAAACAACCACTGAACAGTCTCACCTTCCTGTGCTCCTTAAGCTTGTGCCCAGAGCTTTTGGCCTGGGCCACTTTGCTGAGAGCCCTTTTCCCTGTTTGGTTTCCTCATCTTGAGCATGCCTAGAACCAGGTGGCCACCCCTAAACCCCAGTTCCACACAAGCAGGTGTGAGTGGCACCTAAGCTCCCTTCCTAGTAGCAGAAAGACACAAAAGCAAACATGCAGAGAAGAAGGGAACAGCAAAGGAGCAGGGAGGGGAACGGGAACCATGAACATAAATGTGGGCATACGCTCCTGGGAAAAGGCCCAGCTTGTGCTTTTGCTAGACAGTATGGCTTAGGTAATGTCTTGCTTTGAAGTGTGTCAGGTGGTGGGTCTCAAGATAGGATTCCTACCCCGTATCCCAGCCCCAGGACACTTGCTGCCTCCCATGTGCCTGTGTACCCTGTATCCTGTAAATGCCCGCATCTCAGCTCAGCTAAGGCCCTCTTATTCCCTGAATCACACAGAGAAAACCCTTTTACCGATGGAAATGAGCTGTGACACACCACTGCCCCTTCACTTACAGAAGCCTGAGACTCCCAGTCAGTGGCACCTCACCTGGGATATAAAAGTGGTTTACAGCCGGGCGGTGGTGGCGCACGCCTTTAATCCCAGCACTCGGGAGGCAGAGGCAGGCGGATCTCTGTGAGTTCGAGACCAGCCTGGTCTACAAGAGCTAGTTCCAGGACAGGCTCCAAAGCCACAGAGAAACCCTGTCTCGAAAAAACAAAAAAGAAAACAAAAACAAAAAGTGGTTTACAGAAAAACACCAGAAAGGCAGTAGTGGCTTCAAGTTCCCAGTATGGGTTCCCTGCCTGAGTTACCATGGTGCACTAGTTGGCTTTGATTAAAAGAGGTTATGCAAAAAGGGATAAGATGACCCAAACGGCCCAAACAAAATCAGAAACCTGGAGATGAGGCTGGTATGGAGAAGTCAGGCTCTGGGAGACTGGATCTGGACCACTCTCCCCGTATCTTTCCTATCTACTATCAGGAGGCCCATATCCCTTCTTCCCTCTCAGGCCAGTAGAACCTGCAGTTCCGAGCACAAAGGCTTAAAACAAAACAGCAAGGACAAGGTTCCTAGGGAAAAGGAAAACAAGATGCCCAGAGTCCCTCAGCAACTGCTGGAGAGAAGTCCATCTCTGGCCAGAGGACTGGAGAAACACCTACCTTGACACCGCCATCTGACTTCTTGTTCAATAGGCTTTTGGCAGCTGTGAAAACAAAGAGGCAAGTCATGTCTCGGCATCACATCCTCTCTTCACCTGGCAGCCAGATCTGCGCAGAACTGCTGCGCTAACAAGGGGCCAGGAGCCTCCACAGCTCCTGACAAGAGGCCGTTGCAGCAGCTCCTCTGCAGGAAGGGCATCCCGAGGGCTTCAGAGCCACGGCACTCTAGGACCTTCTCTGCCATGGATGAGGGCTCAGGAGAAGCAGACACCCTGTGCTTAGGAAGAGAAACCACATTCGGTACTAGAGCTTCCCGGGGCACTGGGAGCACTGTTCTCAACAGCTTCTACCCAGGCCTGGAAACAGTGTCGATGTGAAATGGTTGAGGGCTCCATTTCTAGACACCATGGAAGTCCTCTAGACTGAAGGATGCAAGACATCTCCGGAGTTTTCTCAAGAAAATAGTGTCATGTTCACGAAGGCGACCAGACGTGAGGACAGACAGTCACAGACACATAAACCAGGACCACCTACAGGAGGGTTTTGCCAAGGGGCTGAAGCCTTCACTGGGCAGGACCTCACCCAGCTTATTGGGTTCTAGCCGTCACCCTTTCCCGTTCTCTGGATCCATGAGCAGGAGGGACTGGCTAGAGTTATAAAGCTGCCAAACAGATTCCAGCCAGCCATGGGGTTATACTCAGGGCTGATGACCTACACTAGGCAGATGGTGACACCAGAAGCCCACAAAGGGCACAGGAAGGCAGCAGACAAAGGGTGGGAGAGTTCTGGGAGGCACAGGGATAATCAGTCCAACTCTCCGGTCCACCTGGACTGCCCTAGATTTCTATCTGGTTCTAACCACTGCTCACCGTGTTTTGTGACTGAGTGAGCCTGGGCTATTTAACCACCTTGAGCCTCAAATTCTTTATTATAAAATGGGATGTAACAGCCCCTAGGTCACAGGACGGTAGTGGGGATACAATGGAACCATGCCTAAAAATAACTTAAGCAGTGTTTGGCATAAGAGCCATTCACCATGACCATTGCTGTGACTACTGCCATTGTCCTCTGTCCTTCAGGTGGCCATTCCTAGCTAAGCTAGTACTTTCTCCAGGGAGAGAAGGAACATAGCTCAACACAACATTTTGGTTCTCCAAAAAAAGGCCTTTATCCTTAACTCCAGTCATGCTGTATTTGGGCGAGTAAATTTTGAATGTGTTTATAGAGTGAGCCTGACTATCAACTGTCACACACTGGTTCTTAACTCAAGGTGCTCACTAGACTCACTTGGAAAACTTTAC
Organism: Arvicola amphibius; assembly: GCF_903992535.2. Lineage (NCBI taxonomy): Eukaryota > Metazoa > Chordata > Mammalia > Rodentia > Cricetidae > Arvicola > Arvicola amphibius. The sequence goes on from NC_052059.1 coordinate 71,793,434, forward strand.
AAAACACTTATACCTATCCCATCCACTAAGGATTCTGTTTTGTCTGGTGTGGAACCAGGATTTTGTTTTATGAGCTCCCAGGTGGCTGGTTGAGAACCTACAACAGACATGTTCCTAAGTATCTCTGTGTTACCTGTCATTACCATTACAGAGATGGGGAAATTAGAGGTGGGAGAGCTGACACGATTTGCTCAGCATGTGACAAGGCTAAGAGTCAAGCCCAGGGATGGCTCACCCTCAGGAATCTGTGCTCCACAACCTTTGAGACCAGGAAGTCTGTAAACTCCAGGCTTTACAACTTTGAGGCTTTCTCTGAGGGGTCTTAAACTGCACTGCAAGAGTCTAGTCTTAGCATGAGACAGCTCCAGGCCATGCCCAGGGTTGTTTGCAGGTCAAGCCCTTTGGCCATCAGGAGGAAAGGCTCCTACTACCCAACTCCAAGTCCCCAGGCTATTGCCTCCTGAGAGTTGGCAAGCGCCCAGCATGCACGGCTGGTTAGGGGCCTTCATAACATCAATGTGCTTGCAGATGCCAAGTTAGGTGGTCCGTATGGCATGCCTATCTCAGCCCACAAGCATGGGACTCGCCTCCCTGGTGAGTGGGCCTGGCATGCTGGCCCTACTGTTGGGGTGGCAGGGAGCCAAGGCAGGCGGTCAGGGAGGACTCATGCCACGTACCTTGCCCGGCCAGGCCGGCGGCGCTCGAGGCAGGCGAGGCGGGGGCGGAGCTCTGCCTGCCAACTGAGGGGATACAGTCTCTCAGTGCATAGAGCTGCCGCAAAGCCACGGGGGGCCAGTCAGCAGCGAGAGCATGCCCCAGCGTGAGGCGTAGAAACCGCTGGCCGCCCACGCACAGCGAGGCCCGGGTGGCATGGCCAAGCCAGCCGAGCTGGGAGAGAGGAGGCACCAGGGGGCAGACTGAGGAGGCAGGAGCAGCCAGCTCTACAGCAGTCTGGGGGCCTGTGAGGCTTGGACAGGCTGAATACCATGCCTCCACTTCACAGCAATGGCTTCATTGCTTGTCCCGTGATCTCTTCAATAAGAGCCCAGGGGTAAAAGCCTGACCTGGTGGGAGGCAGGTACCTTTTCTGAGGAAACCAAGAATGGTTACTGGAGTGCTGGAGCAGAGAGCATGTCAGTTGCCACATTCCAAATAACAGAGAGGGTCTGGGGCATGGGAAGGCTCTCACAGGGCCCTTGGGCAGCTACCTCTATGGATAAGCCCCAGCTCCTCCCTTAGGCACAGATCTTCCTCCCTGTAAGGAGTCAGTGAAGAGAGGTAGCTTTTCTCAGTCTGCATTTCACTGTGCACTGAGGATGAAGATGTCCAAGAAAGGAGCCCCAGAAACTAAGGCTGTCAAAGCTAGATGTCAGCATCTGTCTAACTACTACTGTACCCCGTGGAGCAACTGGGGAAATAGTCTAGCCTGTGCCTAAAGAAACAGGTGATACCCTCCTTCCTGACGCCTGCAGAAGTCTATTTCTGTAGACATCTCTGTGGCTCTGTCCTCACCTGTCCCAAATGTAGGGCAGAAGAAGCCAACATGGGATGTTGCAGGGCTGTTTCGTTTTGTTGCCCCTTCTGACCTAGGATAAAGTGAGCTCAAAGACCAGAAGGCTCTTGAAGGAGGAGTCAATGCTCTTTCCTAACAGAGCCTGACTCTCTGAAATCAGGCCACTAATTCCCCGAAACAGAGAGGGAGGCTGACATGCAGCTCAAGACCACAGGCCTTGCTTCTGACTTGCCTGGTTCTACAGGCGGCAGCGGCAGCAGCCTATCTTCACCTTCCTTTGACTCAGAGAGAAAAATATCACTACTCTATGGGCGGCATAAAATGCCCTTGAGTGTCCTCTAAGAAGGCTCTTAAATAAAGCTGAAAGTACTTTCAGGAGAAGGAGCACTGTGGGGGTTACAACTCTATCATCTTTGCTCCTCTTCCCTCCTTGGAGGGACCATGACCTTCTAGTGTGTATTCAACATAGGAATAAACCTCTAAACTGGGGTCATCCAGACAGCCTGGAACCTTGTGGTCAAGAGCAAGAGTTTATAGAGCCCTAGCCCTTCTGCCTGAAGCCTCTTCCAAGCCAAAGCTCTCCAGTGACCCATAACCAGGTTCAGCGGGACCTGAACTCAAAGACGGAAGCCCTGCCCAGAATGGCCACCTACTGTAAGTGGTGGGTGGCTGACACTCCCTCACAAGCCCCTCTTCATGGCGGTGCAGGAGGTAAGCAAGGGAAGGAGTCTTGTTAGAAGGATGAGAAAGGGGGTCTTGAACCAAAACAGCAAGGCTAGGGGTTAGAGGAAGGGAAGACCAAGGGCAAAAGCAAGCTGGGGAGAGACCTCTCTGTCTTCAGTTAAGTCTTGGCATTAATCTTTTCCTCACAGAAAAGCCACTGTGCTCCCAACTGAGGGCAAACAATGAAGGTCAGGGTGAGAACGGGGTAGAGGGGACTGGAATGTCTTGCATCTTAAAAAGAAATGTCAAGTGTGATTTACAAATTACTGACCCCAACTCTCCCAATTCCTTGTGCGACTTAAGTGAGTTCCTTCGCCTCCCCACCACAGGTCTCTAATCTTCACTTTTATAGCTAGTGTCACAGAGGGTACTGCAAGCCTCAGTGGATGAGAAACGTTTAAACATCTGAACAGTTTCTATCAGGCACCTCTTCTCAGACACAATGAAGGAAGAGATGACTTTAAGCAGATGCAACTGAGAAGACACACTGTATCTCATCTTTCTTTTTCCTTCAGTGCATGCTCTAATACCCTAGACTGGCTAAAATCTCAAAGTACTGAAGTCTTCAGATAACTACAAAAACCTGGGGATAAGGCGCCTGGGAAGCTCAGCAGGCTACTTTTGGGTAGTCTGAAGAAAGAGAATTCATGAACTGGAGCCTCAGAAAAAGCCCTTCCCTCCACATCTGAAGAAGCTGGGTAAAAGAATTCAGCAGCGGCCGCCCTCAGAACAGGACCCTGTTCATCCTGTTCAAGGTGCCGCACGCCTGAGACACCTGTGCTGCTGGGCTGGCCAAATGCCATTCTTGTCCCACTCACCTCGGCAGAATTAAAGTGCACAGCTGGGAACACATACCTGAAAAGTTTCTGGAGACGAGCATGGTGGTAAGGATGGCACCCTGGAGAAAGAAGAGAATCCTCTAAGTCCAAATGAGCTTTAGAAGCAGGTAGCCTGGCCCCAGGCAAAGGCAGCTCTGGGCCAGAGCCGAAGAACGCGAGTTTTCAGGTGCCCCAACATGAACAACCTTCACAGTGTAGCTCCAACAGCAGAGGAGCTTCGCTTTGGAACCAGGCAGGAGCTACACTGTCGAAAGGTCCAATTTCAAGAGACAGTGATCCAGAAGTAAGGCTCACTCACCTTCAGTTTTCTCCGGGCATTGAATTTGCGCAAGCACTCCACCGTCTCTTGGCGATGCATCATGGATGCCACTGTCGATCGTTGCTGGAAGCCAAACAGAAAGGTCTGTGAGGTCCCCATCATAGATTCTCTGTCCCTCATCTTAGTCCTGTCACCTTAGCACTGGTGGATCTGCCAGGGCATGGTCACCACACACTGTGCTACACAGTGCTCATTAAATGAGTTCACAGATTGAAAAGGCCTTTAGAACCGAAGTGCCACCAACAACTCGAGGTTATGTCAAGGACAATCTGAACAAGAAAACCACCAAGAATTGATGCTGTATGAGGGTGCCAACAGAGCTCTTCAAAGGCAACTGAGTATTGGTGTGATGGGATCCTGGTCTCTTTACTGGGTACCTGCTGTGGTCCAGACTCTACACAGGGGGAGACAGGCTCTTGCTCTACAGGGTGCCTTTCAGGAACCCAACATATCCCACAAGGTCTTGAAAGAAACTGTTCTGAAAAGCTAGGAATTATCTTGAAGCAGAAACCATCCTTGTTTTTCTGAGACAGGGTCTTGCTGTCGTAGTGCCAGATTGGCCTTGCCTCTTAAGCGCTGGCATTATAGGTGAGCGCCACCATGACCGCTTTTTTCTTCATCATTTTAGAAGGGTTTTTTTTTTCTTCAATGTATTTGCTGTTAATGTCCTTGCCTCCTTAAACTGAGTCCACTAGACACAGTGTATTTCCTTGATGATTCAGGGTCATATACTATGTAATACTGTAACATAGTAATTCCCTGGCGGCTACAAAGAACTACAGGATTCTAAGTGGTGGGTTTCTCTGCTCCTTGAGTGCCTCAGTTGAGATGGTCATCACTCTCTTTACTATTGGTATCTCAGTCAGTCCAGCTGAAAATACTGCTAGTGTCTATGACTTACTGTCTACCACCCCACAATCCTTGCCTTCGCACCAACCTGCCTGCCTTCCTGAAGCCCAAAGCAATTCTCTTCACCTTCTCTACCTTTTCCTCATTCCTGTGTGTGTGTGTGTGTGTGTGTGTGTGTGTGTGTGTAAAGCTCTCCACAGAAAAATAAAGAGACTTCTGTGTATGCCCTGTTTCTGCACCAGTCTCCATTCCAACCTAACCCAAGTCTCAGGTGTGTCCTTCTGACCCGGGCTCAAGAATCCCTCTCCCCATTTGCTCTCCAAACCTGTCCTTTTCAATCAGTATTATCAACTCTTTTCTGTAACCTTTATATTATATTCAAGTTTCCATTAAAAAAAAAAATCACTGGAATTAGAGGACATTACATTATGTGAAATGAGCCAGACACATAGACAGGTATTACTTACGATGTGTTCTCTCTCATATATGGAAGTTAAAAAAAAAAGTAGGAGGTAGGAGGATGTCTCATCGGTTCACAGCATTGGCTGCTCTTGCAAAAGAGCCAGATTCAGTTCCCAGTGCCCACGTGGTGGCTCACAACCATCTGTCGACTCCAGTTCCAAGAGATCGGACACCTTCTGAGCCCCCATGAGCACACAGTATGCACACAGTGCACATACATACATGCAGGCAAAATACACACACGCATGTTAATAAACCTTTTTTTTTCTTTCAAGTAAATCTGAGCCAGGTGGTGGTGGTACATGCCTTAAGTCCCAGAACTCAGGAGGCAGAGGCAAGTGGATATTTGAGTTCGAGGCCAGCCTGGTCTATACAGTGAGTTCCAGGACAATCAAAACTACACAGAGAAACCCTGTCTTGAAAAAAACCAAACAAACAAACAAAAAAAAAAATAAAAAAGGTAAATATGAAAGACAAGTAAAAATAGTGATTTCTGGAGAATGGGAGAAGATTAAAGGTGTGTGTGTGTGTGTGGGCTGTATGAACAGTGTGTGGTACAGACGTGCTAAATTATCACAATTAACAATGCAATTTATAGGCATATACATATCGACAAAGGAAAACACAAACAACAAAACTTCCCGACCACCTTCTTCCGCTAAGGAATACTGGTTATTTGTCCTTCACTACCTGGCTTCCCTGATGTCTCGGCCTCACTCATCTGGAGACAAACAAGTCTCTCCTTATTGTTTTCCAGTATCTGGAAAGCTGGGAATTCTTTCCTATCTTTCCCAGGGACTCTCAGCATCTGGTTGCTGATGCTCTAAGTCTCACCTGCTTCTTAGTTTCTGGATCTTCTCTGATTATACATAGCCTACATAGAAACAGCAGGTCACGTTTCCAGCTTCTCACTTCTAATCTCCACAGCCCCCATTCTTCTGCCTTCCTCGATACCGAGAAAGATCTACCACTAAACCACACCCCCGACCACACAGCCTACAAAACTACGTCATCATCTTTTCTCACAGTCTAGCTCTTCTGGGCCCATGAACTGTACGACTATCGCTCACTGGCCAATTAAACCCAGCAATACCCATCAGCTTGCCCTCTCCTTCACTCAAGCCCAGGTACTAAATCCTTTAGATTCTCCTACATTTGATGGCACCACCCACCCCTCCATCTCCCCCTCGGCTGCCCCTGCTTTCGTCTCTGCCTCCAGCCTCGTGCTCATCAGCTCCACGTTCTATACAGCTTCCAAAGTGATGCTAAACGCAACTATCACACTCTCTTTAAAACCTATGCTTCAGCCAGGTAGAGGCGCACACCTTTAATCCCAGCACTTGGGAGGCAGAGGCGGGCGGATCTCTGTGAGCTAAAAGCCAGTCTGGTCTATTGAGAGCTAGTTCCAGGGCAGCCAGGTCTACACAGAGAAACTCCGTCTCGAAAAACAAAAAACGAAAACAAAACAACAAAATCCAAAACCAAATAACAAACCTCAACTCTCAAGGCAGAGGCTGCGTATGTCATGCGATCTTTTGCTGCCCCACTCTTCTGCATTCCCAGTCAGTCTCACTGAAAACCAAGTTACTTATTATTCCTTACAGGTGACCATTTCCTATGGCCTCTCACCATCTCCATGCTAACCTTTGTCTGCAGGGTAAGGGGGGAGGGGTGTCCTTAAGTCATCTGCTAAGAACCAAGGCAGAGATCACCTTCTCCACAAACCTTCTTTGTGAGACCCTAATGCCTACCAAGGGCAACAGAAACCCTTGAATGTGTTACATTTTCTGTTTATTTGTCTGATGATAAGCATGGTTGCTTGTTTGAATGACTGTTTCCCCAGATCTTTGGGGCAGAGACCATGCCCCATTCATCTCCAGGAACTGCCTGGTGACAGCACAAAGAGGCATTCAATTAACACGGGAGCTGACAAATAAACAAATGCATCCTTCAAGATGCTCATTACACCAGAACTGCCCCTTTGTCTGCAAATAGATATTTCAGCTTAACAGAACCGTGTATGAAAACAGTATGTCAATCTACATTGACAGCCGGGGAGGAGTTCCTAGGAACTCAGCTCCAGAGTTTCAGAGCGGTTTCAGTAGCACACCTCAACAGTTCAGAAGCCTCCTGTGTTTATTCACTGGGTATCCTTCAGAGTTGAAGCCCAAGTATATCCTAAGCTTGGGACTTCACACTATTATCAACTACCTGCTCTAATTCAAGAACAGAACCAAATTATAGCCTCACAAGTAAAGATCTATTAGCACTTTTTGCCTCCCAAGTCCCCTGATGACATTTATTGACCTTGAACTCCACTCACGCCCTCTTGCCCTGCCGTCCTGAATCCTTGTAAGGAGGGTAAAGGGGTACATGAGGGCTGCTACCTCCAATCTCCAAGTGATGGGGGCAAGGACACTTACACAGACCCATGGGTGCTTGAGAGCCTGGTCAGCTGTGATACGCTTTGCTGGGTTTATGGTCAGCATCTGGTTGATCAAGTTCTTAGCTTCAGGAGTCACTGTGTCCCATTCTGGTGATGGGAACTAAGGAGCAGGAACAGGGGAAAGGGAGATAGGAAATTTGTGAGGTTTCTACCCCGAAATGTAGGTTGTCTTCATTCCAACTCCTGTAACTGGGATACTCTGTGGTACCCAAGAGTTGGAGAAGTACTAGGAATATCCCAAGATCTGTGTCAACCTATATAGACTTGGAAAGTAAGACAGACAAACAGAACGTCATGGGTCACTGCAGGACCGGAACTAACATTTTCTGCTTCAACTTTACTTTTCTACTACGCAGAAAACAGGCTCTGCAATGTGCCCATGGTACCAACGTGGTGGAGGAAGGCTCTAGAATTCTTCCTGTGTCATCTAACATACACCATGCGGCTTTTCTGTTCTTTTCAGAAACAGAATAAAGGGGCTTCAATGAGTTCTTTAATTTTATAATTAACAAGGAGGATTTTTTTCTTTTAATCTAGTCTCTGTACATAAGGTGGCAAGAATTGAGTCCTGTATGCCCATCCTTGGGTCCTCAAAGTCCCCTGACGCCCTGTTATCAAATGACAGTAACCCCACTCCTGTGGACAGACCCTTAGAGGCAGGGAATCTGTCCCTGAGGGAGCACCTGCTCAGCTCTCAGAAAACCCATCCTTACATCGTAGGCTCCAGCTTTGATCTGCTGATATAGCTTGTGCTGATCCTCATCCCAGAAGGGAGGGTAGCCCACCAGGAGGATATACAGGATGACCCCTGCGAGACAGAACACATAGGTCACTGGGGTCAATCATTTACCCCTGAGGAACCAAGAAAGGCCATGCAGGGCTCAGAACCACCCAGAAAGGTAGGGTCAGGCTGGAGTTATGCTGTACGACTAGCCCTCCTACTGTGCCACATGCCTCACGGCACCAAGACCTCTTCAGGTGCAAGCTATCCTCCAAGACGGACGCAACATAACCCAGGCATTCACTTGGGGAGGGGCATGATGGGAACAGCCCTCCCAAGGGAACAAGAGCAAGCCATGATGTCACACACAGCAGACACTCGGGGGGCCCAGAAGGAATAGTAAAGCCTTTTTCGTCATCACAGGAAGCCAAGGGCCCGTAACACCAACAAGCTGAGTGCATGGAATGGGCTTACCGCAGGCCCAGATATCCACAGGTTTTCCATAGGGATCTTTCCTCAAGACCTCAGGGGACAAGTAACCTGGGGTGCCAGCGAAACCTGCAGCAGAAAAAGGCAGAGCCACACTGAGCCAGCTTTCTCTCTCATTAAGTCCACATCTGTAATTTCCCCCAAAGTCCTTCTAATGCCTGCTGATTTTTACTGTATACATTCTCAGCACTCAAGCTGCAAATGATGACAGCCTGGGCTTCTCGAAGTACCTGGAATCTAAATCAGAGGGCAAGCACTTGTGCCTACTAGGAACTCAAGCACCTCCCCAGAGGCAACAAGCACGCACTGCGGACAGCAGCCAGGCTCACTATACTGAGTCATGGAGGGACTGGCCAGGAGGGACCGGGTGCCTTCCCATCCTCCTCCACTTTCTGAAAAGGCCAGTACCATTAAAGGCCTGATTTCTCGTTCTGAAAGAGGAAGGCAGATCAGGAAAAGGAGGAAGGGCGGAGGCTGCATTCCCGGAAGACAGGGTCACCCTTACCAAACCAAGCCTGTTGCTCTCCCTGCACTTCAATGGCGAGGCCAAAATCAGCCAGCTTGACCGCAGCACCCTTGCATTTACTTGCCAGCAGCAAGTTCTCAGGCTGCAGAAGGAACAAGGAGAACCTTATGAGGCACTCACCATGGAGTCCAGAGGGCGCCTACTCTGGGCTCGCACAGTACCACTACCTAGCTCCAGGTGGCGCCAATGAGTCACAAGCAGGAGGCAAAGGAATTCAGCCTGGTTAATAAGTACCTTCAGGTCCCGGTGGACGATGTCATGCTGGTGGATGTGGTTAACACTCTCCAGAATTTGATGTATACAGTGGCTAAAAAAGCAGCAGAAGAAATATCAGTGCAGGGCTAGACTACCTCATCAAAGATCACCTGTGTGGACCACACTCACTGAACAATAGGCTAGAACCCTGGACCTTAAATATTATCTAGTTCAGCCTATTTTGTTCTTGCTTTATTTTAAATTGAAAAATAACTATCTACTTCTGAAGGACAATGTTATATTCTGATACAATGTGCACCACCATATACATCACCTCAAATATTTATTCTTTCTAGTGAACATTTAAAATCCATTTTTATGTCAGGCAGTGGTGGGGCACGCCTTTAATCCCAGCACTTGGGAGACAGAGGCAGGCAGATCTCTGAGTTGGAGGCCAGCCTGGTCTACAGACTGAATTCCAGAACAGCCCGGACTGCACAGAGAGACCCTATTTGGAAAAACCAAACACAAATTACTAACTACAGTCACCTGCTGTGCAGTGAGATATGGGAACCCAGTCCTCCTGCCTGGGCAGCCGTTCTCCTTTCCCACCCATTCCGGCTCCTGCTAACCACCACTCTTTACCTCTATAGGGCATCTTTTTTAGATTGCACAGAGTAGATCTTCCTGTGCCTGGTTTGTTTCACTTAGCACAACACCCTCCAGATTCACCTATCTCACCATAAATGACAGAGCTTCCTGGCCTTTTAAAGCTCAATAGAGTACACGACTCTTTTTTAATCCATTCATCTGCTAATGGACATTTAGGTTGTTTCCATATCTTGGCTATTGTGGGTGTGCAGACATTTCTTTAACGTACCAATTTTATTCTGTTGGGTATTTACCCAGTAGTGGGATTGCTGGATCAGATGGTAGCTCTATTTTTAGTTTTTCTGAGAAACAGCCATACTGTTTTCCAAAAATGGCTATACAAATTTACAATACCAATCTCTTCCTGTTTTGAGGGAGGGTCTTCCTGCTATGTAGCATAAGCTGGCTTGCGATCTGCTACGTAACCCAGAGTGGCCTTGAATTCATGGTCCTTCCACCTCAGCCTCCTGACTGCTGGGAATTTGGAAGCCACTGTGAGGGTTCTCTTTTCTCATCGTCAACACGTACCTCACAGGAAAGGAAACCGGCCCAGCTAAGGCTACGTGGGTTTTCCAGCGACTAGAACAGAGGTCTACCATGACTTATTTTGACTGCAAAGATCCAGAACAACTAATTTGTTTTCTTGAGATGGAAAAATGCTAAATATTCCCATGAAAGGTAACACCATCCAACCCCCTTCCTTTTCTTTCCTAAGTAACCCTTTTCCTAGGGAAGAAGTTTATGCTGCGACTTGGGACGAGTGCAAGGATGGGTGCATGGTGCATCGTGCATGCCTGTACCTACCCAAGCATTTAGTGAGGAGCTCTTAAGGTGTGTCTCACACCACCTAAGGCATTAACTGCTCTAAAGTTTCTCATCTAGTAGGGAGATAAGACAAGCACGTAGATTCCTTCCAGAAATAATGTGTTTAAGAGGGCTCCAATAGGCTCCCTGCAAAACATTCTGACTATTCTACACAGAAAGACAACCTAGCTCAGAACTACATTCGGCTGTTTCTTAGAGTGGACAGTCTACCTTGCGAACTCTCCTGCAGCCCCGTGACAGGAGAGTACTCCAGAGCGACAGTGGGGATGAGCGTGCCCTCTATGGACATCTGGCAATGTCTGGAAATAATCCTGACTGGCACAACTTGGAAAGGGGCTTATCTACTGCTCAGAGATGCTTCTAGGTTCTATTCATGTGTAGTAGAGACCTGTGCTAAAGGTCAGTACCACTGAGGCTGAAGAAGGCTGGTATATGCCCAGTCAGCAGCCTCCGCCAGGTGTGCAGGGCTGACCTGAACAGCATGCAGATGTGTTGGCCTGCGTGGCCTGCACTTAGGGTTTGCTTCTCTGAAACCTGGCACTGAGGATCGTAAGAGAGCTAAAGAGTCAATGGATGCTGTCAGACCCTGACAGTGAAGCTCAGGGCCTCCACGCCATACAGCCTAACAGTGTGCCAAAGGAACCTTAAGACTAAGCTGCAGAGGCGAGCATCCACAGAAATGTATAATTAGAACAGAGCCCGGCTAGCAGGGAGAGCCTTCAGGCCAAAAATGGCAAAAGTGCGAAGTGTCCCAGCAGAGCCAGGCCAAGCCCACTGGTACAGTCCCCCCCACCCCCAGCTCCCTGAGCTATCACTGCCTCCTCCCACCCACAGCTTGGTCCTCCCCTGCTGGCACTGGAATTCATCTCTCCACTTGAGAATTTTTCCCCAGGCTGAGGCATCTGAAGTTGATCAGCAAACATGGCTGTTCAGGGTTGAGAAATTCGTGAGGAAACTGCACTCCCCCACTCTCTATAGAGGCAGCCTGAGCTGCCACATAAGCCAGATAAGCTGTAGGCAGGATAACAAAAATCAGGCTGTAAAGGGGGAAGAGTTAAAGTGGGCAAGGCAGGTCACAATGTAGGTGGATCGTGCTGTATCACACCAAAGAGCCACTGACTTGATAGAAATCTGGGGGCTGAGCCATGGGACCCACGGAACTGGTCATGGTAGTGACAAGGGCTGAAAAGTTCCGGAGGAAGCTTTCCAGGTTCATACCCTTCAAGACAAAAATGATGCTTTCTCCATCTCTGATCCCCAGTTCCCTATGTCAAGACCTTGTACAAACAAGAAAGAAGAGGTGCAGAGCGCTTGTGAGTACATAATAACGCGCAAAAAAAAAAAGTATTTCTGAGGTAACAGGACAAAGGAGACCTGGAAGAGGCTTGGAAAAAACCTACTCTAGGGGTGCTTCTAATACTACGCACAGAATGCAGCCCTACCGCAACTATACAGACTCTGTCCAGACAAGAGTCCAAAGACTATCCAAGGAAAACACAATGCTTCCTCTGCAAACCCCCCCCCCAAAAGTAGCCAGGACTTATTTCAGTCCTAAACGCAAAGGGCTCCAGTCAAACCACCAAGACTTTTCTCACCTGGCGTCAGCTTCGCTGTAGTATTCTCTGGCCACAATGTCTTCAAACAGCTCCCCTCCGGTAACACTGTAACCACGGAAGAAAGGGTCAGAGGAGACGAGGTCTACTGGCCAACTCTAGCATCCAGCAGGCAATAGAGTCATACAGTAAAACAGCTTTTAGAGCCATCCCGACTCCCTGTGTCCTTTGGGAGCCCAGAACATGCTCAGTTGCTTCTCTGTGGGCTATTGTGGGCTCCCTCCTCCTTCCTGACACTTCCGTTTCCATAACCTAACAGAATCACTAAGGCACAGAGTGATACAGGGATCTAAGAAGAATATTCTAACTACCACAAGAGTCATAGTTTTTCTTAAGACCAAAAGGAACATTGTCACATAGCAGCGCAATGGCAGGCCTAGTGCTAAAGTTGAAGAATAACAAGATCACAGACACAACCCTGACAACACTGGACAGAACTTCCCAGGAGGTAAAGAGCCATGCCTAGGACGTCAAAGAACTCAAGTGGGAGAAACCAATGAAACGCTGTTCATGAGTCCTAAAGGCTGCCTCCAACTCCACAGACCGCAAAGAGTCATTCTTTTATTTCTCCAATAAGAAAACACCAAGACGCAAGAAGCGAGCTATGCACAGAACAGAAAGGAGAGAGCAAGGCCATGCTGGGGCTCATGCTCTAGGGGACAGAGGGAACAATGAGACTCCTGAGAGGGGAGTGCCTTTGGACAGGCCCACGCATCCCCCAGAAACATCCTGAGTCCTTTTCCTCAAGCGATAGAGAGGAACCCTCAGCAGAGGCTGAGACCCCGTTTAGCCTGCCCCAAGTTTCATCTTCAGCCAGCTGGAGAGAAAGTAGCACTTACAGGTCAAACACGAGGTAGTGAAACCCTTCTTCAGAAATACTGTCATGGAGACGCACTGTAAGAGAGGAGATGGGAACAGAGATTAGCAGAAAGGAACTCAGAAATCCTATTCTCTGTAGCAAACCCGCCCAGCCCCATCATGTCAGCCTCATAAGGCTTGCTTTTGAAGATGCTGCAGAAAAAAGAAGCAACGCGCCTGGTACCCCCCAGGCCAAGGGTACACAGCCACAGCAAGAGACTAGTGCTTGGTTTCCACCACAGACCCGAGAGATAGAAGCTTCATGGCTCAGAAAATCAGAGGGAAAAAAGCAAGAAGCTCCCTAGAGGGGCAAGTCGCTCAGAAGGTGGACTTAAGACATGATTCACGACACAGGAAAAGACACTGGCAAGATAGAAAAGCCCCAGAGCTCTTCTAGAGGACCAAATGGGAGCCAGAGGATGGAAGGTCTGGGAAAAGGGAGAACCCATTAGAAAGGCATAAGGAACAGGCCACACTGTGCAACCAACATAGTAACTGTTTTGAGATAGTGTCTGTGTATATATAGCCTCAAACTCACAATATACAGTTGAGGATGACCTCAAACTCCTGATCCTCCTGCCCCTACTTCTCAAATGCTAGAATTAAATATATATATATATATATATATATATATATATATATCACTATACCTAATTAATGTGGTGCTGGGGGATCCAGGACTTTATGCATGTTGGGCAAACAGTCTCCTTAACTATATTTTCTGATCCTCTCCCCCCTTTATTTTTGAGATAGAGTCTCACTATATAGCCTTGGCTGGCCTAGAACTCATAACCCAGCCTAGACTGGCCTCAAACTGAGATCTGCTTCCCTCTCAGTTTTGGAATTAAAGGAGTGATAAGCTACTATGCTCAACCCTTATTTATTTTTGAGATAGGGTCTTGCTATGTAGTCCATTTGGCCTGGAACTTGTGGCAATCATTCTACCTTACTGTCTGGAATACCAGGGCTACAGGCATGTACAGACATGCCCAATCACAAACAACTATTGGTTGAATGCAAACTGTGTGTCAGCCTTGGGGTAGGTAGGTCTATGTCATATCCTACTGATCCTATATACTTATTTTAAGCAATATAATAAGCCAGATCGTAGGGTAGGTGACGGCATTCAGGAGGGACAGTGTTCAAGGAATTTATTACATTGCCCTGAGATGACTGCTACTCTCATTTTACAGAAATGAACCATAAAGGCTCAGACTTCAGATTTCTTGGCAAAGGTTAAATAATTACTAACTAGGTCTCAAACTCCAAAAGCTAGTCCACTCAACTACAGCCTATAAGAAACGCAGGCCAGCCCACACACTAGGCAGCAAAGCAACACAGCCAAAAAGAGAGTGCTCACAGTGTACCTACAACAGTACCATAGATGGGTCCAAGAGGGCAGCAGGTAGAGAAGGCAGCTCACCAAGTGCAGAGAGGGGCTGGCAAGCACAGCTCCCTCTCGATGCCCGCCTCTGAAGCTCTTGGGCAAAAGACCAACCTGATGCCTTCTGAGGTCTCTGCTCTAGCTTCTGCCTACAAAACCAACCACCCCTGGGTTAAATGCCAACCCCCGAGCATCACTCTAATGGAAACAGGACATGCTTTGGCTGCCTGTGTGAATGCTCTTGTCCCTCTTCCTCACCCAAACGCTTCCTGTAGGGAGCCTTTGGTTTCGAATGGCTCCCTCTGTGTCTTTGACCTCTGCCCCAATACTTAGCAGTTGCAGGAATACCTTCTAGAGCATTTCAGGAATGGCCTCACCAAAGCAACTGCTGAAGTGCTTGGGCAGAAAAAGTCATGGTGTTGCTTCCTTGGCAGGCTCACACTGCTGCCCCGTCCAGTGCCAAGGCATCTCCTAAAGGCTGCACTTCCCATGTCCCTATGGCTGAAGAAGCAGATCAGCCAGAAAGCAAAACAAACAACCCGGCGCCAGAAGGTACGGTTCATCACCACAGCTCCCTTCCTCCTCACTTGAGGAAGGAAGACTCCAAGGCCTCCCAGGCCTGGATCCGGGGTCTAACAACCGCACTGCCCATCCTAGTCCAGCTTCTATAGTTTTGCAAGCCTCCTTCCTCACTTCTCTATCATGCAGATGACAGGGGAGGGCTTTCAGGTGGGAAGGAACCACAGTTAAATCCCCTGGCTGAGCCGGGCCCAGCAGGCTACCCACCCCACCGCAGTCACCCTTCCCCTCATTTCACTCCTCTGGTCTCAGTCAGTCAGTGCCTCATCCTGAGTCCTGCTGCAGCTGCTCCCTTGCCTCCAAAAGGACTTTCCATTTAATTAAAAAGCATTAAAGGGTGTAATACAAATAATCCCCTGGAAATCAGCTGTCCCAGAAGCCAATTGACCAGCTTCTTTACAAACAGTAGCAAGATGCTGAGCTGACAGACAGCACACAGGATGCTAACAACCACGCCCAAGGGGGAGCCCAGGTGTCCCATCCTGCTGGGCTTGGCCTTGAGCCTTGAAGTTGGCCTCACCTGGACAATTCCTCTCAATACTCCACCACCCAGCGCCCAGCACTGCAGGCCTGAGAACAGGGCCAAAGGCACAGACACCCAGGCCTTTACTCTGCTGGAGGAAGGCCACACACAGAGTGCAGGTGGGTGGGGATTAGCGGAGGAACAGAAAACTAATCCTTCCAGGCCACCCAGCCCCAAAGGTTCTGCTGTCAGCTCCAAGCAAGACACCAGGCTTGCCAGACAAGGGGGCTCTGAAAGAGACGTCTATTGTTTCCCTTTTTACTTTGTAAAGAAAATTAACAGGAAACCAAGGACAAGGAAAAGAAAAGTAACTGTGCCATGTTAAGCACAGTTGATTCTTGATGATTAAAATTAAAATGACTAAAACTTAATTAAGCTATTCCTATGCGCCAACCACTGGGTTACTTTTTTTCGAGACAGTGTCTTGTATGACCAAGGCAGGCCCTGAGCTCACTACATACTGAGGATTACCTTGAACTTCTGATCCTCCTGCCTCTTCCCCCGCCTAAGTGCTGGGACTGTCTGTAGGCATGCACCATAGCAGCTGGTTTATGTGGTGCAGGGGATTGAACCCAGGGTCTTGTACAGGACTAGCAAGCACCATACCAACTGAGCTACATTTCCGGCCCATATGAAGTATTTTACAACAGTATTTTACTGGATCCTCGCTTTAACTCTGTCAGGCAACTACTTACAACATCCCTACTTGACGGGAGAGGAAAACAGCTCCAAAAGAAAACAGTTCAAAGTCACACTACATAGCAGAACTTGAAGCAGCTGGCTAGGCTAACTAACATCACAGAATAACAGTGAGTCATTGTGTCCATCCTCTTAGGTGAGAGTTCCACTCTGTCATGGGCAGCTCTGCCATTCTAATTGGTTTAATGTATTCATTAGGTGGCTAGCCTGAAGCAGACAGTGTTGAACATGGCTGTGAAGAGAAGGAGCCAGGCCCTGCCACTACAGAGAAGATGGCTCTAACTAGCAGCCACACAAGCATGTAACTAGCCACACAAATGGCTATGAAACAAAGCAGCCATCTGATGCCCAGTTCACAGTCATTACAGTCACAAAGACCAAGAGGACCACAGCAAATCCACAGTCAGAAGGATCAGGGAGAAGAAACACAAACTATGACTGTACTGCAGTAATAAACCTAATTGCTGTTCTCTAAAGTCAGTGGGAAAAAGGATAGACCTAAGTAAGTTTTACTCAATATTTTACACTCTCATGGACCAAGAAATCTACAACCCAAATTCTGTGAGTCGCTATTTCCGATTCTTCCAAAACAGCCATCAATATGCCACATTTACATTTTCTCAAAACAATAACAACAAAAGCACTGAAAAAGTATCTTAGTTAGAAATATCTAGTCAGGCGGCGGCGCATGCCTTTAATCCCAGGCAGGCGGACCGTGATGAGTTCAAGGCCAGCCTGGTCTATAGAGCAAGTTCCAGGACAGCAAGAGTTGCTAAACAGAGAAACCCTGCCTTGAAAAACAAAACAAACAAAAAAGTCTATAATTGGGGCTACAGAGATGGCTCAGCAGTCAAGAGTGTCTACTGCTCTCGCGGAGGACCTGGGTTTGGTTCTCATACCCACGCTGGGCAGATCCCAACTGCCTATACTCCATCTCCTGGGGAGCCAATGCCTCAAGCCTCTGAGGACACCTGCATTCACACGCTTTCCATGCATGCATGCACATACACCAATTTAAAAATAAAATGAAGTCTGTTTTAAAATGTCCTTAATAATAACACTGTTACTACTGGGGGCTCAGACAGAACTAAGTCAACTGTGGCAGGTCTGGGCCCTCGCTCATGCACAACTCAAGTTTCCTTTTTCTTTGCAATTGCTTTCGCTACATTTACTATCAGTTGAATGGGTCCTGGGCCCAAGGTTTACTGCAGCCAGGCTTGAATAATTTATCAGCTGAACTGGGGCAGGGGTGGGGGAGATAGGATTCAGAATCTCTGCTTGCATGTTTATGCTTCTCCGTTGCCAACTCCAGGAACGGATGCAAAGGACAAAGCAGGCAGGCACATAAGGGTTAAATAATTTGTTAGGGTCACCGCTTCTAAAAATGAACTCAGAAATCCAAACCCAGTAAACCTAATTGCAAAGTCGCAAACCTGGTCTTCTCCAAGGATGGACTACAGACCAAAGCATTAACATCACCTAAAGACCTTGAAGCTAGGAGAAATCTCCGCTCCTCTCCCCAGACCTACTGAACCAGGATGTGAATTTTGACATGATCCCTGGCTGATTCATAAGCACATAAAAGTTTGAGAAGTGCTGCTTTAAACCACAAACGTTAGGCTGTGATTGAAACTGCTGGAGCAGCTCAGCACGAGAGAAGACAGAGTCTATTCATTAGAGGAATTCAGAGCAGAGAGAAAGCAGATCACAGGTAGCACACACTCCATTCAGACTTCAGGTTATCAGCACGAGCTAGCTCCTCTGCTAATGCCCTACAACTAGCCTCTCTTCCAGCGCTGAGTCCAACAGAGTGTCTTGCACCCAACAGGCATTATGTTTGCTTGTTTTTAATTAACTCTTATTTTTTTTATAATAGTGTTAGGTTCACAGAAAAACTGAACAGAAGGTTCATATGCCCATGACTCCCATGCACAGATTCTCCACTAGGAACATCCCACACCAGGATCTGTTATGGACCTACAATGACACATCATTACCCCAAACCCACAGATTACATTAGGGTTCACTCTTCCAATAGATTCTTAACTCAGTACAGAATATGTATGAGAAGAAAAAACTGTGATTGCCTGGCTCCTTGCACCAAATACTCAC
Organism: Arvicola amphibius; assembly: GCF_903992535.2. Lineage (NCBI taxonomy): Eukaryota > Metazoa > Chordata > Mammalia > Rodentia > Cricetidae > Arvicola > Arvicola amphibius. The sequence continues at coordinate 71,811,760 of NC_052059.1, forward strand.
AAATTTCAATACTACCAAGTCTGACATTAGCCAAAAATTGAAGATCTGACCATTGCTCTTAGCTTTTTCAATTGTGCAAGGCTATTGGTTAGTCTTCTTGTCACCCTTTGGGATGGAGTTTTAAAGGTCAGAACCAAAAGGGCCATAGCTTTAGAGGACATGGCAGTGGAGAGAGGAATAGTGACTTAAGGGCACAATCTGTCTCTTCTCTAGCCACAAGCCAGGTTTGGATTCATGGCAACCGTAGTCTCCTGGACCCAGAGCTCAGCCACATCTCCATGAGTCCTGGTTCCCACCAAAAGCCAGGGAGTCCAGCCAGCCAATGTTCTCAGAACACAGTCCTGGCTTGTCCTTCTCTCTGCCTACCCTTAACCCTGGAACTGGTCCTTAGGCCAAAACATCCCTTAGGATAAACAAAGAGTCACAAAATGAAGGCACAGTTTTTGGCAATCTGACACCACAGAGACTATACCATGCTTGCTTTCCCTGGGTTTTACAGGTTGCCAATAGTATAGACACATGGAATCTATGGTTTCCCGCCTCTGCCTATATTCCAAGCTAAGTGCAGAAAGGGAGGGTACCAAACCACAGAAAGCCTAAGAGGTCACAAACTATATATGCTCATTACTATAAATAATAAAAGGCTAGAAGTTTTTGAGGCTAGGACCCGACTTTTGCCCTTCGTGTTGACTTCTCAGCTGTCATTATCGTACCTTCACCTTTTCATGGTCAACCCCACCATGTCACAGGTGGCAGAAGTCAGCCTCCTCTACACAATTCATCTTTGCTATGAGCTGATCAGAAGAAACACAAAGGGACGTTATTACCTGAGCTAGTAAGTAGCTTTGTTTTTGTTTTGTTTTGTCTTGTCTTGAGACAGGATCTTACATCGCTCCATAGGCCTCGAATTCAATATGCTTCCTGTTCCTTCCATCCTCCCCCAGCAATGGATCTATGCCATCTCGGCCTCAAATTCATAGCGATCTGCTTGCCTCTACCTCCTAAGTACTAGGATTAAAGCCCACTGGGGCAGTAGATAGTAGCTTCAGAGTCAAGCCTTTTGCTTCAAAAGGCAGAGAAATATAATTTTTTTCCCCAAATGTGAAATCACATTTTTATTTTACTTTATTTTTGGGGGTTTTCAAGACAGGGGTTCTCTGTGTCACTTTGGCTGTCCTGGAACTCACTCTGTAGACCAGGATGGCCTCAAACTTGGGAGATTGGCTTGCCTCTGCCTCCCAAGTGCTGGAATTAAAGGCATGCACCACCACTGCCCAGTGAAATCTCACTTTTAAATATTAGCAAGTAGTAAGAATACTTTTATATATCACTGAACTAGCCAAACACAACATGCCTCTTCTTGGGACTGCTGTTCCAGGTGTTTCTGTTGCCTTCTGTCCACAGCAACATCCCCACTGCATGTTTTAGGTGAAAGTACAACCTCGGAGGCTACCCAGGAGCTCCTGCAGCTCTAAGGCTAAGACTCCCTGGCCGAGGGGCCCTAGTAGTGTTGTGTGCCCTGCACCCAGTGGAGCAGAGCACTTCCTACACAATCATCACACTTCCAGCGTAATCCAAGTGGCTGATTGGGATCTATAAAGCCCTGCATGTTTGCAGTTCTGGTTACCTCAGGGCTGCTCCTCTCCCAGTGGGCTGAAGCTTGACCTCAGTTCCTCCATACAAAAGCTCATGCTGAGACCAGAGAGCTGGGAGGCAGCTCTGGAGGCAGCATCAACTTTTTCAGCAAGTCAACTCTCAGCCCTAGCCTTCCAGAGCTAAGAAGGCAGTGTCTGGAGCACTGTGGGAGCCTTGATATTTAGGCCATGTCTGAAGAGAACACGTGTTATCTTTTGTGATGACTCAGCGATTTCGGGAAAACCTAGGAGGTGCTCCATGCCTCAAGCCAACACTGCAGCAGCCCAGTTTCTGTCCCTGTGTAAGGAGCTGCTGCAGCTCAGGGCCAACACTTTCGGCAAAGCCTATTTCAGCTGAACAATGTAAAACTGAGCCAGAGTGGGCTATGGCAGGCGAGCCTCCTCGGGCTTTAGAACAACCAACAATGTCCTCTTGTACCCCAGGCAGGGTGGGAGCGGGGAGAGATCCTCTCAAGTGTTTCTCCTTCCTCATCTGAGCAGCTCTTGCCATTCCTTCTCCAGAGAAGCCAGGCAGGCAGGCAGGCAGCTTGCTCTCCTGGCTCTGGGGAACAAACAGGAGTGCCATGGAAACCCCCAGAGTGTGCAGGACACTGCAACAGGGACAAAACTCTTTTAGGTTCAGGAACAAAATCCTGAGCCTTTCATGAAGGCTATGGCTGGCCTCTGGCGAGGGACTCTGGCAGACTGGTAAGCCCGGAACCTCACACACTGAGAACTTTGGATTTCAGCCCAAAGACAAAAGGAGAAAAGAGAGTCTGAACATATTCAAAAGCCTTATACCCAGCCCTGAGAGGGCATCATAGCCAAGGAGACACTCAGGGCTCTAAAAAAGAAAGCCCTAAAACTCTGACACACAGCTGCCATCCTACTCAGGCAAGAAAGACACCAGGTAAAGATCCACGACCAGAGGTAATCACACACACACAGACACCACACATACACACACTCAGCACACGTATACACACACTCATACATGCACACTCACAATCACTCTCACATATACACATACATGCACACACACACACACACATGCACCAGCACACTCTATACACGCATGCATGCACACTCACACACACTCTCTCACGCACACACACACTCATACACAGGCGCGTGCTCTCTCTTTCTCTCACTCTCTCTGCTGGACACTCACCAATGTTTGGATGTTTCAGAAGGCGGCATATCCGGGCTTCTCGTTCTAGTTTTTGATGATCTAAAAGGAAAAAAAGGAAAAAAAAAGTCACTAGTCATCCATCCTAGCTCTGGTTACCTGGCTATTCATATTCCTTTAATTCTTAGGCACCAACTAGGCATTTTTGGCAATTTGCTAAATTAACACAGCAAGTCATAGCAAATCTAGAAACAGTTTTGTGGCTACCTTTTCCTGGTGAGGAAATGGGATGGAGAGGTAAATACCTTAAACCAGTGAGTGGCACATCAGAATTTAAAGCTAGGTCTTTAGCTAAATCTTTTTCTTCTTCCTCTACACCTCTATAATAGCTGTTTCATTGAGCTAGGGTGTTAATAATTGGGGGAAGGGGCACACACCTTTAATCTCAGCATTCAGGAGATTGAGGCAGGCCTACGTCTGAGTTCAAGGCCAGCCTGGCCCACAAAGTGAGTTCTTGTTCTGAGTATCAACAAACACCCCTCATCTGAGGGGGTGGGGTAATTTCAAGACCCTCACTTGATGTGCCTGAAATTCCAGATAGTACCAAACACTACACAAAAGCCCTGCAAAGGCAGGTACGCTGACCCATATCTAATTCCTGTGCTCAGGAAGTAGAGGAAGGGAAGGTACTAGATTAAGGTCAGCCTAGGCTACAGATTGAGACAGTGTATCAAAACCCATAGCTCACTGATACAGAACTTGTCGTAGCACATACTAGGTCCTGGGTTCAGTTCTTAGCATTATGAAAAATAAACAGAAACCACAACCAAAACAGGTGCTGGTGAGCTCCTGTAATTCCAGTACTTGAGAGGTAAGACAGAAGCAGAAGGTCAAGGAACCCTGTCTCAAACAGGGAGAGGGGAAAAAGCATTGCGGTATTACAACAGCTGATCAATCTGATAAGCAAGAAAGTCACTAAGTGACTAACGGACAAGGAGTTTACGCTGTGTGGATCTGTGGGTGAGTCACGTCCTGAGTGGGATGGAGCAGGATGGCAAGAAATTTTATCATGTTACTCAGACAACATGCAATTTAAAATTTATTAATTGCTTATTTCTGGAATCTTCCAGAAATCTGGATCACAGTTGAGCACAGGTCCCAGGAAGGCTAAGCTAATGTGTACTGAGTCTGGGACACAGCAGTCACTGTGCTGGAAGTTCTAACGATTCTCCGAGGTGGTCTTTGTAACAACTGTGAAACACAGTGATACTGACAACGTGGGTGATCGCAGGAATGATGAATTAAAATAACACCAATTACAGGGCCAGTGAGACGGTTCAGTGGGTGAAAGTTCTTGCCGCCAAGCTTGGTGACCTGATTTTGGAACCCTGGAACCTACACAGTAGGAGAGAACCATCTCCCACAGTTATTCTCTTACCCACGATTACACACACACACACGCTATGACAAATGCACATATGCATATGTGTAAATAAATGTAATGAAAATATTTTAAAGTAAGACAACAGCAGTTAACACTGGAACTGACTAAAGGCCCACTATGCAAGACAGACATGTTTGCTTTCCCCTAACATGGCCATGAGAGACTGGCGTAACTATGATGCCTGTTTTATAGAGAGAGAAAGGAGGACGCAAATCTTGCTTCTCTTCAAGAAGCTTCTCTTCCTGGCTACCCACCACTTTGAGATTTGGCCTCTGCACTCACACTTTAGACTACTGTTTTGAGGAAATGAACAGAATCTGTTGAGTCCTGAGATCCCAGTGAGCTAGGTAGGCCATTTCCTTTCACAGGAAGGCAGGGCTCCAGGAAGTAGAGAGATGGTCAGAGCAGGGAGGCCTAGAAGTCTCCCCACTCGGCTTCCCTTATCTACCCGCTAGAATGTGGCCTTCCCTGCTCTTTCTGGGAGGGTGTGATCTCTTCTGAATATACCCATCTCCCCATTCTCCCACTGCATTTCTCGTACTTCTCACACTACACACCACAACTGCTACCTTTGTGTCATAAGTTCTTCCAAGAGGGCTCAAGAGTCTAAGTTGTAAACACCGCTCACTAAGAACCCAACAGAAACAGCAGCGTTAACAATTACCACTACTAAGCTTTACTCTGCCAGGCAGAATCACGAATTCTCAATAGTTCATACTGACAGAAACTGTAAAATAGGGATCTGTTTTGCTCTATTACATAAATAAGGAAACCAAGGCTAAGAAGAGAGAGTGACCCGCCCAAAGTACCACAGTCAACCAAGATGATGAAGGTGATGTGGCTTAGACCTTTCATTCTCCACTGCGATGCCATGACAGAATGAAAAAAAATGAGAATATCAACTGAAGACTCTGGGTTTCGGGGAAGAGAATCCAATACAACCCAACTCTCCAAGACAAGAAATCTCTCTGCATCGGCTTTTGAGGCAGAGCCTTATGTAGCCTAGGCTAGCCTCAAACTCACTATGTAGCTGAAGAGGAAGACCTTGCACTCACGGTCCTCTTCTCTCTACCGTGAGTGCCAGGATGATAGCTGTGCACTACCATGTGTGGTGTATGCGGCTGGGGCTGGAACTCATGGACTTTTACATCTAGGTCTACCAACTGAGCTACACCCGCAGCCTTCCTGCCTTTCTTGAGAAGGGTTTCTCGCCATCTTACCTCTACTCTATACAGGAGATGTTATCTCTTTAAAGTGTGCTATAATCCCTCTCAATGGTCCTACCAGGTAGGGGATATGATTACTCCCTTTTTATTTATTTTTGGTTTTCCGAGACAGGGTTTCTCTGTGTAGCCCTGGCTATCCTGGAACTCAGAGACTTGACCTGCCTCTGCCTCCCGAGTGCTGGGATCAAAGGTGTGTATCATAATGCCCAGCTTGATGACTCCAACTGTATATATGGTAGAACTAAGGCCCAGAGACGCTAAGTAACAGGAAGAAAGGAATAAAGCGCCGAGATAATGCAAAGGTGACAGACTGCGGGAATCTCCTCACTTTGTTTTCCCATCCTTAGCTGTGCCCTAACCCTTCCCTCTAGCAACAGGTTCAACTTTGTGCTACCCAGCTAATCCATCCCAGCTGCCCAGGATCTGGGTCAGGCCTTTCTTCCCACCTTCAGGTTCAGCACAGCCAATGACCAGGATTTAGCCAGGAGAACCCTGGATAATTCCCAACATTTCCTGGTATCTCTGGTCCCAGACAGAACGTGGCTGGAGACTTCCACCTACAGAAACACTCAAAAGAGCAGCAATAAACCTGTTTGATGGGGATGGTGAGTTTCCTCCTCCCATATCTGGCCAAACAACCGGGAGAACCCACATCTTCTCCCAGCCCCAGTCTTGAGACCAAGGCACCAAGCAAGCCAGCTGTGCCAGCTGCAGACCCACCCACCCCATCTCTGACCACTCACCTCAGCACCCTCGTGGGACAGGTGTGGGGCAATGCAGAGGTGGCAACCGAGGGGAGGCCCGGAAGATTAATGCTTACCTCCTCTCGTGTCTCTTACTGGCTAAGGGTACAGCCCCACCGCAGCATCAGCACTAACAATAAGGATGCGCACTGCTTCACCAGTGACTCAGAGCAGAGAGAGACGAGTCTCTCAGCTCCTTGAAGGGGTCTGCCCAAGGTCCAGGGGCCTCCTCTCACCACTTAGTTCAAGCCTAACTCCAGGAAGCCAAGCCTCAGTCTCTTGGCAAGGCTCATATATTCTTGGAACCCCAGAGCCAGGCTTTGGTCTTTGCTCTGAGTCTAAGCCACAAGGTAGAACAATTAACATATTGGTTTTGGAAGGGCTGCCATTCCACAAAGTTATTACAAGCACCTGAGCCTCACTCATGCCCTCTCAAAGTATTCCTCGAGGCCTTCACCCTGAGAGGCACTGCTCTGAACACTGGAAAACACCGATGAACAAGCCGGTCAGGAATCCCTACCCTCATGGAGTTCCCATTCTATGTCAGGAAACAGTGGTGGGGGAAAGAAAGTCGGCACAGCAGACGCTGAAGTTAAGTGTTATGCAGAAAAACAGAGCAGAGAAGGAAGAAAGCGCTAAGTTTAATAAGTAAGGTGTTCAGGGGGTGCCTCAGTAAAGAAATGACATTCGATTAGGACCCAAAGGAGGTAAACGAGCCAGTCACTCACCTGGGAGGAGCTCCATCCATTCATCCATGTAAGTATGCATGAATGTATGTTTTTATTTTTGGTGAGGGAGGCTGCTCTTGAACTTGCGATCCCCCAACCTCTTAGGTATTGGCATCATAGGTATGACCACACCTCACTTACGTATGGATCTGATCTAGGACCCAGTACATGCCAAGTATGCACTCCACCAACCGAGTCGCAACCCCAGCCTGCAGCTCCACACTTCTAGGACAGAAACAGCAATGCCTGAAGTTTACATGAGGCAGTAACACACATAGCAAGAGCCTCTTTTCAAGAGGCTGGTGGTAAAGAGGACAGGTCTCTTGTACTGACATGTGCCCATAGTTTTCCTTTTTCTCTGACCCTTTTCCATTTTTCGTGTGTGTGTGTGTGTTTGCATATATATGCGTATGTGTGAACAAGCACATGAAGGTCTGAGATTAAGTCACTTTTTTTGTTTGTTTTGAGACAGGATGTTTCAATGTAGCTCTGGCTGTCCTAGAACTCACTATGTAGACCAGAGATCTGCCTGCCTCTGCCTCCCGAGTGCTGGGATTAAAGGTGTGCGCCACAGCCCACACACAGGTCATTCTTTTTATTTGCTAAGGTAGGATTTCTCGATTAAATCTTCCAAAGCTTGTAGGTTTGGCTAGTCTTGCTAACCAGCTTGTCCTGGGGACCCCCTAGTCCAGTTTTCTGAGGCTAGAATTACAGGTGGGCTACCACCCCAGCCCAGCATCGACATGAGTTCCTGAAGACATGAACTCTCGTCCTTACATTTGTATGGCAAGCACTTTAACTATGGAACCATCTCCCCAGCTCATGTGTTCATACATATTGCTAAAGATAACAAAAGACAGGGACCCGCTCTCCCCTCTACATGGGCAGATGTGAACCCTCTGACTTGTTCTTAGGGTCTCCCTGAGATCCTCCCTTGCCATCCAGAGGTGAAGCCTGTGCAAGTCCACAGTCTGCAGATGAGGGTAAGCAAGAGGAGCACTCAGAGAGAGCCACTCCAGGGAGCGCTGGGCCACAGGATGCCTCCTCTTCCTCAGTCTTGTCAGCGATGGCATCTTGCCATCCTGAAGCTCTCTGTCCAGTGAGTCACGTGGTTTCTGCCTACCACACTCTCTTACACCACGCACAACCTGGCTTCTCCAGTGGCTATGCCCCATCTCTTTCTCTCCATACCTCCCGTTTTATAGTCTCCTCTGGACTGAGGAGAAAGAAAAGGGTGTTCTACACAGCAGGAACAGAAAATGATTTGTAGAGTACCCTTCTTGAATGTGGCATCCTCAACATTAAAAGGGGTGAAGCCACTGAGTTTGCTTGGTCCATGGAAGTAGGCCTAGGCTCAGTATCTCAAGGTGAGGACAAACCAGCAGGCACTCCTGCCACAAAGCCAGCCTCCTCCCTCTCTTCAGTGTCTACTTCAGAGTAACGTAGACCGTCCCTAGCTGACCCTCCTCTCACCCACCTTTCTATAGGGCTCCTCCTACCATACAGCCCAGCCCCCCCTTCCTGTTTGACAACAGCCACTTCCTGCCCGCCAGTGTGCTATTGCCATGGAGACCCACCCTGCAGGCCTTCAGCCTAGCTATAACCACAGAGCCCTCTTGCAAGGTTTTCCCCCTAACAGTAGAGGCGGCATCAGGATCAGAAAGCAGAAGCAGCCTTATTAGGAGCCCGAGTTCCAATTTCAATGACATCTAGTGTGAGAAGCCCCAGCAGTCCCATTGATTTCTGACACAAAACGAAGGTGGCCTCATCTTGTTGCCCTCCTGAATGCCACCACCTTCCTCTCACAAACAGCTGAAACCTTGCTGACTCCTCGGGCATCTGTCTGAGGAGCAGAAACAAGGGCCACATGGGTCACAATCCACCTTCCCCTGCTGCTTAAAAACAGCCTAACCTTTGGGCGCTGAGGAGTAAGAATCTCAAGCCACAATCCCACTGACCTTCCTCTGACACCACGATGCCAGATCCCTTCCTCTTTGCAGGTGCAAAGCGTTTCCAATGTCAGTATACCGAGTAAGCACACAGTCTTCTAATTCCCTCACAACCAAATACCGGGACCTTGCTAATGGCTGTGAATACGGGGGACAGGGCCTGAAATATGCCCATGAGCTTCTGTCCCTTACACAGCACACATACAAATACCCTGCCTTCAATTCTAACTTGAATAGTTCCAATCAGACAACAGAAAATCCTGAGCCCCTCCGTGGTCTCCAGCTCTCAAGACAAGGAAAGGCTAACTAAGGAGGGAAAGGCAAGAGATGCCAAGACTGCCCTCAAGTTCCAGCTCTGAACCAGCTTTGACAGAGAAATTCCCCATGGGGTCACTAGCAAGCCCCAAGAAGGCAAGGCTCTGCCTGTGGACACTCTGCCTACTTTTAAGGGCCCAAACAGGGTCAACTCCATGCCCACAATGGGTGCCCCTAGCCTTTGCTCACTGTTTGGGTGACATTTCCTTCATGGTAACCAGCCCCAAGTAAAACATCCCAGGAAGCAGCCCTAAAAATAGCTCCTCCCAGGGCAGCAGCAAGGGAGGGGGAGGGGAAAGACAGGGAAGAGAAAAGAGGGGAGCAGATGGGAATCTGCTGTTGCCGATGGTGATAGGGCCCAGGAAGTAGGAATGATGTATGTGTGTGGGGAGGGGCTAGAAATGCCCCCACCAGAGTCCAAAAAAAAATGTGGCTACAGGAGAGTGAGGCAATAGGAGAGTTTTGTTGTCAGGCTCAGAGTTAGCTGGAGAGATAGATGGAGACTGTGGGATGACCCTACAATTCAATCACAGCAAAGGTCTAGAACCCGAGCTTCACATGGTAGGTGGAGGCAGGAAGATCAGGAGCTCACAAGGTCACTCTCAGTCACAGAGTAAGTTCAAGGCCAGCCTGCACTACCTGAACCCGTCTTAGAAAGAAAGAAGAAAGATCGAGTAGGGGGCATAGGAGAGGAGAGACAGCTCTAGGGGACTCAAAGGCCGTATTATGAAAATACTGGGGTCCGAGCATCAACCAAACTATGTACGTGTTTAGAGCTCAGAGCAAACCCAGAACAAATCTTTTATGCCTTTGTTTCCACAAGGATACGTCTTTCTGGCTATGTGCAGGTGACAAAGGGCCTCTACAGAGACACTCAAGAGGTGCAAAGTACCCATCTCTGCTTGTCACCACCCTTTTGGCACCCATGGGATCAGCTCTTGTTCGTCCGCCAAAGCTGTTGTACAGAGATGGAGGGTGGGGGCTGGTCACACCGAGCCCTCCCCTTCCCTGTCTCCAGCCTCCCACCGCCAAGGTTTCAGCACAGCTTCTGATAAGGATATGACGACAAACAGCAAGAAGAAACTCAAGGAATGGGCCACATCCCCACCCAAAACAGCACCCCAGCTCCTTCTGGGAAAGTGGGTGTCCACATCTCAATCATGACTGTAGGAAAGGAGCCTTGGCATGGAGGACCTCCACCCTGCGCCCTCACGCATGGCAGGGAAGATCAGAGGAGCTCATTCCCCTTTATGAAGGATACTATTTGTTTGGTTTCTAGAAATCAGGAGAGAAGTTTGTTTTCACACAGGACCCCCCCCCACCCCGCGACAGAGCCCTTCACCCGCTGTCCCCCACTGCTGCACCGTCCTGACTTCTTTTCCTCACCTCCCCAGGTCCTTAACAGGAAAGTCTTACTTGGAGACACCACGGGGACACAAATGTCATGGGGGCTACTCAGGCCAACACCAAAGGGGTGGGGACTTTAAGCTGGAACCATTCAAGGGGATCCCATTTCAGTCCCCAGGGCCAGCTGGACCCAGAAAGGGACAGCCTTTACCCTTCTGGTGGCCAACATACCACAACATCAGCCACTCAGCCTGCCATAGCCTCAGACACAAAGTGACACCCCAACTGGAGCTACAGAATGAGACCCTTAATCACAGCTCAGCCGTGCACACAGATGGCCATATGACGGCAGAGACCACCTGAGACAGCAGCTGGCTGGGCTAAGGTGTGACTGGTGAATCCCAGGAGACAGCAAGGATGACTGTTGCTGCTGCTGCTGCTTGTGATTTTGTCTTCTTTTGTTTTGAGACAGAGTCTTACTATGTATCAGAGGCTGGCCTTGAACTTGTGGCTATCATCCTGGCCTTAGTCTCCAGGGTACTGGGAATAAAGGCATGTGCCTTTATTCCACAACCAGCATCTACTGATTTATTTTCCTTTTTTTTTAAAATTTTATGTGCATTCGTGTTTTGTATGTATGTAACTGTGTTGGATCCCCTGGAAGTGGAGTTACAGACAGTCTGAGCTGCCATGTGGGTGCTAGGAACTGAAGCAGGGTCCTCTGGAAGAGCAGACAGTGCTCTTAACCACTGAGCCATCTTTCCAGCCTTCTACTGATTTCAGCTCATGAATGACCTGAATCGTGTGTTAAAAATGCAGATTCTGAGGCAATAGCCCAAGTCTCAGAGCAGCATTTCTGTGGACAGAGGCTAGGAAGCTGCTGTCTGAACCAGTACTCAAGATGAGCTACATTGGCACTGAAATAAAACGTCATCACTTAGAAGTGGTCCTAAGGTCATTAATGACAAGAAAGGAGGAAACGGAAGCTATACTGCTTTATGCCCCAAGCATAAGTCTTTATCCTCCTCTGTTTCCTCTAGAGCAGCCTGGCTCCCTGGATCAAAAAGGGGGGACCCAAGCCAGCACCAGGGTCCAACGGCTCCAGCAACCTGACTCTCCCTCAATTCATTTTATATGTATATGTTTAGTGTATATCAGGTACTGTGCTAGGGCCTAACTACATAAAAGCAAAGAAAAAGAAAAGGTGTTTCCCCTCACCTCCCAGGTCCTCATGAAGAGGAAGGCTTTTCTTATCCACAGTTTCAACAGAAAATTTCTTCACATGAAGCCTATGTCCGACAGACAGATAAATAACTACAGTAAATGCTGTAACAGATTTTGTAACACTGCTCTGGGGGCATCCCTCGTAAGGCCAAGGGCATTACTCCAGTATCAATTTCAATCAACGGATCTGGAATCCAGATAAATAATCCAAAGACAGTTTTTGTTGTTGTTTTTCGAGAGAGGGTTTCTCTGTAGCTTTGGAGCCTGTCCTGGAACTCGCTCTGTAGACCAGGCTGGCCTCGAACTCTACAGAGATTCACCTGCCTCTGCCTCCTGAGTGCTGGGATTAAAGGTGTGCTCCACCACCGCCCGGCCAAAGACAGGTTTCTTACGATGCTCCAAGGATAAATCCTAAGCTACATAGAAATCAGAAAGAACCATTTGCCCTTCAACTGTAGCAATATAGAGAAACTGCTTTGGATATAAGCAAAGAGAGCAGGATATAAAATGTTATGCTCCACGAGGTGAAAATCTGTATGCATATGAATAAAGATAAGAAGGGAATATGAAGATTTAAAAATAAAAAAAAGACATAAGGGCTCAGGCTCTTTGGGGGGGTGCTCTTAAATCTTAAAATAACGATTTATCATTGCCATCACCTGGCCCACTAGATCCTGAATTCAAGGCTATTTTAAATGCCTCCTTCAGCCTAGTAGAGCTAAGCTTAGAACCATGGGCTCCTGTAAGAGTCCCAACTCCCTACCTATTACTGCATTGAAGAAAAAAAAAAAAAAAAATGGTGTTACATGACCTTCAGTGCCTATGTGGACAGGCGTGCAGATAAAAAACAATGCTCAACACGTACCTGGATGAGCATCCTACCTGGTAACTCAGCAACCAATGTTGGCTTCAATAACAAGAAGGTACAGCCCACAAGAAAGCTTCCTATCCAGACCTGACCCCCAGAGGACTAAGCTGTCGCTCATGCCTGTTGGGCCACATTATTATGGAAAATAAGGAAAAGCAGCCCTTTACCCTTTCTTCCCTTCAGTTTGTAGCAAAGAAAGTCACTAAGGAATCCCAGGGGGGGACAGAGAAGCCTCTTCAGACCCCCACACAGACGATCCTAGTGGGGCAATGACATTCCCAAACACAGAAATCCAACACCTGCGGAGCCCTAGACAGAAACACAGAAATCCAACACCTGCGGAGCCCTAGACAGACAGACAGCAGCGAGTGAAACCCAGCCTCAGCTACAGCACCTTTATAAAATATACAGCGTAAACTGAGAGGCTGCAAGGAAGCCATGGTTTTCACTTCTGAACCCCAAAGCTACCGTCCAGGGTGGACCTTGACCCAACCCCTACAGCAACACCCACAGACCAGGATACCATCTCTGAGAGCACACCCTCCCACTCTCCCACCTCCAAATAGCAATGGCACCTCTGAACACATCCACCAGCCGCCACAGCCTCTGTCCCAAAGTTAACCTGGTACATAAGCCAAAGCCTCAGTCTTGGCATAGCCATCTCTCGAGTGGGGGAGTTGTTGCCTGATACACATGATCTTATTCAAGAATTCTCAAGCAGCAAAGAAAAGCAGAGAAATTAAATCTCATCCAGTTCAGGCAGGGAAAGAAGAACACAAATGCCACCTTAGAAAGTCAAGATAAGGCAGAAAGGCTATGCGGAAGGAAAGGGCACCATGCCACGGCTTAGGAAGTTTGGGGGGTATGAAAGCGGCATATGAACGCCCAAGTTGGTGGCCCCACAGTCACCATAACCAGCTAGGTTCAGATCACTCATTTCCAGCTCTCAACTTCCTACCTCTCCTCATTCCCGGTGCAAAGCCTGCACTCAACGGGAGACACAGCCCCATGTCTGATATGGCAGGGCTAGGCTGTGTGGGCACAGGGAGATAGATACCCATCTTCAACTCATTCCTGCCTGCACCTTCCATTCTTAGTCAGAGCATGTCTGCCAAAGAACCCAACTACTGTTGTCCCCCCATCCCACAGGAGGAGGGCATCGGACCACCCACATATCTCTATGACAACCATTGCCTTGGACTCAAGGTACTCGATGGGAAGAAAATAAACAAGTCAGCTTTACAGCCAATGTACATGAAAGTAAGAGACAGGAAATGGAGCCGGGTGGGAGACAGCAAAACAAGCCTTGGTAATAGGAATAGCGGAGACACCCAGGCCAGGAGGCAGACACGGCCCAGTGGAACAGGTCCCAGAACTACCGCCAACACAACAGAAGCCCACTGTCATCTCTGTGGAATCTCGGAGCTTCTGGGTGCTTGGGACATCTATTATCTTGCCCTAGATGCACACGTCATTATTGGCCAAAGACCACCTCTTCCCCAGGCATCTGTCCTGGCTCCTAATGTTTACGGGCATCCTACCGCCCAGCCCTAATTCCTTTCTCTGAGTAGTATAACCTTTGTCCCTGTGCTGCGCCCTGAAGCTCTCCAGGACCTGACCTCCGTATAACCAGTCACCTCATACTTCACACACTGCTGGGTCTACACCTATCAGATGAGGTAAGCCTGGCGAGCACCCAACACCACTTCACGGCTGTGCATTCAAAGTGTTAAAGACAGGCGCTGGCTTCCCAGTCCTGGGTACGCAGTGGAACCTCCCAGGTGAGGCTCCAGGGCCCTAGGGTTAGGCACCGCAGCTCTCCTCACACCAGACCACTGGGAGTTCTAGACCAGAGGCATTATCACCCTCTGCTCAGGGCAGGCGACATCTGCTGCTTCCCCACCAACTTTGTAATTTGATCAAAAAAAGCAATCAAGTTCATCTGGCAGGATCTGTTCCCCAGAAGCCCTCACCAGTAGCAGCCTCCTGATGTTTACAGATTCCCTTCCCTTGGGAGTCTGTTCTGCCGCCTGGTGGGCAGGGGAGGCTAGATTGATCAGAACTGCTCATTTACTGCATTGCCATCCTAAGTCACCACCAGGGCACAAGGCTAGGACAAGCCTGCTCTAAAGAGAGGGGCTCTAAGTACCCTAAATTAAGAGCTTTTCATTCCATACCACTTGCCACCAATTCTCCACCGAGAACTTGAACTTCCTCAACCCTTTGGGGACCATTCCAGGCATCCACATCACTTACTTTTTTTTTCCTCTTCCTGAGCACATCCAATCCCCTCACAGCTCCTTGTCTGGCTTCAAAATCCACCCACCTTGAAATTCCAACTAATCTCCAAGTGCTGAAACACATATTCCCCCAACTCCTAGGGCATCTGCAGAAGTCAGATCCTCAAGGCCAGGGCCAGACAGGGAACACTCACCTCGGGCTGACAACTTCTTAGTATTGATGATTTTTGCTGCATATTCCTGTGTAGATGTTTTCTTCACACACCTTCGGACCACTGAAAAGGCACCCCTGGAGGAATAAGGGGGAAAGGACTGGGACATGGAGCCAACCAAAGGACCACCGACATGCTTCAGATGAGGGCAGCGATGCTCCCACCACCATACTTGTAGTGACAACCACCGGCTAACATAAGAATGATGAGGCCACCCCACGGAACTAAACAGATGTGGGTGGAGTACCACCTGATTCCCACCACGTCACCTAATTGCTGGGCAAAGCAACAGCCTCAACCTCAGACTGTCCACCAGGAGCTGGTGGGCGATGCTTCCTTCAGATAGATACACACCTGCTGCATCTCACTGATAGCCTTGCAAGGCGACCAGGAGAGCGAGGGACCAGGGAGACCTTGTTCTTTCTCTCAGCAGAAATAACTGAGAATAGGGGAAAGGGAGATTAAACAGAAGGTATGATTTCCTGAGAAATTTTCCTTAAGCCTGGGACAAAGTGAGGCTCAAGACC
The DNA here is from genome assembly GCF_903992535.2 of Arvicola amphibius. NCBI lineage: Eukaryota > Metazoa > Chordata > Mammalia > Rodentia > Cricetidae > Arvicola > Arvicola amphibius. The sequence goes on from NC_052059.1 coordinate 71,827,346, forward strand.
CGGTAAACTGGCTTAAACCTTGTAGCGGACAGCAGGGAAATAGAGGAGGAACAGTTCTAAGTCTGACGGCAGTAACTCCCCTTCCTCACGCTATTTTCCTCTACGTGACCCGCCAAATGGGCTGCGATCTCGAGCTCTGGAAATATCTAGGGGGGCGGGCAGAGCGGGGGCTGCAGTGGCCAGTCTCTGCACAGCGGGTGGGGGTGGCGGGGACCCGGGCTGCGGTGGCGGCCAGTTCAGTGCGGAGGGGAGGGGGATGTTGCGGCTGCGGCGCACGGCTCCCGGGACCACTGCAGGGATGGGGGGGGAGGGGCCGGGGGTGCCGCAGCACTGCCCAGCAGCAAGGCTGGGATCCTGGAAGCAGCACTAGCGGGGGGGGGGGGGGGGGGGGCGGGGCCCGGCACTAAACATCTCCCCACACCCGAGCACCGCAGCGGGGTTGAAGCTGCAGAGCTGGGGAGGGTCCTGAGAACCGGGCGCGTGGGACCTGGGGACCGGGTGCAGAGTGGGCTCGGGAGCCGGGTGCGGAGAAGGTGTGGGCAAGCAGGGTCCAGGGAGGGAAAACGTCTGAAGGGTGCGGGAGGGGCGGGGCTGAAAGGAGCCCTGGAGCAGTCCCGGGGCTGCGGTTCCCGCGACAGCACCGGGTGCAGCAACCAGGCAGCTGCTGCAGGGTGCGGAGGGTGCTGCGGGACAGGGAACCCAGGGCCAAGGAGCCCCTAAGCAGCACGCGGGAAAAGCTGGGGGTGGGGCGGGTAGAGGGAGAGCTGCAGCGGCCGGTGCAGGGCCAGGGGGGGCGGGGCGAGAAGCCGCATAGCGCCCAGGCGCCTGGGCTAGGGTGGGGAGCCGCCGCGTGAGGCGGTTGGGCCGTACTTGCCGAGCTCCTCGAAAAGCTGGTAGTCGTCGGTGAAGCGTGTGCAGGTGGCGGTGGTGGCCATACTGGCGGGCGGGCGGGCGGGCGGACACGGTGCAGCCCGCGCCGACGTCGGTGCACAGTCACCGCCGCCCGGCCGAGGGAGCAAGAGGAGGAGACGGGGCTGAGCCCGGCAGCACCGCGAGACTTTACCGGAGAGAGAGAGAGAGGGAGGGAGGGACACCCCCGCGCCCGCCCGCCGGCCCCGCCCCCAGCCCCGCTGGCCCCCGCCCCGCCCCCAGGGAGGGGCCTTCCGCCGCCGGCCCCGCCCCACCCCGGGTGCCGCCCGAGCTGGGGCCCCTGCACCAGGGCGCTGGGAACGCGGGGTCTCATCTCCTGTCCACCCACTCGGACCGACCGAACTGGAAGGTTGGCGACCTGTGGGCTCCTCCTGGGACGACCCTGCAAGAGCTCAGGAACGAGTGTGAGAAAGTGTTTTTTGAGTGCTGTAGGGTCTGGACCACTGAGGTCTGGGAAGAGGCCCCACACGTGGGTGCCAAGCCTGCTGCCTGAACCAAAAAAAGTGCCAAGGTCAAAGATCTTGTGTGAGACTGTACTCTCAGAAGATGCCACCAGACTGTGCAGAGCCAGCTGCTAGCAGCCTTCCCTCAGGGTGCCGACATTCTAGACTGGTGCAAAAATCAAGGACATCATTAGAAAAAACAAAACAAAAACCCTCAGCCGCGGTTTTATCAGGGAAAACAGGCCAGGGGGCAAGATAGGTTTGCTTGCTTTTCTTTCTTTCTTTCCAGTTATTTATTTCGTCTGTGTATGCGCGTGGCACAATGAGTGTCACAGCGCACGTGTGGAGGTCAGAGGACAATTTGGGGAGTTGGTTCTCTTCACCACTGGGGCTGTAACTCAGGTTGTGAGGCTTAGCGCGATAGCCTTTATTCGCAGAGCTGTCTTGCTGGCATGATGCTTTCTTACATTCCAGTCTTAGAGATAAATATTCTCTCCTAGGTCAGTAATGAAAGATAAAAGTGAGGAAAAAAACATATATATATATATATATTAAGAGCTTTGTGTATTGGTGGTTAAAAGCAAGAGAAGGTGAAAGCACACTCATTTTCTTGTGGGCATCCTGTACTTTTACGGCACTTTATCACATTTTGTAGTGATACATCCTCAGTATGAGTGCTAGCACACTTTATCGAGATCTCTTGGATCATATGACGTAGCTTAATTTCTGGACAACTTGTTGACCTTAGGCAGTTCATGCAATCTTCTTGAGTCTCAGTCACCTTATTTGAGAACTGGGAATAAAATACAGTACACTTCCTAGGGCTGTGAATATTTACTGGGTTAAATCACATATAGTACTTAGAATGATCCTCAACACCTAATTAAAACAATGTTGGCAGCTATTATTTAATATTTGTCTCCCACTAAACTGCTCTCCAGCAGAACTACTCAATACTCAGCTCCTGACCAATGGCAGGAGCTACCACCCTCTCCTTTTGTCTCTAGCCTTACAAGTTCATGGGACACAGTCAAGTGACTGTCTCTGGAGGAGAAACAGGCTGGGCAAGTTCCCGAGGTGCCTCGGGCAGCTGTACCCCAAGTCGGGGGCCATTTCCAACTGGGCTGAATGGAGTTCAGCCAACTGCTGCCTCTCCAACTTGATTACAGCAGGATGCCCACTGGGAATCCAGTCTCCACCGTCAGCAGGCTGGTGCTGCCAGGGGAGGCAGCTGAGAGGTATCTTGGCCTCCTAAGCTTCCCCTGGAGGGTGGGAAGAGCAAAGTGTTCAGGGAAGCTTTCTCTTCTTTCCTTACTCCAGAGCTCAGGGAGCAAAACAGACTTCCCAGAAAGGGGTGATTGGAGAATAGGAGGGGGTGGGATCCAAGAGGAAAGCGTGAACAGAACCCGGGAAAGGTTGAGGTGACAGAGCGGTGTACTCCACCCCTCCACATGGCAACAGGAAGTTAAGTGTAGGGGACGAGATCACTTCCTACCTCAAAGCAGCAGGTCCCAAGTACCAACAAGGGTTGGTGGGGATGCCAGGAAGTCTTCCGTTTCTGTCATCTGCCTGTGAGGCAGAAGCAGCTGCAGTGTGCTCCAGAGATGGAGGCCGCGCATCAGTTTTTCAGCAATGTGCCCTTCCTGAGTGTTCAAGGCAACCTGGCTCCTGACCTCCAGACACTGATACTTGAAACTGCAGATTCGTTCACGTAAGGTGGACTGAGGAGATGGACAGGGCCACAACAAGCACAAACTAGCTATAAGATGGGATCTCTTAGGGACACCCCCGGGGAAAAGGTAAAAGCAGGACTATAAACCGACAGCTCCTGTGTGCCTTCTGTGAGCGGTTTGTCATCCCACCACCTGTGAGGGGTCTACCCTGGATGCTTCAGGATAACATCATACAGCACTGTGCATCTCTGGGAGAAATGAAAATGACACGGGAAGAAATCTAGGGTGAAACCTTGGAAATGACTCATTGTGTAAATTGAGCTACCTGCTTTTCAACAAATGTTCATCAGCTGCCTACTATGTGCTTGTCACTGCCTTTTAGTGAAGCATCCGAATAAAGTGGAAATTTGTAAGTGGTACAGTTAGAGGCACCCATTCTGGTTCTTTCCCTCCACAGCTTTCCCTTGCTTCTTTCTCCCCTCCTTCCCTGTTTCTCCCAAAGGAACAGACTCTGCTATGCTCACAGTGGCAGTCTGGAGCCCATAGACCCTTCTGTGCGCTCGCACAAGCACACTGTCACAAACCCTTCTTGATCCTCACTGCTGTAGCACCCACACAACCTCAGCTACCCCATAGCAATTAGAGGAACGACACACACAAATAATAACGAGCTCATAGCTCCCTGCGCATTAGTATCTATGGCAACCTCGTGGGGTCCATAGGCTGTGCTGTTCTGGTTGTAGCCAGTCCCCTGGGCAGCGCCAACACTCAGACAGTGCTTAGAGCTCCCAGAATGTGAATAACACAGGAAATTGATGCCTTGATAATCACCAGACGTACCCCACTGGGGGGTACCCCTCCCTTGTTCTGATCTTTCCTCTTGAAGCCACGGGAAATTATATATTGCCCCCTCCCCCAATGACAGATACTTCCCTCCCTAATTTTGAAATGTGATTTTAAGGCATGTGAAAATACTTATTCTTTCAATCTAGGGAAAACAGAGCAGTTGGAAGTGAGGTGTTTAATTGAAAGGAAAGCCAGGTGTGGTGTCACAAACCTGTAATCCCAGGATGGCAGCTAGTCTACCTAGTGAGTTCTATGTATACAGTGAGACACTGCCTCAAAAAGGTGAGAAAACAAAATATGCTGTTAAAGATCCTATTAAAAACAAAAGAATAACCAGGTGGTAGAGGCACATGCCTTTAATCCCAGCACTCTGGAGGTAGAGGCAGACAGATCTCTGTGAGTTTGAGGCCAGCCTGGTATACAGTGCTAGTTCTAGGGCAGCTAGGGCTGTTACACAGAGAAATCCTGTCTCAAAAAACCAAAAATCCAAAACAAAGCAGCAACAACAACAAAAAACCCAGAGGATAGCTACTCATTTGTTGGGAGATGATTTAAAATCAATTCTAGGAGAATTAATTCAGTCCATACTACCCTAAATTCTAGGGATTACAGGGTCATGTTCCAGTTACTAACATACAACACACACACATATTTATAAATATATGTATATATGTATATAAATACATCTGTAGTATGTAATCTATTTTATTATTGTTGCTTTATTTTTGTTTTTTGAGACCAGGTTTCTCTGTGTAGTTCTGACTCTCCTAGAGCTCATTCTGTAGACCAGAATAAATTGGCCTCGAACTGGAAGGCCCTCCTGCTCTGCCTCCCTGTGTGTGCATAGCCCTGAGTTCATCCTCAGCCCTCTGGAAAAACAGTCAATGCTTGTTGACAGAGGTTTTCACAGCTGTTCAGTACCAAAGAAATACACAGAGGTTTACATTAATTATAAGTTGGTTATGGGGCTGGAGAGATGGCTCAGAGGTTAAGAGCATTGCCTGCTCTTCCAAAGGTCCTGAGTTCAACTCCCAGCAACCACATGGTGGCTCACAACCATCTGTAATAGGGTCTGGTGCCCTCTTCTGGCCTGCAGGCATACACACAGACAGAATATTGTATATATAATGAATAAATAAATATTTTGAAAAAAAAGCTGGTTGGCCTATTAGCTCAGGCTTCTTATTAACTCTTTTTTAAAAAGATTTATTTATTTATTGTGTATACAGTGTTCTGTCTGTATGCTTGCTGGCCAGAAGAGGGTACCAGATCTCATTACAGATAGCTGTGAGCCACCATGTGGTTGCCGGGAATTGAACTTAGGACCTCTGGAAGAGGAGTCAGTGCTCTTAACCTCTGAGCCATCTCCCCAGCCCAGGCTTCTTATTAACTCTTATATCTTACATTAACCCATAATTCTTGCCTATATTAGCCATGTGGCTTGCTACCTTTTATCAGTGAGGCAGTCTCATCTTGCTTCCTTTGTGTCTGGGTGACAACTGCAAACTGAGCCTTTCCTCTTTCCAGAATCCTCCTGTTCTGGTTGCCTTGCCTATACATCCGGCCTGGCTACTGGCCAATAAGAGTTTCATGAAACCAATACAAATGACAAATCTTTACAGGGTACAAGACCATTGTCCCACGGCACTTCCTTCCCCTTTTTTCTCCTCAAAACAAGAACTCTGAATCTAATCTCCTTTGTTTAGCTTTTTTCCTGACCATTATCCATTACAACTTGTAACCAACATTCTAAACAAAGACAGACATCCATAATCCATATTTTGGGAATATGGGTGTAGTTTTCTAGGCTACTTCCTTCTGATTAGTGGCATTGATAATCTTATGGGGATCTAAATAAAAATTAGAATATGGTCAAGTCCTGACTGGAATATTCTGTGAGATTTGATCATCTCAGTCAGCAGCCTTGAGGCTGTTCAGGATGTAGAACTCAGAGGAAATTCCAACAGAGGTCCTCTGAAATGTCGAATCATCTGGGCCATCAGCTCCTAGCGGAGATTTTTCAGGGGATCTTCCTTGATCAAACCTGATTTTTCTTAACTCATAATGAATCCACAGCCTCTCATTTCCTGTGGAAATAAAAGCAAAACCTCTTCTCCCAAGTAACATATATTTTGACTTAAATTTAGAAGTCAAGGCATTTTCAAAACATATATCTTGGGTTAATTTAGCAGCATTTATTCTTTTCTAGCAGCATTTATAATCAAATGTCTTTTAGCAGCTGCTGTGCCTTCCTTGGCCATCAAGCAATTCAAAGACAACATAATAACAAACAGTATCCAGATTCTCTGTGTGTTTTCCATCTTGACATGGCTTTATTTTAAACTCTATTTATTTTTATTTTATTTTATTTTTGGTTTATGAGATAGGATTTTTCTGTGTATATTTGGCTGTCCTGGAACTCACTCTGTAGACCAGGCTGTCCTTGAACTCACAGAGATCCACCTGTCTCTGCCTCCCAAGTGCTGGATTAAAGGTGTGTGCCACCACACCCAACTACTTTCTTCCTTCCTTCCTTCCTTCCTTCCTTCCTTCCTTCCTTCCTTCCTTTCTTTCTAAGGGTTTTATCCTTTTTCTTTTCTGTCCCTAGCCTACATATATTTTTAAACACACTGTAAAACGTTCAGAGTTTTTTTTCTTCTGAATCTTTCTTTACTGTATATCACTTTTTCTGACCACATGAGTCTTTAATTTGCTAAGCAGTATGGCTAGGATTAAAGCTGTGGCTTTGACAACTGGATCCACTCCATTCCTTATCTTTCTGAGTGTCCAGCTTCATGGCAGAAGTACTGGTGGTAGCCATATTTATTGCCAGAACTCTATGGAGTTTCAAGGTCCCTGCCACCACCAAAAATGATGGGAGAAAGAAAGCAGTCAGTGAGAAGCCATGTGGCCACCTGCAGGAGACAGAGGCACCAGAACCTTGCTGGTAAGCCACAGCCATGTGTTGATATACAGATTAATGGAGTTGGGTTAGTTTAAAATATAAGAGCTAGTTAAAAGTATGCTTAAGCTATTGGTCAAACAGTATTGCAAATAATAGAGTTTCTGAGTGATTATTTCATGGTCTGGGCAGCCAGGAATGAACTAACAGCTTCCCACAACAGGTGCTGTTGGCAGTTGAGCCATCTCTCAAGTCCATGTGTGTATTCCTTGGCCAAAAAGAAGTTTAAAGTCTGCTGGATTGGTCGCCTCCCTGAGCCCTTCCTATTCTGTAAAAGTCTAGAGTGTTTCAGAGAAAAAGAAGCAGTAAGATCATGTGTAAATGCTCTTCAGGGGACTTTGAAAGACTTACCAGTGCTGAAACATTTGAAACTACAAACACGGTGTGAGACTGCAGATGGGGAAGCATAAGTGAAAAGAAAAACATTTAAACATCCAAAAATTTTGAAGTAAGGGATGTCCTTGTTCCTGGAGGCCACACAAGAGAAGCTAGTGGGCTCAGCAGGCATCACACAGGGAGAAGTGCTCCCAACCGAGTGAGAGGATTTCTCTATTCTTCTACTAACAAATGAAAGGGGCTAAAAAACACAAATGAAACGGATGACTGTAGAACTTCTTTAAGGAAGAGCTGCTATATTTGAGATAAGGGGTTGAGGTCCAGGAGATTTGGGTAAAGAGGACTGAGTTGTTGGTCTTTTATTTTGTTTGTTTTGAGACAGGGTTTTTCTGTGCAGCCCTGACTGTCCTGGAACTTGCTCTGTAGACCAGACTGGCCTCGAACTCAAGGCATGCACCCCCACGCCCAGCAGGTACTGAGATCTTTGAGCGGGAGACTGAGGTTACTTAGGGCAGGACCTGGAACATAGATGTGAGGAAGTGTGGAGTAGAGTCTGAGGCACCGGATTGAAGAGTTGAGCTCAGAGATTTGGTGAGTCGTAAGGACATTGATGTGAGACACCGCGTTCCTGAAGCCAGGAGAGCACTTGCTTAGTGCAAAGCCCCGCGTTCATCTCCAGGAAGAAATAAGAAAGAATCCCCTTCCATTTGCTAGGCTGAGAGGACAAGAGGGTAGCTTGCACATGTTCTTCCCCTCCCCAAGGTCCTCTCTTTCTTGTCCCCTCTGTCATCCTCTTCTAGACTAGGTGTTCATTGAAGGCAAGACATGTCTAATCTTTCCCTATTACAAGCGCAGCACCTTCAATTCCTGCATTGAGTATTTTGGTGAATGAATGACGGGGGTGGGATGAGGATAAGATGTTTGCATGAAAAGGTGGAGCACAGTGGAGAAGTAATAGAACCTCATTAGCAGCGAAAGAAAGGTGCTGAGCAGCCAACCACTACCAGCGCTAGCCGTCACTGCCAGGAAGAAGGGCATGTACAGCCCCCTGGTGGTTGGATGGGAGGCGCACAGGGAGGTACCAGAACAGAAGCAGCTGCAGAAGTGTGGGATGATGAGCCATTGCCCTACACCGGTGCTTCTCACCTTCCCAATGCTGTGACCCTTTAATACAGCTCCTCATGTTGTGGTGACTCCAACCATAAAGTTATTTCCTTGATACTTCATAACTGATATCTGAAATGCTACTCCCAAAAGGATCGCAACCTACAGGTTGAGAACCGCTGCTCTAGACTCTGTGTAAAGCTTTCAGAGAGAGGTTGTCTCTGAGGCACACTCACCAAGCATTCTACATGTGCTATACCATTTCTGCACATCTCAGCATCACCCTGAGTACAGACGCATGTCCTTCACTTCACAGGAGAGGAAGCTGAAGCCTACAAAGATGACAGGTTGTCCAAGGGCACGTAGCTACTAGGAGAGGCAACCAAGATAAAGCAGCGAAAAGCCAGTCAATAGAGAGCTTTTTGTTGTCTGTCAGCAAATGGTGACGGCATAGACCTGGAGAACAACTCATGACTAGACTGAAACCTCAAACTCAGTGTAGACGTAGTTTCAATGAAGGTACTTACTCATCCACCCACCCGCCCATCCTCCATCCATTCATTTGACTGAACACCACCTTTCTCTGCTCTTGTCACCTGGAACACAGAAAAGAACAATCTAACAAAATTCCTGCCCTTGTGGAGTTTACATTTTTATAGGAAGGCAATGAACCAAGAAGCATAATTTCAGACTCAGTTCTACTGCCAAGAAAATAAAATCAACTTTTTTTTACATCTTATTTTTTAAAGTTTTTTATTTGTGTGTGTATATGTGTTTGTGTGTGCATGTATGCACATGTTTGCATGCATATGAGGCCAAGAAGTCCCTGTTGAGCGTCTTTCTCAGTGGCTCTCTGCCTTGTTTGGGGGGCTAGGTCTCTCATGGAGCCTGGAGCTCACCAATTCAGCTGGGCTAGCTGGCCAGTGAGCCCCAGGCATCAATTATTCCCACCTCTGCACCTGGCTTTTTATGTGGGTTCTGGGTTCTCAAGCCTGTGCAGCACACTTTATTTCCTGAGCCATTTCCCTAGCCCTCTGCATCATATATGTATATATATATATATATATGTATTGTATTGTATAATATATAATGTATTATTGAGCTCTACATTTTTCTCTGCTCCCCTCCTTGCCTTCTCCCCTTCCCCTTCAGCCCTCCCCCAAGGACCCCATGCTCCCAATTTACTCAGGAAATCTTGTCTTTTTCTACTTCCCATGCAAATTATATCTATGTAAGTCTCTCTTAGTGTCCACATTGTTGTCTAAGTTCTCTGGGATTGTGGTTTGTAGGCTGGCTTTTTTTGCTTTATGTTTAAAAACCACCTATGAGTACATGTGATAATTGTCTTTCTGTGTCTGGGTTACCTCACTCAAAATAATGTTTTCTAGCTCCATCCATTTTCCTGCAAAACTCAAGCTGTCGTTATTTTTTTCTGCTGTGTAGTACTCCATTGTGTAAATGTACCACATTTTCCTTATTCATTCTTTGGCCATGGGGTATTTAGGTAGTTTCCAGGTTCTGGCTATGACAAACTAAATCAACTTATGATGTTAGGGATCTGGGTTTGGTTCTAGCACCTGCAATGGTATCTCACAACTGCGGCAGCCAAGGGCACGGCATGCACACCTTGTCCGTATACTCATACAGGTACACACACATA